>NC_077231.1:109600168-110200168 GCF_027887165.1 Monodelphis domestica | reverse complement strand
CCCAGTGAAGCACAGCAAAAATATGCTCTCAAAATGTTCTGGAGGCTGCTTTTGAATCATAAATGGCAGTGTGATTAGAACTAGGAGAACAGTTTACACAATCGCTACAATAATATGAAGGAAAATAATGGTGAAACATCAGAACCCGGATCGGTACTGTAATGGATCTTGAGGTCTGCAGACTGACAGTAAAACCTGATTTGCTTCTTTCTGCAGAGAGGTGGTATAGTATAGGTACAAAAAGAGGCAAATGTTTTAAGACTTGAGCAATATTTTGTTTTCTTTTGTATCATTGTGTAAATTATGCTCTTAGTTCTTATACCGAGTCAACTCATAGGGAAGCAATATGGCGCAGTGGATAGAAAAGTAGCCTTGAATCTGGGAAGATTTAAGTGCAAGTCTAGCTTCTCACACATACCAGCTGTGTGACTGTGAGCAAGTCTCCAACCTCTCAATGCTCTAAATAACTCTCTAAGACATTAAGTTATGGAGAAGATGCTGTCCATCACTGGAAGGAGTTTCTCCATCCAGTGAAACTCACAGCTCCAGTCCTTATCCCATACTAGTCTGAATTCCTTATATTTGCCATTTCTTTATCAAGATGTTTTGATGGCAAAACCATCTGTCTTTCTCAGACTGTACAGTGACAGTTTAGCATCCCTCTGCCCCGGAAAGGATCATCCCTCAGTAACATATACATACATCTTAAACAGGAACACTGCATTGGAGTGGCATTGGAGCAGTTGTACTGGACTGAGTGAGCTACAAAACCTCATTTTAGTTCCAGATACAAATTAACTTTCTGGGTGGTCTGAGACAAATCCTGTTCCTTCTCTGGGCCTTAGCATTCTCTTTTATAAAGTGAGAGGTTTAGAAGAGATGACTTTTACAAGCCTTGCCAATTCCAATATTTGGATTCTAGACCAATGGTAGACTAGATCTATTTTAGAGAATGATCATCATTGGGAAGTTATTATTCCATGACTGGTGTCTTATTATTGAGAGTCTATTAGACATAGCCCTGGAGAATCAACCAGTGAATAATCACTAATTAAGTACCTACTATGTGCCAAGCATTGTGTAAAGCACTGAGGATAAAAAAAAGAAGTAAACGATAATCCCTGCCTTCAGGAAGTTCACCATCTCAGAGGGGAGAGAATTAAACAAATATTTATTTGTTGTTGTACTGTCATTTCAGGCTTGTGTTCTACTCTTCATGGTCGCATTTGGGGTTTTCTTGGCAAAGATACTAGAGTAGTTTTCTTTTCCCCTCCATTTCCTTTACAAGCTCATTTCACAGATGAGGAAACTGAGGCAAACAGGATGAAGTGACTTGCCCAGGTCACAAAACAAGTAAATGTCTTATGACAACTCAGAAAGATGAGTCTTCCTGACTCTAGGTCCAGCACTCTATGCACTGTGCCACCTAACTGCCTGCTCATACATGATAAATAGGAAACAACTTAGAGAGGAGATGAGAGAAAGAGCAATAAATTTAAGAGGCATTGGGAAGACTTTAGTTGGTACTTAAAAGGAAATCAAGAAAGTATTAAGATTTTAGTTGGTACTTAAAAGGAAACCAAGAAAGCCAGTTGGTGGAGTTGGGGAAGAGTGTTTCAGGCAATGTAGACAGCCAGAAAAAATGTCCAAAGATAAGAGTTGGAGTGTTTTGTGATTAGAGTGAACCTTGCAATTAAGTTCTCTTTCCAGAACTATCTGAAGAGACCCTGGAAGCTTCATTTCTCATCCATCAAGTTTGCCTCCTAGTGAGTACTTTCGGATTGGGTGGTAGACTTTAAAATGCTCAAAAACCTCAGCTACTATCTTTTTCAAGTGATATTCAAAACAAACATGGGGAGAGCAAATATCTTCCCAAATAATTCAGCCCCCAAATAATAATAGCTAAAGGTTTTTGGAACACTAAAAGGTTTGCAAATCTCAGCTATCCTATGAGGCAGTACAAGTATTTTTTTTCCATTTCACAAATGAGAATGCTGAGATGTTTCTTGTGCCCACGATCTCATAGCCAGTAAGTGTCAGATGCTCAATCTGAACCTAGATCTCCACAACTATAAGAATGGCAATCTTTTCACGGTGCAATGTTAACTTTCTTTGCCAACTCCACCTACTGAAAAAAAAAATTCTTGGGAGTTCAGAGGCTGCAGGCTTTCTTCATTAACTCACACAAAAGAAGAGTATTCAGCGCCCAATTCTTGGAAGAACTTCTGGCAGCTGCAGAGATAGGTGACTAGATACTGTCCATTAGCTGTCATGGGGATTAGGTTGTCAAAGCTTCCTCCCGGGCTTCACATTCACAGCTAGCACACTTGGAAGGAGTCTGGTTCCAGTGCAGTTTGTAGTAGTTAACTCTTAATGTCTTGTGGACTGGGGACTGATAGAGTGTCCCTGTTGTGTTCTAATCCACACTGCAAACAAGAGAGTCCCAGTGAAATGCACTGATTTCTCCCCATTTTCTCTTTCCAGGCTGGTCCCTCATTGTGGCTCAGAAGTGACCTGGGTCCTTCAAACTGTGCCCATGGAACATAAAGCCATGGCAGGCCCTAACCTGCTAGGATGGCTTCATGTAGAGTCTTAGTGTTTTCTCTCTTCCAAAGGTCAGCCCAGTTCAGTTTGGAAAGAGATTGATAACTATGACATTGGCAATGAAGGGATGCATTTTTGTTTGCAGCCACAGAAGTCTTTAAGCATTAAACCATACTAAGATGGTAGCTCACTCTTCTAAAATGTAAGAGGTAAAGGTTTTAAGGGAAGTCACTAAAACTTGTGGTGAATAGTATAGAATGACCAAGTGGTAAGCTTTAAAAATAAGAAATGCTTTTCAGTTCTGGTCTGTACCTACTGTTGGGGAAGCTAGACGGCACAGTAGATAGAGCATTAAGCCTAGAGACAGAAGACAGCTTCTTGAGTTCAAATCTGGCTTCAGACACTTACGAGCTGGGTGGTTCTGGGCAAGTCAGTTTCTTTATCTGTAAAATGAGCTGGAGAAGCAAGTGGTAAAAGCATTCCAGTATCTTTGCAAAGAAAACCCCAAATGGAGTCATGAAGAGTCAGGAACTACTGAAACTGCTGGACAACAACTGCACATACTGTTACTTCTCTCGAAGTCAAATAAAATAGCAAAGATAAGAGGAATCCCACAGTATGGTTCAGAGAAAAGAGTACTGATTCTGGAGTCAGACGTTCAAATCCTTCTTCCATTGATGTCTCCCTGTGTAGCCTTGGGCAAGTCCCTTAACTTCCTTTGGCTTCAGTTTCTTTATATGTAAAATGAGCGGTTTGGACTTAACCACTTCTTATTGAGGACCCTTCCAGCTCTAGATCGAAAATCCTTTGGTGTTGAGTGTTCTGAAGAAGCTCTCGCTTCTGCAATCACAAATGCCTTAAACTGTCTTTCTGTCTTGGAGGCAAGGATCACAACTTCCTTCATAATCAGAGTGAAGCTGGCCAGCAGCTTCCAAGATTGGCTTTGAATGGCTTGGGCACCCAACTTATCATAGAAACTGATGTGTGGCCACAAAATTCCCTTTATAAAATAAGAACTCAAAATATGTTCATCAGCATGATAAAAGGCATCTTTACTCCATTTTTTCCTTAGGAAAAAGGAAGAATGAAGAGATTCATTTTTTAAATAGAGGATCATTTAATGACAGTGTTATAATTAGCAATAACTCCTTGGTAATCTGGATCAGTGATGTGGAATGACTTCATCCTGGTTCTGTAAGAACTTTTATCATTTTATTCAATCTCAATACCATGATAAACCAAATGTTCTAAATATTGATTAGATGCTTATCAATCACATTTTCTAATCTTTAAAAAAAGGAAGAGGAATAAAGTGATGGAGAGCATATTGACAATGAAATATTGAGAAAACAGAGAGGTAAATAAGATTTACTCTAAGTAAAGGCTAAGTGCTTTTCTGAGGAAATGAGAGGCATCAATAAAGTAAAAGCATGCTCTAGTCTTTTTGTTTTTATCTCTGTGCATGCATGCACTTATGCATGTACACGTGTGAAAAATATAGTAGAGTACTCAATAAGTACTTCATTCACTTAACTCTGTCTAAGATGAGAGCAGCAAAGATACCTGAGTATAAGGAAGCAGTTCAGATCTTAGAGTTACTTCAAAAAAGACTTAGAGCAGTAGCCTGAGTTGTGACCAGGAAATCCCTGACTCATTTTTCCAGTCAGGCTAATAGAGAGAGATGAATGCTGTGGGCACTGGGGACAAGGTCTGCCCAGGAAGGGGCCCAGCAGAGTCTTTCTGGCCCAGGACGGAACTAGGGACCTACTGCTATGCACTAGGACAAGAAGTGGTTCCAGATGCAGTTGGGTCAGGCCCGATTGTGTGGGAGTGGCAGATACAGGAGGCAATGGGCAGGTCTTTCAAGGCATAGCTTGCAGCTGGTTAGAGATCTAGTATGGTCTGAAGAAGGCACTAATGCCTGTGAATGTCCAGCCTGTGACTGTGCAGAAAGTGAGCAGTCAAAGGCTGTATCCTGGACAAGAAGCAGAAACAGGAGGAAACAGTAACTATGTCTCTGACTGGCTCAGGGCCTCAGGATCAGCCTCCATTTCCACCTGAGGCTTCCAATTGAATAACCAGAGCAGATAGTTCAGTCCAAAAGAAAAGAGAAATTCTTTTTCTTTGAACCTATTGATTTGCCCAGCTAGCTAAAAGGGGATGTGTTGGGGACAAAGGCTTAGGCCAGCAGTCATCTACTAGACCTGGAACCATGGGTAGGATCTACAGTTGGGTTATGCAGACCCAAACTAGAGATAGGCAGGAATGGGGAAACTTGGTCATATCCTAGGAACTATCCATATACTATCCAGCTAGTTGAGAACCAAAGTTAAAGACATTTAGATTCTAGCAAAAGGGAAACCATGAAAAGAAAACTCCAGCTAATCCTCCTGAGAAGCAAAGAGTTGAGGGAGGGGAAAACATTAAAGCCTTAGCCTTGACTTCCCTCCTCTCAGAAGAGGATCTCAAGACCTTCAGCGGTCCAGAGGACTTCCCAGTGTTCCATCATCATGTCCCTAGAGCAAATGGGAACAGTGGTTACACCAGGAACTGAGCAGAGACAGGATGAAGATTCATAGTTCTAAAAAGAACTGGAGGGTATTGTGGGAATGAAAAACTACACCATGCCAAGGGGAACTTCCCTAAGTACCCAATGAAGGAGAGAAGATGGCTTCCTGAAGGCAGGGACTGCAAATTATCCCTTTATCACTAACAATTATTTAGCCTTGGCAATGGGAGCATAGTTGGACAACCTCCACAAAGCAGACTAAGAAAGTTTCCAAAATGTCAGGTGAATTTATTAAGTGAAACAGTTACTACTGATGACTTAATTCAGAATTTCATTAATTTTAACTACAGTATCATAAAAATCACTGATATTTATAGAGAGCTGCTCAGTTTGCAAATGCTTTCCCTGTAAGAATCCTATGGAGTAGTAATTGCAGGTTTTATTATTCCCATTTTGCAGAGGAAGTATGAAGTGATTTGTCTAAGGTCACATGATTCACAAAGCTAGAACCAGACTTAAAAACCTAGTTTTCTAACATAAAAGATATTTTGGTGTCTTAAATGTCAAGAAAAACTATGTAATAACTAAATTCTAAAAGTGAAATGTCAGACCATTTGACTATCCATAAATTAGCTAAATCTAAACTGGGAGATTCTTGGGAATTTTGTTTTTTGTTTTTTCCCTACCTCGGCCCTTAGGTTGCACAACCACAGTCAGAAATGTCTCCAGAAGCTGCATCCAAAAGTTAGGAGTAAAATGGCCTGGTTTGATTTTGTCTCTTTATTTCCCCTTCCTGTCCTCTAATAGAGGTGCCAATTGGAAGGAAAATGGCCTAAAGACAGATTATTGAAGGGATAAGGAAGAAAACCACCATCTTGGAAAAAAAAATCACAGAATATTATATAATAGTTAGAAATATCTCATCCATATGAGAGCAAAAATCCTTTCTACATTATATTCAGAGAGTGGTCATCAAGCCTTTGCTTAAAGACCTTTGATGAGGGGGGAATTCACCAACTCCCTTCCTGAGGCAGCTCATTCCACTTTTATATAGCTCTATTAGGAAGTTTTTTCTGATGTTAATTAAGAGGAAGGTGGTAAAAGTTCAACAATTATTTGTCTGAGAAAAATCATGCTAGACACATTTTTCATTTTAACTGCATTATTAATATTTTTTAAAATCTCAACAGTCAACAAAACAATAAATCAAGCTTGGATTTGTAGCCTTTTGGGGTCTTGAAGGTGTAAATATTCACATTGAAAATTTAACATGCTACTCCGGAGAGCTAGTTCTTGCTGGCGTCTCCAAACCCCTGCATTAAGCCTAAATTTATGTCTTTGCAACTTCTATCAGTTGCTCCTAGTTCTGTCCTCTTGGGAAAGTCAGAAAAAGCAGAGCCTCTTCCATATGATGATCATTCCAATACTTGAAAACAGCTCTTGTTTCCTTCTGAGTCATCTTTTCCTTCCTCATGTGGCATGAGCTCAAGGTCCTATTCCATTGGACCTTCTCTGGACCCTCTCCAACTTATCCATGCCCTTCCAAAATGAGAGGTATTGAAGGATGATCACCTCCCTAGACATGACCACCAACCATGCCTCCTTTAATGTAACCTAAGATTACATTACCTTCTTTGCCATGTTCCAAGGTTGACTCAAATTTAGCCAGCAGATGGCTATGACTCCCAGATCTTTTTCAGATCATCACTACTCCCTCATCTTATTCTTCTGAAGTTGATTCTCAAACCCAGCTTTACATTAATCTTTGATCTAACAACTTAAAAGCAGGAGAATCAGATGATGGATAACTGAGAGTAGATTGTTATTATAATTTAAAGTAAAATCTAGTTTTACTGGTTCATTTGCAATATTGATACAAAGTCAATGTAGAATTTCCTGAGCTTGAAGAAAGTCACTATTTATTCCAGTAGAACGTAACTTCTGAATCTAACAGATGAATCTTTTCCCTTGGTGTCTGTTATTTTTAAACAAGTGAAAATTCCTTTGAGTTAAAGCAATGCATTTAAAAACCATTTCTTAAGCCCCTACTGTATATGGGGCATTGAGTAAAACAATGAGTATAGATAGGATGTGTCCTGGGGTCTGATATTTCTCTGTATTCTCCAAAGTGCTGTGTGAATTCTGCAGGGGCAAAGGCCATTACTAAACTTGGGGAGTAGGAAAGCTCAGGGCATATTTGAGATACAATGAGAATCTCATATTGATTGAAGGATAATGTATGGACTGTGGGATAATATGGGACAGCTCATTGGATGGAGAGCTGAGCCTGAAGTCAGGAAGACTCATATTCCTAGCTTGTGACCTTGGGTAAGTCACTTAATTCTGCCTCAGTGTTCTCATCTTTAAATGAGCTGGAGTAAGAAACAGCAAAGCACTCCAGTCTCTTTGCCATGGAAACCCAAATGGGGTCATGGAGAGTCACACATGACTGAAATGACTGAACAAGTTGGGGATACTAAATAAAAGCACTGAGAGTTGAAAGGGATCTCAAGAGTCATGAAGTCAAATTTATACAGGATAAAAAAAAATCCACATGAAGACCTCTAAGGAAAGGGGATCTGTCAGGCTGCTGTTCCACTTTTGGACAGCTCTAATTGTGAGGAAGTTTTTCCTGATACCAAGCCTAAATTGGTCTCTTTGCAACTTCTGCTCATCATTCCTGGTTCTACCCTCTCAGAAGGACAAAATAAGTTTAATCCCCTGGTAGTCCTTCAGATACTCGAAGATAACTATCATGCCCCGCCTGAGATTTTCCTCTGTGAGCTAAGTAGCCTTAGTTCTTTTAACAGATCAGCATGGACTCAAGTGCCTTCACTGTCCTACTTCTCTGTATATTCTCTACATTATCAATGCTTTTCTTAAACTGCTGTCTAGAACAGAACAAAATATTCCAAATGAGGGCCAATGGTGGCAGAAAACAATGGAACCATAACCTTGAGAGGTAGTTGGTATTATTATCATCCCCATTTTACAGATGAAAAAAAACATTGAGAAAGGTTAAGTATCTTATCTTGGTTCTTACAGCTAGTTAGTGTCTGTGTGAGGCAGGATTTGAACTCAGGTCCTTACTCATGCCATGTCCAAAAAGACTCCACTGAATCACCTAGCTTCCCCCCCCCCCCCGGGGAGATCAAAGTTCTCTGCAGCAGTGATCATACTTAATATGATACCATCTTTCAAGGGATTTAGAACTAAGGGGCGATGGAAATGTCAAAGGGGAGTCTGAGAACCACAAGACAAATTCCACTTATTTTACCATTTGGTCTGGGGCTGACAGTTGCAAGATTGTTGCTATAATTGTCACTTTAACCAACAAGATAGCTATAAATGAAAAGAACTGTCTCAGTCAGACTTATCTACTTTGCATCAAGTTTAAAAGCATTTCTGTATTATCAAAGAGACATCAAGGTTTCCAGCCCTCACTCCATCTCTCATATAATCTCCTTTTGACATTGGTGTCCATATAATTGGAGAAGTGTTCTATTGCCACTTTACAATAAAGTTATAGATCTGCATCTTATCCTTATTGCTACATGTCAAAGGGATGATTTAAAGTCAGCTGCTAGTTAAACATCTTCCCAGAAGCAGGTATTAACTATCCTGGCTGTGCCATAGGGTAGTCATCAAACCAATCCTTAATGAAAAATCAGTGTCAGCAGTGTCAGCAGCCAGTGACCATCATATTTGGAAGAAGAGACCTACTGGAACTGAAAAAAATGGTCCCTGTGATCCCAAGATCTTCTAGTGTGGGGGAAATTGGGATTTCAATTTGGGGACCTGAGTTCAAATCTCAGATCTACATCTATTTCCCTGAGTGAGCTCAGATATCCCTTCACTTATCTATGTCTCTATTTCCTGAAAATAAAATTAAGGTGATTGGATTATATGACCTCTACAGTCAATTTCAACTTGACAGCTATGAAGAGTGTGAGCATTGTTGGCAGGGCAGGGCAAAAAAACTATCTTTCCAGAGCTCCTATAAAAGAAAAAGGACAAGATGGCTGCTGAGGTGGGTTGAAAGAAGAAGGAAAGATTTGGTGCATGGTCAGGGTATGTGCAGCCCTGCCAAGATGATGCCTACATTCCCACCTAGCTCTTGGCAGTGGAAGGAGAGAAACGCTGAGATACGGCTCCCTATGGCTCCTTTCTGATTACTGGGAGGTTTTCCTGAGGCTCGACCCTGACTCCTGAGTATGCTTTCAAAAACTCCTACCACCAGATTTTCCCTGGGAGTTTAGAATTCATAGGTTCTCATGCTTCTTTTTTAAAAAATGCCCCTATCTTGTGGTGTTTTAGTAGCTCTGTAACCTGCTCGATTGAGGGTCATCATGTTTTATTAAAACCTTCTCACAGGCTCCCCCTTGCCAAAGCAGGCTTGTTGTATGCATCCACCATGAATCACTCAGGAATGAAACCACTTTCCCACAGAACCATCCAGGAAACACATTAGCTCTTCCCAGGAAACGCAGACCTCCTCCCATTACTCACACCCAGTTGTTCCCAGTTCTCTAACATCTTAGTTATTAATCCTGCCATCTCTATGGTCCATGTCACTCTGACTATCTGTCATTCTTTAAAACCACCATTGGCATGGGATGTGAGTAGCACAGAATATAGGGAAGGGGAACGTGGAGGAGGGGAAGGCTTGGCAGATGTTATGCCTCTAGATTGTAAATAGAGCATCCCATCCGAGGTCCTTCTTTTCTTCGGAACAGAGCAGACCAAGCCGAGCAGGCTAAGAGGCCGAAAGAAGTCCAGCTCCACCAAAGGGCAAACTACCCACCGTCACCAACCCAAAATGAGGGACTACCCTTCCAGGGGCATCTGAGCAGTGGAGGGGAAAGAATGTTGGATTTAGGGGCAGATAACATGCGTGTTCTTCAGTAGGTCATTTACTATCTATGGGCTTCAATCTTCTCATCTGTACAAAATGAAGACTGTAGATTCTAAGCATGTCCAAGGCTCCTTTCATGTCACCCTCAGACTATTCTTTCATAACTGCTTTTTGTTGTTGTTGTTAAACCTTTACCTTTTATCTTAGATTTGATACTAAGTCTTGGTTCCAAGGCAGAAGAACAGTAAGAGCTGGAAGCTGAGGTTAAGTGACTTGCCCAGGTTCATACAGCTAGGAAGTGTCTAAATCTAGATTTGAACTCAGGGCCTCCTGTCTCCAGTTGTGGTCTCTATCTACTGAGCCATCTGGATGCCCCCTGGAACTGTTTTTTGAGGCAATCCTCTGCCAGTCATTTTATAAGTTGATCTTACCCATATAAAAATGGGAGTGAAAGGATACACAGGATGATTTGTTCCCACTCCTTAGGGAATTTACCTTCTCCTTGCCCAGAAGGAAAAAATCACCAGTGGTTCCCAAATAATTCAACTCGTGCATCTAATCAAGGCAGCAGAATGGAGCTGAATGTCTCAATTCTTTATGGTTGAGTCATTTCATTATTTCAGGAAAAATGCAACTCTCTTCCCAGGGACTTGAGGAAGCCCTGGCCAGAGCTATTCTGATCTTGGCACCAGCTACTTATTGGGCTCCCAGGAGATCTCACTAAAGGGTTATCTTTGAACTGTCCTGGGGCAAGAGCTTGGGATTCTCTTTTTCAGCCTTCCCTTCCCTTCTCAAAGAAAGGGTCTCTCAGGGGACTAAAGGCTCTTTAGGGTCGCCTCAGCTTCCATCTCAACCTAAACCAGAAGCCACTAGATATGACTTTTCCCTAGCCAGGGGCAAACTACACTAAGGCTGATACTTGACCCAGGTCTTCAAACTCATTTAAACAGTGGCTTTTTAGGGGTTAGTATGTATCTTGGGCTAGATTCTGGGACTGTGAAATCTTTTTTTTCTCTCATTCCTGATTCTCACACACATACATACATTTATTTAGGTGTACATATATACATATATAATTTAATATAATAATATCAAAACTTCCTTACTTGTCTACATCACTTTCTGATCTTCCTTCTCTCTTTCTTGTTATTTTGATGTTTCATTAATGCTCGTTTCTTTCTTTAAAAATTACTATCGACGTCAAGTAGCTATCCACCTCTAGCCCCTACAGTAGAAGCTACTCCTTGTAATAACTACAGGCAAGCAAAACAGATCTAAACACAACTGGCTGTCTGAAAACGAATGATTCATTGGGCACCCCAGGCCATTCATTACCTCTCTGCTAAGAGGTGGGCAATGTGCTTCATCTATCATCAAAACCATCAGTCTTTTGAAGTCATAATTGATCAAGAAATGTTTCATAGCTCTGAAGTTTTCCAAAATTATATTCCTTTACATTACCATGAACACTGTGTAAATTGTTCTTGTGGTTCTGTTCATTTCTCCCTGCATGCATGCATATAAATCTTTGTGGGTTTCTCTGACATTCTCATATCCTTAATTTCTTACAATATAATAATATTCCAATATGTTCCTTAGCCCTTCTTCAGTTGACAGACAACCACTTTGTTTCCACATTTTTGCTTTGACAAAGCAGACTGTTACAAATATTTTTGTACTAATGCATCTTTTGCCTCTGCCTTTGATTTTCCTGAAAGGTATTTACCTAGTACAGGTATCACTAGGTCAGGGGGTACAATTTAGTGAGTTTTGGAGTGCAGTTCCACATTGCTCAGCACTGTGGTTGGTCAATAAAAAATTCTACCAATGGCATATTTTCATGCATGCCCAGCAAAGCCATTCCAATTATTGCCATTTTCCTTTGTGTCATCTTTGTTAATCTGGCAGATCTGAGGTAGAACCTTAGAAACATTTTAATTTGCACTTCTGTTATTATTAGGGATTTGGACCATTTCCCCCTACATTGTTGTTTATCATTTACATGTTTGCTTTGCTCACATCCTTTGATCATTTACCTATTGATTTTTTCATTTATTTTCCACATATTTATTGAATTGAAAACCAACAATATGTCTTGTTCCGTCAGGCCACTGGGTATGCACTCTCAGAATGAGAAATATACACAAATCATTAAATGGCAATTATTGTAATTAGCAGAATGGAGCAGTGATTAATCACTCAGCTCCTTCTCTCTCTCTCTCTCTCTCTCTCTCTCTCTCTCTCTCTCTCTCTCTCTCTCTCTCTCTCTCTCTCTCTCTCTCTCTCTCTCTCTCTCTCTCTCTCTCTCTCTCTCTCTGTCTTCTCCTGTGCTATACCTTGCCTGTGGCATTAATGAACTGTGGAAGAGGGTACTAACTAGTCACATTTGAAGTTAGGGAAGGGAAACTAGAGAGTTGGTTTTCAGTAATATGCTGTTTTCCTGCTTCCCATATCCTGAATCTAGAGGGTGGAGGTCCAACAAATCTTTCTGAATCACAAGCTTCTTTTTCTCTATTAAGCTATTTCTTTTCTGTTACTTCTCTAGTCTGTCCTTAGGTTGTTTACATGAGGTGGTGCTCCCCTTCAGGAAAGGATCAAAAATTTGATTCTACTGGAATTAGAGTTGAAAATCATTGAGATCAATCCCCTTATTTTACAAATAAGAAGCTGAGAGTCAGAGTGGCAGTGACTTACCTAAAGTCACAGAGCTTGGCTTTGTTTGCACTGAAGTGAAAGGATTCAGACAAGGTATGGACATTTAATCCCATCAATTGCCAGATCTTCTCTCTTCTACCTCCTCATTTTCTCCCATCTTTAACCTCTCTAATCATATTACTGTGAACATCCTAGTCCAGGTCCACATCACCTCTCATCTAGACCATTGTCCAAGCTTCCTAGTTGGCCTCTCAGTAAGTATTCACTGGGCTCTCCAGACCATCCTTCATACTTCTGGCACTTTGATATTCCTGATGCACAAACATGACCTTGTTATGCTTGTTGGAGAAGCTGCAGTGACTCTGAATTACCTTTAGGGGAAAATACAAACTCCATTGACTTTTCAGGCCCTTTCCAATCTGACTGTAGCCAGTCTTTTCAGGCTAATTACACATTACTCTCCCTCTTGGATTCTGCAGACTGGCCAGCTTGCTTGCCATTCCTTGTATCCTCAGTTCCAATTAATACCAAAAATTATCCCATGAAACACTTATGTATATTCAAATTCACACTACTTGAAGATAAAATTACATAAGATTTGATAGTTGGTTTTGACTCATTGAAAATATTCATAAATAATGTGACTGTCACTTCATAGGATTCCATATTTGCACTAATCAGGATCTCCCTGTATGGGACATTCCTTTGCTGTGCCTTATACAGGCAGCCAAGAATGCTAACCCTTCCAATTTCTACCTTTTAGAACTCCTCTTCTTCTTGGCAAGGTTCAACTCAAGTGCTGTCTCCTTCAAAGGGTCTTTTCTGATTGCCTCAGTTACAGTGTATTTATTGTGTATACATCACATATTTATTCACCCATGTACATTGTAAATCCCTAATAGATGGGATACAGTCTCCTCAAGCAGAGGGGCTAACTCGCTTTTACCATTGTTTCCCCAGTGATATAGCACATTATCTGGTATGTTTCCTCAGTCCTTTCTGTCATGTCTGACTCTTTATGACCCCATCTGGGGCTTTCTTGCCAAAGGAACTGGAGTGTTTTGTCATCTCCTTCTCTTGCTCATTTTTACAGATGAGGAAACAGAGGCAAATAGATTTAAATGACTTGCTCAGGATCACACAACTAATAAGTGTCTAAGGTCATATTTGAACTCAAGTCTTCTTGACTATAGGTCCACTTAGCTACCTGTGTGGTATATAGTCAGTGCTTAATAAATGTTGATTTATTGAGAGGCAACATAATGCAATTGAAAGAGAATTGGATTTAGAGTCACAGAAATTGGTTTCAAATCCCTGCTCTTGGGCTACAATTTCCTGACCTATAAAATGAGATGATTGGAATAAACAACTTCCTTCCAGTTCTATCCTTATGTGTCTATGTTTGCCAATGTGATATTCTGACCATGCTATTCCTCTTGCTCTCTAAAGACACTCCTATTGCCCCTAGTATTAAACACCAACTCTTCTGGCATTTTAACACCCTTCACAACAATATGATTACAGCCAACATTTCCAAACATAAGTACATTTTCCCCTTTTACACCCCACATACTCTGTGATTCAATCAAAATGCCCTTCTAGCTATTCCTTATATGACATTCTATCTCTCTTCCCCATATCTTTGCACAAACTTCTCTTCCCAATACGTGGAATACTTTCTTCCCCTTAAAATCCCAGTTTTCCTTCAAAACATAGCTTGAACACCACATCTTACGTGAAGCCTTCTGTGGTCCCCATCAGCTGCTAGTGCCTTCTCCCTAGAAAGTAATTGTATTAATTTTGTATATTTTAAATATATTATCATATGTGTGCATACTGATAGACTATAGTTTCCTTGAGAGCCAAGAAAGTTTCATTTTCCTCTTTGTTATACCAATGCTTGGTATATTTGCTTATTGATTGATTGAGTGGAGTTCACTTATTCTTGAAAGAATGTTCTTACTACCCAATCATCACATAGGGACTGAGTAAGGGTGGGGACGATGTTTAGAGTTCCTCTTATAACTCCTCGGCTAAAAGAAGGAAGGGGTGTGGATGCCCAGGGAAGCTTTAGCTTTCAGAGCAGGTGTTTAAGGGCTGGAGGCTGGCGGAGGTTACTAGTTGTAATCACATATTTACAGTGCCACATGATTGAAAATTAAAGGTGTGTTAGGCAAAGCCATTCCACAAAGCCAAGAGAGGCCTGCCTGCTTCCATTTACCTCTTCTATTCTTTTGTTCCCAACAATCAGCTCTAGAATCCTCTGTATTTCTGGCCCTTTGTGATCCAGACATTCTCCTTGGGAAAGAGCCACCTTCTGGCTTCCAAGATGGATCCCCTATCCTTTATTTTTTAAGTGAAAAGGAGCAGATGCCTGTGCTAGTGTTCCCCAGATCCTTTAAATTTGGTTGATTCATTTGTTCCCTGGGGTGACTTAGTTGCTTTTCTCCACCTCCCATTTAGTGCTAGTCAAGTTGAAAAATTAATTTCAGTCACTCACCAAAAAGGCATCTATTAAGTGCTTCTTGTCTACAGAGCAATGTGCCATGTGCTAGAGATGGGAAAATAAAAGACACCCTGGTAGACTAGTAGAGGCATGAGACAGTGAATTAATACACATTTTTTAGATGTTTACTTTAGGATGTACATGATACTAAACTGGGAATACAGATAAAGACACAAACAAAGCTCACATTTGTAATAATGAAAATAAATGTAATATGTAACAATTAAAATGCTACATATAATATTTAGAATTTGGTTTTGTTAAATAATATTAGTAAAAATTGTTGTGGTTGCTCTTTATACAATTAACTCTTAAGTCACGAGGATGATAGTAGCTTTTAACAATTTAATTTAAGTATAGTATAAGAAATAAATAAGGAAGGAAGTAGAAAATTATTTTCTTGCCTATCACTCTAAAGTCTGGCCCGTAGAATTTCAGCTCACCCCCTGATTCTGGTTCTGATCTCCACGTGGAGGTCCAGTAGTCTTTTGGGAGCAAGAGTCTTACCAGCCCATGAGTGTGTCTTCCGCCCAAGCCACCAACACTGAATGGAGTAGAAGAATCAATTCCAGCAAACTCATGCCAAAAGCCCTCAATCTCCTCTATAGTCTCATCTTTTATAGCTCTTTTCTCCATGTCCCTTCCTTCCTCTCCCTGAGTTGGTCTATCATATCTCAGGAATCTATCAAATTCTCTCTGACCCCAACACCTAACCCTTAATTCTGGCTCATGTTCCTAGGGCTCTTAACCTGGTGTGACCTCTGTTTGGAGCTTTCCAGCCACTCTCATGGAATGAGTTGGACAACAAAAAGTTCATGTCCCTGGGAAGAAGGGGTTCCTTTTACACACATTATAATGGGGGAGACAGAATGCAAATAATTATGCAGTAATTATATATATATATATGTATATATATATATATGCTGCAGGGTAAATTGGAGGCAATCTCAAAGGGAAAGCAATGGTGAAAAGTAGGACAAGGAAAGGCCTCTTGCAGTAGGTGGAATTGGAGCAGAGTGTTGAAGCAATCTAGGATGGAGGGCTAGCCAATGTACAGGAAAAGAGTATCATGTGGGAAGAATTGAGGAAGGCCAGGGTCCCTGGATTGTAGGTTACACTGGGAGACTAAAGTATAACAAGACTGAAAAAGTAGGAAGTGTTGGGAAGAGCTTTAAAGAAAAGTTTTCTTTTTTTAATTTGAAAATTTTTATTTAATTGATTTAGAATATTTTCCATGGTTACATGATTCATGTTCTTTCCCTCTCCTCCTCCCACTCCCACTCCTGTAGCCAATGAGCAATTCCACTGGGTTTTACATGTGTCATGGTCAAGACCTATTTCCATATTATTGATATGTGCACCAGGGTGATCCCTTAGAGTCTACATCCCCAATCATATCCCCATCAAACCATGTAATCAGGCAGTTGTTTTTCTTCTGTGTTTCTATTCCCACAGTTCTTCCTCTGGATGTGGATAGTGCTCTTTCTCATAAGTCCCTCAGAATTGTCCTGGATCATTGCAGTGCTGCTAGTAGAGAAGCCCATTACATTTGATTGTGTCACAGTGTATCCATCTCTGTGTACGGTGTTCTCCTGGTTCTGCTCTAAGGGAGAGTTTTCTATTTAATCTTGGTGATAATAATGAGCCACTGGATTTTATTGAGTGTGGGAGTGACAAGGTCAGATCTGCATTTTAGAAAGATTCCTTTGGCATCTGAGGAGAACATGGAGGGGGTGGAGAGAGATGGACCAGGAAGCTATTACAGTAGTGTAAACATGAGGGGATGAGGATTTGCACCAGAATATCACAGGAAGGAAGAGAATATATGAGATTTTGTGAGGTAGACAGGACAGGACTTGGGAACAGATTGGATGAGTGGAGTGAATGAAAACAAGGTAATGAGGATAATACCGAGGTTGTGAGCCATAGTATCTAGAAAGATGGTGATACTCTTAGAAGTAATAAAGGGAAAGTCTTAGGCAGAGGGTAGTTTTAAGATCTGCTTTGGACATAATGCATTTAAGATTTCTCTGATGTATGCAGTTCAATCTACCCATAAAGCAATTAGAAGCTAGAGATAATTATTATATATAACATTCCATAATGTGCTGCAGAGTTTATTGCATGTTTCCTCCCCCAATAAAATGTGAGCTCCTTGAGGGCAGAATTTGTTTTTGACTTCTTTGTGTTTCCAGTGGTTAGCAAAGTAAATGCTTTTTTTGACTTGTTTTATTGACATCATTTTACAGATGAGGAACTGAGGCCATCAAGGTTTAAGTGACTTGCCCAGGGTCACACAGCTAATAAATGTCTGAGGCCAAATCTGAATTCAGGAACATGATTCTTCCTGCTTCTAAGCCCAGTGCTGTATCTATTGAGTCACCTATGTGGCCATCTGTACACTAAGGCAAATCAGTAACTCTTGGGGAATTATCTAAGGCACTTAATAATTATAAGTGATTTTTTTTCACTAGAATTTGGGCCTTCCTAGCTTTGAAACCAGTTCTCTCTCTAGGAATCCATGAACTTTCTCACAAAAATATGTGTATCTGAAGATAGAGAATCTGAGTTTGAATCCTATCTCAGACACTTAACAGCTATGTAACCACAGGAAAATCACTAAAAAAACCCTGATCCTTAATTTACTCATTTGTAAAATTGGAATAATGATATACAAGTACCTACCTCCAGACTTGTGAGAATCAAATGAGGGAATGTACATAAAACACTTTTTATTTTTTTGTAAACTCTTATCTTCCATCTTGGAATCAATACCATGTGTTGGTTCCAAAGCAGAAGAGCAATAAGGGCTAGGCAATTGGGGTTAAAATACTTGTCCAGGATCATGCAGCTAGGAAGTGTCAGAAGCCAGAGTTGAATCAAGGACCTCCCATCTCTAGTTCTGGTTCTCTATCTACTGAGCCACCCAGCTGCCCTTTATAAAGCACCTTTTAAACCTTAAAGAATTACATTCACTTGCTGCTGAATCTCTCTGGTGGCCCTTCAGTCCTTTTGTTGATTGCAAAATCACTCCCCAGTTGTTCCATCTCCAATACTTCTTCAGCTAAGATTAGGAAAGAGTAAACACATTTAGAAACAGAAAAACAGCAGGGCCAAGCTTTCATGAGCCATGTGACAGCCCAGGTAGAGAAATAACAAGCCACCCAGAGGTTTATAACATGTCTTTCCTTGATCACCACCACGAAAGAAGGAGATTCAGTATCTCCCCATTGGAGGCTTTTGTATGCATTCTTAGTTCTGGCTCAGCAGTCATTTAAAAGATTTCTTAACCACACAACAGTTGATAGGAAACAGTCACAGAATAGTTGCCCATGTTCTGAATCAAAAGCAGGTGCCCTTGGTTTTAATTTTTCATCACATCTTTTCAGAAGCTTTCCACACACATGGGTTGGTATCAGACATAGTCAGCCCCCTCTGCACATGCTCTGAAGGCTGAATATCTATTGGGCAGTTTCCTTGCTGCAATGTTGGTATTAAAATCAGAGTCCACTATATAATTATGTTGGCTTTGTTGGTGTACATACTAGTTTGCTTCAGGCACTTTGTAGTTTTGTGGTTCTGAGCATTTGAACCTTAGTATTCTCATCTGTAAAATGGGGATAATAATATCACCTACTTCTTCACAAGACGATGAGAAATGAGAAAATGTATCTAAAGTTCTGTTAATTTTAAAGTATTAGTATAATACTTTAGTATAAAGTTATTTAGTATTTAGTAGTAACATTAGTATAATGTTATTATTGTTATTATTAGTCCCTACTAACCTTGGAAAACCAAAGTTCTAGTCATTAGTGCCTTGAAGAATCAGAGTGGCTCTAGTTGCCTTTGGTTCTACATTATTTTTTAAAAAATACTATTTTCCCAAGTATATGAAAAAACAATTTTTAGCATTAATTTTTTAAAATGTTCAATTCCAAATTCCTTTTCCTCCATGAAATGACAAGAAATCAGATATAGATTTTACATTTTTCAATATTAGTCATTTTGTAGAAGAAAACTTGAGTAAAAAATGAAGAAAGTGAAAAATAGTATGCTTTGATCTGAATTCAGACTACATCAGTTTTTTCTTTGGAGGAAGATAGCCTTTTTCATTCTGAATCCTTTGTCTTGGATCATTGTATTGCTGAGAATAGCTAAGTTATTCAGAGTTCATCAGTATTGCTATTACTGTGTACAGTGTTCTCCTGGGTTCTGCTCACTTCACTTTGTGTCAGTTCATATAAATGTCTGCAGGCTTTTCTGAAATCATCCTGTTTGACATTTCTCATAGAAAAATAGTATTCCATTCCAATCACATACCACAACTTGTTCAGCCATCCCCCAATTGATGAGTATCTCCTTACTTTCCAATTTATTGCCACCACAGAAAGGGGTTCTAGAAGTATATTTGTGTGCCCCACTTTCTTTCATCTTTTTGGCTTATAAATCTAGTAGTGGTATTGCTTGATTAAAAGGTATAAACTGTTTTATAGCCATTGGGGCATAGTTCCAAATTGTTGTTTTGAATGTTTGGATTAGTTTACAGATGGTGTTTATTTTTAATGTATATATAAAAATGTATTTTAATGTAACTTGTATGTATTTTAATGTATGTAATGCCAGTGAAGGGCAAAGTTGAGCCCAAGATTAGTGACACAGCTTTTCAAGGAGACTCAAGTCTGGATGTTACTCATTCCTACCCTTGGATGCTGAGGCAGTTATACTTCCAGGTTGTATGAATCTGCATGTTTATGCATAACTTCTCAATTCACTCCTTTCTTCATTTGTCATAATATTGTAGTGGCAAGGACTCTGGGCTTAGAGTTAGTGTTCCAGTCATCACCCAGAGTCTCTTAAAATGAGAGGTTGAAGGGTTTGAGGAGGAACAATAGAAATTTTCTCAAAGGAGGTTATTCTGTCTGACATCTGATACTTCTCTGTAGCTTCAAGTGAAAAAAGTGGGTTGTAATTGATGTAGTCATTTTGAACTGTCTAGATTGCTTTGAGGGGATTTGTTTCCCATAAATATTTGTTGGGATTTGAATTTTGGTATGGACTTTCTACAAAACCCAAGTTTCTAGAGAAATGTCACCCTTTTTGAGAAGGGAGAGAGGGTATATTTAATGGGATAGGAGGGCAAATGGTAGTGTACTCAGCCCCAAGAAACCCCTGCAAGGTGGTCTGACATATGACCAAAATATTTGAACTAAAATTGACTCTTAACTTGTCAAGATAAGAGAAATATTTACCCAAGACTTGGTACCCAGGACAATACTGAAGCCTGTCAAGAGGCTATAACATATATTATACCACACCACTGTGTGCTCCCCCCACCCCCAGTGACTACCACCACCACCATTACCACCTTCCCTAGGAAAATCAGAACATTTCTCTCTAAGAATACACCTGCTAGAGGCAGAGTATAATCAGGATCCTGAAGGTTTGCGCTGCTTTTCACTCTGCCATTCTTTCATAGTAAGAAGTGGGTCAGATCTGATTTTAGGCTCAAAAGATCACGAAAAAATATGAAAAAGAAATAAATAGGATGTAATAAATCAACATTTTGACATGTGTGTGCATCAGAGAAAATAGAACCTAGGAAGGAAGTACTATTCCTCATGCAAGTTCAGTCTCAGCAGTATCTCTTCTATATGTCATGTAATTTAAGAATATAAGTGTATATGTGCCTTCTTTCTTCCCTCCTTTCATTCTTATCTTCCTTGCTTCCTTCTCCCCCCTTCATTTTCTTTCTTTACTTCTTTCTATCTGTCTTTGCTTCTTTCTTTGTTTCTTTCCTTCTTTCTTTTCCTTCCTGTCAGAGTTTATTTGTATTTCAACAAAAAACCCTTGGGGAAAACTTCAAAGGCATGAATTTTTAAAATTAAAAATCTCTTTGTAGACAAGTACACTTTTCTAGAACCACTTAAGTAACGCCACAATTGGCTACTCCTCCTACTTTTTATTAGTCCTTGCCACTTTGATACTGATAATGGCTACAAAATATGAAATTTGTGGGAAAGCAAGTTACAGAATCTGTAATGGCAAACAAGTTATCTAGTAAGCAGTGAGTATAAGGAGACTCCAAAGAAGAGGAAAACAAAGTGAGGCAGCAACATAGTGTGCTACATATATAACTGATTTTTTCCAAGGGATCTTCTGCAGAGGCACCATGGGGAAAGGGGCCATGCTGGGTGTAGAGATGAATTCAGGCTAGGATGAGCTAAAGCCAGGAAGAATTTAATCAAATTTCATGGTAACTTTTTCTTCCATTATGATTCAACTCAGATTTACTTCAGAAGTTGTTTTGGTTAAGAGGGCAAAAACCTTCCAGACCACTAAGGATGCTAAATGAAGTCAAGGAGGATTAGCTACATTCCTTTCTCCAGAAGACAAGAAGTAAAAATTGGACCTGTAATTTCACTGGTATAGGGAACTCCCTGGGGAGGAAATTAATTCAATCAGTGGAGATTAAGTAATTTACCTACAGTCACACAGGTAGTATTGCCAGAGGTATGTTTTGGATGCAAGTCTTCCTGGATTGAAGGTCAGCTTTCTATCCATGATTCCAGGCATCCTCTCTATGGTATAAAATGATCTGTTATTCATTGAAAACTTTCTTCTGCATCGCAGACATCTCTACATGGCAAAGCCAGAACTTCTTTAAGGACTCATTCTTTAGTTGATCTAGAGTAGAACTTACACATCCCTATTAAACATTGAATAGCCTCCACCTACCCAAGTCAGCTGTATTGCCTTAGGGGCCCACCTACATGTCATACTCATAGAATCTTAGGATCATAGGCTCTTGAGTTGGGAAGGTCCTTGGATATCATCTTGTTCAAACTCCTCATTTTATGGATGAGGAAAGTGAGGCACAAGAGTAAGTTAATGTCAAAGCTATTTGAGAATCACATAATCTTAGAGTTTTAGGGGACCTCTGAAGCCTTCTTGGACTATTTGCACCTGCTTGAAAACCCTCTCTCCATCCACGAGAAGACATCCAGACTTTGTGCAAAGGTTTCTACTGACAAACCCACCATTTCCTGAGGAAGGCTGCTCCCCTTTTACATAGCATTAATGATTATGAAGTTGTTCTTTGCATTCAAACTCCAGCTGCTGCTGTATCTTTTAGCCATTGCTCCTAATTCTGACCTCTAAGGTCAAGCAAAACAAGTTTCTTCTAACTGACAGACCTTCAAATATTTAAATAGAGATATCATGAGCTACCTAAGTCTTCTGCCATTAAAAGGTCTTTTCCTTTATAACCCCACACTGCTTCTTTTTCTTATTTCCACATGTTTCTCCTTATGCTCCTACCTAAAATGACTTTTTCATTTAACTTCTCTTTTCTCATTCCACTCCTCCTTTCCCATTCTATTCAGCCAGTTAAAATGGAAAATTCTTTCAGGAACCTTTCTTAACTATTCCAGCAACCTTGAACTCTCTCTTGTTTAAAATCCCATTGGGCTTAATGCCCATGTGCTCCCTAGCTTAGTTTGGGACTTTTATCACCTGTTATTTTATCTTCACATGTACTATGTATCATGATGCAATCCCAATGCCTCTATTTCCTTACAATAATAATCATAACCAATATTCATAGGGCACATCATAGTTTACAAAGTGCTTCATCGTTATTCTCTTAACCCTATGAAGTAGGTAATATTATCCCCATTTTACAGGAAAAGAAGAAACTGAAGCTTAAGGAGGTTGTGACATCTTAAGTTTGGAAAAGTACTTTGCCTCATTGGTGCCCCGCCCCAAATCATGATACTGTGTATTGTGGTATTGTTATGTCCATTTTATAGTTGAAGAAACTGAGATACCAGCTGACTACTTCCCCATGGTCATACAGTTAATAAATAATGTGAGAAAGACCAATCCAGAGACTTTTCAAATGGGAAAAGTCTAGAGAGACAGCAAAGATTCCATCAGCAGTAGGGGGGATGGGCTGAGAAGGTTTGGAACCTTGGGAAAGGGAACAACCCAGAAGGAGTCAGTCAGTCTGCTCTCTCTTGACTTGAGACTTCTGGAGGAGAGGGTCAATCTCTGACTGGATCCTGATCCAGGAAATCTCCCTTTACCCTGAACCTGATCATAATCCTTCCAAACCAATGAGTGGACAGAGAATTGGAGAGAAAAGGAGTCCACAAGAAGATTTATCACAATCTCCCTTTTACCTTGACTTGAAACACCTGCTGTGCAGTGCCAAAAGCCAGGGTTCAACACTGAACCTCTCCAGAGCTCAGGCCAACAAGCCTGGGTTGCCTAACTTTGGAGGAAAGAGTTTAGCAAGCTAGAGATTCCTTTTCCCTCTTCCCTCCTAACCCCAAATCTACCAGCCATTCAACCTTATCCTTCATCGTTGTTGTTTAGAATAAGTTTGTTGTCAAACTCTAACTGACTCAAGACTGAGGAAAGGGAAGTTAATAGCTGGGGGATGGGGTTGGGGGGAGAAAAGTGATCTCTCTCCCCGGAATTAAAAAGATTGCTATTTAGAAAGAGCTGACAGTGGGGAGTGAACAGGCAGGCTTAGAGAGGAGCCATAACTAAAGAAGATTGGAAGGGGGAAAGAACAGACTCACCCTCCTTTTACCTCTTGGTCCAAAACGAACATCAACTCCTCCTCCCTTTGTTCTGGCCTTGAGGGAGGGAAGACTCCATTCTCTCCCTCTACTCTCTCTCCCTTTATTACAATACTGAAGCCAAGGTTGAAATCCAGCTCTCCCTAGACTTGAAGCCCAGGACTCTTTCCTCTGTACCATAGTACTTCGAAGGTCTTTGAAAATTGCTATAACTGAAGAATTCATCCTCTGCCAACCAATTAGGAATGATCCTCTCCAAATGTAGTTGTGTCCTCACAGACAGTTTATCAACTGGTCCATTCTCAAAGCCTTTCTAGTTAGATAGTACTACAGGGAGAGAGCCCTAGATCTGGAGTTAGGAAGATCTGAGTTTAAATCTGGCCTCAGACACTCATTAGCTATGTGACCCTGGACAAATCAATTAACTTTTCTTCTGCCTCACTTACCTTATCTGTAAAATGGGGTGAATAACAGCATCTACTCCTCAGGATTGGCAAGAGGAAAAATGAGATATTTATAAAATGCTTTACCAATCTTAAAGTGTTCTATAAATGTTAGATATTATTACCATTGTGAAACCTTGCAACACTTATGTGCTGTTGGCCCAGCTTTGGAGAATATAGGGATGAGGAATTAATTTGGGAACAAGTTTTGCATGACTTCACATGGATAATCAATATAATTTTGTTTAGCTTCTCAAGGAGTACATCAAAGGGAAAGAGTTTGGAACTCAAAAGTTTTAAAAATTAACAGAAAAAATATAATTGGGAAATATTTAATGAAATAAATACAAATCTATTTATAAAAAATACCACATTAGTGGGGGATTGCAAAGCTTAATCTCTCTTCTTTTTTATGTGTATTCTTCTTGTTTTCACAACTGCATTGTAAACTCTTTGAGGGCATACTTTAAATTTCTTTTTTATCTAGAACCTAGAACAACAGTGCTTGATAACTATTTGGACCAGTGATTAGGTCCCTTATACTGATGTCTACAAGAAGAGAAAGGAGCTTTGCTTGATTCACATAGTCAAAGAATCTTACAACTTCAGGTACTATTTAATCAAAGTCCCATTGGATCATATTGTAACCCTAGAAGACACCTTTGAGACTATCTAATCTAATGCTTTTATTTGGAAGATCTGTAATTGAGAATCTGAGAGAAGTAATCTTCCTTGACGTCATATGGTCAGGTAGTGCCACAGTCAAGACAAGCCAGCTTCCTAAAGAGTACCTGGACTATGTGAGTAAACATGTAGAAAATGAGGTCATCTTGCTCTGTAGTTGACTTCTAAATGGGAAGTATGTGGTCCTGGGAATGACTCAATTACTAGTGCAGTTGGAAGAGAAGCATGGTAAGTTCAAAATGGATAGTCTTGTCATAACTAGTGATGAAAGTCTTGCAAATTAGTACAACTGTTTGTTATAGATCAAGGATTTGGGTCTGGAGGAGGGAGAGAACAGTATGACTAATTTGGTGACTCGTAGAAAAATTGGAATCCCAGTATAATATTGTAATGAATGTTAGCAGCTTGATGGAATAACCTCAGTTGGTTCCTTTCCAGTGCCTACTTGTAGGAAGGGTAAAAATGTGTAATTATTCATGAAAACATATCTTGCAACTCCATAGCTACAGGGTTGGGATATGGGGGTGGAGGAACTGTCCAGTCTGGTAAATTAGATCTCAGAACTAGTTTGTTTCTTTTATCTTTCTGCCTCTCCTAAATAACACACATGATACCTGAGCAACCAAGTAAGTAAGCAGGCTCTGAGACAGTCAGCTCAGCTCATATCTATCTTCTTTGTGTTGGGAAGCTTTTTCTGTTTGGTCTTTTATCCCTGACCATTTCTGGACAAGAGTTCTCTGATTGACTTATAGGATTTAGAGCTGGAAGAAAGTCATAGGCTCATCCAGCTCCTTGATTTCACATGAGAAGAAACTGAAGAAAAATGCCTGGCTCAGGAATTCACACAGCAGAATCTGGGTTCAACTCTTGGTTCTTTGGCTCTTCCCTCTATGCTACTCAATACCTTAATCCAAGTAATGAAACCACTACAAGACTAGTTGTTTCTCATTTCTCTTCTTCATAAGCATCTTTTAGTGTCTGTGGAAGTTGACAGCTTCTTTTTATTCCTGGGCAGCGAGGAGTGGGGATCTTCGGGCTGGCTGGGGCTGTGAGTGTGAGCAGATTTAAGGCTGGGCCCCTTAGCCTGCCTCCATGCATGTCAGTTGTCAAAGCTTCATCAAAGAAAGGAGCAGAGACTCCAAAAAGGATTGCCAATGAAACATTCTTCACTAGAGCGTTTGGCCAAATGTTTTCCCAAGAAACCCTGATCTCAAATACATATGACATTTGAGTTTTATTAAGGTTGCAAAGAGGCTGAAGAAAGATTGACTTAGCTAACTGGATAGTGGGGTATTATTTTAGGATTCATATACCAATATTATATCACCTCTGATTACAGAATCATTTTTAGTTCTCATTAACAAATATTCTTCATTGTGCTTTTAGTTATCAGTAGCATTCACACTTCAACATTCTTGGTAAAGAAAACCTCTCAACAAAACAGCAGAAGGAAGGAGTAGCAAATGCTGTGCCTTTGAGCTCTCACAGATTTTCTCTCTAGGGTAGTCAGATAAAATTGAGTCCTGTTTATTGTTGTCCTATTTTCCCCCTCCGTATTGATGTTTTATTTTTATCTATGTAGAAGGTATAACAATATAAGCTTCCCTATTACTATTGAGGGCACCACCAGCCTCCCATTTGCCCAGGCCCACAACCTTAGTATTACAGTCAATTCTTTATATTCACCCATCCTATATATATATATATATATATATATATATATATATATATATATATATATATATATATATATTGGCCAGATTTTGTTGTTTCTGCCCTCACAACATTCTCCTTCTCTCTCTATGAACACAGTTCCCCCTAATTCTGGCCCTCATCTTCTCTGGTTATGCTATTGCGAAAGCCTTTGAACTAGCCTCTCCTATGCCAAGCCAACTTCTACTCATCTGCCAAGGTCATTTTTCCAAAATGTAGGTCTGCCATGTCTTCCTCCTCCACTTCCCATTGGCTACCGAATATATAGTCCTTGGTTTTGTTTTTGTCAAGATTCAGTTCAAATCCCATCTTCTGCAGGAGTCTTTTCTCAGTTGCCCCAAGTAGAAACAAGCTTTCTCCTTCAAGATAACTTTAAGATTTTTCTGTATATATCTTACACGTGCATTGTTATTTTCATGTAATCACCCCTATTAGAAGGTGAACTCCTTAAGGGCAGACACACACACACACACACACACATTCTTTGTATCTGCATGTAACTTTAGGTCCTTTGTGTATCTCAAGTGATTAGTTAAGATATTTGGGTATGATGCTTTCTTTATCTTGGAAGCTTTGGTTTCTCTTTAGGAGAAATGATAATAGATTTAAGGCTAAGTAGAATTAATTTGTATCTCTGAAAAATGCCCTACTTTAAGATAGTATTTCTTGGTATTATTATGTTGGTGGTATGTTTTTAATAAAAGTTTTCCATTTGAATATCAAGCATTCTCATACATGATTTTATTTTTAGGCAGAATTGGTAATGTGGGAATATATAATGAATGACGAACTGGTACAATGGATAGCGCAGTCTACCTAGAGTCAGGAGGATCTCTGTTCTAAGGTGGCCTCTCATACTTACTGGATGTTTTTGATTGATGTTGAATTATTTATTTTCATCTTTACAGAGCTTCAGCTCCTTATATTACCGTAACCTTTTGACTTTTGTTTTCAACTGCTGAGTAAGGCAATCCATAATTTTAAAAAATACTCTGTGTATTTCAGTATCCATTAATTGCCTTAATTAGGTCATGTAGTATCCATGTTTTCTATTACTTAGCTCCTATTTATTGATATCATCATCCAGCATCTTTTAGAAGATCTTCAAGCGTTTTCTTAAGCTGATTCTGCCCTGGTGGTATTTGATGCTTCTCTTTAGGTATATCCCTATGTAGTTCATTCCTCCTCTATTCCTATGTATGGCAAGAATCCCAAAATATACTATTGTGTGCAGTTGCTGAAATGTTTTTATATTCTCTGCACTATTATGGGAGAATATGTCTTTCATGATGGTTACAGCAGATAGCAGCTTTTAAAAATTATTCTTCTAGTATAATTGGTCTATTAGTGGGTTTCATGCTGTCAAACTCAGTAAAAGGCTTTCTGAAATTCTAAGTGTGCCCATCTCCATTTCAAAATCATTCAAGGCATCACCGTCTTTTCATTTGTGTCATTATTAGGTATCACCTCTAGAGTTTGTGTTAAGCATAGAATTTTTATGCTTTTAGAGTCTTCAGATTTAAATTTCTCCTTAATTTGTGTCTTTTATCTATCTACATTGGGTTTAGGAATAGGTTTCTTATAATTGTCCTGCACTGAATTGTCTGCTTTGTATTGTATAACTTGTAACTGTGTATGTGGTTGGCAAAAAGCAGCATCAAGCCCTTGCCAAAATTAATAGTATCGCTTTCCAAATGTTTATGGTGTAGTATTGGCACATAATTGGCATTCATCTCTTCCATTCTGTATGCTTTTGTGTTTGCTTTCTCTAGTGGTTGTCCTTTGTATTATCACATTTCCAGAAAGAAGGATATTAGATACACATGTTCTGGTAAATGTTTAACAACTGGATTTCCAGAAGAAAAAAGCTTTTTTAACCCATGATGCACTTTCATCTGTATTACCCACATTTTCTCCATCACTTTCTTAAGTCTAAGTGAACAATGAAACAATAAATCAAACTCTGATTTGCAGATTTCCAAGATATAAGGGCTTACCCTAAAATTCTGGCAATTGGCTCCACCACATCCCAGCCTTGCCATTTTTAAATTTATATTGAAGTATATTGTCTTCTTGTGCCATAATACAAAAGAATACCACTTATTGCACCATCCTCTGTGTCATGCTGACCATTTTACAACCCTGTGCTCACCAATCTCTTTCTTAGATCCATAACAGTAGTTATATCCCATTGTTCGGTGAGCTAATCCAATCAGTGATATCGACACATCACCAGAGCCTCTTGGTCACCTACTTGGAAGATGTTTCAGGGTTGCTTCTAGGCCTTTGCTTATACTGCCTTGGTTTTAGGGCATACAGTCATAGGACTGTACATGCAGAGCTGTACGAAGACTCAGACATCATAAATTCTTTTCTGTTTTACAGATAAGAAAACAGGCTCTGGGAGGTTAAAATAACTTGCTTAAAGATATATAGATATCTAGTGGCAGGGGCAAGATTTAAACCTTTAACTCTAGAACTAATATTTTTCCCACTGTGTAATCTTGCCTTCCACATTACTCTGGCTGACATTCCCTTAGTTTTCCTGTCTGGCATTTCTCTTGTTGTTGTTGTTGTTGTTATTGCTATTGTTGTTGTTGTTGTTATTATTATTATTATCTTGTTCTCATCTTTTTTGATGGGTTTCTGATAGAAATGATCCAAGGACATGTCACTCTCTTGCTATGACTGTTTTAGATTTCATGTTCTGTAGACTATTAAATAGGTGGATCAAATTATGGCTTTTTATAATTTGATCTGAGCTTCATGATGAAAGCTCATGTTTTATACACTCATTGAGAGCATCTTCATGATTATTCCAGTATATTTTAAGAATTTCATATTTATAAAACACTTCTAAGTATTTTATACCTAGAGGAATTTATACTTATTCTTATTCAAATGACAATTTTACATCACTAGAAAAAGATTCCACGAGATGAAGGAGCTGTTTAGTGTATTTTTAGTGGAACCATATAGCCTAATGTAATCTATGTACACTAAATGATTAAGATGTTTTGATTTGGTTCCATCTTTAATTTGGAAGCCATATTTAGCGACATTTATTGCTATTGTTATAACTATATTTAGTGCAGCTTAGTGGATGAGAGCTGATCTCAGAGCCAGGAAGATCTCAGTTAAGTTCTGCCTCTAACACATTCATATTGGCTATATTGGCTATGCGACCCCTGCAAGTCATTTCAATTCTCCAAGCCTTAGGTCAGTGGTGTCAAACTCAAACAGAAATATGGGACACTAATCCATATTATTTTATACTGTAATCGTTTCTATGTTTTATCATATTTTTATTAATCTTCTTAAATATTTCCAAATTACATTTTCATCAGGTTTGGGCTGCACTTGGGAGTGTTGTGGCCCATGGGCCACATGTTTTATTTCCATACTCTAAACAACTCTCTATGGTTATAAACTCTAGAGAAAGTGCTGATCTGGACTGATAGAAGGAATTTCTTCATTGGAGAGTGCCTGGTGGTGATCTTCATGATGACGAGCCTTTCCAAACTCAGTTCAGCTAGTCTTTTGACCACAGATTTTTGCCCCACTATCACAATGTTCAAGGGTCTAGGGTACTTCCATTTCATAATGAAATATTGAAGTAGGACTTTAGTAAAAGATGGACAATAATGAGATTCACAATAATCATATATTAAGATTAAAATCTACTATTGGTGTGAAAAGGCTCAATTCCCAACAGTCGCTCTAGTAATATGAAGGATAGAATTAGGAAGAACCAGTGTGGAGATAAAATTTCTTTTTAAAAAAATTCTATTCAGAATTAATTAGCTTTTATTAATAAACATTAAACAATAAATAATAATGAAAATTAAAATAAAAAGGAGATATTTTCAAAAGTTGGTACAATGGGAACAAAACACCACCCCACCCCCAGATCAAATTTCAATGATAAGATGAATGTGTTTCAGAGTCAGATGTAGAGGAAGTAATTGCTTTTCCCAGGATGGGTCTGATTCGGTCTTCTTGGGGAGATTGTTTAGCTAATGGAATATTGGTGTTCCTAACAAAAACAGTAAATCTGATCGCATAGATTGAATAGTGGCTATTTTTCATACTCAATCCAGTGTGTATACTTACTAGAATAATTAGGAGCTAATTCAATGTTCACTTTTGGCAGCATTTTTTAGCATATTCTATAATCTGTAGTGGGTCAATTAAATGTTCTTTTCCTCATTGGGCACCAGATTTTATCCCTTCATAATCAAGTAAGTTTTTCTTTGGTATAAGTTTTGTATTAATTTTAGGTTCCAACCAATCGATCTGGAACTATCACATCAATCCAATGAGTCTCACCAAAAAGTAAGCATTATTTCAATATAAATAAGACAATTTCATCAGCTGTGCTACCAGCTGGATAACCTACAGCAGTGATGACAAACCTATGGTATGGGTGCCAAAAAGGGCATACGAAGCACATACAGAACTGTGTACCGCCCTACAATTCCCCCCACTCCCCAGTTCATTACCAAAAAGGCAGAGTGATTTGGGTGGACCTCCTTTCCCCCTCTCCATTATGCCTGATGATATTTTCCCATCCCCCACCTCTCTGCTCAGTAGCCAGTGGGAGCACATGGGGGGAAGGTGGGTGGCTCACAGGCAGCAGAGTTGGAGGGAAGCAGAGGGTTCAGGCCACTCCCTTCCCCCTCTCTACACTAGCTGAGGACATTCCTCACTTCATCCTCCCCTCTTCCCAGCAGCCCAATGAGAGGGCTTCTTCCCTCCCCAGGGTGAAATGGGGGAGGGGGCTATGCCCAGCACTCAGTGGGGAGAAGGGGCATGGCATGTGGTCTTGGGTAGGGGGAGTAGGACACTCAGTCTGGAGAGTGGGGGTAAGGTCCAGCATTCCATCTCTAAAATATTTGCCATCACTGATCTATAGTATATAGTTATTGTCATTCCCCCCCAATGGTTTCATAATTATTTTTCTGTTCACTTTCATTCCCTAGAAGTGTCAGTGTGGTATAGTGAAAAGATGGCGAGATTTTGATGAAAGACCCAGATTTTAATTCTATCTCTGACATTTATTAGCTGTCTGACCATAGCAAGTCACCTTGTGATATTATCAAACTGAGCTGTTGTCACTTAACTCTCAGATTGGTAAGGAAAGCACTTTGTATATCTTAAAATACTATATAAATTAATTATTATTATTATTATTATTGGACATAAAATGAGGGCCAAACCTCATATTGTTGTTGTTGTTTAGTCATTTCAGTTATATACAAATCTTTCTGACCTAGAGTTTCTTGGCAAAGATATTGGAATAGTTTGTTATTTCCTTCTTCAGATCATTTTACAGATGAGGAAACTGAGACAAACAGGATTGTATGACTTGCCTAGGGTCACATCACTAATAAGTGTCTCAGGCCACACTTGAACTCAGGTCCTCCTGACCCCAGGCCCAGCGCTCTATCCACTGCTCCTCCTAGCTGCCCAAGACCTACATGCATCTAAGATTTAAATGTTGAGCACTGCAGGGGAACTCCAGCCCAAACTATTTTGCCACTAATTGTGATCTGAGTTGCATAATCTCTCCTGTCTTCAATTTCCTAACCTGTAAAATTAGAAGGCTAGAGCAAATGATCCAAAATTATAGACTTTGAGAACTGGAAGGGAGTTCTGAGATCATCTAGTCTGACCCTGGCATTTTATAGATAGAAATACTGAGGCTCAGAGAGAAGTAATAATGCCCAAGGTCACAGAAAATTGAATAAACAAGTCTGAACCTGAATCCTATTTGCCCACCTATTATACCAGTGACTTTCTACTATACCACATAATTTCCCCATGATTCCTTTTAGTTCCTATCTTCTGTTCTCTGAAATAGGAGAGTATAAGAAAATTTAAGAAAAAAAATTAAGATCACCTGGTCATTAATATATCTGTGATCTGTGATTCTGATAGTGTGAGAGCTATCTCTAGTTTCATGGACCTAGATCAGTCATCTACACTTTAGAAGATAAGTCTTAGAGAGTTGCCTGATGCTCAGAGATGCTGAGCAATTGACTACAGTCGCAGAGATAGTGAAATTGTGAGGCAGTATTTGAAGCCAGGTCTTGGTACTAGTCCAGTATTCTATCCATTGTACCCCTCTCTACCTCTGTATGAGTCTGTTGTATGGTTGCTCACATAAGAACTGTGTCCAGATCAAGATGATTTAAAAAAAAATCATTGTTTTGACTATTAACTAATCAATTTGGTGCACCTGGGGTAAGGTGGCCTCTTAAAAGTCATTAAAAGTTTCTAGTTTTTGAGAGCAGGAAGTGGATTTCTATAGTGGTGGAGCTTTCTCAACTAGTTATATTCTCAGTCTCTGTCTCTCTCTCTGACTCTGTCTCTCCCCACCTGTTTCCCTCCCTTACCCTTCGCCTTTGTCTCTCCTCCCTCTTCTCTTTCTCTCCTCTTTTCTCACTCTCTCTCCTCCCTCCTCTTTCTCTTTCTCTTGCCACCTTCTTTCCTCTTTCCTCACTCTCCCTCCCCCTCTCTCTTTTCTTCTTTCTTGCTTTCTTCTCTCTTTTTTCTCTCCTCCCTCCTCTCTTTTTTCTTCTTCCTTTCTTCTTTCTCTGTTTCTATCTGCCTGTTTCTCTCTCTCTCTCTCCTTTCCCTTCTCCTTCCCTCTTGAAATAATACTAATGATGATGGTGTTGATGATGATGTTGAGATACTGTGGTTCATTTGATTCCTCAGTACCCCTCAGTGAAGTAGGCCTGAGAGCCTCCCTCACTGGGACCAGTGTGCTTTAAGCCTCCAAGAGAAGTTGTTACAAACAGGAAACGGATTTATTCTGGAACAGCAAAGAACTGGGAAGGGAGGATTAAGGAAAAGGATTCCCTGAGTCTAATGAAATTCCCAATAGCCTATTCAAAATATAGTCAGATAGTTTCAAGGGATAACTAGGTGGCTCAATGGATTGAAAGTCAGGCTTAGAGATGAGAGGTCCTGGGTTCAAATGTAGCCTCAGACACTTCCTAGCTGGGTGACCCTGGGCTGCCTAGCCCTTATCTCTCCGTTGCCTTGGAACCCATATTTAGTATTAATTCTATGACAGAAGGTAAGGGTTTAAAAGGAAAAGAAAAAGAGAGGCAGTTTCAAGATGAAGTTCTGGACTTATGAACTATTTGCCTTTGGGAAAGTCATTCACTTTTCTGAGTTTTGATGATTTCATCTGTAAGATAAGAAATGATAATGATTTTGGATGCAGACGATCTGGATTCAAAATCCCATCTTTTCTGTGTACTGTTTTCTTAATCATGGTCATTTGGTCCCCATTTTCCTCAACTATAAAATGAGAAGATTGAACTAGGTGACCTTTGTGGTTCCTTCTAGTTCTAAATCTGTGACTATATGACCTTACAGAGTTGTAAGGAAAATACTTGATAACCTACAAATGAGGCAAAAACATGAGTTATTATTGTTTATCCCTGGTTAGCTCTGGTATCTGTGGTTTCTTTGCCAGCAATTCACTTTTGCATACTGCAGCCCTGACACTTGGTAAGGTTCTGTGGGAAAAAATAATCTCCTGATGGTCATCCTTCCTGTGCTGATTGTCTCCCAAGTCAGAGAGGTTGGCCCTTAGTTGGCAGACATGTAGTCCCTTGGCTGATGGACAGCTTGTCACAAGGCCCTCTGCATTATGTGTTTGGCATTTGCAAACTCGGGGTCTTACAGCACATCCCTACCAGGATAAGGCATTGAGGATGGGTTGGCAAGCAGAGGAGTATCATGAAACATTATATCTGTGTGTGTGGGCATGTATGTGCAGAGAGTAGGGATTGGACACCAGTAATAGCAGGTTGTCATCTTCTTTGTAATTTAAAATCTAGGACAATGATGGCAAACCTTTTAGAGACCTTAGAGACCGAGTGCCCAAAGTGTACCCTCACTCCACATGTGAGCTCCCTGCCTTACCCTAGACAGGGGAGGGAAGAAGTATTCCCATTGGACTGCTACACAGAGGGGCTGGGGATGAGAGAAATATCCTCAGGCATATATGGAAGGGGAGGAGGGGAACAGTTCCTTCTAGCACACGTACCATAGGTTTGCCAACATGGGTCTAGGGAGTTGCTATTGAGAAATTAAATGACTTGTCCACTAAAGTATCAGATGCAGGACTTAAATTCAGGTCTTCCTTAATCCCAACAGACACAAATACACCACATATGAATATACAGACAGAATTTTGTTTGAGTTTGTTTGAGTCTATGATTTCATTGGTAAAAGGTATTCTTGGTGTGGAAATTCTCCCAGACTTGGGGAATTGCCTAGAAACCCTGAGGGGTTAAACAAATGACCTCTGTTCATACAATTAGTATATGTCAAAAGCAGAACTAGAACTCAGGTCTCCTTAACTCTCCAAAGAAGTCCTCTATTGTCATTACATCTCTCATCAGAGTTATTATAATTTATTCTAATCTTGTTAAGACAGCAGCCCATCCAGAATGCCTTGTTTGGCTTAGACAAACAGTTGTTAAAGCTCAAAGATGCTAATCTTCAAAAACATTTTTAAAGGTAAGTGTTAATGCCTGCCAAAAGATCAAACCTGTGATCTAAGGGAGTTTATTTTCCCAAATCCCTGGTTTGGGTTAGTAGCAATAGTGGCAATATGAACCCCAAAATGTTTGTTTGGGGTGTGTGTGTGTGTGTGTGTGTGTGTGTGTGTGTGTGTGTGTGTGTTTAATTTCCCTTCCTCTCACTCAACTTTTGTTTCTCCCTTGACCTCAAATCCTGACTGGGAAAGTCAATGTAGTTCAACGTTCTTGACCAGTTATGAAAACAGACGGCATGTTATTTATCTTGGACAGCTTGACTGCGTCCGTGTTTTAGTACACAGTGAAATGATGTGAACACTGGCAGGTCCCTATGTTTATCTCATTCTGTACATTCTTTCCCATCACTATTTCTGTGTCGTGTTTGTCCTGATTTCATGTGTGTTGCCTGTATCTTCTCAAGCAAATTGTAAGTTCCTAGAGGGTAAGTGCTGCATCTTATTGTTGTGTTGGCTCTAGAATTGGTGCTCAACAAGAGTCCAATGATCCATAGTTTTGGGTGTTTTAAAAAAATCTTTACCGTTTATCTTGGAATCACTACCAAGTGTCAGTTCTAAGGCAGAAGAGTGGTAAGGGCTAGGCAATGGGGGTTAAGTGACTTGCTCAGGGTCACCCAGCCAAGAAGTGTCTGCAGTCACTTTTGAACCCAAGACATCCCATCTCCAGACCTGGCTTTCTATCTACTGACCCACCTAGCTGCCTAAATTCATAGTTTTGTTAAGGGGATCTTTCCAATACCAGCATAGGTCACAGTCCTGTCCTTTACTTCATGGATTTTGTGAATGATTATGACTAATAAATATCACCCCCCCCCCAATAAAGGCTAAACATTCCCTTGTTTTTTAGCCATTCTGTATCAGGAGCTTTGGACCCTCACCATCCTGGCCTCTGTCTTCCTTCCAGGCAAATTCCATCTCCACAATGCCCTTCCTAAAATATGGTGCCAAGTCTGACCTTAAGTTAATTACCTGAATGAAAATGTAATTGAAATATCTGAGTAATCAATTCAAAGACTCCTCTGCAATATATGTAAGAATGTGGGGTGTCTGGTGGCCAGCCTGCTCCTGAAAATGACCTCGAAGCTCTCCCCTCACCACTTCCAGGCTTATCTTTGGTTATTGCAGAGGCAGGTCTGGGTTTCATCAAGTTGTCTCAATGATTTATGTTCCCCTGCCTTGTGATCTGGGTCCATAGCCACCTTGTCTTCCACCTGCCAGAAGTCATTGGGTACTAACCGCACTAGTGAAAACATGCAGCTGCAGTTTATTATGTCAAGAATTGTTTCCTTCCTCCTGAAGACAGTTTTCCAGAAATGACTGTTCCCTAAGATCACCTGCTTAATACCAGTTACATTCCATGATAATGGCCCTGGGGCAGAGGAGGAAATGCAGTGACGGAATGGTGAAATACTTGTGATCGTCATATAGTTTATACTTTTATTTATTATATTGCATTTTTATGATATCATTTATATTATATCATGTTATATATAATATATTAAAAGCTTTTTAGTTGTAAGCAGTGGACCAAAGGATCGTAGGATTTAGACCTGGAAGGGACCTTAAAGAGTTCATCTACCACACATTCATTTTATGAATGAGGGAAACTGTCTACCGAAAAGCAAAAAGGGTTTGCCCAGATTCACAGAGCTAATAAAAGGTAGCAGAGTCAGGATTTGAACACAATTCTCCTCATTCCTAATGCGATGCTTACTTGCCTGACATTTTAATATAACATAAAGTGGCTCTTTATACTTTCCTCCTGTTCTTGAAAAAATGGTTTTTGTCATGTTTTTCTAGGCTCTCAGGCCTCCAGACAGTGTGGAAATCTTAAGAGTAATAAGTTGTGATGCCTATCTCTAGAAAAGATCAACTTGCTTGCTGAGCTCTTGCTCCATATCATATCAGTGTTTAGGAAGCTAACGGACCTTCAAATCAGCCTAGAATATTTTTGCCTGGAAGAACAGATATGCCACTTTAAGTTTCTTCTAATACATAATTCTTTCTTGGGATTAATGTAGGGTTTGTTTCCCAAATGAGTCCACATAAAAGTAATGAAAATACAGCTACAATTTCAAGGGACTTCTGATAAGAAAGGCTATCTGGGGCAGCTGGGTAGTTCAGTGGATATAGATCCCGACCTAGAGACAGGAGGTCGAAGGTTCAAAGGTTCAGACACTTCCTACCTGTGTGACCCTGGGCAAGTCACTTAATCCCAGTTGCCTAGCCCTTACTTCTGTTCCACCTTGGAACCAATGCTTAGAATCAATTCTAAGACAGAAAGTAAGGGATTAGAAAAAAAGGGGAAGAAAAGGCCATCCACCGCCATGGAAGGAACTGCGTGAGTTTGAATGCAGACTGGAGCATGCCATTCTTCACTTTCTTTCCTCCATTTTTCTTTCACAGCATGATGGTCATGGAATTGCATATTGTATATGTACAACCTGTATTGTATTACTTACCATCTTGGGTAGGAGGAAGGGTGAGAGTGAGAGAGAGCACATGGATCACAAAATGTCAGAAAATGTTTATTAAAATGGCATCTACCTGAACAGTGGAAAAAAAATAAAAGATGTTTTATCCAAAAATCCCTGCTGCTTTTCACAAGTTAGAGTGAATATGGAAAAGCAAAAGAACAGAGAAGGCACTGGATTTGGACTTCCAATTTTGGTTGTTACCAACAATTTGTGTAACTTAGCTGAGTAACACAACTCTCTGGGCATCTGTTGTCTCATCTTCCTCATGAATTGAATTAAGAGAATGGGTTAAATGATCTCAAAGGTGTCTTTTTATGAATTTACCATTCCATCCCCAGATCTAAAAAAGGCTCTTTGAAGTTATTAAAAAAACACAATCTTTACCTTATTATATCTTAGAATCAATATGGCATATTGATTACAAGGTAGATGAGTGGTAAGGGCTAGACAACAGAGGTTAAGTGATTTGCCCAGGGTCACAGAGATACAAAGTGTCTGAGGTCAAATTTGAACTCAAGTCCTCCCGTCTCAAAACCTGGCCATCTAGTGGTTCCCTGATAGTCATTTTAATAGGCAATAACCCCAAAAGGCCTTGAAGAAATCAGAGTCACTCTATAAATCTGGTTGTTGTTTGTGTTTGAATTCTCAGTGCCAGTTTTATATAAAGCTTTCTAATCTAGGTTGAATCCTTAAAAAAAATTCTTCAAAGCACACCGTAGGACTGGAGAAGTTTCTTTTCCCTAGAACTGCTATGAACCTCTTTTCTATGCTAATTTGTGGGATTTTCTAATAAAAAAACAGAATGTAATCAGAAAAGGCCTAATTTTGCAGTATCCTTAATTTTGGTTTGCATATGTTGCCATATGGCCAGAAATTTCAGAAGCTGTGTTTATCTCTGTCCTATTTCTGGTCCCAGGTATATAATTCCTATTTTTAGTAGCTGGACAGTATTATGAACCTGAGATTTTCAACTACCCAGTTAATCAGGTCTGGATGCTCAGAAATACATGACTCAGACAGGCAAGAATAGTCTGTTTGCTGAGAGAAGATTTAAAGTGGAAATTTTGTGCTTGGTAGAAAACATAAATGAAAACTTAGTGTATAAATAGAAGCCCATTTACCCTTCAGGTGGGATCCTTTTCTCTCCTCCCTAAAAGTCCTCATCTCCTGCTTGAGAAAGGGCTTCTCTCTATTTGTGCAGGAAAAGAGCCAGCTTGCCAGCTATCTCCACCTTTCCCAAGCCTTCTGTACTTAGTAAATGCATGCCAGATTGAATCAGAACTCTTAAAAGAGCCAAGGCAGGTAGAGTGGACAGAATGCTGGATTTCTATTCAAGAAGACCTGAGTTCAAATTCTGCCTCGGACTCTTACTAGCTCTATATCCCTAGGTAAATCAGTTAATCTTGGTCTGCCTCAGTTTCCTCCCCTTTTTACAGGTGATGTATAGTGCTTGCGACTCTGCCTGACACATAGTTGGTGCATAATAAATGTTTGTCCCTTTCCATCCTACCCCCTGCCCCTCAATTTCAGGACTGCTTATTCTTATATCAAGGTGAATATAAGTAGGTCAAGTGGTGGGAAGTACGGTATTCAATTTCTGGAGGTCAATTCATTTTAGGGTTGTTGGGGACACATTGAATTGACCACAGATTCTTGAATGAAACCATATGAATGAAATGATTCCAGAGAAAAGAAGTCAGGAAAGCTACTGTTTTCATCTCCCAACAGGTAGAGATTTTTAGGACAGTGATCTCTAAAGTAGAGGTTGTATCCCCTTAAGAGATTATAGCATCACCCCAAGGAACGTGCAATCAATAATTCAAAAGGTGGAAAAATGGATCATATTTTATTCTATCCATGATAGTCAATTGCAGGCTGGTCTCCACTCCCCTTACTTAATATTTCTTAGCCCTTCCCATACTGATTTCCTGTGGTTTGTAAGGGGAAAAAAGAGGTTAACTTATAAAAAGGTTGGTCTGGATTATCAAGAAGAAGGTTGCCAGGAATTTATATTAATTCCAAAGAGATTTATTTACATTTTATTTACAAAATATAGAAAAAGTGAAGTTAGAAAATGAGAGAGAGGATAGGGAAAGATATCTAGTCTAAGTATTATGTATTTTGCTATGACCCCTGGCTCAAAAGCAGGCAGGGGAGTTTAGTCCTTAACCAGAGAGGTCTCGGCCCTTATAGCCAAAGACCTGAGGATTCAGAGGGCCTCTCTCAAGAGGATAGGTCTCTCCTGAGGCTAGTCTCTTCAGAAAATCTGGGAAAGGACTCAGCTCTTTTCACTCACCATGTGTCAGGCCAGAGGGAGAGATTTAAGAACAGACTCACCATGTACAGGGTCTCAGGTCAAGTCAGCAGATTCTTCACCAGCCTCCAACTCAAACTCAGAACTCCAGAAGAAGACAAAGAATTGTCCCAGGCAGTTGTAACTCCCTTTTAAAGACACTTTCTTTTGCATCACTTCCTGTGCCTTCATCCACTTTTTACATGCATAAATCATAGTCTAAAGCTTTGCTTAGGTCTTCCCAGGCAGCAGTCATTTGATTCTGCTTCATCACCCATTATTGCACATGTGGATCACAGACCTCCCCACACTTAACTGTGAGTAGAGTGTTTACACTTTTGGTGATTAAATCTAAAAATAGGCAGGGGAGTAATTTAATCATCACAGGTTGCATCTGGTATTGGTCCCTCAGGCTAACCATAACCTTAACACAAGCCACCAACTGGAGCAGCTGCTCAGGCAAACTTTCCATATTACTTGTAACTGAGGCAGGTATTTCTCAATACTTTGTGCTCTGGCCCAGTGCCCTGTGTGAATGACAGTCCTGTCTTGTCTCCCTTTTCATTTGAGATTGGACAGAGTGCATGATATGAGCAGTTATCATTGGGTTGTGATCTGCATTGCTGGTCTCCTTTAGTTATCTCTGGCTCTCAAAGCCAACTCTCTTCAGAATGTCCTTATTTTTGTCATGGGCACCACACTCTAAGCACCCAGGTTGGCAACTTCAGAATATTGTCATCATTTTCACTCATCCCACATATTTGCCAAATCTCTTTTCTATGGCTACAGAATCTCACTTCTTCATCCACTTTTCTCTACTCACACAAATATAATTTCAGTTTAGCCCTTATCCCCTCTTTGCTGGACTAAAGCAATAGCCTTCTAACTGGCCTTTTAAAAATATTTGGCATGAACTGTCCTTTTCTATATATAAAGATATTTTATTTTTACCAATTGCATGTACTAACAAGTTTCTACATAGGTTTTCTGAAGTTGTATGATCCAATTGTCTCCTTCCTTCTCTTCCTTCTACCCTCCCAGAACTGGCAAGCAATTCCATCTGGGTTATACATGTGTTATTGGTATGAACTCTTCTTGAAGGAGCTACGTTTGTCCTCTGTAATCTAGGCTTCCTTTTCTCAATATTTGCTAATCATTCTTTTGTGATTCATTCAAGAATTTTCTCAAGAATCAAAACCAAACTTCCCTTAGCTCTCTGTCCCCCACAATATGGAAGAGGCTAGCTTGTCAGTCAAAATCAGGCCTTGTCCCTTATGCTAAAACTCCTGAGGGTTTAAGGAATGGCATACTAGACAGATTTCTGTCTGACTATTGGCCATCCATCTCAAATACTCTGATTTCCTTGTCAACTCCATGTTCATACTGAGCCGCTCTGATGGAGGCTGTGATACCCAATTTCCTTCATGAAATGCCAGGTGGGATTATGTATACCAAGTCCAGGAAAGAACTTGTCCTCATAGGTTGAAGTAAAGAGAGTGCTGATTGGACTTGGCCATGTTTAAAAGGCAAACGAGACATCTCATGGGTTATATTCAAATATCAGTAAAGTAGAACAATGCCTCATATTTAATAGCACCATGACAATTTCTTCCTTTTAGTCTCTCAACCTACTGGCAGGTTACATTAAAAAAATCATTACTATGCTCTATTATTCAGAACACATTACTAACCCTGTAACTCCCTGAAGATGCCAGTCATCTCATGACAGAATTCAATTTAGTAGCAAAGGTAACTTTCCTTCTTCATCCACTTACTGGTGCTTTTACTTTTATCTGTTATTCTACTTTGCTTTTAATATTTCATTTAGCTAATAAGGTAGTCAATCAGCAAAGCTTTGCTGAGGGCCAACTTTCTGCTCAGCACTGTGATAGATTCTGAGGGGAATACAAAAGAAATATAAAAACTCACATGCACATAGATCCCACAACTTGGATGCATTTCCATTGTAACATTTTCTATTATTCCTATTTGCATATATGCAGATTGTCAATTCCATTAGGACATATTTATCTAAATCATATATCTCTTCCAGAATTTATCAGTGTTCTGACCAAAGTTGATATTAAATAAAAATTGAATTAGAAGGCATGGACTTGATTAAGACTTGTTCTCTGTGGGTAGCATCTGTTGCTTTACAGTGGTGTTTGATTCTTTGTGACATAATTTGGAGTTTTCTTGTCAAAGATATTGGAGGGGGTTGCCATTTTACAGATGAGGAAACTGAGGCAAACATAGTTCATAACAAAACTTAATAGACAAGATATGCATAGATATACACAGTTAAATAATTACCTGCAAAATTTTGGCATTAACTATAAGAGTAATAGGAGATTAGTGAAGGGAGGGATCAATATGTAATCAAGAAAGACTTCACAGAAGAGCTGGGACTTGATCTGAGCCTTGAATAATGAATGGGATTAGGATAGGTACATGAGAAAAGATATGTAAACCTAAATGTTGGAAAAACTATTCAGCAGCTGTCAGGAAAACCTGTATTCAAATCTTTTTCCAGCAACTTATTAACTGTGTGACTTTGGATAAGTCACTTAACTTGGACAAGTTGCTTAATTTCTATCTGCCTCAATTTTTTTCAATTGTAAAAATGATGATAATAATAGGACCTATCTTAGAGAGCTTAATAAAGGTAAAGTTCTTTATAAGCCTTAATCTGCTATAAAAAGTGCACAGAAAAGAGAAGAAGGCAATCTAGAAGGAGATAGGCAAGCAGGATGCTTTAAAAGTTACATATTGAACTTATATGTATTAAGCAAAGCCATTTTTTAACTGTAAGATGTATTTGCTTTCTATCTTTGGCGAATTTGTCATCTTCATACAGTTTGACATCTTTGTCAGTCACTCAGAGATCAAATATTGAGTTGCGTATTTGGCCCTCATGTTCACACCTTCAGGTAGGAATCAGAGGGATTAACTAGAGTTTTGCCTCATAGCACTAATATTTGGGAGTTACAAAAAAAGTGATTTTTGAGTGTGTGTTAAACTTAAGGGTGCTTTTAGAGTTGCTTTCCTCGGGCATGAAAACATCTAGTTATGACACTGGGAAATGTGAAAGAGTAAATCTAGTCTTTGCCTTCAAGGATAGATGATTGGTAAGACATGTCAAGGGTTGTTGTAGTGCTATTTGTTCAGTTGTTTTTTCAGTCGTGTCCAAGTAATTGTGTCTAAATGTAGTGAAACTTTGGCTGCCAAGAATCTCTAAGGATTATAAAGGTTTGGGGGAGAAATGTCAGCTTACCTTTTTACACACCCAAACTCTGAAAATTGTATAATTCTGTCCTGAAATCTATCTAAAATATTATAGATTTCTGGGGCTCATTCAACAAATTCATTCAATATAGCTTAATCAATTCTTGATTTCTCTTAGGTTAGTGTTATGATCATCAATTTTCTACTGTCCTCTGTGAGATTTACTTGAGACCTATGCAAATTTAGTGAGAGAAATATTTGCCCTCTCACTCAATGGCCCCCAATGGCTATACTTTTTAAAATTTTCCTTCTCTGATTTCCTATTGCACCTGTAGTCCGGACCATATGGTTTTGTAATTAACCTTTTTGCATGTGTGTTGTCTTATTGGAAACATTTTCCTTTCCATTGCTGGTCAATGCAGTTCATTTCAACATAGATTTATTAGGTACCTCTTCCAGTACAGTCTTATTATAATGCCACATCTTGGTGTGAGAGGTCACCTTAAATTCAGAAAGATGATTCTAGCAAACCACAAAGTTCTGGCAGATGATACCAACTGGAACAGTTTCAAACACAGATTCACTGACAAACTGAGTGTCTGTCATTGGAGGACCAACTTCAGGAAGATCAGAGAGATTCATCGCTCAGTTGGTCATAAGGTAACAAATTTGTTTTGGCCACAGAAACTCTCCAAGAACACTGACTAAGTCAAAAGACAAAAGTGCAAAAGTATGCAATATGTAATGAAGAGAGCACCTACACTGCGAAAATTACACAATCTAGAAATGTTAACGTAAGACGCTATCCAGTACTATTTGCGAAGCATTACACTGGGCATTATTAGGATGTCAGGTGTCTTTTCTTACTTCTGGCACTATGAGTTTAGCAATATTTCTCTACCTTTCTAATTTGCTATGGGCTTTGACATCTGATAACTAATTGATTAGATTTATGTGTACAATGTAAATCAATAATGCCACTAACTTTCTTTTGAATTTAGAGTCAAATTTTTAATATGTGGACATTGAAAATTGTACTTGGACTTCTCAGAGGATCCTTCTCAACCCACACTTTTTACTTATTTCCTAACCTGCAACTATATTCTCACTAGGCTGCCAGAAAGCTGAATTTAGGAAAAAATTAGTCATTGCTTCAGAGAAATACTTTACATTAAACCACATGATATAACAAATAATCTGTACTATCATTAATCATCTCCTCTAAACCAGGGCTTTTTGAATCATTTTTATGTCACCGACCCCTGTGGACTCTTTTTCAGAATAATGTTTTTAAGTGCATGAAATAAAATACAATGAAATACCACTATCAAAATGTTAAAAGTCCCCAATACATAGACATCATGCTAAGAATTCTTGCTCTAAGAGGAAAAGAATATATTATAGCTGTTCACATATTACAGCATCCCAATAAATGTAGTCTCTTGTATGCTATCATGCACATTTTATAAGAGGAAATATTTTATAAGAGTAATGCCCACATTGAACAGGGGGGAAGAATAGAAAATTGAATTGAATGATAAAGTCGATGAATTGAAGCTTCCTGAAAGATAAGCATCTGGAACTGTTTTTTAAAAAGAGAACAAGGAATACGGTGGGCAGGAGGGCAAGACTTGTCTCATGGTTTCAGGAAAGCCAGGGTTGGCCTCTGAGACATATGAGCACGCATCAAAGAAGCATCAGTTTACTTAGAGGGTAAGTTATACTTTAATTATATAAACATCTCTTCAGGCTAATGTAAAATAGTCATTTTGGCTCCCATACTAGGAGAGGTGGAAGGTTTTGCCATATTTTCTCCACACACTCAACTTGGTTTGACTATGATTATTTGAAAATTGTTCCTTCAGGCAAAATACAACACAGTAAATTGAAGGAGCCATCCTGACTTGGCAGGGGGGTTAGGTTGCCTAAGGCATTTTCTAGGAAGTCCAAGATTTCTTGGAATGCTGGACTATGCATATCATTCTCTCTATTACTGGCTTCTGGAGATAGCCAGATCCATCCTGTTTTTGATTCACTAAGGCAGCTGTTCCAACTATTTGCTAAAATCCATTAGAGAGTTTACCTTGATCATCCCACTTGAGAAACATTAGCTACATTGGTGAAAAATTATTGGCCTAAATAAGTAACATATTGTAACAAATAAAAAGATACATGTTTACTACGTCTTATTCCAAGTAGGTAAGACCCTATGTTAGAGCCAATTAAATTTCACAGAATTCCTATGAAGATAATCAATATATTTATTAAGCACCTACTATGTGGTAATAAGCATTGGAGTTATAAATATGATAAAGAAAGCCCCTTCCTTCAAGGAATCTGTGATCTAACTGGGTAAGATAACACACAAAAGGAAGCAGGAGAAAGAAGGTATTTTGCATGGGGACATGGTAGAATCCAGTTTAAGGGGTACAAGCCAGTTGGAAATGAAGAAATGGCAGATTTGGGAACCCCTGTAAATGGAGGCTTTGGGAAAAGTTTTTGTTCTGCCCTTCAACCCTGCAACCAGAAGCAGAGGGAGTGAATAGTAAAGTTAATGATGTTTCCTGATGAGTTTTCCTGAGGGCATGGTGGAATCCAGTCCAAGAAGTGAAAACTGTTGGGAAATGAAGAAATGGCATGTTTGGAAACCTTCTTTAAATAGAGGTACCTCTTTTACCTTGTATATTGTGTACGGGATAACTAATGCTCACCGAAGGTAATAAGAAGCATCATATATGCAGTTTCAAAGTCTCCTCTCCTAATTCATGATTCCTGCTACTCAGTAGACAACAGCCTCCACTTTCAAAGTGAACAGATGCCAGGCTTCTTGGCTATTCTGGAGGTTGGTAGGAGGGCGGGGGCAGCAGGAGGAGAAGAGGGAAAATCAAACAGGTTAACATTTATTCCTTTAAGAAATACTTTTAATCTGATGTGCTGGTGGTAGAGCCCCAAGAGGGGAGTTCGATTATGCTCAATATTTTCTTAGTTTCATAGCATTTCAAACATCTCTGCAAGCTTTTTTCAAACATCTTTGGCCTAGAAAAAAAGGTTGGAAATCACACAAGGCCAAGTTTTCTGGCAGGTTTCTCAGGATCTCCAGGTTTAAATTAACTAGAAAGGCTATGTAAAGAGCCTTCCTTCTGGATCTTTGGAATTCCATTCTATTCTCAACTAGAATACAAAATTCTCTCATCAAAAGTTAATTTGTGGAATGAACCTTAGTGCTAGAATCAGAAGACATTGGTTTTAGTCCTAATTCTGTTCCCTTGGGCAAGTCACTTAACCTCACAGTGACACATTTTCTTTATATGTGAAATTTTTTGTATAAAGCTGACCTTTGCTGATCAGAAAGGGTAAAGACAAAGATACATGTGAGATTTGTATATAAACACCAAGAAAGCCTGATTCGGGGCAAAGATTGGCCTTAAAACCTTGTTTTAGAGATGTTTATTTGCATGTGATCAAGAGGAGAATTTCAGAGTTTTACCTTGGGAGCTCTGAATCTCAAAACTGATTTGTGATTATTGGACAATTGTATATTGACAGGTTGTGACAACTCCATGTCACTTAACTCCATTTAGAGAATAAGAATTAAAAAAAAAGAAAAGGTGTTTTAAATCATTATTGATTTGGTATTGTATTGGTTAATCATCATAAACTAGAGTAAAGTTTCTCATTAAAAATACCTAGCACTTAACACAGTTTCTTTGATAAAGATCTCATTTTTCAAATACATAGGGAACAGGGTCAAATTTATTTAAATAAGAGCCATTCCCCAAATTATAAATGGTCAAAGATATGAACAGGCAGTTTTTGAAAGAAGACATCAAAGATATCTATAATCAGATGAAAAAATGTTAATTTTCTTCAAATCTGGCCTCAAACATTTCCCAGCTGTGTGACTCTGGAGAAATTACTTAACCCCATATGCCTTGTCCTCACCCTTATGTCTTAGAGTTGTTATTAAAACAAAGGACAGCAATTAAAAAAGAAAAAAATGTTCTAAATCACTATTGATTAGAAAAGTACAGATTAAAACAACTCTGAAATACCACCTCATACCTATCAGAAATGATAAATGTTGGAAGGTATGAGGCAAAATAGGTATGACTGTTGGTAGATTTGTGAACTGTTTCAACCATTCTATAGAACAATTTGGAAATATACTTGAAAGGTTACAAAACCATATATACCCTATGATTCAACAATACCACTACTAAGTCTGTACCCTAAAGAGATCAAAGGAAAAGGACCTACATGCTCAAAATATTTATAGCAGCTCTTTTTGTGGTGACAAAGAGTCAGATATTAAAGAGTTGCTCATCAATTGAGGAATGGCTGAACAAGTTGTGGTATACGATTATGATGGAATTTTTTTTACTATAAGAAATGACAATGGAATTAGTTTGGGTGGGGGGGGATTAACAAGACCTATTTCACAAAGTGAAGTAAAAAGAACCAGGAGATCACTGGTCATAGTAGCAGCAATGTTGATAATGATCAGCTGTGAAATACTTAGCTACTCTGATCAATATAATTATCCAAGACAATTTCAAAGGACTCATGATTTTTAAAAAATGTTATCTAGCTCCAGAGAGAGAACTAATGAATGCTGTGTACAAATTGAAGTATAATTCTCTTACTTTTCTTATTTTTTATTTTTGTAATATGGCTAATTGGCTAATCTGAAAAAAATATTTTGCATTATTTTATATATAGATATATATGTATATATACACACTTGATATCATTTTTCTTGCCTTCTGTATAGATGGAATAGGAATAGGAAGGAAGAGAACTTGGAACTCAGTTTAAAAAAGAAAACAATAGAAACAGCTAGAGAGTGTGGTGAATAGAGTGCCAGGGCTGAAGTCAGGAGGACTTGGGTTCAGATGTGGCCATAGATAATTCCTGGCTATATGACCCTGAGCACGTTACTTAATCCTGATTGGCTGCCCTTGCTGCTCTTCTGTCTTAGAATTGATACTAAGACAGTTAAGGGCTTAAGGGGGGGGGGGGGAGAAAAATAAATTAATAATGATTTTTAAAATAAATAGAATACCTGGCACTAAAAAGGAAATGTCTAAGAAAAGACCTCAGAGATATGTGGAAGAGGAGTATTAATCACTCCTCTGTACTGCTGCTACATGCTGCCTGGAGGAGTTGATTGGTGAAATGGAGGCAATGCCTGCATACACCGCCTTTTACTCCCTGACTGGCCAACCAGAGCAGAAGAACTAGAGAAACTTTTGCAAATACCAAGTGAAAAAAGTCACTTAAAGAACATAGATTTTCTCCATTGATGATAAGACCCAGCTCAACAGAGAAAAAGAAGCTTGGTGCTACAGCAGAGCAATGGCTATAGAACTACCTGTCTAGAAGAGAAATATGTAAGGACCATCCCTCCAAAGAGAAAGAGCATCAAGGCTTGTGGTTCTAGAATCATAAGGTATCTTGGTAATATGTGTTCCCTGAATGTATATCCACCACAGTACTTGTACCTACTCTTTCCCATGGGTGTGCGCATTGCTAGCAGAGCATGCCCCAGCTTTATGGGTCAAACGTTCTATAACTCTTATTCTTGCTTTATCTTTGGAATAAATGCTTTTGCTAAATCTTAAGTGTGTTAGCTAGCTAATTTGTTAAAGGAAATCACACCAGAAAAAGGATAGGAGCCACTGATTCGCAGCTACTGTTAGTAATAGTAGCCATCTATGTTCTTACCTGTAGCAAAGAGAAGAGTTGTACTAGCTTTTCCCCTAAAATTTATGAGCCCAACCTGTTAATGTGAATGCAGACTGAGGGGAAGAGAACCCAGATGAAGTTACATTTTATATCTGTACTATTAGGAAACATAGTGTATTAAGTAGATTGAGGGCAGACTTTGTTGTAAGAAGACCTGAATTCAAGTGCTGCCTATGACACATATTAGCTTATTGGAAAATCATTTGAACTCTGAATTCCCTAAAATAACCTCCAAGACTCTAAATTACAAATAGGCTGTTTAAGTATCCATCTAAATTAGTAGAGGAATGGTCCAAAAATCTCTGCCCTACCCACTTACCTCCCACAAATTCTTGAACTATCTACCTCATAGGATTTTTATGAGGAAAGTACTTCATAAACCTTAACTTATCATGCTGCACCAGTTTAAATAATATCTCCCAATTATAATATATATATATATATATTTACACACACATATATATAGTTACTTTGTCTTTAAGAGCCAATAGAAGAGATGGTAGAAGAGAGACTAAGTGAAAGGATGGAAAAAACCTTTTAATTCTTGTGAAGAAATATGAAGGTTTTTGAGAAAAGCCTAGTTATAGTAATGGTCAGAGATGATTTGGTTGTGACCTTTCTCAAGCGGAAGTACTTTAAATAGTTGCCAGTAATCATGTGTATTTTTCATATAAGTTTACATTAATGAACTGCAAACTTGATGCTGAGTTAAATATAAAATATCAGTAAGTTTGATACACAAAATAACTATGGGAAAATAGATTTTGTAGTATATTAAAATAATAGATATTATTATAATCATCATTAATAAATATAATACAGAATCCTTTCTGGACATTGAAGTGGGAGGGCTTTGCCAAAGGCAAGAGCATAGCTTTGGCATTGAAAGGATCAAGAATTTTTAGGAATCATCAGGGTCAAAAAGTTGTTACAAGCTTTATAAAAAAGACATTTGAAGGATTTCAGGATCATCATTTTCTTTGTTCCCCTATCAATATCTAGTACATTAAGTATCTGATAAATTTTTATCTCAGAATCCTAGAATTTCAGTGTTGAAAGGGATCTCAAAGGTCATCTAGTATAGCCCACACTTGAAACAGGACTGCCCCTTGCCCACAAAACACCCTTCATAGGTGTGTCCAATAAGGACCCAAGATCTAAATGAGATTATACAATAGATCCTGAGATACCAATAATGGGGACGATGTTCAAAGACAGCTATTTTCTCAAAATGATAGTGGAATTGGGATTACTAGATCAACCATTACAAGAACTATTAGATTTTAAGTTCCTTGCAGACAGGAACCTGTCTTATTTATCTTTCTGTCTCTCTTAACATTTTGCACATCAGTCAGTAAATAGCAAAATTGAAGAGTTGGAAGCGGCTTATCTAATTGAATCTTTTTCTGAAGTTTGAATCCTACATACGATATCTTGGATCACTCAGTTTCAGCTTGAAGATACCCCATGCCAGAAATTCAGTGTTTCCATTGAACAAAATTACTTACACCTCTATGATTTTGCATAAGAGCAGAACCAGTGCCCCAAACACAGCAGAGTCATTCTGGAAATGTGGCCAGAGTTAGAGGAAATTATTGAGAGGAGGAATTGTTTTATTTTCTTCATACTCACAACTTCTTTTTCTGACTTATAAAAGAACTCTTACCAACCTCCCCAAATTTTTTAGATCTTAATCTTCAAAGGATAATTCTGTGTATGTATGTTTACCTGTTCATCATCTTAAAGATTAACCTAAACTTCTTAGAAATGGTTTCTTTTAAAAAGGCAACATAGGGAATAATTTAGCATATAGTGGCATATCTGGGATTCTGAGGCACAACCCAAAAGCTCTAAATTTGGATCTGAAGCATACTATTTATTATCTTGAATCTACATGGGATTCTTCTCTTTTCTTCCCTGTGCTAAATTCCAGAGTCTGGGGCCCTCCCTTATGCATAGTTCTCTGGAAAGGAAGCAGAAGCTGGCTCATCCTAGCAAGGTCCTGACCAGCTGTGTGAAACTCTCATAAATCCCCTTTGACACCCGGTCTGCATTTGTGAGGGAATTAGTGCCATATGGCAGAGATTCACTGAGATTTAAAAGGGTGTTTAAAATGCATAACCTGGCTTTGCTTTCCATCAAGAAATCCTGAGGCTGCCACTGGGAGAATGGGGGAGCCATAGCCCCTATCTTCTCCATGGGTCATCCAGAACAAACACTAACTCCTTTCTTCACTGTAAGGTTGTGGCCACTCTCCTGACTTTTTTGGGAGCAAAGTTATTGTTGTAGCAAAGACAGAAATGATTTCCAATAAGATGACTGCCTGATCAGGAAGTTGAAATTGCAGCAAAACCCTAATGTTCAAACTTGGTCTAATAATGATTAAGAAATCTAGTGAGAAACCAGAGTAGTAACTTCTTCTACTCCAGAACTCCACAAGAACTCCTATTGACCAGAAGAAAGGGGATCATCTCTGTTTCCCGCACAAAGACAGCACCAGTACTGCCCAGACAAGTCAGAGGTTCCTGGGCAAGTGCCTGCAAAGTTCTTTGTCTTAGATAGAAAGAGTGGAGAGGCTGCCCCTAAAAAGCCCTATAGTAATCAGGTCCAGGGTAGGGTCCTTAGAGGCCCCAGAAAGAAGCAATTTGTAGTGACTATCAGGGTAGAAATATTTAAGGCCACAGTACTGAGACTTGAGTAGACTAGGCTCAGGAACTCTGGGGTCCCTGATCCTGTGAAACCAGAGGAGGCCTTAAAATCCAATACTCTGGACCTTAAAGACTGAGTGAAGCTGAACCCCAGGACATAGAGGTCATCATGTGAACTAATGGGAACCATAGCGAAACCAAGAAAGATAGACCAGAAGTGCAGAAATACAGCAGGGAGTGAATCTTGGCTCTGTTGCAAAACCCTAACTCAGGAACTACAACTGGAACAATGAGTAAATCAAAGAAAACATCATCTCATTAAAAGTTATTGGAAATCTAAATCCATAACAAGTGCAAGCAAATACTTAAAGAGGAAAACATTTTTTTCAAGAGGATATGAGTATCTGGAAAAAGTGAAGCAAGAGATAAATATAAAACTATAACTGTGTAGGAAATAATTGGAAGGAGAATAAGTAACTTAGAAGAGAAAGTGATAGATGTTACTTGAGAAATGAACTCTTTGAAAACTAGAAAGAAATCAATGACTCCATGAAGCAGCAATAAATACTAGAAGAAAATTAAAAGAGAGATAATTATTGAATTTCTCAAGGGCAATGATTTTTTAAAAAAATTATGTGTACTATATTACAAAAAAATTATAAATAAAAACAGCCCAGATCTACTTTATTAGAATCAGAAGTTAAACACAGAAACAATTCACCTATTATCTCCTGAAAGGAATCTCAAAAGGAAAAATTTTAGGATTGTCATAGCCAATATCCAGAGCTCCCTTATTAAGAAAAGAAAAGAAAAAAACAACAGTCATAAATTAGCAATTCAAGTTCCAAGGAAAAATAGCCAAGATCAGCATACAAGATCTAGCAGCTTCTACTAGAAACTAGCAGAGATTTTGGAATAACAATATTCCAAGAGGCAAAAGATATAGGCTTATAACCAAAAATAACTTTCCCTTCAAAGCTGAGTATAATTCTATAGGGAGAAAAATTGATCTTTAGTGGAATAGAGGACTTTCAAGCATTTCTAATAAAAAGACCAGAGCTGATTACAAATTCTGAAATATAAATTCAAGAGTTCAGAGAAACCTAGAAATGTTTATTTATTTCAGTAATTGTGAGTTGTATAATGATAGGGTGCTAACATTCCTATGGAGGGTTAGAAACAAATGTACCTTTAGAACCTTCAGAGGATACTAATTAAATAAGAAAATCAGAGGTACTGAAGATAGATTGTTTCAGTTCTGAGGGTTGTAAGAAGGGAAAAGAGAAGAGAGTAAAAGAGAAACATTAATATAAAAAGGAGGAAGAATGAAGTCAAATTTACTGTTTCTCATAATTAGGTTGGGTGAGAAAAGATTTAGATGAACCTATTATCTGAAATTGACAAAATTGTTAACAAACTAAAAAACAGCATGGTATAAAAATACTTCAAACTTAATAGGGAAACAAGGCTAGTTGAGGGGACAGTCCTAAGAAGGAGGAAAATACCTGGGAATAGACATAAACAAAACAAACTTTCCACTTTTGAAGGAGGAGAGTGGCTAAAAGGAAAGGGGGTAGAAAAGAATTGGAATTTCTGATAGTAGCATCTACAATGGAGGAATGACTGAAGAAAATGCAGAATGTGAACATTATTGAATATTATTTTATTATAAGAAATAATGAAAGTGGTACATGATTAAGAACCCCTGATCTAAGAGCTTCACCATCTACAGTGGTGTGTAGATTTGAATACCCACTCCATTCAGACTCTAATTTAACTGATAAGAATTTGAGAAAGATCTGTGATTTCTTATGCATAGTAAACTTCTTCTGAGGAAACTCCCTATATTAATATAGATTATAGCCAGTGTGTATCTTAGTAAGACCCTAAATTGAGAGTTTATAAAAACAAAAAAAGTTAAATGAGTTGCTACTTTTGCAAATGAGACTTGAACCCAGATATGACTGATTCTAAGGTTAACATCCTATCTACTATGACTTGCTGTATCTCTTATGAGTATAATATAGAACTTTAGAGAACAATATAGAACTTTAGAAAACAATATAGAACTTTCAAATAATGCCTTATTTTCCTCATACATCATCTCATTGGAGCCAAGCAGATATCTGGTAGGTAGGCTATTATGTTTATTGTAGTGGAAACTGATGGCCAAAGAGATGAAGGGATAATGTGGTCCACAGAGCAAGTAAGTGACAGAGATGGCATTAGAGTCCAGTCTGGCATACCTTTCACTAGACCTTATTACCTTTTAAAAAATCATCTCTTTTCCTTAATTGTCTCACCCTACCTGACTAATAACCCATCCTTATTCTTTATGGAGTTAGAGCAGTGAGGAATGAATTAAACATGACTCCTCATTTTAATTCAAAAAGCCTTCAACAGGTATGTATTAAGTATATGGCAATTCAGAGGCAAAAATGAAATGTAGCCCCGCCTTTAGGGAGCTTGCATTCTCAGTATTAGGGAAGGGAAGATTGTGATGCACTCATTCCCTTCACTATGGAATTGCTCTAGAACCTAACAATTTGCCAGAGTTCAAGCCTCATCAATCTCATTATTGTGGGTGCTTCTTCCATAACTTAACAGTGATGGTGAAGCTTTTAGAGACAGTATACCCAAACTGGAGCCCTTTCACAGCATGCCAACCCCCTGCCCCTTCCCACCTTGCCCCTGTCAGGGTAAGAGGAGGGAGCACTCCCATTGGGCTGCTGGGGAGAGGAGTGGGTCATGTGAGAAATGTCCTCAGGCATTCATCGAGAGGGAGAAGGGAGCAACCCCCTCCGGCATGAATGCCATAGGTTTTCCAACACCGCCTTAGTAGGTGGTCTTAATGAATTTCTGTAGCAAGAAAGAAATCATCTTAATGAATACTGAAAATCATAAGAAGACATATAAACTGATACAAAGTGAAGTAGCAGAATCAGAAAAACAATATACGCAATGACTACAATGTAAAATGAAAAAAAAAACAACCAACAAAAATGAAACAATACTTTGTAATTATAAAGACCAAACTGAATTTCTAAAAGAGAGTAGAATATGAAGATACATATACCTCTCCTCCTTCTTTGCAGAGAAACAAGTATAAAACACTTTGTATAAATAAAGTATACAATACTTTGTAGGTATAAGTATTTCTTTACTTTATTCTGTATATGCATATATATTGTAGTCACAAGGTGTTGTGAAGGAACAGGGGTCGATGTGCTAGAATGGAGTAGGAATGATTCCAATAGTATCTGCACCGCTGTTGCTATGATCACCCTGGTAGAGGTTAAAATTTTACTATCCTGAGGGATTGATACCCATCCCAGATGGGGGAGGAGAGGATATAGAAGAGAGCAAAGTGGAGAATAAGACTAAGTATGGTTATAATTGGCTTTTGCAGGAACAATGGGATTTGACCCATCTTTCACTCTCATATTGGTTGATTTATATACTCTTCGAGGTCAGGTCAGACTTATATTTTGGAGACTACGGATCTAGTGGGCATGGCGGGCTTTACATAAGCAAGTAGTTGAAAGACTATACTTAAGCAATCTCTCTAAGCCTCAGTTTCCTTTATATTGTAAGCTCCTTGAGGACAGGGACAGTCTTTTGCCTCTTTTTATATCCCCAGTGTCTGGCAGATAGAAGGTACTCAAACAATGTTTATTGAATTCCTCTCTAAAATGGAAAAATTCATGCTTGCTCCACTTAGCTCATAGAAGTGGGAGGAGAGTACTTTATGAGACATAGGGTACTATAAAATGGCATTATTTTCATTAATTATTATTAGTTATTTTCTATTCTATTTTTTTTTTACTTCAGATATAACTTAGAGCATTTTTTTTTCTGCTCTGGCAACCAGGAAAACACTTTCAGATTTCTGGACTCCCTTAGACATGGCAATCATTAACAGGCAGGCCTTCCAGGAATGAGACCTAGCATTGAGGAGGCTGGGAACTTGGACCCACCTGCACAGGGACAGCTGGGCTTAGTGTATCTGATCCAACAGATGCAGTACAGCGGGAGATCTTTGTGTTGGCTTCCAAATTTCTGAATCTGAATCCATGCTGAGCTACTACCGTGCTATAGAAAACTGTCCTTGGAACATCAGTGAAATGACTTTCTAGCAGGCTTACTCTCCATTGTAAATAAGCCCTTCTCCTTACTGAAAAGCAACACAGGAACTAGGCCAACTGCCAGAGGTATGATTATTTATTAACATGAAATGCCTGTAGGTGGTGAGGTGCCTGGACAGATCACATGAAAGATACATCCTTCAAGACCTTCTAATCAGTTGGAATCTAATATTGCAAATTCATACCCTTTGTCTGGACAAACTAACCCAAACTGTCACATCTTTCTCCTCCTCAATATTATTATTATTATTACTATAATTAGTATTAATTTATTTTTACTAGCTCTGAGGAATAGCCTGTATATCTAGGAATTTCTCAAGGATACAAGCTATCAATTCCAATCAGAAAGTTTTTTTAGCTCTTAGTCACATAATGTATATGTGAAAGTTTTAGGCCTATCTTAGAAATCATTTTCTGTTGAGGTATATGGTATCAAAACATTTTATAGAGGCAAGAACTAGAGATACTTTGTAAGTGGTCTCATAAGATAAAATGTGAATCCAGAAGATGTGTGTGACAATGATGTTAAGCAAATAGTTTGTATGACAAATTACTATAATTAAGACTTGGTTATGATTTAAGGAAACTGAATATAAGAGAACTTCTTATCAGTGACCTCCTTGATAGATAAATCTAGTGGTGGAATTTCAGGATCAAAAGGTATGGATGTTTTAGTTATTTTATTTCCATATTTCAATTTTACATTTTAGAATGGTCATATTAATTCTCAGTACCATCAGTGTGATGATTAAATGTTCCAAGAGACTGATTTCTGAGTAAGAAAATAAATTTATTGATCAGACTAGCAATAACCAATCAATCAATGGTCAATGAACTGCTTGGTTAACAAAGACCTCCACTCCCCAAGATACCACACATGGATCCCTAAGTACAATTTGGGAGCTCATTTTTCAACCCCTCCTTTGGATAACCCAAGACATCTCTATTTGCTGAAAAGCCAAATAGATGGAGATGGACGATCTCCATTGAAATTCTGAATGCTTTCTAATTCACTGGGTGATCGTTGGTAATCATATATTGGTCTCATCTCCCCACACCTGCTGGGGTAAGAAACCAAGTTTGGTCAAGTCCAGATTGACCTACTGAAATGTTTTTCAATGAGAAATTGAAGGGCTCAGTTTTGCTGTATGCAAGTACATCTGGCATAGTGGTAGTCTCTCGGTGATCAAGAATGACTATTGTCTTTGTGCAGTTTCATCTACAGTGTACCCTCATGTGGCTTTGGAGTCCAAAGGCTGAGGCGCAGAGTTTGTGACACATGGGGCATGGGACGCCAGTTGTTACGGGAGGTGCAGTTGTGGCCTGGTGTCGGCGTTCTCGCGCAGCAGCAAGACGTCAACGTCGCTCATCTTCAAAGGTGGTGGCGGAATGGTTAATGTGGGTTCGCCAGCTGCTTCTGACGGAGGCAGCAAGTTCTAGTTGCTTTGGTGTAATGCCAGCCCACTTCAAGTTGGACTTTAGCTGATCCTTGAATCTTTTCTTTGGTCGACCTTGTTTCCTGAGTCCAGCTGACAGTTCATCATAGAATACCTGTCTTGGTATTCGCTGTGGGTCCATGCGGATGACGTGTCCAGACCATCGTAGCTGGGTTTTGAGGACCATGACTTCGATGCTGGTGGAATTGGCTCTGTCGAGGACTTCCTGGTTGGTGATTCGGTCCTGCCATCAGATCCTCATGATTGACCGGAGAGAGCATTGGTGGAATTGCTCCAGCTGTTTCATGTGCTTCCAGTACAGTGTCCATGTCTCACAACCGTACAGGAGCGAGCTGAGGACCACTGCATTATACACTTTGAGCTTCGTCGCAGTGCTTACTTACACTGCTGTGTTGGAGGACTTTGGAGCACAGACGCCTGAGTGCCTGGCTGGCCTTTTAGATCCTAGCATTGATCTCGTGGTCTAGGGACCTGTCATTGGTGATGGTGCTGCCCAGGTACTTGAAAGTGTTGATGTTAGAAAGCTGAGTGCCATCGATTATAATGCATGGCTGGTTAGTTGGCCTCCCTGGTGCAGGTTGGAACAGCACCTCTGTTTTGCTGAGGCTGATAGTCAGGCCAAACAGTTTTGTTGTGGTGGAGAACCTGTCCACAATGGTTTGAAGATGATTTTCTTGGTGGGCCATGAGAGCACAGTCATCTGCGAAGAGAGCTTCCAGGATGAGTCTCTCTGTTGTCTTTGTTTTTGCAGTCAGGCGGCGAAGGTCGAATAGTGAGCCATCCAGTTGGTATTTGATGTAGACGCCCAGGTCTAGATCCATCACAACATGTCATAATACTTGGGTGAAAAATAGGTTGAATAGTACCGGAGCGAGGACACAGCCTTGTTTCATGCCATTGGAGATGTTGAAACGATTGGAAGTTTCTCCACCAGATAGGACTTCCCCTGTCATGTCAACATGAAAGAGCTGAATCAGTTTGACGAATTTTGCTGGGCAACCGAGCTTGCTAAGGATCACCCACAATGCGTCCCTGTTCAATGTGTAGAACACTTTTGTCAGGTCTATGAAGACAATGTAGAGACTCAGGTTCTGCTCAAAGCATTTTTTCCTGCATTCGCCTCACCGTGAAGACCACGTTGATGGTGCTGCGATCTGGTCGGAAGCCACATTGTGATTCAGGCAAGTTCTGCTCTGAAACAGATGACAGGAGGAGTCTGTTGAGTATAACATGGGCAGAGCATATTGGAGCACAAAGGACAACATGGCCATCCAATGCAGCTGAGGAAGTCTCCAGACGTAACACATCTGGCATAAGCTGGTTATTATTTACTGAGTAAGACAGATCTCTTAATTTCCATTTCTATATACCAGGATCTAGGGTGGAGCATTCCTTGAAGTCCCTAGGCATGAAGAAATGAGTACAGAGGTCAAGGAAATTATTTGAGCTATACATTTCCTACATATAGCTACATATTTCCTAATACAACACTTCCATCAATGAGAACCTCCCTCCTTTAAGAAACAGTCTAACCACCAGAAAGTCCATTGTTATGTTAACTTAAAATTATATGACTTTCACTTATTGGTCCAATTTCTAAATTTTCTAAACTCTGCAGAAACAGACAGTTGTTTGATAAGAATCAAGTATTTCCCAACTAAAAGAAATAACCATACACTACTAGTGGAGTTTCAAATGAGTTGTAAGAGGGAATCATGGAAACAATGGTGAAGTGAGAGGTTTCCTAAGATCAGCTTCCTTATCCTACCACCTCAAATAATATAAAATAAAAATATAAAAAAATATTAAAAAAAAACTCAAAAAATGGGTGAATAAATGTGAAAGAATCTATCACTAGACCAATCTTATAGAGCAAAATAACTGAAAGTCAACTCACTGATCTGGCACTCTTGGCACTCTTGAGGAACTCCCTGGATATATTAGATAACCAAATTAATAGGACAAGAAATAGAAAATTTTTTAAATCTTATTTCAATAAAGATTGAACAAGCCATAAATAAACTCCCAAGGGTGTTGGTGTATGTGGGGAATGGGCCTAGATGGGTACATTTCAAAATAGTTAATCTCAGGTGTACATTTTTTTAAAACATAGGAAGAAAACATCTTGCTAAACTCCTTCTATAAGACAAATATGATCTTGAGACCCAAATCAGGAGGAGAAAAAGAGAAAAACATATTACGTTTTCTCTAATAGCTATGCAAAAATATTTAATAAAATATTAGCAAAGAGGCTACAGAAACATTTTTGAATTTATACCATAAATCCAGAGTTGAGTCATCATAAAGGAAAACAGAAGCCCATAAAATCACAATAAAAATTCTTATGATTATATTAATAAATATAGAAAAGCTTTTGACAAAATATAACATAGTCTATGTTAAAAACCATTAAGAACAATTTTTGAGAAAGCAAGAGTTAGTAGAAACAATTTGAGAGAAACTATGAAGAACAAATCAAGAAAGAAGATGATAAAAAACTTGGGTGATCTAGACTATTAGTTTATGAAGAAACATTAATTGTCCTCCCCTTTTCCTCCTCTCCTTAACCTGTGAGATTAATGCAGCCCAAAGATTAGGTCTCTGTTTGGAAGAAGCAAAATTCATTTAAAGAGTACCCTCTAAGAGGGGGAATTGATCCTCTTATTTTTTCATTTAGATATTTGACTAGTTTTTTTCATTAACATCTTGTTTTATTCTATTTTACAAGTCTAAGAATAGACAATCATATCATTATTTCCATCTTGTTTTGACTTTAGGAAATAAAATTCTGTATTCCTTCCCTCTGACTTCCTGGTTTATAAGATCATAGAATGTGAAGTTGAAAAGGATCTGGGAAGTCATTTGTTCCATACTACCATTTTCCAGATAAGTTAACTGAGGCCCAAATAATTATTAAATGAGATAGCTGAGGCATCAAAGAAATATATCCATCGAAGGATCTCATACATTGTCAGTTGCTGAATCAAGAATAGTATTCAAGAATCCTTTTCTGGACAGGGTTATTATTGTGGTTCAGTCATTTTTCTGTCACGTCCAACCCTTCATGACCCTATTTGAGGTTTTATTGACAAAGGTAATTGTAATAGTTTGCCATTTCCTTCTCTAGTTCATTTTATAAATGAGAAAACTGAGGCAAACAGGGTTAAGTGACTTGCCCAGGAATACACAGCTAGTAAATGTCTGAGGCCACATTTAAACTCAGAAAGATGAGACTTCCTGACTTCAGCACTCTTTCTGCTGTTCCATCTAGCTGCTCCCCTTCACTCTTTGAGTGAAGTCTCTCATGAAATCATGTAAGCTCTGAGACATCTGTATTCCAATCCCCATTTCTACTTATGAATAAAGGTCCAGATTCTCTAATGTTCTGGCTCATGCCCTGACTAGTGTGTTTTCCTCCAAGGTTTTCAACTGAGAACCATTTAGTCATCTAGCCTTGCAGCTTTAAGTCGCTTTTTAGCAGTATTACTAAGATGGAATGATAATAACAGTTGTTGCAAAACACCCACCCCCCTCTCTACAGGTTTGTGCCACATTTTCCCACCAGTACATAGAGAATCCAGGGGAGAGTGGTCTCAAACTTAGTGAGCCAGGTGGCAAAGGAGTAATTTGAGTCTCCTAGTTGCCAAATGCCCTTTCCTCTGAATTATGGGGGTGTTCAAGAATTTCTGTTTAAATAGGGTGTAGTCTCTTTTCTGAGTTCCTTATAGAACCATTAGTGTATTCTGTCTTTGAATTCTAGTGATGCCACCAGATGATCTTTCTAGGGTAGACTCATGGGAAGATGGAACATCCAAGCTAGAAGTCCCTCCTCCAGTCAAAGCAGAAGTTGCTGAGGAGTAGGAAACCTGACCAAAGCTTAGGCCTGCTGGAAAGTCCTATGGGTCAGTTCGGAAACAAATTTACTGTTCTTGCTAACTTGGTGCTTTTATACAGGACTCAAAGGTTGTAAGCAAACCCCACAGAATACTGGAACAGACCTCTTGTCTCGTGTCATTATACTTCATCAAAGGGCTGTCAGAGGTTGCTCAAATTTAGTCTAGAGTTTGTAATTGCTTTGCTGTTTTCACCTAATTAAGGTGTTGGGCTAAAATGAGATGGAATGGTTTTAATCTTTCCCTAACATTTTGGTAAAGTACCTTTTTCTCTCAGGAGCAACTCACAGGCAGTCTTTTAATAGAAAAATACAGGCTTATCTATTGTATGGCATAATACTGCCCCTGGAACCACATTATTCTGTTTCCGTATCTAGGCTGTGCTAGGAAGGCTGACATAAATATGATGCTATTGGATTCAAGGAGCACATCATGTCCTAGGATCTGCATTGTGTGTCTTGAGTAAGTGGCTCCTGTCAGATCATTTTGTCACATGCCTATCTATCTTAATTATTTGATCCTTTGCTGTTTAGTTTCTCTGGGCTCTCTGAAGTTAGATGTCTAAAGGTAACTTCTCAGTTATAATTCCTCACTTCTTTATAACATATTCCTTGCATTAGTCTAACAAAGATCAACCCAAGTCATGCAGAAAGGATCATCTCAAATCAGAGCTACCTTGTGTGTGTAATGGTGAGTCAAGTGATTTATGGAAAGCAGGGTTGAAGTCCATCCTCCAAAATAGACCAGGTAAATCCTCATAATCCTAAATCAGTAGGTCTCTATTCTCCCTTTCCCATTCCTCCCTTCCCCAGAGTCTCTGCCCTTCTTACTTTGGAAGAAAAGGCTGGTTTCCTACTGGAATACTAGGCAAATGCCATATTCTTGTTCAATGGGGGACTTAAATGATGATGTTTTGCCTGAAAGAAATAAGGAAGTTTCAAAGTGGGATTCATTTTGGTGAAAAAATAATGAGTTGTTTTGTTCATGTTGAATTTGGATACCTTTTGGACATCCGGTTTGAAAGGTAATTCATATAAAATCTTTTCAGACCTTAAAATACTGTCAGTTATTATTATTGTTGTTAGTATTATTATTATATTATTTTAAAGCTCCCTGTGTTGGTATTTTTATCTCTAGGCTTTGAGTACAGGGACTATATAGAATCTAAACTTTCTCTTTACTGTCATCATGATTGCTATTTTTTTAAACCTGTGCCTTCCATCTTAGAATCAGTGTATTGGTTCCAAGGCAGAAGAATGGTAATAGCTAGGTAATGGAAGTTAAGTGACTTGCCCAGAGTCACATAATTAGGAAGTATCTGAGACTTAATTGGAACCCATCAGGAATCCTGGCTTTAGTACTGGTTCTCAATACACTGAGCCACCTAGCTGCCCCCTATCATTACTATTAATATACCACTCTATAATTTTCAATAACTTTACCTGTATTAGGGATTGCCATAGTCAAAAGAATCTATCCTCCCCCTAGTGCAAAGCTTGTTTATTCTTCTGGTTTGGTTCTTGGGCAGAAGACTCACTCTTTCACAAAGGAGAAGTTATGGCCTTTCCAGCATGGCAAAACTTGCCACAGCTTAAAATTAGTTGGCATAGCCTTTAAGAATCTAGCGTTACCTGCATGACATAATGAGGTATCAAAATTCAACTTTCTAGAGTCATGAATGGGCTTATAATTTGGAAAAGTAGAGGAAATAGTCACATGTATGAGAAAGAGCACATGTATGTCAATGTATTGAAATCTTCACATGCCTCATCAGGGCAGATATTAGCTAAGAGATAAGAAAACCAATGACAAAGTCATTTTTACCTATCTGGATTTAAGTTGCCTCTTCTGTTCATTTAAAGACTCACCTGGATCACACAGGTAATAAGAAGAGTCTAGGATTAGAGCTGATGTAATAATAGTCTTTTTTACTCCATTTGCTCCTATCCTTTTTATTCATAAGATCTGCTATGCTTTCTGGTTTTGAGAAAGTGTTAGAGAGAGAATTGCCTTGTTTCAAGGCAACTGATCTATTCACTTTCTGTTAAGAAAAGTTACCATAGAATTAAAATATGCCATATATAAGAGGTGGCATATTGAATGAAAGTGGGGCAATAAAGCTCCTTTTTTCTTTTCTTGGACTGCTTAGACAAAAAAAGACTGGATCTAATTTTGGACAGAGGTTTAGATGGGGTCTTATTGTATCCACAAAACATATTTCCTTTTCTAAAGTCCATCTCTCTTGAGTACACACTTCCTATGTCTTCAAGGTGAGTAATCGTTCCCCCAACTGTTCAGAGTTACTAATTAATGCATAAAAGGCTAACATAATTAGGTATTGGATCATATCATTGGAATGAACCAAAGTGGGGAGAATTTTTAGGCCTGGATTCTTAAAAAGAAATAAAAAGAAAGCAGGGAGGAAGAGAAGGAAAAAAGAGAAAGGGAAGAGGAGAAAGGAAGAAAAGAAGAAATGAAGGAAAGGTAAATAACAGAAATATTATCTAATGTTTCAAGAAATAATGTGTTGTTATTATTATCATCATATCTTATCCAGTAAACAATTCAGTGAGCTGCTGTGGCTAACCCTTTGTAGATGTGTATATCCCAGAGTGGCCATACCAGTCCTTGGATAATAAGCAGAGGTTTATTGGTGAGCCTGTATTCAAAACTTTCTATCTTATCTATCTTTCTATTTATTAAACCTTTATCTAAATTACAAAATCTTCTGATCTTCTGGGATAGTCTTTGAGAACCTGAATAATAATTAGACATTTTGGGCCCTAGGATAAATAACTCTAACCTTTCCCAGTGCTAGTAACTAGAGAATGAGAGGGAGTCATGGAGGAAAGATGGACTAGGACAAGCGTTAGTACCCACACAACATCTGGTAGCATGCTATTTTAACTAATTATTAATTCTAATTAAGTGCTAAGTTCTATTGTTTCTAAGTGAGTTCTGTGAACATCCTTTAAGTTCTATGTCATAGAAAAGGAAGAAAGGGGTAACATTATTGAGCACCTACTATGTGCTAGGTCTTTGTGCAAAGTGTTTTACAAATATCTGATTTAATCCTCACAATAATCTTGGAAGGTAGACACTATTATTGCCTCTATTTTACATTTAAGAAAACTGAGATACCTTATACAACTAGGAAGTTTCTGAGTCTGGATTTGAATCCAGGTCTTGACACCAGACCCAGAGTTCTATTCTCAGCACCACCTAGCTGTCTTTCACTCCCTAATATGAGCCCACAAAGTAGGCAGATCTGAAGTAGAGAAACAGGTGGTCAGGTCCCATAGCAATGAGTTGCCACTATCCAAGTGAATCCAATAAACATTTATTAAGGGCCTGCTCTCTGCCAGGCACTGTGCTAAGACCTAGGGGTATAGTTAATAAGAAGAAAGACAGTCCCTGCCTTTAAAGAGTGTACAAATTAAAAGGAGCAAATGCACAAAAGGGTGCAGAAAAGTAAGGGAGAGGACAATAGGGGCATACAACAAGGGATACCCGGTGTAGGGGCATTGTAGTCTGTGAAACTGGACACAGACAGAGCAGTAGATGCAAAGTGGACTGAGCTGAGTCTAGTTTCTGCCCTCTGTAAAGGAAGGCATTGAGAGAAGTTTGGTATTCTGCCCTCCAGCCCTTTGACCAGAGGGGAGAGGAGGCTGGGAGAGGTGATATCAATCAAGACTTAGGTTAGAAGCATGGTGGTAAGATTGGAAGTGATGAGTTTATCCTGGGAATTGCATCTTGTTGAAACCAGGTAAAATAGAGTGAGAGTTTGACCATCAGGGACACCTTTTCCCTTTGGCTCTAGCATTTTTCATTAGGAACAGGGCCTGCTGCTGTAGAAATAAGAACAAACCCATTTAGCTCTGGGGAAGCCAGAACTATTATCATTATTTTTATTTTTATTATAACTGTGTATTTATAGCTCATTAAAATTTATGAAAATCACATTCTTTTTATTGGCTTTGGTTTTCTCATGTATGGGATGAAAAGATAGGACTAGATAACATCTAAGTTCCTTTGTAAAAAAAAAAACATTATTTTCTTTTTCATTTAACAAGCATTCATTTTCTCTTCCCACCGCACTCCTAATTTAAAAGGAAAAAAACACCTTATAAGAAATCCTCAGAGTCAAAACTAATTCCTGCAAAATCCACGTCCTAAAATGTATTTTTCATTCTATATCTTGAATCAATCATCTCTCTGACAAGAGGTGAGTAGCATGCTTAATCAGGCTTCTATATTGGATTGGCTGGTTATTGCATTGGTCAGAATTCTTAAGTCTATCAAAATGGTTTGTTTTTCACATTTTTGATGTTACCATAGGAGTTATTTTGCTAATTCTGCTTACTTCACTCTACATCAGTTCACAAAAGTCTTCCCAGTTTTTTCTTTGCATCATTTCTTACAATGCAATAAGGTTTTATTACATTAATATACCCATATTTCTTCTACCATTCATCACTGAATGGGCACTCCTTGACTTCCAGTTCTTTACCACTACAGAAAGAGTGGTCATAAATATTCTTGGGTCCTTTTTCTCTTTCTTCAATCCCTTTGAAGGATAAGCTTAATAAAGGTATCACTCAAAGGTTATGTATTGTTTAGTAACTTTTTATGCATAATTCCAAATTGCTTTCCAGAATGATTAGACCCATTCACAGCTCTACTAAAAGTTCACCAATGTACTTCCTACCACCCCTCCAATATTTATTTTCCTTTTTCTTCATCTATGCCAGGCTGTTGGATATGAGGTCGACACTCAGGGTTGTTTCCATTTGCATTTCACTATTAGCAATTTGGAACATTTTTTTTCCATATTACTGTTGATAGCTTGAATATCTTTCTTTGATAACTGTCTGTTCATATCCTTTAGCCATTTATCAATTATAGAATAGCTCTTCTAAATTAGAATCAATTCCTTATGAATTTTGGAAGAGAAACTTGCTACAATTATTTTTTCTCTTATCTATTCCCTTTCTAATTTTACCTTCATTTGTTTGTGTTAATACTTTTTCAGCTTTCTACAATCAAAATTGCCCATTTTATTATCAACTATGATCCTCTCTACCCTTTGTTTGGACCATTTTCTCTCTAGAAGTCTATCTTGTGATTTTGATTTGGTGGAAGGTGCCTAAGGCAGAGGCTTTTGTGGACCACTGGTGATCATTTTATATGAATTTTAGCAACTAACATCCTGATATTTTCTTATGTAGGTTTTTGTATTTTAGAGGTTTATCCTTTGTGTTCGTATTGGGGAACCAAGGGCCTTGGAATTGGGTCAGTTCTTTCTTATATGTGTATGTGTTGTGATAGAGAAGTGGGATGTGACTTCTTTCTTAGATCTTTCCATCCCTCCTAATTCAAAATATCGGACTGAGTCTTTCTTCTGTCATCACCATAAGGGGGCAGTATTTATCCAGAAGGTATGGGAAATAATCAGAGACAAAGATAATAGCATCTCTTCAGTCTCCATCACATATCGTCATCCTCATCAACACCACCACCATAATCATTAATAGCTCATATTTACATAATATTTTATGGTTAGCAAAACTTTTTTATTGCCTATTGTGGCTTTCTTTCAATTCTCATGAACTAGTTAATTCCTATGATAAATCTAAATCACTATGGTAGAACTAAAGGAATATCACCATTTGATTCCTGTTAATTTAGGAATTTGGAAGTTAACTTCCTGAAAAATTCATAAGATGTCATGGGGCCCCCTTGTATCTCCTAACTTTGTTCAACCAAACCAACATTTTCCTTTCTATGTTTGTAAAAATCATTGGGTTTTTGAATGGGTTTTGTTCTCTTTCTTCTTTTTTTTAAATTTAGAATAGATATGGGACATGATTTCCCCCTTTTCCTCCCCCCTCCCAGAGCTAACAAGCAATTCCACTGGGTTATATGTGTATCATTGTTCAAAACCCATTTCCATGTTATTAATCTTTGCAGTAGAGTGATCTTTTAACATCAAAACCCAATCATATGTTTTTCTTCTGTGTTTCTGCTCCCACAGTTCTTCCTCTGGATGTAGATAGTGTTCTTTCTTATAAGTTCCTCTGGATTTTCCTGGATCATTGCATTGCTGCTACTAGAAAACTCAATTATATTCTACTGTGCTATAATATATCAGTCTCTGTGTACAATGTTCTCCTGGTTCTGTTTCTTTCACTCTGCATCAATTTCTGGAGATCTTTCTAGTTCCCATGGAATTCCTCCAGTTTATCATTCCTTTCAGCATAATAGTATTTCATCACCAACAGATACCACAATTTGTTCAACCATTCCCCAATGGATGGACAACCCCTCATTTTTTTTGTCAACACAAAGAGCACAGCTATAAATATTTTTGTACAAGTCTTTTTCCTTATTATCTCTTTGGGGTACAAACCCAGCAGTGGTATGGCTGGGTCAAAGGGTAGGCATTCTTTAAATCCCTTTGCACATAGTTCCAAATTGCCCTCCAGAATGGTTGGACCAATTCACAACTCCACCAGCAGGGTATTAGTGTCACAATTTTGTCACATCCCCTCCAGCATTTGTCACTTTCCTTTGCTGCCATATTCCATGTTAGCCAGTCTGCTAGGTAGTAATTGGGTTTTATTTGGGGGTAGGGGTTTAAAGGAAGAATGAAATCATTCCTATTTTTTTCCTCCTCTCTGGGCATTTTCTCATGTTATTACCCTCATATAGAATGCTATTTTTCTCTATATTCATTAAAGTTCAATCCTGGTTCCACCATTTTTGCAAAGATTTTCCTAATTATTTCATTCTGTATTTCTTCCCTCTTTTCTCCTAATTTCTAAAACACTTGTTATGTAGACTATGTAATATCTGTACCAATCTAGCTCTTGATATATTACTGTAGTCAATCCTTTTATTGCTTGATGTTTTGTGAGTAAAGATCATTTTACAAAGATCCTTGTTCCATCCTTGTTCAAATAGTTGATCTTTTCCTTCTTCCTATTCATTGAGTCCTCAGTTTCTTAATCAATGATTCATGGTTCCGGGGAATCCATTCTGTTAGATCAGAGGCCCATATATGGGCTGCTTCTGTCTCTATGGTCTCATGAAAGCGGACAATCCTTCAATAACACAGATCACAAACCACATGTGCTCCACAGTCCTAAATTAATCTTATGCTTGTTTCCCCATAAACTGTCCCCCAGAGTATCCCCCCAGCATGCTAAGAACTTTCTTCTTGTTCCTTTGACCTTGTATGCATATGAATGGAGCACACTGAATGTCTCCTTTACTTAACAGTTTTGAAATGAAATTACTATTCACTAATTATTGTGGGTGTATATATGTTGTTGCCTTAAGTATACTGTGATTTGCTAAGGCGTGCTACAAACATGCAGCCATTGAGCCACATGCTTTCTTGCATGACTGAGTCTCTTCAGCAATCATGCATATTGCCTTTTACTATCTTAATTTTTAAGTTCTTTTCCCAATTGTCTTCAGCCTCTCTTAATTGTGTTTTGAGTTGTTTCACAGCCTGTATACAATTCACTGGGATTTCTGATTTATTGTTTGCTGATCTCTCCCCCTCTGTTCCACTTGCTGAGTAGAAGCTGTCTATTGTAGTTTCTTTCTTCTTTTTCTGTTGTTTGCTCAAATTCATCCCTTCTTTACTCCCCATATTTGTCTGTGCTCTTGCTCGTCTCATTTTTTTTGGTTTGGGGGCTTCTGTCAGTCTCCCCTCTTGGAGCTTTAACAGGAGATCTCTTGGTGTAGTCTCTGGTGAAGGTTTGTTGGGGTTTGAGCTTCCCTGTCCTCTGGAGGCTTTTGATTGGATTAAAGTCCAGCAGTCAATGAGGATGGGTGTGGAACCTGGGCTTCCCTGAGTTCTGGAGACTTTTGATGGTATTAAGTTCAGCTTAGTTGGGCTGGGTGTGCTCTGAGTCCAAAACTTCCTGGAAGGCTGGAGCAAATATGGAGGATCTCCACAGTTCTGGCCAGGCTGCCAGGTCTATGCTCCCTCTCTAGCTCCTTCCCTGTCTGTGTTGGAGACTCTGAACTTATCACAGCCCTGGTTGCAATGTACGCCCTCCAAACCAGCACCTTTGCCTGCCCAGAAGTTCCTGCTGCCGCTGGGGTCTTGGAGTCTCAGTGCTCTGGGTGGGAGGGGGGATGGGTCCTGGGACCTTCCTTCTGTATTCCCCTTAAACCAGAGCATTGGTGGATTCTGGCTTCTTGGGGGGCTTACCTTTTGAATTAAGTCCAGAAGGGTGGTTCCTTGGCTCTGTCTTGTTGTTAGGTTTGTTTTTCAATCCCCTGGGAGCATTAAGTTTATGATCTGTTAGGAAGGATATTCAGAGGTCTGAACTTCTGCTCCTTCTAGGCCGCCATCTTGACTCCGCCCCCACCTTTTACTATCTTAAACTTAAAGAAGTAGGTATAGAACTTACTTAAACCATGCCCCTTCATTTTAGCCTACTCTTCCTACATTCTTGCTTCTCTTCCTTTTTTTACTCCTTTCTCACTAACTGGTTAGCTTAACTATTTTATATTTGAGGGAAGTTTTTGCATCTCTATATGAGAAAGAAAGAAATACTTCTGAAATGAATTTCTGCCTTGAATCAAATGTCATATTGTGGCTGTTTCCACTGTCCCCACCTACCTTCTCTCCTTTGTGTCCCATTTCATTCTCCTTCTTTTGAAAAAAAAAATGCCAATCTGAACTACATTTTTGTTCCTGTTATCAACAGGAAAAGCTAAATATTTGGACCTGAAAACTTATGAACATCAAGTAATGCAAATAAACATACAGAAAACTTTGGAGTGTTGTTTCCATGGGTATGCCAGAGTGTTTATCATAGAGTACCTTCCTTAGACTTTGTTATGCAATGTGCCCTCATTCCCTGATTGCTTAGATGTTGAAAGGAGGTTTCTTAAATTAATCTTGTCAAAATAGCCTTCAGATTCTTTTGGTTGTGGGGCTTTTTTTTAAAATCTTTTAAAATACAAACTGTTCAAGGCAAGAATTGGAAACAGGAACAAAGATAAGTTAGGAGGAGTATGGAAAACTTAAAGCAATTTTAAAAGAGAACTGGGGAATGATTGATAAGTTGGGACATAGAGCTTCTGAGGAACAAGTTAAAAAATAGAGATTATTTAGCCTATTAATAGAGAAGCCTACCTGGTGACTAGTAATAGTTCTCAAGTTGATGAAAAGTTATAGAAGTTATGTAGAAGTTAATCGTTAACCATCTCCCAATCTCTATTGGAGATGGAAAGAAGCTTGGACTATACAGAGTGAAGTATTGTCAGTGAGACTTTAAGCAGAATTTAATGAGAGTTGGACTAGATTATCTCTAATATTCTCATAGTTTACAGGGCTGTGAGGCCTTTAGAGGGCATAAGCTACAGTGGGGTATCTGAAACTAAACTGATAATTCTGTCACTAGTGATAAAGTAAATGAAGATGTGGGAGAGCAGAGACAACCCTCTAGTCACCAGTGTGTTTGTGCCAGTGGAAGAACAGTTTATACTGGAGAGAGTTCAGCTTTTGTACTTGTTAGAAGCAGTTATAATGGGGTAGAGCAGAATGCAGAACTACACATTTTAGTGCAGGGTAATGATGTAAAGGCATGAACAGAAGTTCCCATGGGAAGAAGGTATGTCCTATGGTTTATTGGCATCTTTTTCAAAGCCTCCTTCACCATCTTTACATCTTTTAAAAATACATTTTACTGATTTATTTTATTAACTGTGTTAAAATGTTCCTTTATATTCCTCCCTGCCCTATTCTACAGGGCCATCTCATTTGACAAAAAAAAAAAGAGAGAGAGAGAGAAAGAGGGGGGAAATAGCTATTCTGATCAGTAAGTTTAAAAAAATGGAATATGCAATGATCCCATGGAATCCTACCCTCTGTAAAGGAGTAGCTAGAGAGAGGTATCTTCTCAAATCCCTTCTTTGGAATCATGTTTTTTCTTCATAATTTTGTAACATTCACTTTGTATCTTGTAGTTATGATACTTGTGATTTACATTGTTGTAGTAATTGTGAATGTTGTTCCCCTGGTTCTGCTTACTTCACTATTCATTGGTCATGTAAATCTTTCTATGTTTCTCTGTAGTAATTGTTTTCATTGTTTCTTATAACACAGCAATATTCCATTACAGTTATGTACAACAATTTATTTAATCATTCCCTAATAAATGGGCATTATTTTGTTTTCAATCCTTTGCTACCACAGAAAATACTACTATAAACATTTTGATGTATATGGGTACTTTCTGCTTTAATAATGAAAGGTTTGCAATGTCATATAATCAAAATGATCTCATTTATATTTTGTAATTTCTTTTATCCCTTGTTTGGTTATAAATATGTCTTCTTCAAATAGCTGTAAGAGGGATTAGATACTGGACTACTCTTCTAATTTTTTCATCATACTTCTTTAATATATAGGCAGATATGGGGGGCAGCTGGGTTGCTCAGTGGATTGAGAGCCAGGCCTAGAGATGGAAAGTCCTGGGTTCAAATCTGACTTCAGACACTTCCTAGCTGTGTGACCCTGGGCAAGTTACTTAACCCCCATTGCCTAGCCCTTACTGCTCTTCTGTCTTGGAACCAATACACAGTATTGACTCCAAGACAGAATGTAAGGGTTTAAATATACAGATATAGATATGGATATAGATATGCATATCCATTTTTAATTTGATGTGAAAGCTATAATAATGTTGATAAAGGCTGTGCAAAATTTTCTTGTATAAGGTATATCATGTGTAATATGTGTATAACAATTGATTTTAACTTAATTTCTCCCAGATTTCTAGTTTCCCCAGAACTCCTTATTTCTAAGTAGCAGTGCTTTCCTAAGTAATTCATATTTTGGGGTTTATTGAACTTTATTACTCCTGATTGTCCCTTAATAACTGTGAAACCCTGGGCAAATCTCTTTGTCTCAGTTTCTTCAACTGTCAAATGGAGATAATTATGGCTCCAAATTGCAGGTTTGTTGTGACAATCACGGGAGATATATTTGCTCAGCACATAGTAGGTGCTACATAAATGTTTATTCCCTTCCTCTTCCCTGATACCTATGGTCTAGAAATCCACAGGTACTGAGAATAAGTACTCCACTGTAGCAATCAGATTTTTTATCAGATGTTGGGGACCCAGCTACACCCTGTAGAATGGAAGAGGTTAGAAATGGTAAGAGGCAATAGTAAATGGAAAGGTTGATGAGAGGCAATCCCAATAACTGATTCAGACACTGAAGAATATAGAGCTAGATTATAATAGCATAGTGAAAATGTAACTGGATTTGAATTTAGAAGACTTGCATTTGGATCTTGGTTCTGCCACTTAACTATCTTTGTGACCTTTGGTATATAATTTCACATTTTGGGGAATCATTTTCTTCATCTGGAAAATGAAGGGATAAGAATTCTGTTGTTATCATTCAGTCATTTTTCATTGTGTCTGATTCTTCATGACCCTATTTGGGATATTTTTGCTGAGGATACTTGAGTGGTTAGCCATTTCCTTCTCCAGCTCATTTTACAGATGAGGAAACTGAGGCAAACAAGGTCAAGTGACTTGCCCAGGGTCACACAGCCAGTAAATATTTGAGATGAGATTTGAGCTCAGGAAGAAGAATCTTTCTGACTCTAGGACTGGCATTTTATCTCACTGGGTCACCCAGCTACTCCTTCTAGCTAAATCTGATTATCAGTAATTACTTATAAGGGTAACAAGGTATTGATCTAAAGGCTTTTGGGGGTTAGGACAGGGGATAGAGTATCTGGGCCTGGAATTAGGACTATGTGAGTTCAAATCCAGCCTTACTAGCTCTTTGACCTGGGCAAGTCACTTAACCTCTATTTGCCTTAATTCATTAGAGAAGGAAAATGCCAAAACACTCTAGTATTTTTGCCAAGAAAATCCTATTTTCAGTATTGGTGGGATATGGTCCGCAGGGTCATAAAGAATGGGACATTATTGAACAACAACAAAGCCTTTGTTTATTTGGAAATCCCCTCTTCTTTTCCTTTTATCTATATCCTTCAAAGTACAACCCACCTTCTCCTTGAGTCCTCTGACTCCTTCAGTCCACACTGACCTCTCCCTGTCCTGAATTGCTATTGCACTAAGAATCAGACTCATACAGTTTGGCCAGTCTTCATTCCAAAATTTATTCATATGTTAATTAGTAAGCTATAAATAACTTGAAGGCAAGAGTCATGCTTTATTATGATTACTTTTTAATTACTTTCAGTATACAGTGCAGTCTTGGGTACACAGGAAGTGCTAAATAAATAGTTTAGGGTTGGGAAAGAAGTTGTTTGTTTGTTGTTGTTTTTTTGCTGGCAATCTGGAGGCTTTTTCTGGTTTAATATAGGCTTAGATTCATGATTACTTGCATTCTCTCTCTCTCTCTTAGAATATGACCTCATTAGGAGCAAGGGATCTCTCACTTTTCTATTTGTATCAAATGTCTGGTACATAGTAAATGCTTAATGTATATTCATTCATTCCTGATTCCCTTTCTGTCCTATTTGTAAGTGTGGCTGTATGATGATGGTCTAAATGAAGACAGAAAAGACACAACTGGCAGAATTATATGCAATCTCAGCTCATTTAATATTGTAGGACTTGGCTCCAATTTGGAGCTTAGCAGCAACACCAAGGTCCAGTGGATATAGAAAGGTGAGCGCCTTCTTTCCTGGTGTGAATTGAATTACAAGAGACAGTTTTTCACTCTAGAGAAAACCTCTAGAGAGAGAAACTCCTTCTTCAAAATGGCCTGGTGGCTCTAACATGTTGTTAATCACATGTGATAATGGCTCAAAGGTGTAAAACTGTCACTGAGCCAGACTAATCTGTCTCTTCCTATCGCGGATGAACATTTGATGTTCCATGTCATCATATTGGGTATTTAGCGTGAAGCAAGTGGAAATGATGAACTGAAAGACACAAGCTAAGAAAGGTGGGGCAAGATAGATGAGAGCCTTCCTTCACCATAGGAGTCAAGTGAGACCAGCCCTCCTCTCCTGCCTCTGACTCAATTTGGCTGACTCACCATAGCTGGATCTAGGAGTAAGCAAAAAAAAAAAAAATCTCCTTAGCAAATGACTTGGGCAGGAGGATTCAGTCCTCCCTAATGAACCACTCAAGATCTAGCAGCATTATATTCTGGGAGGGATATTGAAATATTGTCAGCTTACCCAGGTAAAATCTTCAGGGGACCATAGTACCAGCCAAGAAAACCTTATGGGTGGCACCGAATGACTAAACAACAACAGGGCTTCAGTGAGGTCAGATGATAAAATGCACACATACTTAAAGTACTTTGGACACCTTAAAGACAAATATAGATGTTAGCTTTCATTATTATTAATGCCATTAAAAGGCAGTTTTGATCCAGTTCAGTCCTTTTGCATAATCTCTCTCAAATCTTTCCTTTTACTTTTACTGTTGCCCTCCCCAGGAAAAGTCATCCACCTAGCTATCTAGACAAATACTTTTGAATTATTGGTGATATAAATTTATGGTCAGAGATTATACTTTATATTTTACCATTAACAACCCTGTGAAGTAGGTGGTACATACTTTATTATCTTCAAGTTATAAGGAAATTGAGTGGGTAAATGGCTTGGTCAAGGTGGCAAAACTATTGATTGCCTGATTTAATCCCAGAGGCCTCCTGACTCTAGATCCTATACTTATTCCACAATACCTTATTGCCTTCATTTGCATATGCTCTCTTTTTATGACCTTCTCAGTGGGTACACTGTCTCCTGTGAATATTTAATTGAATTTGTAGAGTCTTTGCCACAGACTTAATACTGAGTCGGTTAGATTAGTTGACTCAAATCTGAGTCAACAGTGTAATATGGCGGCCAAAAAGCCTCATGTGGGCTCAGGCTGCATTAATAAAAGTAGCATGCAAAACAAGGGAGGTGATGCAATTCCTGTACTTTGTCTTGATTTTTAAAAAACCCATATCCAGAGTATTGGATGCCATACTTCAGTGGCATTGACAGTGGCATTGACTGACTAATGCATAACTAGAGGAGCTTAACCAGGATGTGGATTAAAAAAATAAGTCATATAAAGACTGTTAAAGAAATAGGATGTTTAGCCAAGAGGAAGAAAATGCCTTCTAGTATTTAAGGACTGTTAAATGAAAGAGGGATTAGAGTTATTTTGCTTGGACCTAGGGAGAAAAACCAGGAGCCATGGGTAGAAGTTGTATGGAGGTAGATTTAGAGCCAACATAAGGAAAAACTTGGTACAGAGTTATCCAAAAGTAGAATGAGCTGCCTTGGTAGTTCTTATCCTTATCTTCACTGGATGTCTTTGAACTGAAGCTAGATGTCAACTTCACATATTCATGTACATATTTGAGTATAATTAAATCTCTAGGAACTCTTCCAATGCAGAGCTTATACAGTATGAATCCCTACCACTCATCTATACCCCAATTTTAGTTTTGGGAAATGCCATCTTAAAAAGTTTTTAGATCTGGAGGTGATCTCCTGGGCAGGACCTTATTGATGTCTGTCATGCCTAAATCATGATTCCAAGATTGAGGAGCAGAAATGTCATAAAGTAAAAAGGACTTCTATCACTGACTTAAACTATCATAGTTAGGCCCATCTTCAAAGGAGTGGGTTAGAGGAATACTGAAAAGAGAAATTCAATGAATAATCCCTTCTACATTACACCCTACCACATATTTGATCCACTGGCACTAGCTTCCTGGCTCTTCCCTGAACAAGTCACTTACATTTCTTAGCAACGTGCAATTTCTCTGGTTGTTCCCAATGCCTGAAATGCTTTCCCTCTTCATCTCTGTCCCTTGGCTTCCCCAGCTTCCCTCAAGTCCCAACCTCCTACAGAAGCCTTTCCCTCCCCCTCTTAATTACAGAATCTTCCTTGGGTTATTTCCTACTTACTCTTGTTTGAACTTTTTTGTTTACATATTGTTTCCCCCATTAGATTGTGAACTCCTTGAGGGTAAGGACTGTCTTTTGCTTTTCTTTGTATCCCAGACATTTAGCATAGTGCCTGGCACACAAAATACACTTAATAAACACTTATTGACTGTCTGTCCTCACAATGAGGAACAATTACAGGTATTATCCCATCATTAATTGAGAGGCAGTGAATCCTATGGTTCAGTGATGTCTGCTTTTCCAACTTCTATCCATGATCAAAATTTAAAGACCAGGTTTGGTTGAGATAATTGTTTAGCTATGTCTTTTGTCTTTTTTGAGTATCAGTAATCTATGGACACACTGTCCTGACCAACCTGGTCTACTATGGTGTCTAGCTTTGCTCACAATAAAGTGTTTCATCCTAGTTGAGAGACAAGGGCAATGTGAAGAAGATAAATTCTTGTTATTTTAATTTCTCTACAAAGTTACCCAAGATTATGTCATCAGAATTCTGGAGAATTAAGCAAAAGAAAAAGAGACTTCAGTTTAACCATAAAAAATACTTTTTAGGTGTCACGGAAACTGAGAGATTGAATAAGATTCATGGTTAGATTATAAAGGGTATACTTTATTCAAATAAAGTAGATTTATGGAAGAAACAGGAGAAGCACTGTAGGTAAAAAGATCAAACCTATATGGAAATGCATGAATTTGATGGTGGATCCTTGTTGGAAAATATTTGAGCAAAGACAAAGGAAAAATGAAAGCCATATTGTTACTTGGACTGCCTGACCAGAAGGGGAATATGAATGATATTTTGCTAGGATAGAAAAAATTTACTACTTACGGAAGATGACATAATATGAACAGAAAATGGGGAAATCAGTAATACTCAATTTCTATTTTGTTGTTTTTGTTGCCATGGACAGTGATCCTCAAACAGGAAAGAATATAAAACCCATAAAGAAACAAGAACTGAAACCCAAGCTAAATGAGGGTAGGAAGAAAGAGAAACAAGTTGCTATAGATAACATCAGGTCTTCCCAATGTCATCTCCTTGACAGCAAGGACAGCATTTATTTTTCTCTTTATATTTTCAGCATCTAACACAGTTTGTTGCATAATCCCCTAAAACAGTTATGGAAAACAATATTTTTAAATGATTGTAATCCATTGTAGTGCATTCAGTCTTGCCCTAAACAAACACTCCCTTTGTTAAAGAATGGGTGAAGGGTATGTATTTTATATGATATTACCAATATTGTCTTTTTGATTTAAGTTTATTGTTTAAAGTTGTCTTCTGAAAGCAGAGCCAAAAGAACAATATGAACACTGATTACAACTAGAAATAAAGTCAGCTTGGAAGAGCAACAAACTGCTGCTCCAATACAGTGGTTCAAGATTTATACTCTATTTTTATAGTTAAAGAGTACATCCTTTCTGTTAAAAATTGATGAACTTTCCAGAGAAATTATCTTGACTACAGGATATTCATCAGGGGGCTATCCCATCTGTTGTAGCAAGATAAGCTATATTATGAATTTCAATTTAAAAATAATTACCTTCATTTATATAGTGTTACTAATAATATGTATTATAATATTATAATAACAATTACAGTAAAATTATTATTACAAATAAATATATTATGAATATAAACAATAATAAAATTGTTAAAATAAAAATAGAATTATAATTATGTGTATTATTATTTGATTCTACTATATTTATTCTGTATCACCTCATGCAAGTTTTCTTATTTCTTTCAATCTTCATATTTTTATATTTTCATAATCAACCAACAAATATTTATTAAGCACTTCATATATGTAGGGCAAAGAATGAAGTGACCCTCATCCTCAAGGAGCTTTTGTTCTAATGGAGAGACAAGGACATCTCTAAATGCAGCAAATAAGTAGATGTAAATTAAATATGAAGGGAATTAACACATATTATGAGTATGTGCAAATTGAATATCAAGAGAATAAATATAAGGTAGTTAAATACAAAATAGTTAAGAAGGGAGGGTACTAATGGTTGAGGGAGTTAATTTGGAAAGACTTCATAGTATTTGAGGCATATAATAAAAAAAGAGAAGGCTACTATAAGGTAGAAATGAGGAGAAGGTACATTCTTGGCTTGGGGAGGTGGTCAGTGAAAAGCCACAGAAATGGACTGCTGTGTGTGAGAAACAGAAAGAAGGCCAGTTGGATTGTATCACAGGGTATGGAAGAAGGATATAATATACAATGAATTTGGAAAAGGGTTTGAGTCAGTTAATGAAGGGATTTAAAAGGGAAACAGAACAATTTCCATTTTATCCTAGAGTCAGCATAGGGTGCCCCTAGAAGTTAAGTTAGCAGAGTGAAATGATCAAATTTGTTCTAAAGGAAAAACAATTTGGCAGTGATGGCTATGTGAGCTGGGAAATAATTTTGTTTTGAATTTCGGTGCCTTAGGAGCATATAGTGTGAGTTCGGTAGGGAAGGGTTTCCAGAGATCTGAACTTTAGCTTTCTCTAAGCCGCCATCTTGACCGGAAGTCTTGGGAAATAATTTTGGAAGTGAGAGATGATATGAGAGTACAAATGGCAAGATTTGGCCACAGACTGGGTATGTGGGTATGTGGGAAGAAAGGATTTGAGAATCATGTCAAGGTTATGAACTTGAAAGGTTGGTGGAAGGAAGGTTGGTGATGCCTTCAATAGAAATAAGGAAGTTTGGGAGAGAATGGGGGTTTATAGGAAATATAATAAATTTAGTTTTAGACTTGTTGAGTTTGAGGTGGCTAAATGAAATAGGCAGTTGGTGATGAAAGACTGAAGCTCAGGGAAGAGGCAGGGGCTGTATATACAGATCTGTGAGTCAAGTACATGGATATAATAATTAAACTCATGGGAGCTGAGAGCAAGTATAGAGAAAGAGAAGAGGATCCAAGCTAGAGCCTTGAAGAATATTTACAACTGTGAGTATGGTTATGGATGCCAACAAACAAATCTGCAGAGAATATCCTCAGACCTTGTTTAATGCTCTTCTATGTGAATAGAGAAAGGATCTGGAAGTGGGACATACAATGGCAAGATTTGGCAACAGATTGGATTTACAGGAGAGAGGATATAAGAATGATGTCAAGATTATGAACTTGAGAGATTGGAAGGAATGGTGATGCCATCAACAGAAATAAGAACCTTTGGGAGAGAAGGATTAGGGGGAAATCTTCTAAGGAAATTCTTTAGTGTTTGAATTACCTTACAAGGGTCTCATTTTGTTCCAATATAATACCTAATCTAGCAGAGAAATGGCCTGAGTTGGGCCCAACTCAGAACACATGTGAAAAATCTTTTTCCTAGAGTAAAATGTGGGATGGATACTTTCCATAACAAGCCAAGAATGAACAATCTTTTAGATCATCTTCCCAAGATCAGGCATAGCCTTCTTAAGCTCAAATGGAGGAGCTGCTGAACAAAAGTAACAATTTTTTGATTGTTTAATAACTGGAAGCTATGGCAATATGATATCCAGGGAGGTTTCCCAGATTGTTTAATCTGGTAGGAAATTATATATAAATTTTCTAGAGCATGGAAGACTATAGAAATAACATTGAGATTATAATCCTAGCATCCCAGAGGTTTCAGCCTATTGAGAAGTCTATACTTTCTTCTGTCTCTCTCTCTGAACAAATATGAATTTATTCTCATTAATCCTAGTGCAAAATGGCTCTCACACAAGCCCAAATGATTGTCCATTCCCAGATATCTCTGGGGTTAAGAAATGACAAAATTCCCTTCTGATATTTGATGCAGGGTCTAGCCCTCCAGAAGATATTTTTTTTTTCACTCTTTAACTGTTCAAAAGTGTAGCAATCCTTTGTCTCCAGTCTGAAAAGAGGCTTTTTATCTCTTTTCTCTTGCTGAATTCTGAGAAGAGTTCATTGGTCAGAAAACACAAAATCATACCAAACTGATTGACATACATGAAAGCCCTATGTCCTAGAAAACCACAGATTGAGTTCTAGAAATTTGAAGATATTCTCAACAATTAAAAAAAAAAACCACAATGTACACCGAAGACACTAAGTTCTATCTGTAGCTGCTCATATCATCTGACTCTGACACTTCATCAGTTTAAATAGAAACCAATTTACTCAAGTTTTCAGTTTATCGGTTTAATAAAATATATCCCTCCTCACATACAGACCTTTCTCTCACACCTCCCAACAAGTAGGCCTGGAAATGTGAGCAGACTGTGTGCATGGCACATATCAGATTCAGTTACCATGTTGCTTGGCAAAGATTTTGGTCCCTATAGCAACATGAGGTCAGCTTGTCGCACTTGATATCTTATGTAGACAGAGAAAAGGTAGTTTATTTGATCTCAAGTTTGTCTATCAGTAAACTGGAATATATTTCTGTTGGCGTTTTATGACTCACCTCTCTCGTGTCCACATATTCTAATTCAGAGGAAAAAGCAGTGGACACAGAATCAAGAGACACAACCTCCTATTTATTTCCCTGAGACATTTGAGACTATGAGATGCAAACCATCCTCCACAACCTTTAGCTTTTCTATATTAGCATTCATCTTCTCCTCCTTCCTGTTTCAGAGGAGGCACTCCCTCCATATCTTCTCTGCTTTCCAGGGCTAGAACCTTCCATGTCACTGATCTAATACACTCACTTCTTTTCCAAGGTTTTGTTGTATTTCTTATTTCTCTATCTGATGTCTTCTGTATATGTTGAATATATGTAGATCTAGAGGCACTAATACCACTTAATTTGGCACTGCAATGATTTAAGTAGAAAATAGAAAATAATTCACCTGAATTTTAAGTTAATGTGCATGAAATATCTAAATTTATATGCCCAACCCTAATTTTTCTCCAAAATGTCAGGCTTGCATTTTCAGTTGAAAGTTACACATTTCTACTTGTTCATTAGATATCATGTATTGTCTTCCTCTCATATCCTCCCCCTGCACCTAATTATTGTTGATTGTCCTTGTAGTTACTCAGGTCTAAAACTTAAGAGTCATCTTTAATTATTCTCTCCCCTTCAACCTCTTTATTGAATCAGTTGCTAAGTCATATCCATTCTAACTCTGCTGCTCTCACATCCCACCCACCCTTTCTCTCCATCCACATGACCATCATCCTATTTTAAGCTCTAATCACCACTTGCCTGGACAATTAAAAGCCTTCTAATTGATTTTACATCTATCATAGAAATTTAGAATCAGGAAGAATGTCAGTCCCAATCCAGTCCAGCTTATACCCTAAAAGAAGTCCCTACTGTAACATACCCAACAAAATAGCAGTCCATCCTTTGCCTGAAGAACTCCAATAAAAGGGCATCACCCCCTGTCAAAGCATCCATATGTTCTTTGGATAACCAGTTTTTAGGATGTCCCCCCCTCCACCTTTTATCAAGCTTAAATTTACTAGGAGCTATTTTCATAGTTCCTAGTTCTGTCATTTGAAGGCCAAATCAAAATTTTAAAAGTATAATCACTCTTTTCACATGCAATCTTTTATTTCATGTTCACCCTTGAGACTTTCCTTCTCCAGGATAAGCAAACATTTTCTTTAACTGACTCTCATATGACATGGGCTCAAGTTTCCTTACTATCCTGGCTGCCCTCCGTTGGATATTCTCTAGCTTATCCATGTCATTCTTAATCTACAGTCCCCAGAACTGAACACGGAACTCTAAATGTAGTCCAACTGGAGGAGAATGCAAAGGGGCAATCACCAACTTATTCCTGGAAATTAGGCCTTTTTTAATGCAGCCCAAGATGGCATTAGTTTTTTTGGCTGCCACATCACACTAGTGGCTCACATTCCCAGATCTTTTTTCAGATAAACTGATTGCTAATCATGCTTTCCCCATCTCATACTTGATTTTTGAAACCCAAGTATAAGACTTTATATTTATCTCTGTTGAACTCTATCTTATTAGAGTCAGCCCAATACTTTTGCCTGCCAAGATCTTTTTGGATCTTGACTCTGTTATCCAGATAACTTTCCCTCTCAGCTTTATGTCATTTACAAGCTAAGATGAAGTGGAGAAGAGCATCTCATACATTCATTTATACTCCTCCATCTTGAAGGTACTTACCTGCTTCTCACAGTGCCATTTACTGTAGTGCAGGCATATCATATCTCATTCAAAGAATTACAGTTATGGACCATTATCAGAAACAAATCCCTTTTCTGTAATTTGTGCACATGTGTGCATATATATGTATTATGGGTAGGCATGACTTGACTTTGAGTCATACTAACTTTATGTATGTTCTATGTAGTATGCTTCAACATGAGTAGATGTCTGATAATCACTCTCTTGGATCCCATTATCATGACACTTTTCCCCTAATCTTTTCTCACCTCCCCATTCTCTATAGCATCAAAGACCAAACTCTCCTAATTTCATTGTAACCATGATTATATGCCTCTCTTTTTCATTCACCACTGCTCTATGAAGGACTATCCTCTACTGCTCTATCTTTAAAGTTTTTTTTCCCCTTTCTCCCATCTTCTTGCATTCTCTGTGACCTGGCTCTCTTCTAATGAAATGGCTTTCCTAACCACCCTTTAGAGCAGTGGTTGTGCTTTTACAACTACCTTCAATTCTGTGCTCAAGGTGGGGGAGTTGGAATGCTCTTTGATGGCACCCATTTCTATTTCCAGGCTATCTACCACCATCGCTTAGTAACTTAGTTTCCTTGAGGTTCATCTAATCCATAGCTATCAATAAATCAAAGTTCTGGTAGTTACTGTCTACATTCAGGATACCCTACCCTTCTATGAATTCCCCAGTGAATTCAGTGCCTGGCTCCCATATTTGTTTCTCCTTAATTCCTGTCCCAATTGTAGGGGACTTCAGCAAGTAAATTGGTGCTTTCTCAAGTACCCCAACCTCCAAGTTCCTCAACTTAACTCATTTTCTATGCCATACTCTTCTACCCTTATTGACAGGGTTGGTCATAACCTTGATTTTGCCATCACCCACAAGTATTCTTGCATGTTCAAGATTCTGAAATTCCTTAATCTGATCATAAACTGTTGTCATTCCATTTCTTCCTCTGTCTTGAATATTCTAACCTTGTTCTTCATCTTCACTGCAACTTCCCATCTCTCCGGTCAGACTAAATTATTCTCTTTTCTTAAACTGGAACCCTTGTGAACTATTTCAACTTTATACCAACTTCTTCTCACAAGTCTCTTTTCTCCATAGTCTAATATTGTCCTGCCAAGCCTCAACACTGAATTTCTCTCACCATTGGCTGCCTTCGCTCTAATTCACATACTGTTGAATGAAACTCAAGAAAAATCACAAAACTGTGATGACTGAATCCATCACAGATTTATGTTATAGAATCTCAACTGGGCCATCACTGAAGCAAAACAATTCTTTTGTACTTCTCAGAACTAGCACTATCCTACATATAAAAAAGAAACTTTTTAAAACCCTTATACTCCTTCTCAAACCTGCCATGGCACTTCACTTTACTTCACTTCACTTCACTCCACCCCACTCCACCCCCAGCTGAAAACCTCAGATGAGAATAAATTAAGGTCATTTACTAATAACTCCCCCTTGTCAACTGTTCCTCATTTCATATTACTTAGATATCCTCTGCTTATTATCTCCCATTTAATGTCTCAAATGCAGAGGAAGTGCCCTCCCCAATTTGGCTTTTGACCTCATCATTCAAATGAAAGTTCTTTCTAAAGGCATGAATATTTTCCTAATTGCCAAATCTAATGACCTTTTCTCAATTCTCATCCTTCTTAATCTAGCTGTAACTTTTGACATTATTTATCACTATTTCCTCCTGAATATCTCTCCTCTCTAAACTTCCAATGGTCTTGCCCTCTTCTAACTCTCCTCTTACCTGACTAATTCACTCTCTCTGCTTCTCTGTCTCTGTCTTTATCTATCTGTCTATCTGTCTGTCTGTCTATCTATCTATCTATCTAAACTGTAACTTCTGCCTTGGTTTCAAGGCAGAAGAATGCTAAAAGTGAGGCAATTAGGGTTGTGACTTCCCAAGGTCACACAGCTAAGAAGCATCGAGGCCATATTTGAACCTAGGACCTCCTGTCTCCAAGCTGGCTTTCTTTACACTGAACCACCCAGCTGTCCCTCTTAGTGTCATTTGGTAGATTTTCATCCAGGCCATGAGTGCTAATCACAGGTATTTGTCAAGGTTCTATTCTGGGACCCTTTTCTCTTCCTCTTCTTCTATATCCTCTTGCCTGGTAATCTTAGCAGCTCCATTGTCTTCAATTATCATCTTGATGCAGATGGTTTCCCAATTTATATATCCAACATTAACTCTTCCCTTGAGTTCTTGTACATGGCGCCTTTCTATTCTTATACCCTGATTTTGGTCTATTACAATAGTGTTCTGGTTGGTCTTCCTGTCTCTCACCACTCAATTCTATTCTTCACTCATTTGCCCCAGTGATGTTCTCAAAGTTCAGGTTTGATCATGTCACTTATCCTCCATCCCCAATTCAGCAAAGTCTAACAGCTCCCTATTACCTACAGTATCAAGCTCAGAGTGCAAGAAGCCTTTCTCCAGAGCCCCCCTGTCTTCCACATGCATTGCTAGCTCCTTGCCTCTGAGATTACCTTTCATCTACATCATATCAATCTTATATGTGCAGAGTAACTTGAATGTTATCTCATCCATTGACATGTGAGCTCCTTGAGGGCAGGGACCATATTTTTTCTTTCTCTGAACCCCCAGAACCTTGCACAGTGCCTGGTTTGGACAAATTTGAACTAAGATCTTCCTGCCTCCTGCCCACTATTCCACCCATGTAGCTGCCAAAGGTGGATTTTCTAGTTCTTGGCTCCTGACATACACAGTCACACTTTAATTCATATTTCCATGGCACAACAGAAGGCCTACCTACTCCTGGGTCTTGTTCTGCCCATCCTTGTTGGATTAAACTCTAAAGCCACTGTTTAACAATCACTTTCCCACTCTAATAAGAGACAGCAATGGGGAAAACATATTAGTAATATATGAAGAATCTAACCAGCTTTGTCTATACAGGCAAAGAGAAAAATTGGGCCTTTTTAGTTTTTTATTTTGTTTTTAATATCATGTTTCAACTAAGGTTAGGACTTGTTCTACCTGTACATGGCCACGGGATTGTTTTCACATCTAGATAAATGGCAGGAAAGTACTCAGGAGAAACAGAGTCTGAATATTTCTCTAAGTTTCACCTATATTGAGAACCCTCGGGGTGCATAGAGCTCTACAAGGACCTGAAATCCCTTAGAATGCTCACTCATTAGAAGAGGTAATAGTATCTTCTGAATAGGATCTTAAATGACCTAGGTACCAGGAGCTATAGTAAACACTATAAATGAATAGTAAATGATGGAAAGGGCTGTTCTCTCATGTAATGCACCAGACTTCTGACTTAAGAGACATCACTTCACTCTAATTCAAAAGCCATGAAATGCTTAGAATTGCTAAAGAATAGAGGTTGAAAACCACCTAAAAGGCAATAGACAGGTCCATAGAAAACATAAGCAGATGCAGCACATGACAAATGAGAATTATGCAGAGATAGGGAAAAGGATGTCATCAAAAACATCTGACTAAAAGAAAGAGATTGGCTGGCCACATATTGAGAGTCAGGGATAGCAAAAGGGCAATATGTGTGCTCTATTATATCTTTTTAATGCTAAAAGATATGGAAGAAGGCTAGCTAACACGTTGGCTGCCGAGTTTGTGAAAGGATATAAATAAAAATCTCATAGGAAGGGAAAGTATGGAGGGATGGCCATTTGTATTGCTGGAGGTAATATATTCATCATTGAGAACTTGGATTCCTTTAACTCCTGGAATATTAGATTTATAGTCATTTTTTTCATTTCTTCACCTGTAGAATAAAGGGATGAGAAACAGAATTGGATAATTAGTAATTAATAATAATTGGAGTCTGGAATATTTTCATGTGACCTATGCTAGCCATCAACTTAAAAAAAAAAAAACCCTTACCTTCCATCTTAGAATCAATGCTGTGTATTGTTCTAGGGCAGAAGAGTGGTAAGGGCTAGACAATGGGGGTTCAATGACTTGCCCAGGGTCATATAGCTAGGAAGTATCTGAATCTAGATTTGAACCCAGGATCTCCCATCTCTAGGATTGACTCTCAATTGACTAAGTCACCTAGCTACCCTCTAGCCATCATCTTTTCAGTACCTTGAGGCAACTCTTTAAAGACTAAAAATTATAAAGAGTTGCCTGTCTGATTTAGTATAAGGTATTTCCATATTGATTAAATTACAGGTCCAGCTCCATGCCTCAACCAGAACAAAAAAGGAAAAATGAGGGAGTTGGATTAGATAATCTTTAAAATTTCTTCCAATGCTAATTAGCCTCGGGTAGACATGATATAGAATAGAGAATACTAAATTGGAAGTCTGTAATAATTGAGGTCACAGCCTACCTTTAACACTTACTAGATGTGTGACCATAGGAAAAGAACTTAAACTTTCTCAACCTTGATTTCTTTCTCTGTAAAATGGGGGCAATGATACATGCAGTTCCCACCTGACAGTTTTCAAAAGCTTCATGGTGACATAATGTATGTAAAGTGCTTTGTAAACTTTAAAATTCTACATAAAATGTTCATATTATTGGTAGTTAATCATCATCCAGATATGTTTTAGCTTAAATAGGAGTAGTGCTTTCAAATGTGTGGACTGGAAGTGCTACTATCTGACTTGGAAATGGAAATTAAATCCAGGGCAACAAGAGAGAAGATTTATTTTTGTTTTACCTTACCCCTAGAATTAAGTCACTTTCATTTCTGTGGGGTCTAGAGCAGACTCTCTGAGCCCTTACTTGATGGAGTATAAAACAAAAATAAATAAATAAAAGCAAGAATAAAAACAGACCTCAATTTATTAAGCGCCAGATATCAAAGGGGAAAGGGACCTTTGGGGTCATCTCATCCAATGTTTCTTTTAACAGATGAGGAAGCCCAGAATCACAGAGATGAAAGAAGTGGACCTGAAGCCAGGATTTCTGACTCCAAACCTAGCATCTCAGTTCACAACATGCTCCCTTATGTTAATATAGAGTACACAAGAAAATAATGGCCTTAGCCTAACCTGATACTTGACATAGGATTGGTCCTGACACATGATAATATTTGCTGCTGATAGTGATCAAAGGTGTCTGTACATATGAATAAAACAGACATGCGATGCTAGATATGATATGATATGATATGATATGATATTGCTGATATTATTAGCAAAAAGCAAAAGTTGCTACTATGCTGAACAGTATCCTGGAGCTAGAAGATGTACATGACTAATAATTGGTGACTGACCATTCATAATAACTTAAAGCTAAATGAAGTGGCAAAACTCATCATTGTTTTCAGTCTTCCTGAGTCTGTAGTACATCTACGTGCTCTACAATCATTCCCAGGCTAAGGCAACTTTTGGAAGGCAGAAATTTTGCGTCTCACAGGACCTAAGTGTGATAAGGACGGGTCTTAGAAATCATCTGATTCAACCTGTATTGGAACCATGAACTCCTCTACAACACCTGGGAAAAGCAATTATCTGACTTTTACTTAAAGACTTAGAGGAAGTGGAGGACCCTTGCCCTAACCCATCCGTTCTGCTTTGGAGCAGCCTAAGTTTCCTTTACATTGAGTTGCAATCAGTCTCTGCACATTGGTGTAGTGGAAAGAAACTAGATTTCAGTAGTAACTGATAATATCGATATAGCACTTACTATGTCAGGAACTGACCTAAGCACTTTACAATAGCTCACCAGCCAGAAAATCAAGAGAAAAATGTGTGCAAGTAAAACAAATCCAAAGAGAACTCAAAAGCAGAAGACGTTTACATTAGCATTCACATATAATTTACATATTTTTGAACAAAATTTAAACAATGTGGAGTTTATGGCTTTGCACATATTTTTTATGCATTTGTTCAGTTAAATATTTATTGATGGCTGTGGTGGTTACTAAGTATATGATAAAAATCTGAGATAAACATTTTAATGCATAAATTGCAATACAATTCTAAAAGATTTCTACACTGTAGTATGTATTCCATTTTCATTTTTTACAAAGTCCCAAATACAATCTCATTTCAACAACATTGCAAATTAGGTTATTATTCAGACATAGGTTAAGTGATTTGCCCCAGGTCACAAAGATAGTAAGTATCTAAGGCCAGGTTTGAACTCGGGTCTTCTAGAATTTAGACCCACCATATTCTAAACACTGTGCCACCTAGCTGAAGACTAGAGTTCAAAATCTAGCTCTTCCCACTAGAGTAAATTGTTATTATCTCTATTTCCTTTCCTTTCAGAGTCCCAGGTCAATTGTAGTTCTAGCAAAGATCTATTATTTACAAGAGCAAAATGGAAAATCTATAAACACTGATAAATTACTTCAGAAATATAAAATATTACTTATTCAAAACAAAACCTCTGTAATACAGGCAGCCCTTCTGATCAGTGTAAGTGATGGGTTCTCTGCTTCTTAGTCTGAATGAAAACCCTGAGGCTTGGTCCTTCTAAAGCTTTAAATTTCTGAGCTGTTGCCTTGAAGTTGGGAGCATGCATCTTGAAGAGGGGTGTCTCTCAATCTGCTCCCATCCCCCAAAGCTTCTCTTTCTCTCAATAGATTTGCATCATCCTGGTTATCCCTCTTATTATTAGAGGTGCTTGGGGTAATCAGGGTGGAGGGGAGTAAGTCCTTCCACCTGTTTAAGTGATGTGCTCCTGGCCCCATTGCTGTTCCCCCGGACCCCAGCAAGTCCCCCCTGCACGTATCCAGGGAAATAAAAGAGTGGGTCTCTGATATCCATCTAAAGTTAAAATAATAAAAGTAATAATTAACTTTTAGCCTTGCAATGTATTTTTTCTCACAACAACCCTGCAAAGCGTAGAGCACATATATTGTTCTCTGGAATATTATTTTCACAAATATCTTCTAGAAGAAGAAACTAAACCTCAAGAGAGGTGAAATTATTTGATTGTGGTTATCCAGCTAGTAGCTGTCAGAGTTGAAATTTGTACCTAATTCTTCTGTCTTGGAGTTCTGCTTTCTTTCTACTATGGCATTCTGCCTCTCCTTATAATAGAATTAATATAATTCTACCCCAAAGTACACATGGAGAAATCGGTTCTTTACACCTGGTAATTGCTTTAATTGGGATAGACTAAATGATCTGTAATGGTTCAGGGAGCACACGTTATTCCGCTGCAGTATGGTCATATTCTATAGTCTGGGCATCCTTCCCTTCCTTCTAAGCATGAGGAATTACAGCAGCATACAGAGACAGAAGAGCAGGTGGCCAAGACTCCACATACTCCTCTCTCTGCCTTCCTGGCTTGAGATGGATGACAGTAATCACAGAGACAGTAATCTGGCCTTTTCTGTGGAGGCCCACCTGCTGCTGGTGTTGTCACGTTCTGCACTCAGCTGCCATCATTTTCTATGGTGGGGCCTCCATTTTGGCAGCCTGGGGGTAATAATTAGGGATGGGACAGCTTCCCAGCTGCTCTGGTGTTCTAGGAGGGGGATAGAGAAGAGGAGAAGGCTGGGATCAAGCCAACAAAAGGAGAAATTAAATGGGCTGTCACAAGAACCCCTTCAACTCTAGCATTGGGTTTCATGAATTCAGGTTGCTTTTTTTATCTCTTCCCCTTCCCCCCTCTAGTTTTGTTCATGAGTAAGATTTATTTCAGAGGTGGAAAAGTCTAGGAGGCTTCTTTCTCAGCAGAGCCATCGCATTATGATGTTATCATCTCCTAGGCTGGGGGGGCAGGCTCAGGTCTTTAAATGTGACCCATGCAGTGAGAGGACAAACATAGTGACAGAGGAAATGAATTAGAACCACCCAGACAGTCCAGCTGCTGATTCACACTTGTTCCCAAGCCCACAAGTGCTGGACGTCAGCCCAGCCATCAAGTAACTTATATTCTAACATAACTTTTGCAGATTGCCTCCTGCCCATGCACCCAAATCACTAACAATTTGTGTTTTGCTAGTAATGAGGATTCAAGATGTGATTGAGAGAGATTTGTAGAAAGTGTACTGGACTGGAAGTCGAGAGACTTGGATTCACTTATTAAGTCGATAAACATTTATTAAGCACCCACTGTGTGCCAGGCACTGTGCCAAGGGTTCAAATATAAATGAAGGTCAAAGCTAGTCCTCAATCTCTAGGAATTTCACAGTTGAATGGAGGTGACCACATGCTACAAATATGCATGAACAAGTGCTATGTATGTGTGTGTGTGTGTTTGTGTATGATAAATAGGAAATAATCCATATAGAAGAGAATTCAGGGGGATTAGGAATGGTTTCCTATAAAAGATGAGATTTTAGCTAGGATATGAAAAGAACCTGGAAGAAGGGATGTGGAAGGAGAACATTCCAGCAACTCTCTTACTAAGTAGTATGACCTTGAGGAAGTCCATTTGGACCTGTTTCCTCATCTGCAAAAATAAGTATTGTTTTATACTAACTGACCTCTGATGTCCTTTCCAATTTCAATAGCTCTGTGATTATAAACAAATCATTTAATTTCCCCAGGACTCATTTTCTTTCTCTGTAAAACAAGGAGATTGAATTAAATGACCTAAAAGACTCCCTCCAACCCCAAATCTATGATTTGTTTAACACTCTGTGTATTGCCACTTTTATGGACCTGAGACATTCTGAAAAAAAAAATGTGTAAACACTCAGACAAAACCGTTTTTATGGTCTGAACTCACATCTCTCACCTGACCTATGTTTTCTTCATCATTTGCTTTTTTCCATTTTCGGCCAAAATCCTACCCTTCTGTCTTGTCATTACAGATTTTAGTCATTATGCTTAGGGCTCAAATTTGGATTTAGGCAACCATTTATGGAGTGGTGAAAAAATCCAGGCGAGGAGAAGGAGCATAAAAATTAGTTTTTGTTTTAAAAAATTATAAATGTCACCCAACCCCACCCCCAACATTTCTATTCATATTAGATTTTTGTAAAAGGCTTTTTTAAACCACAGCCTAAATATGGGGTCTCTATTGGCACTGTCCCTTTAAGCCAGAAGCGAAGGAGTAAATGCAGAGTAAAAATGCGTGGATCTGCAAAGATGCTCCGTACTGTACAATTTTCTATGTTCTGACTGATAAATTATTGTGCATCTTCAGTGTGCTCTGACATGCAATACAATTTGTCCATGGAACAGTGATGATAGGTTGTCCTGAGCTAATAATCAAGAACTCTTTATTTAGAGTCTTCAGCCTTTTGGCAAAATCTTAAGTAACCATTTGTATCCCTTCATGTGTTTTCCACCTCATAGTTGAGCACAAGTGGAAAAAGCTTTTAACCTTGAGAGGCTTGCTTTCAGAGGTCCTGGAGGACAGAGGAGCTAGGGAGAAGTAAAAAGTGTAAAGGAACAGGAGGCAGGTGGCTGGCTGCCTTAGAAGAGTGGCAGCTTGTTCTTGGGCTTCCCACTGGAATGTAGCTTACTGTCTGTTTCATGCATGCTGTCCATATGGCTGCATGTCCTACACACACTTTTCTGTATCAAGAGGTTGTTGTTGATGTTAGCTTCTCTCCCTAGGAAGGTCAGCAAGGGAAAGGGCCTTTTGAAGCAAGGAGGGATTGTGGAATGTTCTCATTGAATCACAAAATGTTTAGAGCTGGGAAATTATTCTCACCCCCTGAACTTCCCTCCCTCCTTATCTCTTCTTCTTGGAGTCTCTAGCTGCTTTCAAGGTTCAGCTCAGGTAATACCTCCTACAGAAAGCCTCTCCTGAACTCTCCTTTATTAGTGCATTCTCCTTCTAAAATTACCTTGGCTATTTTTAAAAATTTGATTGTTTATATGTTGTATTTTCTCAGTAGAATGTAAGTTCTTGCTTTGATGGAAATGACTGGGTTTTGCTTTTGTCTTTGAATTTCCCATACTTAGGGCAGTTCCTTGAACACAGGTGATCAATAATTGTTTGTTGAATGAATGATTAAATGAATTAGATGAGGTATCTGGATCTTCCCGACAGTAAAGGGGAGCACTAACCATTACACCATATTCTCTCTGTATGATTATTTGTCAGGAATCTTTTAGACATGTTTATTTAGGTACAATTTGGTCTACAAGACCTCTGAGATTCTTTCCCAAGACTGAGATTCCATGTAGATTACTCAATTCAATTTCTTAAGCAACTGCTGAGTATAGACACTGTCCAAGGTGCTGGGAATACAAAAACAGATAAGGTACTGGCCCCCAACTCAATAAGCTTAGAATTTAATGGAGTAATGGACATTTACACAAGTAAGAGAAAATGAAATAAATATAAAGAAGTACTTATAAAACATTAGGGGAACTTTAAAATGAGAAAGATAACTTTATCTGCTTTGGGGTTTGGAGATGGGACAGAGAAGACTCCCTGCAGTACCACATGGTTTTGACTGAGGAAATGAGGGAACTTTGGCAAATGTCATTCTAGGCATGGGAGACTTTGTAAGAAAAGGCATTGCAATGGAAGAGAGCATCATTGGAGAAGAGTATGTATAGTAGCCTATGTTAGAGCAATCTTTAAAAGCAAGACTTTTTCATGACAAAAATTCTGAGGCTTTGTGCATAAATTATGTTTTTAGTATATGTTGATTGAGAAAATATATCACTGCAAAAAATATTCACTGAGGTAAAGAGATGATCCTGGATTCTTGAAAGCTATGCTTAGGGCCTGCAGGCTTTGGAGAGTTTTCCTCAACTGCAAAGCTTTTGAGAATGGCCCTGGTCAATGGCTAAGTCTGGTGTTCATGGACCAGTCTAGTCAAGTTCAGTGAGGGTAGTTAACAGGACATTGGCTCCCAAGTAATGGATTCATTTTTCCGAGATAATCCATGAATTCAGTAACACCTTTAATAGATTCTGTATTTTTAAAAATTTTTTAAATATTTTATTTGATCATTTCCAAGTATTATTCATTAAAGACAAAGATCGTTTTCTTTTCCTCCCCCCCTAACCCCCATAGCTGACGCGTGATTCCACTGGGTATCACATGTGTTCTTGATTCAACCCATTGCTATGTTGTTAGTATTTGCATTAGAGTGTTCGTTTAGAGTCTCTCCTCTGTCATGTCCCTTCAACTGCTGTAGTCAGGCAGTTGCTTTTCCTCGGTGTTTCTACTCCCACAGTTTGTCCTCTGCTTATGGATAGTGTTTTTTCTCCTAGATCCCTGCAGATTGTTCAGGGACATTATACCACCACTAATGGAGAAGTCCATTACGTTCGATTATACCACAATGTATCAGTCTCTGTGTACAATGTTCTCCTGGTTCTGCTCCTCTCACTCTGCATCACTTCCTGGAGGTCGTTCCAGTCTCCATGGAATTCCTCCACTTTATTATTCCTTTTAGCACAATAGTATTCCATCACCAACATATACCACAATTTATTCAGCCATTCCCCAATTGATGGGCATCCCCTCGTTTTCCAATTTTTGGCCACCACAAAGAGCGCAGCTATGAATATTCTTATACAAGTCTTTTTCCCCATTATCTCTTTGGGGTACAAACTCAGCAGTGCTATGGCTGGATCAAAGGGTAGACATTCTTTTATCACCCTTTGGGCATAGTTCCAAATTGCCCTCCAGAATGTTTGGATCAGTTCACAACTCCACCAGCAATGAATTAATGTCCCTATTTTGCCACATCCCCTCCAACATTCATTACTTTCCTTTGCCAATATGTTGGCCAATATGCTAGGTGTAAGGTGATACCTCCGAGTTGTTTTGATTTGCATCTCTCTGATTATAAGAGATTTAGAACACTTCTTCATGTGCTTATTAATAGTTTTGATTTCTTTATCTGAAAACTGCCTATCCATGTCCCTTGCCCATTTATCAATTGGAGAATGGCTTGATTTTTTGTACAATTGATTTAGCTCTTTATAAATTTGAGTAATTAAACCTTTGTCAGAGGTTTCTATGAAGATTTTCCCCAATTTGTTGTTTCCCTTCTGATTTTAGTTATGTTGGTTTTGTTTGTACAAAAGCTTTTTAATTTGATGTAGTCGAAATTATTGATTTTACATTTTGTGATTCTTTCTATGTCTTGCTTGGTTTTAAAGTCTTTCCCCTCCCAAAGGTCTGACATGTATACTATTCTGTGTTTACCCAATTTACTTATGGTTTCCTTCTTTATGTTTAAGTCATTCAACCATTATGAATTTATCTTGGTGTAGGGTGTGAGGTGTTGATCAATTCCTAATCTCTCCCACACTGTCTTCCAATTTTCCCAGCAGTTTTTATTGAATAGTGGATTTTTGTCCCAAAAGCTGGGATCTTTGGGTTTATTGTATACTGTCTTTTTGAGGTCGCTTGCCCTCAATCTATTCCACTGATCCTCCTTTCTGTCTCTAAGCCAGTACCAAATTGTTTTGATGACTGCTGCTTTGTAATATAGTTTGAGGTCTGGGACTGCAAGGCCCCTATCATTTGTGTTTTTTTTTTTCATTATTTCCCTGGATATCCTTGATCCTTTGTTATTCCAAATGAACTTTGTTATGGTTTTTTCTAAATCAGTAAAGAACTTTTTTGGGAGTTCAATGGGTATGGCACTAAATAGATAAATAAGTTTGGGTAGGATGTTCATTTTTATTATATTGGCTCGTCCTATCCATGAGCAGTTAATGTTTTTCCAATTGCTCCAGTCTAGTTTTAGTTGTGTGGAGAGTGTTTTGTAGTTGTGTTCATATAGTTCCTGTGTTTGTCTTGGGAGATAGATTCCTAGGTATTTTATTTTGTCTAAGGTGATTTTGAATGGGATTTCTCTTTCTAGTTTTTGCTGCTGAGCTGTGTTGGAGATATATAGAAATACTGATGACTTATGTGGGTTTATTTTGTATCCTGCAACTTTGCTAAAGTTGTTGATTATTTCAATTAGCTTTTTGGTTGAATCTCTAGGATTCTTTAAGTAGACCATCATGTCATCTGCAAAGAGCGATAACTTGATCCCCTCCTTGCCTATTTTGATGCCTTCAATTTCTTTTTCTTCTCTAATTGCTACTGCTAGTGTTTCTAGTACAATGTCAAATAGTAGAGGTGATAATGGGCATCCTTGTTTCACTCCTGATCTTATGGGGAATGCATCTAGTTTATCCCCATTGCAGATGATATTAGCTGATGGTTTTAGATATATACTGTTTATTATTTTTAGGAATGACCCTTCTATTCCTATGCTTTCTAGTGTTTTTAATAGGAATGGATGTTGTATTTTATCAAAGGCTTTTTCTGCATCTGTTGAGATAACCATGTGGTTCTTGTTGGTTTGCTTGTTGATGTGATCAATTATGTGGATGGTTTTCCTAATATTGAACCAGCCCTGCATCCCTGGTATAAATCCTACTTGATCATGGTGGATGGCCCTTCTGATCACTTGCTGGAGTCTAGATTCTGTATTTTTAATTAATCTCAGCAATAGCAATATATATTTGAAAGGTAATAATGCAAGGCAGTGTGGCCCCAGAACTAGGAAAATCTGGACTAAAGTCCTATTGCTAACAAATATTGGTTGAGTGACCAGTAGAAAATCACTTAATCTCAGTGTCCTAGGCACTGAGTCTATGAATTACACATGAATTACTGGTCTGCAATTGGTGACATGAGTTTTTATATTCAATTCCCACAGAGATAAAATTACAGATCCAGACAACTATATCTATCTGTCTTGTACATACATAAAGCCAAATCAAGAATGACTAAAGTATAGTACTCCAACCATAAATACCTAGGGTACACTCTGTCACCAATGCAACACACAGAGGTAGGACAACTCAAAGCTCTGGACTCTGGACCTTAATTTCCTTTGTCTTCTTCAGGAATAGTCTGTACCACTATTCACTGATGGCCTGGGCTATTCTTCCTCTGAGCCTCTGAACTCTCCTGGTGGGCAAAGCCACTTCGCTTGCCTGGAATGTGTCTGGAATGCAGAGGCAGTGTTAAGCTCTTCCAATAAAACAGAAATCTCAGTCCAGACACTGCAGAGCTTTTTCAGGCTCCCTTGTCTGGGCTTTGAGGGTTTCCCATTACTAAGGCAATAGATGGCAGCACAAGGAAAGATAAAGGTAGAACCAAACTCTTAGCTTTATGTCATTTCTTCCAAACAGCAAAACTTTTTCTTCTAATCACCTCTTCTAAGAAGTACAACTTATACTCCCATCATCAATTTCAAGCATCAGAACTTTTCCTCCAATCAGTATGGGCTCTAAGGTCTTCTTATGACCCAAACCTAAGGATTCTTTGCAGATCCACTTTGAGATCTTGTCTTCTCTCTTGAAGGTCTTGACCTTCCTGCTCCAAAGCTGAGTTTCTAGGATGAAATGACCCAGCTGTATCTCCCTCCTTTAATTCTAGCCATCTCCTCAATAGTCTTCTTGCTGCCCATATCAGAAGCCATATTCTGGAAGAACTTATCACCTAGAACCTTATTCTCTTGATTAGTAATTACTTATGGAGTACAATTTCAGGAAAGTGCCTCAAATTTTTACTTCTTATCTTCTCTGGCCACCCTCTCCACATTCTTCTCATGTATAGTCTTATTACTGTATTTGTGCCCCTTCCTCACCATACCCTCAACAAGTTCTGGAATTATGAATCATAATCAAAATGACTCTGCTGGGGGCAGTTAGGTGGCTCAGTGGATCAAAAGTGAGATCTAGAGATGGGAGGTACTAGTTCAAATCTGGCCTCAGACATTTCATAGCTGTGTGACCCATGGAAAGTCACTTATCCCCCCATTTCCTAGCCCTTACCACTCTTCTCATTTGGAACCAATATACAGCATTGATTCTAATATGGAAGATAAAGGGTTGTTTTTTAACAATTTGCCACTGCTCCTATATTTTAGGTATCTATCTCTGCCCTATGACCCCCATCACCACCCTTCTGGAATTCTAGGCCAAGACCCTCCTTTCTCTTCACTACTCCTCTCTCACTGTTTCCCATTGGAATGTAAGAATATAAGTGCAGAACTATCTTTTATTTTCTATTTATAACCCCAGAATTTAGCCCAATGTTTGGCATAGAGTAAGCACTTAGTGAATGATTTTTCATTCTTTATGGTGAAAAATTAAAACCCACATTTCTCTCATCCAAGACAATGAATAATGTTTAGCAGTATTATAGCCACCAAATTTTCTAGGAAGAAGAGGCTACCATATTATAATGTTAAATTCCTCATTCCAGTCATCTCAAAATTAGATGCCAGGAAATGGGACATTTTGACTCACTTTTCCTTAGAAGAGCTGTTTTGATCAGGTTTTTTTTTCCTCATGCAATTTTCTTTGTTTCTGTCACTTTCTATTAATAAAATTGGTCCGATATGAAAGGGGGATCACCATGATTACCACGTGCCCATTTATCCCCTCCCACAGAAAACCTGTCATTTCATTAATATATAGGAAACTCCTGGATGAGAATGTTCCCTATGTCATTGTCGGTCAGCAGCTTCTCTGCAACATGGAGAGTTCCTTAGAATAGTGTCAAACTGAAATAGGAACAGGGGCCACTAAATATAATGAGCCTTGAAGATCACATATTGACTTAGAAAATCAAATATTAACATTAGCTGTGTTTTGTTGTACTTTGTTAAGTATTTTCCAATTATATTTTAATTTGATTCAAACCACATTCAGGAATGTTATAGCTTAAGCCTATAGGTAGCATGCTTAACAGTTCTACCCTGGAATGCTGAGAAGTAATTTTTTTTCAGGTTCACATAGCCAATTTATATCAGAGGCAGAATTTGAGCTTGGCTCTTCCTGGCTTTCATTGTGTCATATTGTAAGCATGTCTATTTACATGCTCACACAAGCTATTTTATTCAGTCTGCCTGAAATGTTTATTTATTTGTGGTGACTCAAAGATATATCATTTAATAACTCTGAATCTTCAGACTAGAACATAGATTAGATGAAAGAGAGTAGTAAGGCAGAAGGGTGGAAGGATAAATTGGACTCATCATGGAAAGCCTTGAATGTCAGGATCACTAATTTAGAGAGTATTTGATAAGTAATGAAGTGCCACTGAAGGTTTTTGAGTAACTGAGTGATAAAATTGCTCAGTCAACTGGATAAAGGATGAACTGGTAGGGAGATAAGCTAGAGGCCAGGAGCCAGACCACTTGGGATTGTATCATAAGAGTGTAGGTGAGACGAGATGAAGACCTGAACTAGGGCAGCTGAAGTGTGAGTGGAGAGGAAGAGATGAATGTGAAAGATTTCTACTCTAAATATCATCTTCATGGACTGTAGTTAACTACCCTCTTGGGCAGTCTCTATGGGATATCCCTGGTTTAGTGAGCAGCCCAAGATGACTTTATCTTTGCCTGCCAAGGTCATTCTGGGCAGGACCTGAAATGTCCTTCATGTGACCTGATCCTACAATGGAATTCCTTAATAAATAAAATAAATGGTGACGGACTGCTTCAACCATTGTCGTTTTTAGTCCCATCAAAGTAGACTGCCCCTGCCCCATCATAGCCCTCACTGCAATCAGAACTAAGGGGGTACGACTCACTGGTACATGAGTGGGGCTGAGAGCTGGCATGAAAGGTCCCTGCCAATGAGCAATGTTAGAATTAAAGCTGTAATAATAATAATTAGCTTTCTCATGCTCATGTTCTCTGCATTTATTATTTGTAGAGATAAAGACTTAAGTAGTAGGGACAACCTATCTGGGAGCCCCACTTGGGAGAAAAGTAATGCTCTCATTAGAAAAGTAATGCCCTCATTAGAGCAAGCAAGATGGATGGTGTGCTGAGACCATGGCAAATCCCCAAGTCAAACCTCTAAAAGTCAGTTTCCTTCCACTCTCAAGGCATATGGCTTAGGTACAGGGCTTTTCTTCTCTTAGAATTGCTCAGAAAGCAGAGCAGAAAAGCAGTTATCTGATTATCCCGTGTCAAAGACCAAGCCCCTGAGCAGCTGTTTCAAGGTGCTTTGATCAATACAGTATAAATCGAATCACAGTCGGGACTGTGAAAAAGTGGGGAGGCAGAAACACAATGATGTCCAAGAGTCAAAGGATTCTGACTTCTAATCCTGACTCAGTCCCTACTGGCTAGCTCTATGTGACTTTGACCTAGTCATTTCTCCATGCTGAAGTTTCTTCATTGATAGCAAGGGGTGAAGAGGGGAGGGCAGCAAGTTGACTGTGAAGATCTGTCCAGCCTAGGATATTATGATTCTAGGGCCATGGGATACCCTTTCTTCATTAGGGCAAAGAATGAAGCTTCTTGAGATGCTTGGGTCAGATCCACCTGAGGAACTAGCTACACCAGGAGAAATGGGACCTCCTTCTCTAAATTCCCAGTAGCTTAGCCATGAGCACACTTGTACATGCTGGCATGTTAGTCATGATCTCCACCCTCTTCTAGACTGTCTCTGGGAGTCTGAGCTCCTCAGCAAGTTATTCTTATCCTGATGGAAGAGCCAAAAGTTTGGTTCAAATTTAGGGTGATCCAAAGGGTCCTGTTTCACTGTCAGACAGATGATGGGGATTCCCCCTCAGCCTACAGTTGAATGCCTGCTGGCTGAAGAGGCTTACTGAGCTAATACAGTTCAATTTCAAGAATTTTTTTTGGAGGGATGCTTGCCCTTATTCTAGTTTGGAGCTCTTAAAATAAGTCAAATCTTCTGATTAATCTATGATATCAATACAAAACACCCATATCAGCTTTTCAAATTATTTTTATTATATGTTAGTCAGTAGATCTAAGTTCAAATCTTGGCTCTTATACTGCCTGCCAGAGTGACTCTTGGCAAGTTGCTTTAATTTCTTCATGTCTCAGTTTCCTCATCTACAAAATGGGAATAATAATCCTTTCCCTACCTTTATTGTTGTTCAGCCATTTCAGTCATATCCAATTCTTTTTGACCCTATTTGGGGTTTTCTTGGCAAAGATACTGGAGTGGTTTGCCATTTTCTTCTCCAGCTCATTTTACAGATGAGGTTAACAAGGTTACGTGACTCACCCAGGGTCACACAGTAAGTGTCTGAAGCCAGATTTAATTCAGAAAGATGAGTTGACTCCAGACATGGTGCTCTGTCCTCTGTGCCAACTAGTTACTCACTACCTAGATTACAGTATTGTAAAAAATGAACTTTGTAAACCTAATGGCCTGATAAAAACATGATATTATTACAAATGGTATGAACTGAGGGGCAGCTGGGTAGCTCAATGGATAGAGAGCCAGACCTGAAGACAGGTGGTCCTGGGTCCAAATCTGGTCTCAGATACTTCCTAGCTGTGTGACCCTGTTCAAGTGAATTAACCCCCATTGCCTAGCTTTTAGCTCTCTTCTGCTTGAAATCAATACTAAGTATTGATTATAAGGCAGAAGGTAAGGGTTTTAAGTAATAATAATAATATATGAATTGAATAATTTTAAAAATAAATTCCATACAATAGGCCCTGAAACAGTCATTGGTCCTTTTGTCTCACTCTCATACCCAGCTAATGTAGCTTCACCCCAGCATGGCTCCATCCAGAGCCATGATTCCTGTTCAGTATCTCAACCCAAGAGGGTATCAGAGTTCAAGATTTATCATGGCCCATGCCCAATTGGGTTCCATGGCACTGACTGAAGGCTGACATTTTGGGGGAGTAGAGAAGAGAAAGTTATCAATAGGAAAGTCCTAGGGTGAGATGTTAGGGTTAGGATTAACCTCCAGTTTCTTCTGAATTTTCTCATATGGAGTACAAAGTGTGGAAGATTCTAAATCTCCATTTTAAATGCCTAAAATGTTTGATCTACGTTGAAATTTTTTTCTTTATCTTCATTATTCTCAATGGAAATGGCCCACTTTAAATAGCAGGGAACATTTTGTGTCTGTGTCAGGAATTTAGAACATCTAGAAAAATTCCTAATGAATCTATGTCTTAAGTGAAGAATTTAGTTAGAAAATAATAATAATAATAATAACTAGAATTTACATAGCATTTTAAGATTTGCCAAGTGCTTTACCAGTATTATCTCATTTTATCTCACAACCCCAAGAGTTAGCTGCTATTATTATCCCCATTTACAGATGAGGAAACCAAAGCAGTCAAGCATTAAGTGACTTGCTCAGGGTTATACAGGAAGGAAGCAGCTGAGCCAGAATTGAACTCAGTTCTATTAGACTCTAGACCCTATGTTTTCTGTGCTGCCTAGTTTTCCTATATTTCTAGTGACTACAGAGGTGTATACTTTTAAAGTTACTTTATGTTCTTTTATTTAAAAAAATCCTCTTTCTTCGGCTGTTCTAGATTCTGAATCATGGATTATGAAGACTGGAATAGACTTTAGAGAACCTCTTATCCAATCTCTTGATTTTACAGATAAGGAACCCAAGGCTCAGAGAAAACAACTTGCCCAGAACCAGTCAGGTAGCAAATTGGTGCTTCATCTTTCTAATAAGACTTGCTTTGTGTCTGAATCCTGCTATGGGTCAAACAATAGAAGTAGGAGAGTAGAGAAGAAAAGAGACAGATATAGGGATCTTTCCTATGTCCATGCCAGAGAACATTAAACACATTGGAAACAAAAATCAGAAAGGTTTTGAAGTTGAAAGGCATTTTCCCCCCAGGTATTCTCCAGTGGATCTCTCCTTCCTTAAAGCAGCTAAATGGCATGGTGGACAGAATGGAGTTGAGGGGACCTGGGTTCAAATCTGCCCTAGGACATTTCCTAACTGTATTACCCTGGGCAAGTCACCTAATTCTGTTTGCCTAGCCTTAGCCCTTACATCTTAGAATTGTTACTAAGACAGAAGGGTTTAAAAAAAACTCAAATAAATAATAACTTTAAGAATAGCGCATGAATATCTTAAGGAAATTAAAATAATATGGTTTTAATTAATTTTTCACAAGCTCATAAAAATCTCAAGGTTGTAGGATTTGTTGTTTTGTCTTGTTTTTGTTTCATTCTGTTGTGTTTGGTTTGGCTTGTCCTAGACTTGGAGTTAGGGCACTCACTTGGAACCTGTCTCTAGAACTGACCTTAGGCTAGCTACTTTCTGCCTCATTTCCCGTCTCTAAAACAGGGACAATAATACTTTCACTACCTGCCTCATTGAATGTTGGGAGTAAAGTACTTTGTGTTATGTAAATGTGAGCCATTGTTTTGCCTCTTTCCAGGGCTGTTCTTAAACAACCCATCTGTGGGTGACTTTGGAAACTTTTGTGTCTCAGACTCCTAGCCAAGGCAGCAGCATTTCCAGGATCCATTGTATAGTCCTACTATACTCCTAACATTCAACCAGCTGCCAAAGTATATAGGGAATGCCTATATTCCTCTAGAATTTCTATGCTATCCCTCCATATCTTTACATTGAATCCCAGGAACGCCTGATGACAAAATTCCCTTAATGTTGGATTTGTGTTTTCCCTTGGGAGTTATTTTTATATATTTCTTATTTATTTGTATATATTTTTATGGGCAGCTTGGAGTCAGGAATACTTATCTTCATGAGTTCACATCTGACTTCAGACACTTATTAGCTGTGTGATCCTAGATAAGTCACCTAACCAGTATGCCTCTGTGTTCTCATCTGTCAAATGAGCTGAAGAAAGAAATAGTAGACCACTTCAGTATCCCTGCTAAGAAAACTCCAAATGGGATAATGAAGAATCATACATTTGAATGACAAACAAATATTTTGCACAAAGAGGTAGTGTGGTTTAGTGGATAGAGAGCAGTCCTTGAAAATAGGAAGCTCTGGGAAGGCCTGCTTCTGATACATACTGGATATGGAATAGGAGGTAAGTCACTTCTCAGTGTTATAACTCTCTAAGATCAGAAGTCCCGGAAATTAGGGCTCATCTGCACTGGTAGAAGGAGCATCTTCACCCACTGGCTCCCTGATTCCCTTAGAGCTGAACTTGTTGTTTTTGCCCAATACAGCATAAGCTCCTTGATGGAAGGGGGGGGGGGTTTCTTTTGCCTTGTATTCTCCTCATCTAGCACAGTGCTAAGAACTTAGAAGGATTAATACATGCTTATTAGATTAGATGAGATTGGATTGAATTGAACAAAAAGAGGAAGAGGACTATCTCAGAATATGGGGCGATACTCTATCTGCTGGCAGAGAAGAGAGGACTTGATTGTAAAATCTCAAGGCTTCTTTCTGATGAGGGCCTGTCCTTGCCACCAACTCCAATAGTGTAAGCTTCCTATATGTTCTATTTTGCTTTTTGAGATCCTGGATATTGATTTACCTTGAGGTGACAACTTTCACATAACAGTCTGGGTAAAATTCTTTGGATTTACCCTGGAGCCCAGCCCTACTAATTCCCACTGCTGACCTGGAGCAAATATCTTCATCTCTCTTTATGTCATTTTTCTTATCAGTAAAATGAGTTTGCATTAGATGATCTATGAGGTGACTGGGAAATGATTATCCTAAGTTAAGAGGGTAATGGCTGTAATGAGGAGTGAACCCATGGAGTATGTGCTTTGGATCCATGGGGGTAGAAACATTCTCTGGCTTCATGCTAAAGAGCAGACATGATTAGAAGCACTTTGATCCCCATCCTAAGGCTAGGTGGAGTAATGGTACTGGTGATATGTGTGCTCTGACCTCTTGTTCAAAGTTATGACTAATGTTCAAACATATGACTATGTTCAAAGCATGACTAAAGGTTTCTGATTGGTCACTTTGTATCCCTATCAGAGGGGGAGTGTCAAAGAAGACAAAAAGTGGGGAAAGGAAGAATCAACCTCAAAACAATCTTTAGGAGAAAACCCTAGTCAAGGATTCATTCCTAGTCAAGGCTGACCCAAAGAGAAGAGATGAGATTTTTTCATATACTTGCTGGCTCATTATTCCCCCAACTGGACTTATTCCAAGAAAATTTACTTAACCAAAGCTTACATTTGACTCATATTTAGGGTCTTCCCAAAAAAGGATTCATAGAATCCCTCCCAGAAAATTTATTTCTGGGAAAAATAAAAATTATTCAATGCACAGAGTAGTAAATAACAGGTAAGGGATGCCCATTTGTTTCTTTAGTCACAAAAGAAATTCATGAAACAGAAAAGATTAAAAGGCATGCATCAACAAATTCATAAAGCATAATATTAACTCAATACTCCCAATATAATGTCCTTAAAAGCTGATACTTAGAACTTGAAATACTTTGTAGGACTGATTTAAAAATAATTTATTTTCATCTTGGAGCTCTAGTATCTTGGCTTCTTGTTCAAAGTTCATAAGTTTTGTCCAGACAAACATGAATGACCCATCCTCCTAGCGGTAGACATCTTTTCATCTGAGATTAGTGTAGCTGCTGGAAGCCCTTATCACTGGCCATGAGCACCTGAATTCTCCATTGGCTCTAGACCTGAATGCGTGAGGCAGATGTTACAATTAAGAATAGCTATCTCAAGAAAAATGTTCAGTCACTTGTGCTCAGGGAAAGAAACACAAGCAGAAGAGACAGCTGGAGATGTCATCCAGTCTCAGGCACACATAGACAAACACTCTTTTTCCTGTGTTGTGTGTATAGCCACAACTGCTGTTGGTGAGGAAAGAAAGAGAGATGGTGACCAGAAAACCACCCCCTTCCCAGAAGACCAAGGGAGAGCTATGAAGTCTAAGCCAGACATTCAAAAGAAGGGGAAAGAGAGTAAGATCCAAAGCAGTTTCTCCCTTTAAATCTTCTGATGGGCATTACCTACTGATTTAATAGCCAGTTCTCTGGCAGAAACACTCTCTCTCCATCCATAGGGATCAAAGGACCAGTGGTCACATACGCCATTTAGCAGAGGCCAGAGGATGTTTCTGTCTTCCTGGGATGATGCTCCATGTTCCATGGGCTCACCACTATTTCAAAGTCAAAGACGGAAAACTAGGTAATGAGGATGATACAAGAGGAAAACATTCTTTTGATACCTCCTGGCTTTGAAAGAGTGCAAATCCCATTGTTAATGATTTTGCAAGGAGAAAGACTCTGTTCCCAAAGGAAACAATTCCTTATTTTTATACAGATTGTGATTTGAGCCATAAAGGAAGCAGCAAACCAAAAGTATGAGTTTATTGTATCAAATTTCAGCCTAGTATGAACTGGAGTCTTAGAGGTAGAAAAAAATCTTAAAAATCATTTGATACAATCTAATAATTTTAAAGATGAGGAAACTAAGCCCCAGCAAAGAGATGTGGCATGCCAAAGGACAAACCTCCTCTCATTAGTAACAGTGCTTGGACCAGAATCCAGTCATCCTCTTTTTTAGTCCATTATATCTCCACCATATCAAACTCCTAGATTAAAGCCATTTCTAATTCAAAGTATGTATCCCTTATGATGCTCAAACAATAATCAAATCCCCAAATATTTAGTATGTGTATACTTTGTGATAGGTACTGAAAAAAGTTTGCTATTTTTATTTAATGGTACATTTCTTCATGTCAGAAATGGAGGTCGTTTTGCCCAAGTATTTAATTTCATATCTTCCATAGCTATCTTTTAAAAATATATTATTGGGAACAACTAGGTGGCTCAGTGGATTGAGAGCCAGGCCTAGAGATGAGAGGTCCTTGGTTCAAATGTGGATTCAGACATTTCCTACCTATTGATGCTATGCGAAGATCAGTACCAAAAGATCAGATCCTTTTTTTTCCAGCCCCTTTATAGAATCTTAAAATGCTAAATCTAGAAAAGATATCACAGATATCTAACACATTCCCTTCATTTTACAAGTGAAGAATACCAAGACCCAGGCAAATTAAGTGCCTGAATCCACAAAGCAAGTTAGTAGTAGAGCTGGGATCAGAACCCAATTTTCCAACTCAGTTTACTATTTTATTTTATCTTTGTTTTTTCCCACAACATCATGAAGCAACTCCTGGCTTTGTTAGGACTTCCTCCGTGTTCCTTGGGCAATAAAATGGGACTGGGAGGGACTCTATGAATTGTACTGCTGTGACAGGCTGGTATTCACACCATCCCAGGCAGATAGTCCTTCCAAATGGTTAAAAATAACTCTAAGCTTAGTTTTAAATTTATAAATAGCTGGTTCATCATTACCACCTCTTCACAAACTGATCCTAACCTATCTTTCTAGGCTCCATGGACTACTGATTACTGTTACTCCTGAGTGCTACAATCCATCCAAACTGACCTTCTCTCAGTTCTTTAGATACAGCACTCCATCTTCCATCTTCCATCTTCTTGTCTTTGTAGTGATCATCTCACATGCCTGCAGTGCATTTTCTCCTTATCTCTGCCTCCGTAGAGTTTTTTGCCCAAGCACAGTCTTCTGCAAGAAGCTTTCTTTATTCTACTCAAAAATACTTAGACTTCTCCCTCCCAATCTATCTTGTATTTAACTATTTTGTATATAATCTGTATATTTTATAGTCATGTTGCTTATATTTATTATACCTGTTCTTATTGTCTTTCCCATTAGAAATGAACCTCGTTGTTTCAGTCTTTTTACTTTTATCTCAGTGCCAAGAATAGTGCCTAATTAATGCTTATTAATTGAACAATTGATTGACAAGAATTATTTTAATGGCTCTGCACAACTCCTTTGGTCTAAACTATTTCGTAGATCATAGAATTGGAGATAAGAGAAGCATTTGAGCAAACCTGGTACTAGGATTAGAGAGGGTATATTAGCTATCCTTTTTGCTAATACACATATTTTGAGTACCTTATTAGAATATCCATTGCCTGAAGCTGTTTATTTTGTGGAAAATCAAGTTCCAAATATTTCAGTGAAAGTTAAACATCTCTGAAAGGTACACTGTAAAGAATATTGGACTTAAGGTCTGGAAACCATCAGTTCAAGTCCTACCTCAGACATTTACTGAGTCAGAGTCAGGCTGTGTGATCATGGGCCAGTTCTCCATATGCCAACTTCCTCAGCTGCAAAATAAGGATAATAGTAGCACTTATATCACAGTTTTGTTGTGAAGGTCAAAGTTGATGACATATATCAAATTCCTTTGTTATTAGTGTACACTAAAACCTGGAAAATACAATTTTCCTATGAAAGGGCTCCATTTTAAAATTTGCCTCTGAGACGTAAATCCCTTCCCATGGCTCTGCCTTTGAGGTCATCAACAACTACTCTCTCTTTTAAAGACCAAGAAATGATAGCCAAGTTCTTTGTGGTGACAAAAAAAATGGAAAATGAGGGGATGCCCTTCAATTGGGGAATGGCTGAACAAATTGTGGTATATGTTGGTGATGGAATACTATTGTGCTCAAAAGAATGATGAGGGGGCCTTTCAGTCCCAGACCTCAAACTATATTACAAAGCAGCAGTCATCAAAACAATTTGGTACTGGCTAAGACAGTGGAATAGACTGGGGGGCAAGTGACCTCAGCAAGACAGTATACGATAAACCCAAAGATCCCAGCTTTTGGGACAAAAATCCACTATTCAATAAAAACTGCTGGGAAAATTGGAAGACAGTGTGGGAGAGATTAGGTTTAGATCAACACCTTACACCCTACACCAAGATAAATTCATAATGGGTGAATGACTTAAACATAAAGAAGGAAACCATAAGTAAATTGGGTAAACACAGAATAGTATACATGTCAGACCTTTTGGGGGGGAAAGACTTTAAAACCAAGCAAGACTAGAAAGAATCACAAAATGTAAAATCAATAATTTCGACTACATCAAATTAAAAAGCTTTTGTACAAACAAAACCAATGTAACTAAAATCAGAAAGGAAACAACAAATTGGGAAAAATCTTCATAGAAACCTCTGACAAAGGTTTAATTACTCAAATTTATAAAGAGCTAAATCAATTGTACAAAAAATCAAGCCATTCTCCAATTGATAAATGGGCAAGGGACATGGATAGGCAGTTTTCAGATAAAGAAATCAAAACTATTAATAAGCACATGAAGAAGTGTTCTAAATCTCTTATAATCAGAGAGATGCAAATCAAAACATCTCTGAGGTATCACCTCACACCTAGCAGATTGGCTAACATGATAGCAAAGGAAAGTAATGAATGTTGGAGGGGATGTGGCAAAATAGGGACATTAATTCATTGCTGGTGGAGTTGTGAACTGATCCAACAATTCTGGAGGGCAATTTGGAACTATGCCCAAAGGGCGATAAAAGAATGTCTGCCCTTTGACCCAGCAATAGCACTGCTGGGCTTGTACCCCAAAGAGATAAAGGAGAAAAAGACTTGTACAAGAATATTCATAGCTGCGCTCTTTGTGGTGGCCAAAAATTGGAAAACGAGGGGATGCCCATCAATTGGGGAATGGCTAAGCAAATTGTGGTATATGTTGGTGATGGAATACTATTGTGCTAAAAGGAATAATAAAGTGGAGGAATTCCATGGAGACTGAAACGAAGTGATGCAGAGCGAGAGGAGCAGAACCAGGAGAACATTGTACACAGAGACTGATACATTGTGGTATAATCGAACATAATGGACTTCTCCATTAGTGGCGGTGTAATGTCCCTGAACAATTTGCAGGGATCTAGGAGAAAAAACACTATCCATAAGCAGAGGACAAACTGTGGGAGTAGAAACAGCGAGGAAAAGCAACTGCCTGACTACAGCAGTTGAAGGGACATGACAGAGGAGAGACTCTAAACGAACACTCTAATGCAAATACTAACAACATAGCAATGGGTTCGAATCAAGAACACATGTGATACCCAGTGGAATTACATGTCGGCTATGGGAGGGGGAGGGGAGTAAAAGAAAATGATCTTTGTCTTTAATAAATAATGCTTGGAAATGATCAAATAAAATATTATTAAAAAAAAAAGAATGATGAACTGGAGGAATTTCATGTGAACTGGAACAACCTCCAGGAATTGATGCAGAACCAGGAGAACATGGTACACAGAGATGGATACACTGTGGTACAGTCTAATGTAATGGACTTCTCTACTAGTAGCAATGCAATTATCCAGGACAATTCTGGGAGACTTGTGAGAAAGATACTATCCACATCCAGAGGAAGAACTGTGGTCCTAAAAACACAGAAGGAAAACAGCTGCTTGATCACATGCGTTGATTGGGGATGTAGACTCTAAATGATCACCCTAGTGCAAATATCAATAATAGGGAAATATGTCTTGATCAATGACATATGTAAAACCCAGTGGGATTGCATGTGGACTATGAGAGAGGGTTGGGGGGAGTGGGGAGAAAGAACATGAATCTTGTAATCATGGGAAAATATTCTAAATTTAATTAATTAAATAAAAATTTCCAAATTAAAATAAAAAAGACCAAGAAATGGAGACTCAGGGATATAAAGTGGTTCCTTGATGATGATACAATTCATCAAACTTTTCCTTAATGAGTTGGCCTTAATGTTCAATGAAAAGAAACTGGCTTTTTAAACAAGAGGACCTAGATTAAATCTGTCTTTGATTACAAACAAACAAACCAATAAACCTTACTTGCATGACTGTGGACAAGTCATTTTAGCTTTCTTGGGCCTTGGTTTCCTCATCATGACCCTTAAGACTTCTCCCAATTTGCTAATTTCACTAACTGCTTTCTTGAATTCTTATATGAGTACAGCATCATCTGGTATGTGAACCATATTCTGAAGTGAAAAGGATATTTTTATCTTACATGCTGGAGATTTCCTATAATTCCAGAGTCAACATTTTCCCAAGACATTAGACCAAAAAAAAATTGCCTTTAAAAACAGGCATATACACACAACACACACACAGACACATACAAACGAGTCTGTTTTTTTTCAAGAATGGATTATTCTTGACTAATGATTGCTTTTTCTTAGTTACCATAGTTACTATTTCCATCTGATAATTAGCCCTTGTGCACCCATATAGTAACTTAATTTTCCTAATTTTTCTTATTACCATTTGCATATGATAGGGATTTGGCAGCAAAGTCTGTCCCTTCCTAGAAGCAGAATAGGCCCCTGCTAGCTTCCCGCCTTCCTGGCTACTTCGAAGCTGCCTTGTCATTTGGGGAGGAAAAGAAACATTCAGTCTGCAAATACACATTGTGAATTTGTATGATGGTGTGTTTCTCAGAAGCCATTGGGTCTGGGCATCAGGCCAGTGCATACATTTCATTATATCCTAAGGCAGTTTCCCATTTCTTATTGGAGTTTGTCTCCAACCCTACTGGGTGTCCAAGAGACACCAACATTTTAAAATCCCTTTGCTTTATTGTATGCAACAGAGAGGTATGAACTGCCCTCAGCAGGTGAATACATTTTACTACAAGTGCTGATCTATTTGGCCTCTTAGTCCTATATGCTCTAGAGGCAGGCTGAAGTATTGGCATTTAAGCTCCCTGATGATTGGGTATGGACTAAGTGACCTCATGGGATCTCTTCCTTGAGCCTATTCTGCAATTAGCCCTTCTACCACATTCAGGGAGACAATGGAAGAGGTGAGCTGTGTGATCAGAAAAGGAGCAGCAGCTAATAAGTCATCAAAAAGTCACTAGCCTCCCTCTGCCTCTGCCTAAAGACATTTTCTAAAAATCAAGAAGAACTGGGCTTCTGAGGGGTCCTGAGACAGGAATTGTGAAAGGGAATTATGTAGAAGGAGGAGGAACCAAATGTTACCTCACTGTGGCAGAGCATCCCATCTCTGGAGAACCTATTCACTTGGGCATGTTTCCTCCTGTGCTTATGTTTGTACTACTGTGTTATACATTAGTTAAAAGGCTGTATGTATGAGTTTTGAGTGCAATATTTGTTGTATTGTGTAGCATTGCAAATTGCTGGAAAATGTAGGCACAGAATTAAACAAAATACTGGGCAAAAATGACTTTGCAATGGCTCCACCCTTGACAGCATTTCCTGGGTCCCATCCTCTATCAGGAATCCAGAGATGCTTATGGTTGGTGATTAGATGGTCCTGACAGTAGCTGTTCACTTAGAAGAGGATGCATAGTAAACATCATGCACTTGGAAAAAATGCTGCTCGAAGTTGAGAGATCTTTATTCAATTCCCGGATCTTCCATTAACTATTTGGCAAATGACATTGACAAGTTTCCCCTCTCATCTATAAAATGAGAGAGAAGAATGAGATGGTCTCCACAGTCATTCTCATTCATTTTGTAAATGAAATTGAGACCCAGCAAGGGGTGATGACCCTGGTCACTCAGCAAATGTGTCTATTGAATGTACATGGAAAAGTCAGATTTTCCTTTTAGTTGCTCTTGGCCTCAGGAATGTTTCTTCTTTCAAAAAGAAAACAAAGATTCCAAAGGCACAAAAATATTTGTAGGAACTCCCTTTTTGAGGTGGCAAAGAATCAAAAGCTAAGGAAATGCCCGGTTTTTGCAGAATGGCTCAACAAGTTATGGCAAATGAATATGATGGATTGCTATTGTACTCTAAGAAATGATGAAGGGGGTGGTTTCAGAAGAATCTGGGAAGACATATGGCCTAATGCAAAGTTAAATGAGCAGAACGAGAACTGCCTATACAGTAACAGCAATGTTGTAAAGACAATCAACTCCAAAAGATTTAATAATTGACCAACACAATGATGTACCATAATTCCAAAAATCCATCATGACAAATGCTATCTGAGGAGCAGCTAGGTGGCTCAGTGGCTAGAAAGCCAGGTCTAGAGGCAGTAGAACCTGGGTTCAAAAGTATGCTATGCTTATTATATTTCCTCTGCAACTACAAACAGCAAGGCTTCCTTAGCTTCAGATTATGGACATGCTCCAGAAAATAGGAAAGGGCCCAGCAAGTATTGTCATGAATGAAGATGCTGCTTGTTCTTGTGACACAAAGCTATACTATCTTGCCCTCATATGAAGAGAATGTCACACTTTTCAAAGCATTTTCAAATACCATGCTTCTGATTTGGCCATCAGCTAAAGAATCTGTGTAGAGGAACGAGCTCTAGAGTTGGAGTCAAGAGAGTTTGCTGTCAAGAAAAGTGGGTTTCAGCAATACCACAACTAGATCTATTACCTAAAGTGATCAAAGGAAAAGGACCATATGTGTAAAAATATTTATAGCAGCCTTTTTTGGAGGCAAAGAATGGTAAATGGTCATCATTTAGGGAATGGCTAAACAAGTTGTAGCATATGATTGTATGGAATTTATGCTCTAAAAATTATGATGTTGTAAGAAATGATAAAGGGGGAGCTTTGGGAAAAACATGGCTAGAACTATATGAACTGATGCAAAGTGAAGTAGAACAAGGTGATCATGGTGTCTAGTAGTAAGTGTTGTGATGATGACAAATTAGAAAGATTTGTCTAGTCTGATTAATACAATGATCCAAGAAAATTCGAAAGAACTAATGATGAAAAGTTCCTATCCACCTCCAGAGAGAACTGATGAATTCTGAGTGCAAATTGAAAGATAATTTTCACATTTTATTTTACTTTAAAAATATGGCTAACATGGAAATGTTTTGCATGATTTCACATGTATAATTGATCAATTGCTTGCCTTCTCAGGTGGGAGAGAATTTAGAACTCAAATTTTTTAAAGAATGTTAAAAATAAATGCTTAATTAAAATTTAAAAGAAAAGTAAAGAAATGATAGAATGAGAATTTTAAAGGGAGAGAGAAAGCTGGGTTTCTCTGACAATGGGCAAATTACTTAAGCTTGTTATGCTTCAGTTCCCTCATCTATAAAATGCCAATAATAAATCTCCTAGGATTGTTGTGAGGAAAGTGCTTTGGGAACCTTAATGTACTGTATAAATGGAAATAATTATTGTTAACTAGCTATGAAAATAATTTACTTCTCTGGATCTCAGTTTTCTCTTCTACCTGATGAGAGGGTCAGAAATAGATGATGATGATAAATATGAATTGAACTAAATAAAATTGAATCTCTAAGGTCTCTTTTAGCTCTAAAACTCTAGCCTTGCAATAAAATTGGGCAGCCAAAAGGTCAGGCATTTCTAACTTGCCCAAGTTTAGCATTTAGCATTTAGCAAAGCAAGAAGCAAGGATTTCAACATAGGCTTACCAAATCCTGTACTCCTTATAATCTTCTTTTCCAATGGAGCAAATATATTAACAAAATCACAGAAAAACATAGTTCATATTTTTATTGCCCCAATAAATTAAAAAATAGCTCACATTTATATAGAACTTTATTTTTTAATGTTTTAGTTATTCTTAACTTGACAATAGCTAACAGGGGCATTTCCCCAGAGAAAGAACAGAAAATGAATATTGCATTTGAAGCACCAACTCTCCAATACATATAGTATTTTTCAAAATATACATAATAAATTTAGCATTTTTAAGCTGTCTTGCTTTTCTGTGACTGTCTCTGATCCTTCTTGTGTTATCTTTGTGTTTTTAAGAAACTTTACTGTATGTATTTTGCTGAAAATGTATACCTTTTGCAAAGTACTTTATTTACATGCGTTATCTCAGTTGAAACTCACAGCAGTTCTATGAAAAAGATGGTATAGATAATATTGTCTCAGTTGTACAAATGAGGAAACTCAGACTCATAATAATTGACTGGCCTAAAGTCACATAGCCTCTAGTACCACTGCGCTGACTTCAAATCCAGTGACCCTTTACATGAAACCACATCAACTAGTAATTGTGAATTGAATGGGAGTCATACAGTGGCCTAGAAGAAACTCTTTAATGTTTTCTTATGTTCAATTTTCATGGAAATCTGTATGTGGCAGGAAGTAACCCTACAAAGGATTGTATGATTTCCAAGGTCCTATCACATACCAAAATCATTTGATCCTATGAAATGCAATGAAGTAGCTAGGAGTCCTTGAGCAAAAATTGTTGTAAGCATTACTTTACCTTTGTTAACTATAAAACAAAAGGCCTCACTATACCCTTTTCTTAACTATTTGGGAATTGATCTTGTTTATACCAGAGGTCTAATACTTCTGCTATTTTGAGTTAGTGGTGGAGGGCAGAGCTAAGATGTCAGAGTAGAAAGAAGTGTACCAGGGTTCCCATCCTCCTCCAAAAAGTTCTATAAAATGCACCTGCCTGAATGATGATAAAGAAACACAAAAAGGATGATGAGGAAGATCAAGACACAAATGCAGAAGAAAGGAATGACTCCAAAACATCTACAAGCAAAGCCTCAGAGCAAAGCATAGCTTAGGAACAAACTCAACTAGAATTCCTGGAAGAGATAAAGCAAAAATTGTTAATGGAATTTAAAAATGTTTTCATAAATGAAATGAAAACACTTGAGGAAAAGAATGGAAAAGATATTAGACTATGAAAGGAAATGGAAGAGAATTAACAACTTGGCAGAAGAAGTTCAAAACCTTGTCCAAGCAACATAACTCCCTGAAAATTAGAATGGACCAAATAGAATTCAGTGACTCCTTGATACAACAGGAAATAATAAAGTAAAGTTGAAAGACTGAAAGAATAGGAAAGTGTAAAGTATTTCATAGCAAAAATAAATATTTATGAACCATTGGAATTTTTTAATGCCACCATCAAAAAAAAGTCTAAACATTTATTTCAAAAGAATATATTAAAATGTGGCATCTCGATGGGTCAATGAATTGTCAGGCTCAAAGATGGGAGGTCCTAGGTTCAAATCTGGCCTCAGACACTTCCTAGTTGTGTGACCCTGAGCAAGTTAACCCCAATTTCCTAGCCCTTACTATGCTTTACCTTGAGATTTTAATTTTTATTTATTTAATTTTTATTAATTTTTAAATGTACATATGCATATAATCTTTATAAATCATTAATGATAACTGCCCAGATCTCATAAAACCAAAGAGAAAATTAAAAATAATCACCTCCTGAAAGAAATTCCCAAATGAAAACTCAGAAACATTATTGCCCAAATCCAAAACTTCTGGGACAAAGAAAAATACCATAAGCATCCAGAAAAAAGAAAAAGTTAAGTATCAAGGAGTCACAATCAGGCTCACATATGATTTAGCAGCCATCACTATAAATGAATGGTGAACCTGTAATATGATATTCCAGAAAGCAAAAGATATGTCCTCACAGCCAAGAATAACTCAGAAAAATGGAATGGAATGTTAAAGAAGAAAAAATAGACCTTTAATTCCAAGCATTGCTGATTAAAAGTCCAGAGCTGCAGAGAAATTTTGAAGTTACTACTTCATAGTGAAGAAGAGTAAAGAGAAATATTAAAAGGTTAACATGAATGAGCAATGAAAAAAGACTAGATAAGGATATAGTGCTTGCATTCAAATATGGAAAGATGGCACATGCATCCCCTCTGAACTTTATCATTATCAGGAGTCATGGGTAAGATTCAATTAAACACATATTGAGTTGTTCTGTTATTTCTTGATCATTTTAAGAAAATAATGGAAAAGGAATGTTCTTGTTGGAGGAAGGAGGGAAAGGATGGTTAGGAAAAATTATCTCAGATAACCAGGGTGCACAAGTAGATATCTTTACAAATAAAGAAGGGGTAAAGGAAGCACTCATCCTTGGACCTTACTCCCTTCTGAACTAGTCAAAAGAAGAAAGAATACACCCACACATATAGAGTATTGGGTACAAAAATCCATTTCACTCAATATGAAAGGAAAGAGGAGATAGGAGATAGTATGAAAGAATGGATAGATTAAGGAAGAGGTTAGTCCTAACTAAAACAAACCCTGTAGTAAGGATGTACAAAAAAATTTATAAATTTTGAGATGGCAAGGAATCAGAATCCGAGGAAGACCCATAAATTGGGGAACAGATGAACAAATTATAGTCTATAAATATTATGGAACACTATTGTGTTGAACTCTTTATCATTGTCATGCTCAACCACAATTCCATGGTTGACAAAACATGCCTACCCATCTCCTGATAAAATGTAAAGGAATTGAAATGCAGAATAAAAACAATTTTTGATCAGTGTGGAAATTTGATATGAATTTATATGAGTTTATTTTCCTTGTGTTTTCAGTTGAGGGTAAGGAAGAAGCAAAGGACATTTTAATGTATTCCTCTCAGCAAAAGCATACATGAGTGAACCCCTCTCCTAAGGAAAGAAATTCATTACCTACAAAACTTAGCCAGCTTTTCTTGTTTGAAAGATGGGGAAGAGGAAAAAGAAAAAGCAAGATTATTATTTGAGGAACAGAATGCTAGCAATACTTGACATAAAGTCCTTGGAGTGACTTTTGGGGTTTCAAGGAGGTAAGATGATAACAGTTGTCTTATCTGGAAATCTCTGGGGCCCTTCCTGGAATGAGAATGGTCATCATATCAAGGAAAAGTTCCTGGGATTGTTTTCAATCCAGGTCCAGCTATAATCAAGGCAGAGCAAGTTATTATTCCAAGAATTAGCTTTATTCCAAAGAGTCAGGAATCTCTGAAAAAAAGAAGATTGAGAGGTTCCATGTGATTAGTATAATCATTGTTCACTTGATTTTCACACCCCCATGCCTAGAATGTACTCCTTTATGGCCCCTTCTAAGAGTTTTTGACTTCCTTCAAGGTTTGACCCAGGTATCTTCTACATGAGGCTCTGTATGATTTCCTCCTCACCTAATATTTATTTATCTATTTACATGTTAAATCTGCCTTAAAAATGTAAGCTCCTTAAAGGAATTGAACTTTTGTAGCCTCAGAAGCCAGCTTGGTGGCTTACACATAATAGGTACGTAATAAATGTTCATTGAACTGAACTGAACTGAAGATGGAAAAGACCTTCAAGGTCATCTCCTAAAACTCCCTCATTATACAAATGAGGAACTGAAGTCCACAGGGTAAGTGCCTTGCTCAAATTCACACAGGAAGCAAGTAAACAATAGCAAAGCTCTTGATCCCTTATTCCAGAGCTGTAGATTTCTACTACTTATTGTACTGCCTCCCACCATAGGTGGTCAAGAAATCTGAGTATCTTGATCTCTTCAGGTATTTATAAGTATCTTAAAGCCGAAGATATGATTGATACAGAAGAAAAGGAACCAAGATGCTTCATTAGCTGTACCAAAAAAAGCCCATTGGTAGCTAGCCATTAGTTATAATAATAATAATAATTTATATAATACCTTAAGGTTTGCAAAGTGCTTTCTTTATAACAATCCTGAAGAGTAGATAGTACAGGTATTATACTCATTTTTATTTTGGGTTGTTATACTGGGTTTTTTTTCAGTTTCTTTTTGTATATTATCTTTTCCCAATAGACCATAAGTTCCTTGGGAGCAGGGACTGTCGTTCTTTTTCTTATTTATATTCTCAGTGCTTAGCATATTGCTTGGCACATAGTAGATGCCTAATAAATATTTATTGACTTTTAACTATTTTATAGATGATGAAAATGAAGTATTTAGAAGTTGTTATTTGCCCCTAGTAATACAAAATTAGTATCAGAACCATGACTTAAGTCTAAGAGTTTTCACTCCAAGTCTCAGAAATCTGTGTTCTATAAACATGCTTTCCTACATCCCAGTCTCATATCTTCAACTGCCTACTTCCAGATGAATGTCATATAGTATTTCAAATTCAGTTTTTCAAAAGCAAAATGAATGAATGAATGAATAAAACACAAACAAAAAAAATCCAAAGTAGAAGTTATCTTTTCCTCAAAACCTACCCTCTTCTTAACTTCCATGTTTCTGTTGAGGATACCACTTTTTCTTCCAGTCACCAAAGTTCACAACTTTAGAGTCATCATCCATTCTTTACTCATCCTCACTTGCCTTATCCAGTCAATTACCAGATCTTGTTGACTCTTTCTCCAAAAAAATGCTTTGCATCCATCCTTTCTTTCTCTTTATATGGCCACCCCCCAGTTTCAGAACCCTCATTACTAGACTTTTTGCCAGCAAATGTTTGTTGAGCTTAACTGAATTCAAGGACTTAGCATAGGGCCTGGCACATAATAATAAATTCTCATTGACTTAACTTGTAATAACTCTCTCATTGGTCTCCCTAGACCAAGGTACTCCTCTCTTCCAAATCATCCTGCATATAACAGTCAAAGTCATTTTCTTGAAGTACATATCTATGCACATCACATAACATGTTAAAAAAAACACCAGAGGCTCCCTATTTCTTATAAAATCAAATTCAGACTCCTCAATTTGTCATTTAAAGCCCTTCACCATCTGATTCCAGCCTATCTTTCTAGACTTAGTACTTATTTTTCATATATATATATATGTGTGTGTGTATATATATATATATATATATATATATATATATATATATATATTCAGTCAAACTGGTCAAATGTTTAACTACTTTTCTTGTGTGTTTCTCTGCCTTTGTACAGACTGTCCCCCATTCCTGGAATACACTCCTAACCTGTCCCCCTCACCATCCACCCTACCATGTCTACCTTCTAGAATCCCTGGATTCCTTCAGTTCTCCACTTCCACAAGGACTTTTCAGATCCCCCTATGTGCTAGTGACCCCCCCATCCACATTTATCCTGTATCAACTTCATATGTTTTATCTTTATTTTTAAGGGCATATGTTGTTTCTTAGTAGAATTTAAACTCCTTGAAGAAAGGGACTCTTTTATTTCAATCATTTTATCAGTAGCAGTTAAGTGGTACAGCAGATAGAGTGCCAGACCTAGAGTGAAGAAGACTCATGGGTTCAAATCTGACCTCAGACACTTATTGACTGTGTGACCCTGGGCAAGTCACTTAACCCTGTTTATCTCAGCTTCCTCATCTGTAAAATGAACTAGAGAAGGAAATGGTAAACTACTCCAGGATTGCAAATTGGGTCACAGAGTCAGACATGATTAAGTAACAACCACAATAGGGAGGCAATATGGTGTAGAGGAAAAGAATGCTGAATTTGGAGTCAAAGGACCTGAATTCAAATTCCATGTCAGTGTGGCCTTGGGCAAAATCAGTTGCCTCTTTTAGGCTTCAGATTGCTCAACTTTAAAATTAGAGAGTTGCACTAGATGGCCTCAAAGATCCCTTCTATCTCTTTGTGAATGATCCTGTGATTATTTATCCATTTCTATATTTTAAATTTTCCCTTGGTGATTTCTTAGTTAAAATATTTCACTTTCTAAAAATTATATGCACCTCAAAACTTTACTTTTGAGAAAAGGGATTTTCCACATCTTAGGATCCTAGTAGTCAAAGGTGATGGTAGCTGTGCAATGATTTGGACCACCAATTTTAGGATTGGATAGAGAAGGAAAAATGTTGGAGACAACTAACTTTCCTCCCTTCCAAACAGGAGATTTCTTTATACTCTTTCCAATGCAAGGCCAACATAGAGACTACTTACATCTGTAGTCTTTATGTTCTGAGTACAATTCTTTTCATCAAACTGGAGTTCCTGTCCGAAGGGGACAGGGACAGCAGACAAATCAGTGGATAAAATACCAAGCCTGGAATCAGAAAGACCTGAGTTCAAATTTGGACTCAGATACTTAGTAGTTGTATAACCCTGGGCAATTCACTTAGCATTGTTTTCCTTAGTTTTCTCATCTATAAAATGAGCCGGAGAAGAAAATGGCAAAACACCCCAGTGTCTTTGCTAAGAAAAATCCCAAATTTGGCAAAAAGAATGGGACAAGACTGAACAATCCTGAAGGGGATGTGGGGGAAGATCAAAATAATGTGTTCATTCAAAACTGTGCCATAAGATTTAGAGGTGAATCCTTATCATGGTCTTTCGGTACTTGAAAAGCTTACATGTTAGAAGTGATTTTGGATGCTTGACCTCAGAGGACAGAAGTAGGTCAGATGAATAGAAGAGAGAGGGAGGCAGATTTCAAGTCAATTTAGGAAGTCCTTTCTATCCATTAGAGCTGTCCTGAAATGTCATGGACAACCTCAAGGGATGGAGGAGGGATGTAAATATTAAACACCAACAAAGAGGTTCTCATATCTAGGAAGCCCATGCAGCAGTGGAATTCGGGACCCTGCCCCTTCAGAACTGGCATATGTGTGGTAGGATGACTAGATATGCACAAATAGTGACTGATGGGGTAAAAGGAGGCACCTTAATTGCCCTAAGGCCAACCAGTTGCTTCAGGGACCAAAGGTCAAGCCTCTGGGAAGCAGTAGGTAGGATAGAAAGAGGTGTTTCTGAGGTTAAAAAAAACAACAACTGAAGACTGCTATACATATAATCAACATGGAAAAAGGAAGTGATAAGCAGGACAAAGGCATTCTGCCATCTTGTTTACCTCACCTTCTTGGATGCCTTTGATGCTCATTTTACTAGGATAATGGAATATGTGAACAGAGATGAGACTAGAGTTCTGCGCAATCCTCTTTCTACCAAATCACATTGGAGCTGCAGGGAAAAGTTAATGTGTTGTGCTCCTGTCCATTTCCCTTAGGGAAAATAGTTCCCTCTTTCCCCGAGGGAACTGTGTGGCATATGGATATATTTGTATGTGGCTCTATAGATGAGAGCATCCATATGGTTCCTGCCTGACCTCCCTCAGCAGAGAAGTCTAAGTCTGAGTGTCACCTCAGTCTGGGAATAGCAGAGGAGGCCTTATTTATAGTTGCAAGCAAATCTCATGGACCTTAAAAAAAAATAACTCACCAAAATCTACATGGATTTTTACTAATTTTGCCAGTCCATCTTGTCCTCAGATGGGGCATAAATCTTTTGGTTATAGAACAGTACTAAATGGATAGGATTGACCTGTGAGAGGTAGAATATGTAGTATGGCTGAGTATAACCTATATTTTGGTCACTTAAGTGACAGCTGCTCAATTTAGTCTGTGAATTCAAGCTAAAAGAACATATGTAGATAAAGAATAAATATACAGTTCCTTTTGTGGCATCTTCATGAAGTTCTCCCTAGGTGTAGTTTCCTACTGAACTTTTAGGTTGGATGCCCTTATAGAGTCCTAAAGCTTTCTTTCCTTAATGTGTCTAGTTTGCTCTTAGTGTTTCTCTGTTCCTGATGCAGATGCCATTGTCAGCCTCTGTTATTCTGGGGACATTTCTACTGGCTCCTCTAGACACTGTTTATGAGCTCTTGGTCCCTGGTAGAACCTCTTATAGCTGTGAAGAATCCCCCAAATTTACCTGGTTGCCTAGGAGAGAGAAGAAAGGAATTTTTCCTTTTCCCTCAAATGTCTCCCTGTCAAAAGCTTGGTGGAAGGAGCTGTTCCTCTAACTAGACTGGCCTATGACTGGAATTCCCAATTTCCAAACTAGTTTGCTATTTTATATGAATATACCCAGAGCTTTGCCTGCCTCCTTCAGTCAATCATAAGATATTTCTGTCTTTATCTAATTATCAAAGCACTTCAGTCATCACAAAATGATTAAGGACTTGTTATGTCTAGTTTTGCACTTATGATTGATTGAGTCAATCAAGAACTCTAGCTTTCTGTGGTGACATTAGTTGAGATGGAGAGAGAAACCACAACCTTTACATTTAAATTAAATATTAGTAAAGTACAATTACATTATTATTTTAGATAAAAATGAATGTAAATAGAAGTTCAATATTCTTCCATACTCTAGTGGATGAATGTATTTTTAAAAGCTGAAAAAAAAGAAAGAAAACAATGAGTGTAATATTTCATACCTATGGACCTACTAATTTACCAGAAAATGGGGGAAACATTTTCTCATAGCTCTTCTTTGGGGCCAGACTTTTCTTTTCAGGTTTTGCAAAATTTCCTTTTGACTGTTTTGTTGATTTTCCATTACATTGTTATAGTCATTGTGCATATTGTTTTCTTAGTTCTTCTCACTTTGCCCTATGTCAGTATAAATCTTTCCATCCTTCTCTGTATTCATATTTATTATATCTTATAGCCCTATAATATTCTATTACATTCTTTAAAAAAATTTACCTTCTGTCTTCAAACCAATATGTGTTGGCAGAACAATAAAGGCTAGGCAATGGGAATTAAGTGATTTGCCCAGGGTCACGTAGCTAGGAAGTGACCGAGGTCAGATCTGAATCCAGGATCTTCTATTTCTAGTCCTGACTCTCAACCCATTGAGCTCCCTAGCTGCCCCATTCTATCACATCCTTATAAGATACCCATTTTATGGGAAGAGGAAGTTCAGTCAATGAAAATTTCATTCCAACTGTATCTATTTACTGCTAGTATTTCATCATTTTGCTTTTTGGCATTTTTATCTTCCAGTATATTTGACTTATCCATTTTCTACTTGGCCTTTTGAAACTTCTATTTCAGCAAAGGTTGTTAATTTTACCATGACAACGGATCAGCATTAAAAAGTGTGAACAAAGGATAAGTTTGGGATCTGACAATATACTGTAATATTTGATATTTGCTTCAGAAGCAAACAAGTCATTTTCTACTCTTTACTTTGCCATCTCATTGCCCAGAAGTAACTATTCAACCTAGCTTAGTCCTAAACATTCCAACTTTAAAAAGAAAGGATCATGAGATCATAGGGACTTAAAGGCCAGTTAGCCTAAATCTCTCATTTTACAGTCTAGCCAGACATTTGAAGTCTAGCCAGGTTCAGTGATATGTCCAAAGGTCACTTAGAAAAATAGCAGTGTTAGGATTCAAACCCAACTTTTGTAACTTTGCATCCCGGTTTGACTGTACCATGTTGCTTCCCACTCCTGTGAGATCCTTGAAGGAAATGAAATGGAATGAGATGCCTTAGGGTTCTCCCTAAGTGGCCCACTGAATAAAGTGTTGGACCTAGAGTCAAGGAAGTTTCTTCTTCATGAGTTCAAATCTGGCCTCAGACACTTTCTACTTGTGTCCCTGAGCAAATCACTATCCCTATTTATCTCAATTTCCTCATCTGTAAAATGAGCTAGAGAAAGAAATGACAAACCACTCTAGTATCTTTGCCTAGAAAACTTCAAATGGCATCATGAAGAGTCAGACATGATGGAAATGACTCATCAACAATAACAACAATATGTTGTGGAGTAGTTGGCCTCTGAGGTCCCTATGATTAAAGAAGAAATTGAGAGAATTCCAGAGCCAGTTCAATTCTTCAGGTATTAATAAGGATATATGTATGCCCAAAGGCCTGTGCAAAAATCTGTCTTAACATATGCAAAGGAGTATGAAGAATGGTGATTATTTCCATTGAAGGAAAAAGAGAAGCAAATGAGCTTAAATTAAATTCTTAATTACATTAGGAAATCTTCAAGTTCAAAATACTAAGGAATCTTTCTAAGATTGTTAAGAGATCAGAAGGGACTTTCACTGAAATGATGGCTAAGAGGGGCTATGATTTTGCCTTCCTTGGACTCGTCAAGATGAATATTTAATAGGAGATCCTGTCTGGAGGCAAAGGGATAGCATACAGGCCTTCTGAAAGGTACTTTCAGGACTTAAATTATTTGATTCAGTGATTCTATAATTGTTTATTTACTACTAGCCACCCTCATAATCCCCTAGGAAATCTATTCTTCACTAAACTCCATTTTCCAGGATCCTGGTGCTTCACCCATGATATTTTTGTCCTGACCCTACCTCTGGGAATCCTTTCTTCTCAGAATGAATTTCATCTCCCTTCCTTTACACCATTATGGTGTTCCCAAATGTTCTTCCTCTGTAGGTTCTCTTGCTAAACCTATTCTAGGTGACTAAACAGAATAACAATGGCCTTGTGCTCTATAACATTTGGTGGACCTGACCTCATAGATCATCTAGTGCAAACTCATTTTACTGATAAGAAAAATGACATAAAGAGAGATGAAGATATTTGCTCCAGGTCAGCAGTGGGAATTAGTAGGGCTGGGTTCCGGGGTAAATCCAAAGAATTTTACCCAGACTATTATGTGAAAGTTGTCACCTCAAGGTAAATCAATATCCAGGATCTCAAAAAGCAAAATAGAACGAATAGGAAGCTTACACTATTGGAGTTGGAGTCAAGGACAGGCCCTCATCAGAAAGAAACCTTGAGGCTCTTGGCTTGGGCTGAATAGCATCATTTCCTGGGGAAGAAAGGCCTTTTAAACCATATGGGTGTATAGTAGCAAACAGAGGCAAACTAACTAGAGATGGTTAATTATAATCTATCATCATTACTAGCCTTTTCAGTCCAGTAAACAAATAATCAACATTAATTTCTAATTAGGATTTCCATTCTCATGTGCTCCTGATAATCTTTGAAAGCTGAGAAGACTGTTCCTTTGGGCTAGAAGGCAAGAAATTTCATTCAGTCTTTCTTTACCTTGGACAGCAGGGAAGAGTTATTTATCAAACTGCAATCTACTATTCAAAACCGAAAGAAAGTTAAGATGTTGTCTTTAAAGTGGTGAGAACAGAACAGAGGATCTTAAGAGACAGCAATAGTAGAGGTAGGTGAACAGAGGAAACAGAAAGAGAAGCATTCCATGGTTTGGGGAGAAATACAAAGACTTCTCAGAATAAAGAATGTCTAGGGGAGAGGATAATTGAAGCGCATGTACGTGTTTTTAATCACATAAAGCAAAAGTATTAGTAGTAATATTGAATATATTATCCCAGAATTTTGAGGAGGGTGGGATCTGGCATTGCAAGAGTTGATGAAATTGGAGATTATCCATATATAGTTGGGAATGTCACAGCAGCTTTCTGAGTAGATGGCCCTGAAATTGATGGGAAAGACTGATAAAGGGGAGAGAAACTGACTTCAGTTAAGGAAGAGTGTAGGAAGGGAAGAAAGGCTATTTTTAGAAGAGTGCTGGGGCTACTCTTGGGAGTAGATAGATGCCAAAAGGTTCCATCCGGGGACTGCTTGCCCCACTCTAGTTCCTTTTTTGGCAAGCCACATATACTTGAAATTCTACTATTTGATAGAAAGGATTTATTCCTTTGTGTCTTAAACACTTTTCTGCCCTACAGAATCTGCCATTAAAACACAAATGCCATATTGATCCAAATACTTCTAAAATAAGCTCTCTTTTAAAAGAAAAATATGTATGTGTATGTACATTACATACATATATTAGGTGTCCAAAAAAATCTTAATGAAGTTTCAAGCTTTAATAACTTCAGAAGTATAAGAGCTACAAACTTACAGTTTGAAAGTTTAATTTCTTTTCAATATACTTAGGTTTATGATTTTTAACAATAACTTCATTTTAACATGCTTGGGGCATCCTGTCATTATATATATTACATGTGTGACAGTTTCTAGATGATACATTCTCAGACCAGTAGATCAGAAGTAGAGGTTCTCTGTCTTGGTCACCCTGTCACCAGATCTGCTCTATTAGGCTTTATTTCTTGGAAGGTAAGGAAAGAGGTTGCATCAAAACTGTCTGGTGTGAATAAAAACCTGAAGCTTTTGAATAATCCTAAGACTAGGTTCATAAATGTCACTGTAGAATCTGATGAAGGTTTTTTACAAAATTTAACAACTGACTAGAGTGATATATAAAAAGATGATGGTTATGTTGAAGTTAAATACAAAAAGTGGATCTTTTAGAAATTTTAATGATTACTTTTTCAAATGTTGTGTTTATAAGTTTGTAACATTTATATTTCTGAAGTTATTAAAACTTACAATTATACTAAGACTTTTGGAACACAAAAGTATGTACAAGTATATGCTAAGAAATAACAATAATTGTGGGTCATAATATCATAAGCTGAACAAATATTAAGATAATAAAATACTTATTAAAAAGCCTTAAAAGACTTCAACATGAGCTGATATAGAGTGAAAAGTGAGTAGAACCAGAACATTTATATTTTAGTATCAATAACAAATGATTCTATTTTAGAATCAATAACAAATAATAAAAATAACAAAAAATATCAAAAACAATTAATTCTTCAACACCTAAAAACTATGATCAACTAATTAGATGATCAACCATGACTCAAGGAGACTTATATGAAGAATGTTGCCCATCCCATTACAGAAAGACCATGGACTAATAAACAGAAATTTTTATAATTCATTTTTAGGCAGTAACAATTACTGTGTCTAAATGCTCATTTGCGTCAGGGATTCTATCATTCTTTCATTCTTTCTTTTTGTCCTAATATTAAACAATCCCTGAATTCTTGGTAAAAATGAAACCAGGTCATAGTATGTAATCTTTGTGTCATATGTTATATAGCCTCCTTGCAAATATTTTATTTTATTTAAAATTTTTGTATGGATGTTAATTAGGAATATTAGTTTATATTTCTTTTTCTGTTTTGACTATCCTGGGTTTAGGTATCAAAATCATTTTATGCCACAGAAGGGACAAGGTATGTCTAATGAGACAGAAGACCTAGAAAGGATTTTGTTATCTTCTTAGAACATTAAAAGAAAGAAATGGGTGGAGAAGATACATTTGAAAGAAATTTGGGAGGAAATATGAAAGAATTCACCTCAACTAATTTGGATATGCAAGTATAAGTCTACACAAATGCAGAAGGAGTTGGAGTTGAGAACAGGCATCAGTTGAACTTTTCTTTCATCTAACACTAGTCAAAAAAAAAAGCAGAAAGTAGCCACACAACACACAGTTTGGTTTAGTTATGCATTCAACTCAGTAGAGATATAGAAAAGAACAAGAAGATGCAAAATAGTGTTAAAAGAAGGAAGGTCAATTTAGAAATCTTAAGCAAAAAAAAAAAAGACTTTGAAGTTGGAGGGAATTATGAAGAGGAGATTAAAACAAAACAAAGAAGGAAAGAAATTGTAATAAAGAGGGAGTAGAGAGTAGTAGATGTAAAAGAAAATAAAGGTTACTTTATAATCAAATTGTAAACTTCTCCATAAAATGAAAGATGATAGCAGAATGGATTATAAAGTAGAATGCAACAATATAAAACAATTTGAAACAGAAACATTGACAGTGTTAAAGTAAAGGCTTGAAGCAAAATCTATTAAGGCTCAGTTTAATTTTTTTAAAAGGTGAAGAATACTTATTATAATTTCAGACAAGGCAACAACCAAAATAGGCTTAATAGAAAGAGATGAAGAGGGAAAATGAATTTTGCCAATGAATAATATAGACAATAAATTAATTTAAATACTTCACTATGCACTGAATGGAATAATTTTAAAGAAAAGACTAAATGAAGAAAAATAAACAATAACATTATCATAATGGTGAATGTCTCAATATATCTCTTTCAGCACTAGATAAAGCTAAATTTAAAAAAATAAACAAGAAAGAAATTAAGAACCTGAACAGAATTTTTGAAAGGCTGGATATGGTAGAACTGTGGGTAATTTTGAACAGGAATAGAAAGAAGATATACATATCTCAGCTGTGCATGGCACCTTTACAAAAACTGATCCAATATTAGGGCTTAAAGCCTCAGAAACAGATGCAGAAAAGAAAAAATGTTAAATGCATCCTTTACTGACCACAATGCAATAAAAATTATATTAAACAAAGGCCATTGAAAATATAAAAAATCAACTTGATTCTAAATAACAGTTATAAAGTTTCTGTGGACCAAAAACCAAATTGTAGAAATAATAAATAGTTTCATTAAAGATAATAACAATGGAACAATATATCATAATTTTGGGGGTGTAGTTAAAGGGAAAATTTATAACTTCAAATGCTTTCATTAATAAAAAAAAGATAGTATCAATAAATTTGGCATGCAACTAAAAAACAAAACAAAACTAGAAACTACAAATTCTTAAACTTCAAATAAACCTCAATATCATCCTTGGGTGAGATGAACAGACCTTGTTTATTCTTGGATGAAGCAGTTTAGACTAGGCAACAACAAATACTGGAATTCCCAAGATTTGATTAGTCTACTGGTAGCTTCTTTTAAGTTGTCTTCAGTCCTTTCTCTGTCTCCTCCTTACACAGCTCTGAACCTGAAGTTGGCTCCATCTCTTGCCATACACCAGCTGCTGTTGTCAATAATACTGGTAGTAGATCTGCAAAAGGTCCAGCTGCTTTCCTTCATAAGTGTTCCCTTGGCCCCTCCAAAATCTGACTCTTATCGTTCCAGTCTTATTTCATGCTGCTCATCTTTCACCTAGAAGCAACTATGTTTGTACTCTGGGCCTGATCGGGTCCTCTGGCCCCTCTAGCTGAGCACTCACTCATCATCTTCTTGGAAGAAATCTAGAAGCACCATCAAGGACTTACTTGACCAGTGGATTCCTTACCAACCTCCTAGCCAACCTCCTATGTACTTGTCTCCCCCAGCCTGCTTGATGCCCAGTGGCCCCACAGACTGATCCAGCCATGCTTGAGGTAGCCCACTCTATGATGCTATGTGATTCAGGTACATTATCTCTCCTTAGCATTATGTGGCAGCTCCAGGACCATAGCACCAAGTTCTTTGAGTTCTTTGCTAAGGAACTTGAGTCAGGAATGAATTAATGTTTGTTTCTACCCTCTGGATCCCTGGAAGATAGACAATAAAGATCAAGAAAAGGTTGTGTTATTCCTATGAGCTGCCCAGAGTGGTGCTGGAAGTATTTGACAGATTCTATGTTTCTGCCTTACTCTACTGCTAGCTCTTCCCTAAATGAGTCATTCCATCTTCCACTTCCCTGAATTTGTGCAAGACATCCCCCATGCCTAGAATGTATTCCTTCCTTACTTCTGCTTTGAAAGATACTGTCTTCAGGCTTAGTTCTGCCTTCTTTGTGAAGCCTTTTCTCATCTCTCTTGTTCTTAATACTCCCCCCTCATCCTTACATTATCATCTTTACCTGTGTACACATTTTTATTCTTCCAATAGAATTTAAACCAGAAAAGAGTCATTATTTTTCCTTTTTATTCCCAGAATTTATGTACTTTGAATATAATAGGTACATGATGTTTCCTTAATTTCTCATTTTGGATTAGAACATCCTTGAAGTAAGGGGCCATATCTTACCTAAATTTTATGTTTCTCCCAGGATCTAGCATGTTGCCCTGAATACAAGTACATGCTCATTTATGCTTCTGTTCCCCCTATTTGGGGAAGTGAGTGAGGAAAAGAGCAAAAAAAATGTAGATGTGTAGATGATTTGAAGAACTCTCAATAATTCTCCCAAAAATATTCCCTCAAATTCCATTCTTCAGTGACACATTTCTTTGGCTTTGCCCAAAAATTTTCATCTTCTAGAAACACTTATTATAATGCATGTATTTACTGAGCATCCAACATATGCTAACACTATGCAAATCAGTGTGAAGAATAAAAAAAAGTGCTGGACATGGTTCTTTTGTCATCAAGGAATTTATAAGCTAGTTAAGGAGGCAGTAGACATAAGCAGGAAATCTTCAAATAATAATGAAAGGCACTGTATAATTAGGTGGCAAAATGGGTGGTAGAGACCATAAGTGCTATAGGATGTTACATGGGGAATAGAGAAGAGGAACAAAAAGACAATTCATTGGTCTGGAGGACTAAAGAAGGCAGGACTGGAGTTAGACCTGAGATAAAATTGGCATAAACATGTAGGAGAAGAAAAAACTTGCAGTGATAGTGGAAGAACAAGAACTAGATCAAAATTGGAGAGACAGGAAGGATATTTTTTTTTTACCTGAGGATGCAGACCTGGCTGGAGTAAATAAATATTTGCTGGATTGAATTAAATTTAAGATGCTCTTCTGTAAGCTTCAGACCATTCAAAGTCAGAAGGAGCCACTAGAGTAATTCCAAAAGTGGCTTTTATTCCCCCCTCCCTATATCTTCTTTTTTAAACTTTTTTTAAAGTGACAGCTTTCATTACTCCTGCAGGGTGTTATGTGACAAGATAATTCATAGATGCATTGACATATGATTAAGATAAGTACAGTAAATAATAGATGAAAAGATGATTCTCTGGATGTTGAAGAGCTTCCCTGTCCACCCATTCTACCTGCCCACAATGTGCTTCAGCCATCATTCAGAATACAAGGCTTTTCTGATGATAATTTTCCCTACATAAAAGAGACTAAAGGCGAGAGACTGAAATTTCCATGTGAAATCCAGTACCATATTAGTTCTCAAAATCTAAAAGGAGTTCTATTGCAAAGCCAATGATGTATAGCAAAGTATAGCTTTTCCCTTTAGAGAATCATAGAAACTTCAAGCTCAAAGAAATCATTTAAGGCCAGTGGTGTCAAATCCCAAGAGCAAGAAGTGTTACTAAACCATACGCAAGAAGGATCTCTGCTGCCAAATATTGATGTTGAAAGTAACATGTAAATATTATCTTTGCTTTTTTGTGATTTTATTTATTTTGTTAAATATTTTCCAGTTAAAGTTTTCTTTTATTCAGGCCAGCACCTTGTGCTGATATATCTAGTCTAGTCTGTCTCCCTGCCTCCAAGTATTGAATTTAAATTGTCCCAACCAAGAATCTCAGTTCTATTGTCTTATTATCCATGTAGCCTTGTACAAGTTGTTCAGCCTTATTCACCAGTAGAATCATAGATTCAGAACTAGAAACGAGCTCAGAGGCCACCAGCTATCTAGTTCAACTTTTTCAGTGTCCTGAGAAGGTTAAATAACTTATCCAAGGCACAGAATAAGCATCAGAGACAACATCAGAACCCAGGTCCCTCGATTTCAGAGCGGTTCAACTCTGGTCTTCTTTCTGCTGTGCTACCTACAATAAGATGATCTAGAAGATCTCCCAAATCTCTTAAAGTTCCAAATCTATAATTCTATGATATATTTAATTCTTCCATTCAAAAGACATTAAGTTTCTGCTATGTACAAGGGACATGCCAATATGTCAGGGTGGAAAGCCTCTTCATCAAGGCAAATTAAAGACTATCCATAACTTCTCATCTTAAAGTTGCCTAATGCTCAGAACAGTTAAAGGAATCACCCAGGGTCACAAAGCCAGTAATTATCAGAGGTAGGATCAAACCCAGTTCTCCCCAATTTTAAGACCACTATTCTAACCTTTATATATTCCTACAAAGACAGAATAAAATAGACCCTTGAAGCTTAAAAAGAAATGTGTGTTCTACTAGGGGTATATAGTTTGTGCACAAACATAAGATATACATATACATATACATATGTATATATAAATATATAGAAAATAATGTACGAATATCCCTTCCATATCACAGCCTTCCCCATCATGGTTTTGATGTATTGCTGGTCAGTATAAGAAATTAAATGGGAATTTGGGGAAAGTTTTGCAGAAACCACAGATAATATCAAAGGCCAGCAGACTACTTGGGAAAATTTTAGAAACTCAGAAATGTATAATATACATTTATATGATTTTTATAATATCAACATATTTTATCTTTTAATACCATAAATATACACAATTTCTTTTTATAAAAAGCTAAAGTTTGAAAAAACCATGAAAGCCAACAGATGACAAAAAAGTTAGAAATGCAGAGACATCTTAAAAAGTTTAGGAACTCATAAATACATATAATATATTGTAAACACACCATAAATGAAAAAAGAAAAATATCAGACTTCTCTGTTTGAAAAGAGGGCCAAAATTTTTTATGTGGATCTTTCAGATTACAAGGGTACACTGCCCCAAACTTCTGACATGTGGAAAGGACACCTGTAATTTTTACTAGCAGAAAGGGGGATCCTGAAAAGTCTTCTGCTGGTACTTTCAAGGAATCTAGAAAGGAATCTAAGTTGATGAGGTAAAAGAAGGATGCATTCTGGAAGTGTGAGAACAGTCAGGGCAAAGGGCACAGAGATATATTATCCTGTGAAATGAACAGAAAGAAGTCTGGGTTGTTTCTAGATCATAGAGTATGTGAAGGGGAATAATGTATAACAAGGTTGGAAAGGTAGATGAGAAATTAGATTATAAAGGACTTTAAATGCCAGACAGAGGAATTTATATTTGCTCTTCCATTAGAATGTAAACTCCTTATGAATTTGTTTTGTAAAGATTATTTAATTCTTTATGTTTGTACCTCGAATGCCTAACATCGTGAATGGAATATAGGAGTCATTTAATAAATGTTTGTTTATTCATTGATATTAGAGGTAAAAGAAAATCTGTATTAATAAGAAGCTTATTGGGATGAGGGGAACATGCTGACTTGAGCTTTAGGAAAATCAATTGGATGACTTAACATATGCCCATAATCAATAAGAGGGAAGTCTCAGACTTAATTTGTTCAAATAATGGTTCCTGTTCTCTTTAGGGATCATCAGAATGCCAAATTTATTTGCATTGAGCCTAGAAGGCTGAGACAAAGGTGCTTCATTTGGGTTTACTCTTTTGCCGCCCCCCCCCCCAAGAGGCACTGTTTAACTTTCCATAACAACCATTCTGACAAAGTAGCAGGATGTAGTGGGGGAAAGGAATTTTATTGAGATTGAGGAGTCCCATGTTCTAGTCTTGGTTCTGCCATTAATAATCTATTTCACTTTTAGCAAATGGTTCCAATCAATAGAAGAATCAAGAAATATTTATAAGTATCTACTAAGTGTCTTGCACTGCTCTAGGGAAAAGAAATACAAGTACAGAGAATGAATAAACCATTCTCACCATGAATTTACAGTAAAAAGGCAAGATCAGTAAATATAAAAATATATAAAGATATGTAACATAAATGTAAGGTTAATAAATAAAACTGTATGAAATAGTTAAATACATTGTAATTTGGGAGAAAAGGTACATTCTGCAAATTAAAACAACTCTGAGGTACTACCTTACACATAGCAAACTGGCCAATATGGCAGCAAAGGAAAGTGATAAATGTTGGAGGTAATGTGGCAAAATTGGGACACTAAGACACTGCTGGTGTAGTTGTGAATTTGTCCTACCATTCTGGAGGGCAATTTGGAACTATGTGCAAAGGGATTTAAAAGAATGCCTACCCTTTCACCTAGCCACAGCACTGCTGAGTTTTTGCCCCAAAGATATAATAAGGGAAATGATTTGTACAAAAATATTTGTAGCTGTGTTCTTTGTGGTGGCAAAAAGTTTGGAAAATGGCAGGGGTGTCCACCGATTGGGGAATGGCTGAATAAATTGGAGTATCTTATGGTGATACTATATTATTGTGCTGAAAAGTATAAGAACTGGAGGAATTCCATGTGAACTAGAAAGACCTCAAGAAGTTGATACAGAGCAAAAGGAACAGAACCAAGAGAACATTATACACAGAAATGGATACACTGTGGCACAATAAAATGTAATGGACTTCTCTACTAGCAGCAATGCAATGATCCAGGACAATCCAGAGGAATTTGTGAGAAAGAATGCTGTCCACATCCAGAGAAAGAATATGGAAATGGAAATGCATTAGAAAACTATATGAACAACCACATAGTGCAGTAGAGTTATGATTGGGGTTTTGATGTTAAAGGTTGGCTCTACTGCAAATACGAATAACAAGAAAATAGATTTTGAACAAACATATATATATATATATATATATATATATATATATATACCCAGTGGAACTGCTTGTTGGATTTGGGAGGGGGAAGGAGAGAGCAGGGGGAAGGGTGAATCATGAACCATGTAACCATGGAAAAATATTCTAAATATAATTAAAAAAATTAAAGAGTGCATTCTGATGGAGGAATGAGGAAGAGTTTCATGTAGAAGATGGTGCCTGAATGGAAACTTAAAGGAAGAGAGAAGGGAAGGAGAGCATACCATACAAGGGATACAGAAGCATGAAAACTAGAAATGTAATGTGATGGGTCTTTTGTGTTCTCACCTATAAAGTGAAGGCTTTGGATAAAATGATCTCTAAGGCTCAACTATTATGTTATTATATCCTAACAATCACTAATAAAAGCAGGTTTATTATTTTAAAAGACCATTATTTTGAAAACAGAGGTATCTGCATAGGAACAATTTATTAATTTGTTGTTCATTAGTGAAGAGAAGACAGTGAATGGTCATTAGCTCAGACATATTCCATAAGAAAACCCATGTCATTTTGATGAGCCATTCGATGAGCTTATAGTAGCCACTTAAATTCATGAGTTGTTCAAAGTCTTGATTATAGGCAATCTGATTTAAAAGACAGCTTCCTTGAAATCAAGAGACCTGTATCACGTTTCATCTGACACAAACTGTGAAGACCTGATAATGTCATAAAGCCTTACTCAGGCTTATCAGGAAAAATATCAAAATTCTCAATCAGTATGTGAACTCGTCACTTTTGTTGTTTCATTCATTGATGTAGATCATGAATCTTCCATTCCTGCCTCTCCTTTACAGCTCTTGTGAATGCCTTCCCAAGCTAACTATAGTGGAACCACCCAACATACTGCACACTATCTTCATTTTGTCCTGGTATTGAAAGAATAGGAGTAGCATATTCTAGCTGCCCTCCTGTTATCCCTTGCCCCTAGCATGGGACTAGATTATTTTTCATATGATATATTTTCCTGCTAACACCTTTTATTGCTAATTCCTCATAGGTCCTCATTTATTTTTATTTTATAATCTGCTCACTCCCACAATGCACATTTCCATTCCTTTTTGGAAGATACTAATTTTTAATTCTTTGGGGACTTAAAATCCAAACATAACTCACGACCATACAAAACACTGGCAAAATATTGGTATTTTAAAAATGGTCTTTGTTTTGTGGAGAAAACTGTGGTCTTAAAGGATGAAGGCAATTCAGACTGTTTTCTTTTTCCTATTTAATTTTGAACTCAGATCAGTGGCCATTTGTATTGTCTTTCTCAGATATACATACTCATGGACTGTTTAATCTATTCTAATGTAGATGATATGCATTCCTCGTCCACTTAGTTTTTCCTGGTTTACAGGGCTTAATGAAACTAGTAACATTTTTGTAAAGAAGAGTGTCTGTAGAACTTCACTCGTTATCTATGTCAATTCCTGTTCAACTTAGACTTTGCATTGATTCTCAAATATAGAGAACAACTGAGGTGAGCTACACTTCCTTATGCCTTTCCTGGTATCTATGCTCAGAGTCATTGAAAAAGACTCTGTTATTATATCCTTTAAGGAATCTTAAATTATCTTGATGTGTGATTGGAAAATACTTTGTTGAAAGAAAAGCTCTCAGTTGGTATTCTGGTCAGCTATTTTCCTCCCTTTGCTGTTCTCTTTCCATTATTTGGCATGTCTTCTCAAAGCAGAGTCTGTCATTGAGCTTTGTGAATCTGATTTTACTCTCCACTGATTCTGTCAGATTTTTGATATGATTTTACTTAGCATATTCCATCATTATTCTTTGTAAGATTTTGTCAATGACTTTGTATTCTAAACTGCTTTTTGTCTTTGTTATTCTTCTCTCTACTTTGCAGGCAAGTCAATAGTCAATAAATAAAAGTGTTCTTTAAGCTCTGATTTCTATCAATTAAACTGTGTAAAATTATTAGAATTGGTGTTGATGCCATTCTATAAGCCATTACCCATTTTCATTATCAATAATTTGTTTGAATAGGCAATTATTGTCATTTCAGTCATGTATCACATATTTTTCTGATTATCATTCTTTCTTACACTTATCCTAACAAGTTAGTTAGACTTTGTGCAACTGGTTCTCTTTTTAATAATGAATTTTTTCCTGCCTAAAATCACTTTCATTTTTGTGATATTTGCTGTTCACTAGATCCAGGATCTGTATAATCTACAACTCTTTGACCCCTCCAGATCTGTGTTTTCTAATACATTCTTTGCTATTCTCATCTATTCTCACCTTTGTATTGAAGTCACCGATTATCAAAATATATAATGATTTTGATTTGGAGTCATTCATAAAATTCCTCTACCTCTTCATTCTCTATGATTGATTTTGAATAATAGGCTGCAATTATTTTCTTTCATTCTTTACAATTTTAAACTTGTATCAATTTATTTTGTTTTCATGTGATTTTTATTTCTCAATATATTCCTCCCCTTTGTCCTAATCAGGAAACATATACTTTGTAACAAGGAATAAAAAAGAAAGTAAAAATAGTTCAATAAAAACCTTAGAGATAAAGCTTATAATTTATTTAATATTCCTCACCCATAGTTCCCTCTACCCTTGGAAAGGGAGAAGTGAATTTTTTCATTTCTTTTTCTGGGACAAATATTTAGGGCGTTCATTTCTTTCCATTTACACTATTTCAGTCTTTGGGTATATTTTCTTGCTTCTGCTTATTTCATCCTACATGTCTTCCCATGCTTTTCTTTATAGTTTATTATGTCACAGTAATATTTTTTATATTCAAATGCCACAATGAGATGCATTCACTTCATCATCCTTTGCCAATACTTAAAATGGCCATTGCAATACAAAACAACCAAATGCCTCATGAAATTATGTTCTTTGTGCTGTTGAGTGTATGATAAAACCAAATCTATTCTTTGCCTCTCGAAGGTATACCTGTGAGCCACCCTTGCATTTAGCTACAATGTCCTTCTTTCATCTGGTTTTATTATAGTTGGAATGTTAAAATTGACATAATTCAGCTCTTCCAGCTGTATATTCACTCATCATTGGACAAGCATCTCGAATTTGTAGTACCAATAGCCAAGGTAAGTTCTATGGAAAGCCTAAAAACCATGTGACTCTTAGCAGCCTCTGCCTTCTTTGATGGGGGACATTTAGGACTTAGTATATTTTTCTTTGTTACAATAGTTACCATTGCTAAAAAATTTATCAATAAATGGCCATCCTACTGGTGATGAGCTTCTCTGCATTGAACTATCTATCCTGTTAGAAATCAGGACCATATTTAAAACCTGGTTGAACCTGTAAAATGGAATTGTTTGTTCTTAGACTCTCTTAAAAAAAAAAAAAGGAAAAGCACTTGGAAAACCTTAGGGTACTTTCTAAGTAAAATCACCATTTTCCCTCTTGAAATATACCTGTCTTTCATCATTGTTCCTTCCCCCAACCTCCTCCAATGCTCTCATTCCCTTCCCTTCTTCAAGTCAAATCCTCATTTGAGATAAGTAAATTACTCAAACCATGTGGCTCCTGGGTAAAGCTATAAGAGAAAGAAACTGACTCAGGGCACCCCTCTATGGAGGGGTGAGAAGAAGCTAAATGGATGTATTACTAGGTTTCCAAACAGGATAGGTAGAAAGATACATACATACAAGGTTAGATACATACATAGATAGAAAGAAAGATAGATACATGGATTGATAAAGAACAGGGAAGTAGATGAATAGGAATGGCAAATAATAGAATTATCTCTCAGAGAAGTAATGCTCACCTGTCTACTATCAGGCCTTACCAAACTTGAATTATCCTTCCCTTTGAAGGCCCTTGTCTGTTTTCAGCTGTCAGTGTTAGTCTACAGTGACATGAAGCCTTTCCTACTGAAATTTGCCAGAGGTATAGGATTCTGTACTTCTGCCTTCCTGTATGAGATGAGAAAACTGGCTGCCCAGATGGATCTCCTTATTTTGGTTGGTTCTTTCTTTGGTTTAATCATCTCAAATCACTTTGCTTTAGGTCTTACCTGGTTTATATTGAAGCCACTCACTATAGAAATGGATGCAGAATTAATTTAGCTGATTTGAGTAGACGTCTACTCTAGAAATACCTTTCCTTGCTGCTGTAAAAACCCTCAGTGGTTATACAATGTCTAAAATATTTAGCCAAACATTCACAGATTAAGGCACTGGCCACAATCTGGCTTCAATCTACCTTTCCAGCTTTATTGATAGAGTATTGGATCTGAGGTCAGGAAATAGTGAGTTCAAATGTGGTCTAAGATATTTACTAGCTGTGTGACCCTGAGAGAGTCATTTAATCTCTGGCTACTTCAGTTTCCTCCATTGTAAAATGAAAATGATTAATAACTCCTATCTCCCTGCATTGTTATAAGGATCAAATGACATAATATCTGTAAATTGCTTAGTTCAGTGCCTCATACAAAGTGGACACATGATAGATTGTGCTCACTTCTCTTCCTATGCCCTTTCATATATTCAAAAGTTTAGTCAAATTACAAACTTGTTCTTTCATCTCACATAGAACCAGTATTAGGTAGTTTTACTATCTCAATAAAGGGGTGATATCTGCCTTTAGGTCCTATTTTAATTAGCTTATAAATCCTAAAAGGAGATTCACCTTGAAACTTCCAAGGATCTCTGCCCCAAACACTGAAACATACCCTCAAATTCCCTAGGGCTCCACATCTAAAACCCATACACTAATTCAAACCTTACTGCTCACTGGCTGCAGTGATCATGGTCAGATTACTTAATGTAATTTACTTTAACCATCTATTCACTCAAATCTAATCCTGATTCTCTACCCTTTAAACACTCAGATTCCACCATTACAAATTACATTCATTACAAATGTCAAGGAACTGGCTTCTAACCATCTCCAGTCTACCAGTTATTAGCCCATATAGCACAGAAGTAAATAAGTTGCTGTAACAAGAAACTGTGAGCTTTCTTCACCTGGGCACACCTGCCTTTCTCATTGGTCCTTTTCAGAGTCCAACATGATGCATTCCAAATCTGTTACTAACCTGCTGTGCAAATGATTTCTGCTACCTCAGTGCTCCATATGTACAATAAAGATGGCTTTATTCAATCACGCTATGAGATCAAGCGACAAGCATTAGTTGCCGCATACACAATGCCGCATCGGATACGTTTCTAAGATCAACAGACCTCTCTGTTTTATTCTCACTAACTCACAACATTTAAGCATGTCCACTTCCATTTTTAGAGATTATAGCATCAAAATTATATTAGTGATAAAAATGCTAAATTTAGTCATTTAAATTTTTTAAATAAATGTTAAATGTAGTAATGCTAAACAAATCATTAAACATTCAGCATACACTATAAGAATGAAATAATGGTAATATGCAATTAATATATATCAAATAAACCAGATGAATTAATAGCATTACTCATCAGTAGCATGGAGAGGCACTTTGCCTTTATGATTCTATAAATTACAATGGTTTGATGAAAAAGAAAACATATGTGGAAAAGAAAATATCCCAGGGTAAACCTCAACTTATAACAAACTTTAGGAACAAATATCCTGTATGTAACCTATGAAGGGTTACATGCTTACTATAGTTAATAATTATTCTGACCTTTATTCTTCTCTTCTTGCTAATGGCTTATTAATTTTCAGTCAATGAGATATATTTTTATTTTGCCTCATAAATTATTAGAAATGCACTATATTTTTCAATAATCAATTAAATCCAAAACCCAGTTTATAAATAAACTGGAGAAACCTCTTTTTCCATAAGCTTTCTCTCATTTGTCATCTCTTTCCCTTTCTTTCTGTGCTTAGTTTCATAGGCTTAATTAAATATTAATGCTACTTGATCTATAATTTATTAACAGAAACAGATTATGCTAAGACATATTTAGATATTTCAACAATGTCTCACACGTAAGAAAGATCACAGCCAGAATCATCTCTAGCCATTAACAGTGACTGTTAACTCCTCAGTTACTGAAATCCTACTAACTCTCTCAAAATGGCAGACAAAGGAATTTTTTATTTCCCTATTTTTTACTTCCATATTTTTACTTCCATATCTTTTCTACACAATAAGAGTTAAAATTAATTCTTTCAAAATATTTCTTCATTCTAATACATGATGTTTAAATGAGGCTCTCAAGAAATAAATTCTCTTAGCCCTTTCTCTCTGTTCCTCCTGTCTCTTCCCACTCTAAAAGTTAGCTTTCTTCAGAATTACAATTAAACTAAATCCCCAACATTTTTCCCTCTTAAAAATACAGCAATAGCATCTCTAGTCTCTATGGGAGATACTATTGAATCTAGTGTTACATCTATTCAGAATTCTTTGTAATTCCAGAGCATTCTATAAATGCAAGCTAGGGCATTCTGTGTGATCCCTCCTATGAAGAAATATGATACGAAGATGAATATTATGTTGGTGGTGTTATTGAAAAAAGTAAGCAAAAAGGATACCAAAACAACCAAGGGGATGATCAGACAGAGCTAGACGTAAAAGTATTCCAGGAGTCAAAGTCAATCAGAACCTGCTTTGTGTCTGTGTGTTTCCCCATAAAAGGAGAACATGAGAGCGATGTACTCTGCCCTTCATTTGTCCTAGTCTGTAATGTCTATATGGATTTTCTCTCATACATTGGCTCCTCTTCATCTTCGGTTCTCATTAGCTTTTGGAAAATATGGAGAAACTCGCTTTCCTTGGGAATCTTTCAGACATTTTGACTAAGCCATATGGAGCCTTTCCTGCCTTATTATGTGCAGATTCACTGGGCAGGGGATGGATAAAGTCAGGATCACTACACAGCCTACTGGGTACTGGTGTTCTCAAAAAACTCATCTCAGGGAATTAGCTCCTACCTCTTCCCTTTAGAAAATCTGTTCCTTCCCTGCTTTTCATGTTAAACCCTCTGAGATGCCTAGGGGCTGCTCTGGTTTGGAAGGAGGCAGAATATCATGTGAAGGTCCCTCAATGCTAGTCATTTGTGCCTGCCTAGAGCTATTAGCCAGAATATAAAAGAAAGGAAAGTGAACCACCAGTGGGACTGTTAAAATAAGGAAAATGAAAAGAATATTGGCTTTTCTCTCCTAGGCTACATTGGTACATTCAGAGACCTTACAGACTTGGGAATCAACAGTCTCATTAGATACAGGGAGTTGAGGGCTAAAGGAAGAAGGGAACACACCAAAAAAGTTTGTGGTTCATTTTTGCCTGAATAAAATCAGAATTACTACAGAAATCCTGAACTAAAATATTGCTGTTCACTTCTTAGTCAGTAAGCTCTTTGAAACAAGAGGTGGAGAAAGGGGGCTGAAATTATTTACGTAGAGACCAAAAACATCAACAAAACAGTTTTTTGAAGGAGAAGGGGATTTCCATGCTCATTTGATATTCTTTCTGTCTGTTTTAAATTTGCTGGCCATAGCATTGCTGTAATATTTAGAGGTGACGGGAAATTGCTCTCTGTCTTGTAGGGAACCAAGTGCCCTTTTTCTTTGTGATGGCTTCATATACCAGGCTCTGAAATGTCTTGGGCTCTTACAGTCTTTGTTTCACAAACTAGAAGCTTGATGGTCACCAAACTATGGAATAAGAAAGAGATCACCAGGAAGCCCTGATCAATAGTAATAGCCAAAGCAGTAAATCTAATGAGGCATTTTGGGCTTTGTCTTAGGGCACAAACGTGGTTACTTCTTCCCCACAGAGATCAGTCAACTCTGTACCTTGCCTTGTAATCCTTCTCTGACTTGTACCAAAGTGAGGTGTGGTCATTTCCATAATGCTTTTCTCCATTTTACCCAACTAATAGCTGCAGGATAGATTAGATCCTCTGGGGCATCTATTGCTTACTCTCTTGTAATGAGTGTAACTACTATCAGGATGTCCTCTGCTTCTATTCTATTGCCATAAGTGCAAGAATTTCTAGTTACATCTCTTTTGGCTTCAGAGAACTGGAGCATATATAAATCAGCTAAATTCCTGGTAGCAGTTGGTCCTCTTCCTGCCATGAACCAACCAAAAACTATCCCTTCACAAAGGCAGCTCCCAGAAAGTGAGGATATAACAATTGCTGGCACACAATTATGTACCATTTTAAGTCTGCAAAGCATTTTCCCCACAGCAGCCCTGTGAAGAAGACTGTAAAAGTGTTAGTATACTCCTTTTAAAGATGAGAATATTGAAACTCAGAAAAGTCAGATGATGAATTGTTGGCGGTCACCCAATGATAAGGATAGGAGCCAGGATTTGAAGCTAGGCCCTGACTCCAAATTCAGTGTTCTTTTGACCATGTCACCCTGCCTTTGGCTCATCTAGAGCAAGAATTTAATTCCCATCAGCAATCTGTTGCAGGATTCACCTTCTCTAAGTCCTCTAACCTTTGATCCAGGAGGACCTAGCCCAGAAGACCCAGGCCATAAATGGTTGATTATTTCCAGTTTCTCCACTATAAAGTTTGTTCCAATCTAGCCTTATACACTTCCTAGTTATGTGACCCTGGACAAGTCACTTAATCCCCATTGCTTAGCCTTTGCCACCTTTCTGCCTTGGATGGAAGGTAAGGTTTTTTTTTTTTTTTTAATATTCTAGTTGTAGGACTGTTAAGTTACAGCTTTACTTTGTGCTTTGGAAGAATGCTGAGTGAATACAACTCTGTCCTACTTGCTGTTTCTATCTTCTTCCATTATGCCTTGATGTAGTATGTCCCAGATATACATTACAACTGAACAAGTTCTTTGCATGCAATGAACAACAAACATTATTTTATTTAGTCCTCCCTGTGAGTGTGATTACACATTTTTTTCAGGAGGCTCTAGAGTATCTTGGTGCTTGATGCAATTGACAGAGTCCTCAATAAAAAGCTCACCTGGAGGATCCCACCATCCACAGGGAATCCATTCTCAGCATGGATTCTGTGTTAGATCTCTTTGATCTTAGAGACAGATTCTTTTGGCAAACACATAGCTCCTTGTTTGGGGCTTCACCTGATGTTTACTAGCAGAGGATCATTGAACAAGGTTATTTATGTTGTCATGTCTTCCAAGACATCTTAAATTATCTTACTATGTGGATAGGAGATTGCTTATTGTAAAAGAGACTGAAGTAGTTCTACTAAGTCAGGATTTTGTGTAACTTACAAAAAGAATAAGATCATATATCTCTTCATCATTCATTCAATTATAAGATGGCCATGTAGTCCATTATTGACTAATGCTTTTGAAAGTCCATTTGTCCCCTGCTAATCTACTCACCGATGATACTCTCAATATAGATGACTTATAGATGGGAGAGTAGGCACATCTGCAAGACATCAGTGATATTTTATCAGTGACATTTTTGGAATCAATAAGGTATGAGATTTCCCAACCCCCTCCCCCAGGCTGTTTATATTCTACTCTTAGATATTGTTTGTTCCAATGGCCAGGAAGGTGACTAAAGCAGGCCCTGTGAAGCTCTCATAATGAAGGAAAACAAGATGAAAAAAATTCTACACCTCAATGCCTTTATCCTGCCCCCATCACAGATCTCCTCTATGTATACTTGATCCAGTATCTCTTTTTCTTTCTTCTTTGTTCCCTTTGGTACCATTTCTACCTCATCTATAAATCAAAAGCTCCTTGTTGGAAAAAATATTGTAATAGTTTTTGCAAATCTTTTCCATTTTTCTTCTGTTTGTAGTCCTCTTTCCATTTCATCTGTGAAGGTCCTTGGAATAACTTCATTTAGTAAAATATCTTGACAATTTTCTTTGTACTTGTTTTTACCTCTATTGTTTTTCTGTTCTTTAGTAGAAGGATGAGTCAGGTCAGCACAAGAAAGGAATGCTAGGTTACATTCACACCATTTCTGGTTGAGATCCATTCATTAATCATTCAACAAATATTTTCCCTGGTTGTGCAAGGTTTATGAGACAAGAAGTACTGAACTATGCTTCAACACCTTTGGAACCAAGAATCGGAGCATTAAGCCACTCATTCTATGATACTCTTGTGGCTCGAAGGGTTCTGATCCTTACATAGAGCAGATGGGGTGGACATGGATGACTAGAACATGAAGGCCAGCTGGAAGATAGGTTTGGAATTTTATTAAATTCAACCAAAGTCCAAGTAATCCGGCTCTACTGAGCAGGAGAATCAGCTGTTTATGACTCATTTTTTTTCATCCTTTTCTGTGCTTCAACCATCACCACCCCCTCAGACACAGATGGAGACAGCTGAGGACCCTAAGTCCAGGAGCTTATTCCCAGGGATAGCAACAACCCTGACCACCAGCCCAGCCCTCACAACCATCACACAGAAAATCAATCCTTGTGAAGATGCACTCTGGCTAGTGCTTGGGTAGGGTCTCTGGTCCCTGACTCTTCAGCTACTGAAGACCCAGAAAAGAATATTCTTGTCACCGAAGTACTTAGCATTATCAAACACTTCATGTTAGAAAAATATGTGTTTTATTAGTGGTTTTATCAGTAGAAATAACAGTAAAGATAATATATTACCATCTGCTTTGGAATCTTCTCTCTGACTTGCTGCTAAAACTGTATTGTCTCCAAGTTTTAAAATGTGAACTCCTTGAGAATAGGGTCAGTTTTGCTTTTTTATTTATATCCCTGCACTCAGCACAGTTCTCTGCACATTAATAAATGTCTTTTTACTTACTCATTCAGTCTTAACAGTTCAATATTTTAAATTATCTTACATGGGATCTGTTTGGAATGGTAGGACCTAGGAGATGCTTTAGGAAAGGAAACAGTAAGACGATGTCTTATTGCCTAGACTAGTAATAATTATTCTCTTGACATTGATGAAGCCTTTTTAAAAAAAAGCATTATTTTATTTGGTTATTTTCATACATTATTCATTGGAAACAGATCATTTTCTTTTCCTCCCCCACCCCCTCCTCCATCCACCTCTCCCCTAGCCAACACACAATTCCACTGGGTATCACATGTGTCCTTGCTCAGAAGCCATTTCATTGTTGTTGGTATTTGCATTAGGGTGCTCATTTAGCGTCTCTCCTCAGTCATGTCCCCTCAACCCCTTTAGTCAAATAGTTGCTTTTCCTCGGTGTTTTTACTCCCACAGTTTGTCCTCTGCTTGAGACTAGCTTTTTTCCTCATAGATCCCTGCAGATTGTTTAGGGACATTATGAAGCCATTAATGGAGAAGTCCATTGTGTTCGATTGAACCACAGTGTATCAGTCTCTGAATAGAATGTTCTCCTGGTTCTTCTCCTCTCACTCTGCATCACTTCCTGGAGGTTGTTCCAGTCTTCATGGAATTCCTCCACTTTATTATTCCTTTTAGCACAATAGTATTCCATCACCAACATATACCACAATTTGTTCAGCCATTCCCCAATTGAAGGGCATCCCCTCATTTTCCAATTTTTGGCCACCACAAAGAGCACAGCTATGAACATTCTTGTACAAGTCTTTTTCCTTATTATCTCTTTGGGGTACAAACCCATCAGTGCTATGGCTGGATCAAAGGGCAGACAGTCTTTTATCGCCCTTTGGACATAGTTCCAAATTGCCCTCCAGAATGGTTGGATCAATTCACAACTCCACCAGCAATGAATTAGTGTTCCCACTTTGCCACATCCCCTCCAGCATTCATTACTTTCCTTTGCTGTCATATTAGCCAATCTGCTAGGTGTGAGGTGATACCTCAGAGTTGTTTTGATTTGCATCTCTCTGATTATAAGAGATTTAGAGCACTTCTTCATGTGCTTATTAATAATTTTGATTTCTTTATCTGAAAACTGCCTATTCATGTCCCTTGCCCATTTTTCAATTGGACAATGACTTGATTTTTTTTCCCAATTTAAACATTATTTTATTTGGCCATTTCCAAACAATATTCCTTGGAAACAAAGATCCTTTTCTTTTCCTCCCCCACTCCCACTGCTCCTCTCCTAGCCAATGCAAGATTCCACTGGGTATCACATGTGTCCTTGATTCAAGCCCATTTCCATGTTATTGGTATTTGTATTAGGGTGTTCATTTAGAGTCTCTCCTAATTCATGTCCCTTCCACCCCTGTAGTTGCTTATCTTCAGTGTTTTTACACCCACCGTTTGTCCTTTGCTTTTGCCCAGCAGTGCTATTGCTGGGTCATAGGGCAGACATTCTTTTATCACCCTTTGGGCATAGTTCCAAATTGCCCTCCAGAATGGTTGGATCAATTCACAACTCCACCAGCAATGAATTAGTGTCCCTACTTTGCCACATCCCCTCCAGCATTCATTACTTTCCTTTGCTGTCATATTAGCCAATCTGCTAGGTGTGAGGTGATACCTCAGAGTTGTTTTGATTTGCATCTCTCTGATTATAAGAGATTTAGAGCACTTTTTCATGTGCTTATTAATAGTTTTGATTTCGTTGGCTAAAAACTTCCTGTTCATGTCCCTTGCCCATTTATCAATTGGAGAATGGCTTGATTTTTGTACAACTGGTTTAACTCTTTATAAGTTTGAGTAATTAGACCTTTGTCAAAGGTTTTTGTTATGAAGATTGTTTCCCAATTTGTTGCCTCCCTTCTAATTTTAGTTACATTGGTTTTGTTTGAACAGAAACTTTTTAATTTGATGTAGTCAAAATTATTTATTTTGCATTTTGTGACTCTTTCTAAGACTTGCTTGGTTTTAAAATCTTTCCCTTCCCAAAGGTCTGACATGTATACTATTCTGTGTTCACCTAATTTACTTGTAGTTTCCTTCTTTATGTTCAAGTCATTCACCCATTCTGAGTTTATCTTGGTGTAGGGTGTGAGATGTTGCTCCAAACCTAATCTCTCCCACACTGTCTTCCAATTTTCCCAGCAGTTTTTATCAAATAGTGGATTTTTTGTCCCAAAAGCTGGGATCTTTGGGTTGGTCATAGACTGTCTTGCTGAGGTCATTTACGCCAAGTCTAATCCACTGATCCTCCTTTCTGTCTTTTAGCCAGTACCAAATTGTTTTGATGACCACTGTTTTGTAATATAGTTTGAGATCTGGGACTGCAAGACCACCTTCCTTTGTATTTTTTTTATTATTTCCCTGGATATCCTTGATCCTTTGTTCTTCCAAATGAACTTTGTTATGGTTTTATCTAATTCAGTAAAAAAAGTTTTTTGGAAGTTCAATGGGTATGGTGCTAAATAGATAGATAAGTTTGGGTAGGATGGTCATTTTTATTATGTTAGCTCATCCCACCCGTGAGCAATCAATGTTTTTCCAATTGTTTAGATCTAGTTTTAATTGTGTGGAGAGTGTTTTGTAGTTGTGTTCATATAGTTCCTGTGTTTGTCTTGGCAGGTAGATTCCTAAGTATTTTATATTGTCTCGGGTGACTTTAAATGGAATTTCTCTTTCTAATTCTTGCTGCGGAACTGGGTTGGAGATATATAGAAATGCTAATGATTTATGCGGGTTTATTTTGTATCCTGCAACTTTGCTAAAGTTGTTGATTATTTCAACTACCTTTTTGGTTGATTCTCTAGGATTCTTTAAGTAAATCATCATATCATCCACAAAGAGTGACAGCTTGGTCTCCTCATTGCCTATTTGAATACCTTCAATTTGTTTTTCTTCTCTAATTTCAAGGTGACAATGGGCATCCTTGTTTTACTCCTGATCTTATTGGGAAGGCTTTGAGATTATCCCAATTGCAGATGATGTTTGCTGATCATTTCAGATATATACTGTCTATTATTTTTAGGAAAGGCCCTTCTATTCCTATACTTTCTAGTGTTTTCAATAGTAATGGGTGTTGTATTTTATCAAGGGCTTTTTCTGCATCTATTGAGATAATCATGTCATTTTTGTCGGTTTGCTTGTTAGTATGGTCAATTATGTGGATGGTTTTCCTAATATTGAACTATCCTTGCATTCCTGGTATGAACCCTATCTGATCATAGTGGATAACCCTTGTGATGACTTGCTGTAGTCTTTTTTCTAGTATCCTATTTAAGATTTTTGCATCTATAATCATTAGGGAGATTGGTCTATAGTTTTCTTTTTCTGTTTTTAATCTGCCTGGCTTTGGGATCAGTACCATGTTTGTGTTGTAAAAAGAATTTGGTAGAACCACTTCTTGGCTTATTCTGTCAAATAGTTTGTATAATATTGGGATTAGTTGTTCTTTGAATGTTTGATAGAATTCATTTGTGAATCCATCTGGACCTGGGGATTTTTTCTTAGGGAGTTCTTTGATGGCTTATTGAATTTCTTTTTCTGATATGAGGTTGTTTAGGTAATTTATTTCTTCCTCTTTTCGTCTAGGCAGTTTATATTTTTGTAAGTATTCCTCCATATCACCTAGATTGCCATGCTGGTTGCCATATAATTGGGCATAGTAGTTTTTAATGATTGCCTTAATTTCCTCTTCATTAGAGGTGAGGTCTCCCTTTTCATCTTGGATACTGTCAATTTGGTTTTTTCTTTCCTTTTTAAAATTAGATTGACTAGTACTTTGTCTATTTTATTTGTTTTTTCAAAGTACCAGCTTCTAGTCTTATTTATTAAATCAATAATTCTTTGACTTTCAATTTTATTGATTTCTCCTTTGATTTTTAGGATATCTAATTTAGTCTTCATCTGAGGATTTTCAATTTGTTCACTTTCTAGTTTTTTTAATTTCCATGCCCAATTCATTGTCCTCTGCCCTTCTTAATTTGTTTATATATGAACTCAAGGATATAAATTTCCCCCCTGAGTACTGCTTTGGCTGCATCCCATAGGTTTTGAAAGGATGTCTCACCATTGTTGTTTTCTTCAATGAAGTTGTTGATTGTTTCTACGATTTGTTCTTTAACTAGCCAGTTTTGAAGAATCATATTGTTTAATTTCCAATTAATTTTTTATTTATCTCTCCATGTACCCTTACTAATTATTATTTTCATTGCATTGTGGTCTGAGAAGATTGAATTTATTATTTCTGCAATGGTGCATACATATTGAGTACAGATATTTCCTCATTGTCTATACTGCCTTTTATCAGGATGTAATTACCTTCCCTATCTCTTTTAACTAGATTTATTTTTACGTTGGCTTTGTCAGATATCATGATTGTGACTCCTGCCTTCTTTTTATCAGTTGATGCCCAATAGACTTGGCTCCATCCTCTTACTTTCACCCTATGCGTATCTACCTTCCTCATGTGTGTTTCCTACAGACAGCATATGGTAGGGTTTTGGATTCTAATCCACTCTGCTATTCGCTTGCATTTTATGGGTGAGTTCATTCCATTCACATTCAGAGTTATGATTACTAGCTGTGTATTTCCCAGCATTTTGATTTCTACTCCTGGTCCTGCCTTTTCTTCTTTCACTATTTCCTTCTACACCAGTGTTTGTTTATAATCAGTCCCCCTAGTTCCCACCCTTATTTTACTTCCCTTTCTACCCCCTCCCTTCTTATTCCCCCCTTATTTTCCCCTGTAGTTTTTTTTAAATCCCCCCACCCTCTCCCTCCCTTGTACTGCTTCCCTCCCCACCAGTCCATTTTTTACCCTTCTATTCCCCTATAGGGCACAAATCTATTCTCTGCCCCAATGGATTGGATTGTTCTTCCCTCTTTGGGTCAGTTTCAAAGCACATAAGAGTTGAGTATTTCCTATCTTCAACCTCTTTACCCTTCCAGTGTATTGATGTTCTCCCCCCTCCCGCCATGAGCTACTTTGTGACATATCAATTTACCCCCATTTGTTTCTTTTCCCATTTCTTTTAGTATTAGCCTCTTTTTTTTAGTTCTGGTTGTATATATATGAACATATATATACACACATGTGTATGTATTTATGCATGCATATATCTATCTACCTATTTATGTCTTGTCCTTTCATCCTATACAGTTTGTCACTGTTCCCTCTGAGTGTAATTCTTCTAGCTGCCCAGGTGATAGCAACAGTTTTTAAGCATTACCAATGACCTATTTTCTTATAGGGAATACATATTTTAACTTATTGAGTCTCTTAAAAATTTTGTTGTTGTTGTTTTGTTTTGTTTTTCTTTTTCCCCTCTTTTTTAATTACCTTTTGATGATTTTCTTGAGTTCTGTGCTTGGACATCAAATTTTCTGTTCAGGTCTGGTCTTTACGAATGCTTGGAATTCTTCTATTGTGTTTCAATGAAACATTTTAATATTAAGGGTAGGTGAATTGGAATTAAAACAAGTTTCATTTAATACATTCAAGTTGAGGTATGAAATCTAGAAAGCCTATGTTCACCTCTTGAAGATCTAGCTATGATGGACAACTGACCATGTTTCTCTTTTCATTGTTGTATCCAGTTGTATTCAATTTTTGTGGAACTTTTGGGGGGTTTTCTTGGTAGAGATACTGGAATGGATTGCCATTTTTTCTGCAGCTCATTTCACAGCTGAGGAAACTGAGGCAGAGTTTAGTGACTTGCCCAGGGACACAGCTAGTAAGTGTCCAGGGCAGGATTTGTAGTCAGGTCTTCTTGACTGTAAGCCTGGAAGTCTATCCACTGTGCCACCTAACTACAGCATGTGACATACTGGGATATAATTAATAACAAGACATGTATAGACAGGAAAATGAGACCTAGGTGCTTAGTAAAGCAGCAAATGGATGGAGTTACAGGCCAAGCAGGCAAAGAGTTCTAAAAGTCCTAATCTAACCTAGGAAAGTTAAAATTAAGCTAATAGAATGTCGAAGCTCTCAGGGTCCAAAGTCTACAAAATCAGAGGATGAGCCTCTAGCAAGCAGGAAATGGCAAAAACAAACCCTCTCTGCTTTTTTTTACTGTCCAGTGTGGACAGCCCTAGGCATAAATATGTTAGTTATGTCCAGCCCTCTTCCAATGAAATAGTGTGGGATTCTTGGGAGGTCCTTAAAATGCAGTTCCCATAAGAACAACCATCATAAAAACAGCAAATACCCAATCCCTCTCCTTTCCTCATCTTTCTTTCCTGTGCTTAAACTTGAAGAAAGGAATTGAAACCAAGAACTCTAAATCATGCCCAGTGGATTAATTTGTAAGATATTATGTCCTCTGAAGCCTTGGATGTAGGGTACATTTCAAATTACCGCCAGTTCTGTGGGCTTGTCTTGCAGGCAAATACACTCCAGGCAATATTGCTGTGGTAATCTTAATGACAAGTGTCTTGAATTCACCGCAGTAAAACATCTCCGACAGATATTGTGTTAAGAGTTTCTTGAGTAGTTTTTTGCTCTCTTCATTACTTACACTGATTTCTTCTCTTTTCTGTTTTCTTCGGCTTTTTCTTTTGCTTTTATCCCATTTTCCATCTTTTTTTAATCTTTGGTCTATCTGTCTCTTTCTCTTCCAAGCTCCACTTCTGCTAGTTTGTCTGTCTGTACGCCACGTTAACACTGTTTTCTCCAACCTTCTGAACTTTCCTTTTGGCACTACAAGATGCTCTAAACCCCACTGCAATGCTCCACGCACTGAAAGGCAGGAAGCTGCCCTGAGTTGCAAACATTAATACAAGGTACTCAAATTTCTTTCCAAATGGAAACATTTTGCAGTTTTTCCCTTTAAGCTGAGGTGGGGATAAGGATAGGGAAGGGGGGGGGAGGGTTGGGAAGGAGACAAATAGAGAGGAGAGGAAGGAAGAAAACCAGTAAACATTAAAGAACCTAAGAGACTGCTCCCTCAGTTCTGATTTGATCAATCTGATTTGTGTCGAGAGGAGCTTGTTTTACAGATGGCCACTAATAGTAGGGAGATACATTGTTTTGGTGGAATGTTCTGAGCTTCCATTTGCTCAGACACGCATGAGAAAAATAGAACATCTTTTCCTCTCTATAATACAGCTGACTTAATTAAAGCTATCCTATCAGTACTGACTCTTCCATGCCTCTTTGCTCCTACCTACTTATTTCTCCCTTAGCTTACCAATTTTTGTCTTCTTCTATATATTCCTCTCCTGATTTTCAATCATATCTTATTTCTCCCAATCCTGTTTTTGTCTTCTTCTGTTCCTCTGTCCATTTTCCATTTTCTCTCCTACTGGACCCTTTCACTCCTCTTGACTCTCTTAATCTCAGTCAGCTATTCTTGTTCCCTTCCTTTCACTCCTCTGATGATCGAATTCTTTGAGCTTGAGGGTCATATACATGTTTTGAGGCATCATGTACATGTGACATGGATTCTTGTGTACATGGTAGATATTGCAGGTGATAATAGGAATATCAGCCTACACTTAATTTATATTGGCTAAGCCTCCATAATAGAGTGTCACTTTACTATCATTGGTGTAATTTATATTTTTCCCAAAAGCTGCTGTTATTCTCAAGCCATCATCCTGGTGGTCCTTTCAAGGCCTCCTTTGAAATGTGTCTGACAGATTTTAGATGCCTGTACGAGCAGCCCAACCCACTAAACCAGATGGCTTCAAAGAACTGGGCATAGAGAAACACTTGCTGCCTCAGATCTGAATGAATCTAGAATATGATATGAACTCCAGCACTATAATTATGAAAATATGGAAATTTCCGTGACTCTGAGACCTCACTCCCACCCCCTACTATATGAGAAATTTCATGTTCTCTGTCAACTGCAGACATAAGACTCAGACAAATGGCATTCAGTGTAGTCATGTGACTTATTGAACATCATAAAACTGCATAGAAATTGCAAGCTGTCTACATTAGTTGAGCATCTTACCCATTTGTCTCCCAAACTGAAACCACTTCCATCCAAGCCCTCTCATCTTTTCAAGGTTGGGGAAAGACTTAAGAAAGAAAATTATCTAGCTGGGACCTGATTTTAAACAGGAAAGAAAAGGCAAAATGTGAGAAAGGTCTGTCTGTCCATCTACCCCCTACTCCTCACTCTTGCTTGCCTTGTCAAAGCTGACCATATTTATCATTCTAGAATTTTCCATGGCTATGGCACTTCTCAACTGGCAACTTTCATTTGTGCTCCAGGACCTGAGCAGTTCTTCAACTTATCCAATCACCACCACCATCAGAATGAAATCATGGGTTGTACCACCTGTATTACTTCTAATCTCCAAAAATCAAATGAGAAATTTCATGTCAAATGCTTAAGAGTACATAAGTTTTAATAACCAGAAGGGTGTAATGTTAAATAAAATTGCTTCTAGTTGATTATTACATTGACTTTTTAGGAAGTTTTAGACTATACAATATATACTTCTTAGTTGGTCAGTTATGACATTTGTGATCATTTCCAGGGATTAGTATTTGAAAGGCCATCAGAAGTAGCATTGAATTTTGTGTCATTTATCTAGAGCTCAGGAACTTCAGAGGCCATCTAGTCCAGCCTCCTTATTTATTAGAAGGTCAAACTGAGGTAGAAGGGCATTAAATTACTTTCTAATCTCACTGTGGTAGTAAGTAGCAGAGATGGCACCTGAATCCAAAGTCAGTGCTCTTCCCACCACACTGAATGTGAAAAGGCAGAGCTAAGAGGATATGAGTGAAAACTGAAAAGACAAAAGCCTTTGTTTGAATTGATCTAACAAGAAGGGAGTCATTGCCTCTTGGTTCAGCTCAGTTCATATTTGGAGGGTCCTAATTGTTAGGAAGGTTTTCCTTACATTAAACCTAAATTCAGTCTCATGACTTCTACTGAATCATTCTTAGGTTTTGTCCTCTAGGGTCAAGCAAAATCGATCCATCTCCTCCACATGACAGACCTTCAAATATTTTAACTTGCATTTCCTCCTAGGTTTTCTCTTGTCCAGGGTAAATATTCCAATTCCCTTTAACTGAACCTTATATGGCATGATCTCAGAGCTCTTCCACCTCATGGCTTCCTTCTTCTGGATTTCACCAATCTATCAATGTTTATCCTAAAATATGCTGCCTAGAACTAAGCACAATACTCCAGAGGTAGTCTGCTGAGGACAGAGGAAAGAGAATCTCAGACTTATTCTTGGATATTGTTCTTCTCTTCATTGTAGTCCACTGTCATGAGACTTTTGCTGGTCATACTTACTGTTTACATATGTATCATTGTGTGTATCTATGTGTGTGTGTGTGTGTGTGTGTGGAGACAGAGAGAGAGAGAGAGAGAGGGAGAGGGAGAGGGAGAGAGAGAGAGAGAGAGAGAGAGAGGGAGAGGGAGAGAGAGAGAGAGAGAGAGAGAGAGAGAGAGAGAGAGAGAGAGAGAGAGAGAGAGAGAGAGAGGATGAGAGAGAGAGAGAGAGAGAGAGAGAGGATGAGAGAGAGAGAGAGAGCTTACTGAAGTCTACTAAAATATTACTTTTTTCAACCCTTACTTTTTGTGTTAGAATCAAGACAAAAGTATCAGTTATAAGGCAGAAAAGTGTAAAGTCTAGGCAATTAGGGTTAAGTGACTTGCTCAGTATCACATAGCTAGGAAGTATCCGAGGCCATATTTGAACCCAGGACCCCTTGTACCTGGGCCTGGCTCTCAATCATTGAATAACCTAGCTGCCCATCTCACATCTCTTTTGATGGAACCAAATTTGGACCCTGTAATTTTACAGAATTCAATTTCAAGTGCTTCAACTTTTGTTTTTCTGATTCCACTTACTTCACTTTGCTTTAAGTTGGGTCCTATTATACTTTTCTGAATTTATCATGGACATAATTTCTTATAGCAGAATAATATAACATTATATTCACATGCCACAACATGTTTGCTCATTCCCCAAACAAAGGGAATCTACTTTGTTTTCTATTCTTTGCTACTAGAATTATTTTGATGGGCTTGTGGGGTCTTTTTTATCACTGACTTCCTTAGACCATGAATCTTTCAATGTAATCTCTGGGTGAAAGGGTTTGGATATTTCAGTCACTTTCTTAGCAGAACTTTAAATTGTTTTTCAGAATGGTTGGACCTATTCATAGCTCCATCAACAATGCATTAGTGTAAGGACCTACTTGAACAAAAATATTTTTAGCAATCTTTTTTGTAGTGGCAAAGAATTTGACACTGAGGGGGTATCAATCAATTGTAGAAAGGCTAAACAAAATGTGGCATATGACTGTAACAGAATGCTGATGATGCACAAGAAATTATGAATAGGATGAGTTCAGAAAAACTTAGACTTGGATGAAGTGATGCAACATAAAGTGGACAGAACTAGAAGAATAATGTATACGGTAATAAAAATATCATATGATGGATCAACTGTAGAAGACTAAAAACAAGGTCCCAATATAACTCCAAGGGATTCATGACAAAAATGCTATTCATAACCAAAGAAGGAACTATAGAATTCTGATGGCAGATCAGTGCATGCCATCTTTCACTTAATTCCCCTCATAAGTTTTTTATTGCATGTGTGATATGTCTTTTGTCACAGTATTGGAAATATGGAAATATGAATTGCATAAAAGCATTTTTGTAACCTATGTTAGACTATTTAACACCTTAGGTGGAGGGAAGGATGGAGGGAGAGAATATGAGTCACAAACTGTCAGAAAGCATTTGTCAATAATTGTTTCTACATATAATTGAAAAAAAGAAAATTTTTTAATGTATTTTATGCCTATTTTTCCATTACTTAATCTTCCCATATAGTCCCAATAGGGACTATTCCCATCTTTTTTCTTCTTTGTCAATTTGCTGGATGTGTAGTAAACCCCAAGGTGCTTTGGATGTGCATTTTTATTATTGTTAGTGATTTGGAGTATACTTTCATATGTTTGATAATAATTGCAATTCTTTTTTTTGAAAAATATTTATCCATATCCTTTGATCCAATAACCTATTAAGGAATACATTTTGTTTTTATGTGCTTCTCCTATTTACCTAATCATCCTGGATCAAGATCCTTATGAAAGTTATTTGATAATTGAGCAGGAGCTTCCTACATAGGTATACATGTGTGTGCTACAAGGTCATCATAAAATCTTTTCAAACTTTTTTGTCAAAGGATTACTTTAATACTCTTCACTTCCATAGTATAAACAAGGCATACTTCTGTACAAAAGAGGGTCAGATTATGGATACAAAAGTAAGTTTCACAGCTGTGTTCTCCCTGAGAGTATGGCTGGCCAATTTATCATCTTACAGCTGGGTTAAGGAGACAAAGAATAAATTGGAGGTGGTAGAGAGTTGAAAGATGAATGAAGTGAAGTTACTACAACACTGAAAGAAGGAAGTACATAGTTAAGAGATGGATGAAGGCATGGTTAACAGGGCACAATGCCTGACTTATAATTGGAGTATAAAATGAACCAACACTGAAAGTCTGGGTGGGCGTGTTACATTGTCTTGCCTAGGGACAACATTATTTTCCACAGGAACATATATCTCCATGGTTTCTTCATGTTAGCAGTACCCAGTCTACCCAGGCCTTTGCAATGATGTTGATCTCTCCAGAATCACAAGTGATTAGAGAGTCTCTAGTATAATATACCAATGTTAATATTAACATACATTATGAATACATATCTTGTGTTGGGCAGCTAAATGGGCAGCAGATGGAGTGCCAGACTTGGAGTCAGGAGGATTCATCCTCCTCAATTCAAATCCTGCCTCAGATACTAACTAGTTATGTGATCCTGGATAAGTTACTTAACCTTGTTTTTCTCAGTTTCTTTATATTTAAAATGAGCTAGAGAAAGAAATGGCAGACTATTCCAGTATTTTTGCCAAGAAATCCCCAAATGGAATTGGAATTGGCTGAAAAATGAACGACAACAATATATCTTGTACACTTATATGTGTGTTTATGTAAATTGTGTATACATATGTCTAGACTTATAATTTCATTTATTTGAAGAAAGTTCATTTGGATAAAAAATAATACCCTTTACCAATGAAAAATCAACAGGTGCACTGTGACTTGCCTGGTGAGTAGTTTAGAGTACTAAGAGGTTAACTGATTTGCCCAGGGTCAGATAACCATCAAGTAAGTAGCAGGAATTGAACTTAGATCCTTCTGGTTCCAAAATCAGTTCCCAATCCACTGTTAAATACTTTCTTTTTCTAATAAGTAATGTGAATTTTGAAAGATTCATTTTTACAAGAGGAAGTTGAAGCAGAGAGAATGAAAGTGAATTTACTGAAGTCATACAGAGCAAATTGATGGCAAAGCTGAATTTAGAACTTGAGATATAAGACTGCTAAGCTTTTGGTTACCCCCAATTATCTCCTGTGGATTTGATGGAAACCATCAAGGAAAATGGAAGAAGATAACTGGAAACTTCATTTTGGGATTGAAGAAGATATCAAACAAAAGGCAACAATTAAAATCCTTCTAGATGTCTTTATCTTATTCTCCTCTATCACTGCCCATAACCAGCCTTCCTCTTTCTTTCTTTCCTTATTTTTTAAACACTTACTTCCATCTTGGAATCAATACTGTGTATTGGTTCTAAGCAGAAGAGTGGTAAGGGCTAGGCAATGGGGGGGGGGGGGGTTAAGTGACTTGCTCAGGGTCACATAGCTGGGAAGTGTCTGAGGTCAGATTTGAACCTAGGACCTCCCATATCTAGGCCTGGCACTCAATCTACTGAGCTACCCAGCTACCCCCCTTCCTCTTTCTTATAGCTTACTTTCAAAAAGTCTATTTTTTCAATCAAATTCCACAAATACAGTGATTACCTTCAAAAAGCTTATAATCTATGAGGATAAATATATATGTATATATATATATATATATATATATATACAAATAACTATAGTAAATTGGAATGTCTCATACAAAGTTGAAGAAGGGAAAGATCAATTTTTACTAGAAATGCTCATGAAAGGCTTAATAAAGAACACAGTACCTAATTTGGGAATTGAGGGAAAAGAAGGATTGTCAAAGGCAGAGATAAAAGTGAAGAGAAGTAATGTTAAGCCCCCATGAAGACAAGAACAGGGCACAGTAAGTAATCCAGTGTGTTGGTAACAGAGTATCCGATGGTATAAATATTTGTTAAAAGCTTACCATGTGCCAAGCAATGTGCTAGGGACTAGCCATATAAAGAAGACTTTATACATACACTATCTCATTTGAGCTTCAAAAAAAAAAATCTTGAGAGTAAGGTAGTGAAAGTAGTATTATTCCTATATTACAAATGAGGAAACTGAGCCTCAGAAAGATTAAATTATTTGTCCATAGTTACATGACTTTAAAATAGAGCTTTTGTTTATCGAAATATGTCAATTGAATTTGGAGGTGAAGAAGGTTTTTGGCCAAGAAAGCAGTCTGATCAGATCATTGAATTAGTATGATCATGAAGGCAACATTGTGAAAGATGGATTGAACTTGGCGAAAATGGTAATGGGTAAATCAGGTAGTTCTATTATGACATTCTAAGCAATAAATGATAAGGGCTTGGACAAAGGTCCATACCTTTGGTATGTGATATTAAAAGGGAAAACATAAATTCAAAAGCTAAAGTGGATGAAACTTTGCAAATGATGAAATGCCAAAGAAGAAGGAAAAGTAAAAAGTATGAATATATTTTTGAATACAAGAATTTGGGCATAATAGCAAATCACCTGAATTTAATTATATACTTGCTAATACATAGAAAGGTTGGCAATGAATGAAATGTTCTTTGCTATTAATCTACACATGGAAACCTATCAATAATTTTACTTTAATTTTCCAATTTTACCAGAGAGAAAAATGAAATGCCCATAAATCTCCCCAAACAGAATTCAAATGAAGCTAATTTAATTATCAGTAAGTAAACAAAGAGATTCTTCCTCTTTAAGGTACTCTAGAAGTCATAATTAGCTGATTAAACTACCACACAAATAATTATTCAATATTAAGAAGAGAAAGAGAAGGAAAGGGAGAAGCAATGTGAACATTAGCAGACAAAGCACACAGCTCTTGGCTAGAAAGGTAATTGTTCATTAAAGGCAAGAAAAATAATGGGAAAGCATACAATTACCCAGTGATGTTGCCACTTCTATAGATCAACTGACAAACATTTTGATATAATTTACAAGGTTTGGGGCTCTGCTTACAAAAACAACATTATCCTTATTTTCCTGTCTATACTTTCTCTACATTCTCTTTGAAATAACTGCCAGCACCAACAGAATAAATTGGGAATCTTTCCTCCCAAGGATTCTAACACCCTACAGTCAAAGCACCCACTTCACTAAAACCACACTCTATAAGAGTCTTGCCTCCCCCCAATAAAAATGTAAGTTCTTTGGTGGCAGATACAAAATCTTCTACTTCTTTTGTTTTCTCCAAAGAAGCAATACACATTTTGTTGCTGCTGTTCAGTTATTTCAGCCATGTCCAAATCTTCATAATCTCATTTGGCGTTTTCTTGGCAAAGATACTAGGATGATTTGCCATTCCCTTCTCCAGTTCATTTTATAGAGGAGGACACTAAGACAAACTGGAGTAAGTGGTTTGCCCAAGGTCACAGAGCTAGTTAGTGTCTAAGGCCAAAGTTGAACCCAGTCTTCCTAAGTCCAGGCTTGGCCCTTTATCTGCTACACTTCCTATCTGCTCAATATGTCATCAAATAAACTCAATAGACACAAGATTCAGTAAGAAATTGATTTGCCTGGAAAGAAATGAAAAATAATAAAATGAAATAGGTTTACTACACTGCATTGAAATAATTCAATTAAATTGCATAAGTTTCCCAGAAAACTGTTTCTCTTGTAACTCTGTGCCATAGAGAATGGGGATAACATATAATCAAAGATATTTTGCATTGGGTAGAATGTTTGACCTTTAATACTCTTTCCAAATTTTGGTCTTGTAAAAGAAAGGCAAGTGGAAAAGGAATTATCTACTTGAAGGAGAATTCTCTTATAGTCCCTCCTTTGATCACCTTACTCCCTCTCAAGAAAACTCACTCTTTTTTGCAGGTGGTTCATTTCCCTTCAATCTGCCTTCATAATGATTTCCCCAGAGAGAGGGTTAGTGCTACAATTCAGAAACCTTGCAGTCCTAGGAGTGACCCTTGTTATTGACTGTCTCTACTAAAATTATATTTCCTGAGTTCTAATGAGTTAAATTTACTATGAACAAATCAGTTACTATTAATTAACCTTAACCTCGACATTAACTGAAAATGCAAAACAATGACATAATATTTCATCTATAAACTTAGATCATACTCTCTTCACTAATGCATACAATATTCATGGGGAGAATGAGTATATACATCTAAAATTACAGGTAAGTGAGGCTCACCTGTAGGGAATACCTTTGACCATGGCAACTGATAGCTCTGGAACTGTAGATTTCAGTATACTCTTAATGTCTCTATTATTATCCATACAAATTCAATTATCTTTATCATCATATTGGGGGGAAAAATCTCTCCAGCTCTGCTTCTTTCCATTATTCTTTTCCTCCACAATTCAGAAGTGACAAGTGGCAATATTTTGAGATGTACCTTCTTCCTCCCCTTCTTTTTCCTTCTTTTTTTTTACCACCTAAATATGTCTGATGATGAATAATGTGTGTGTGTGTGTGTGTGTGTGAGAGAGAGAGAGAGAGAGAGAGAGAGAGAGAGAGAGAGAGAGAGAGAGAGAGAGGTATGACCTCTCACTTTCTGATCCATCAATTGGTTCCCCTCTGTGAAAGACTTCACTTTGTCTTATGGTCAGTAGCTAAATTCTCATCTTCCATCCAAAAAACATAATCAGGTAAAGTACATTTGTCCTCTAATCATAAAATAGTTCTGGTGTTCCTATTTCCCCACTCATTAACCTCAAAGTTATCCAATTATTCATATGCTAGTGAATCATAGAAACAAGATACTAAAACAGACTTTGTCCTCTATTCACAGCAAAGTTCTACAACATGTCATCTGCAAATGAGCAACTATTGTTTCAAGACACTAAGGCAAACTTAATTTACACCTGCTTTCTCAGAACACTGTATATAACTTTTGCCTTAGTCAAAACTGCCTTTGATGGTTGTCAAAGAGTTCTCCCATTATCTCATGTTTGGACATTGTCTTGCTTTAGGACTTAACCTCGTCTGCAGATATCAGACAACATAATGAGGATAGAAATAAAAACAGTGGTCAAGGAGAACATTTATCTATGATAAAGAGTCTTTTGGCTGGAATACTATAAGTTCTATTCTTCATCTTATAACAAAACAATAATAGGGACAAACAAGCCATTATAGTTTCAAAATGATCTGCCTACATTAATTTATTTGACAATAGCCCTATGAGACTATAAATATTTTAACCTAATTTTATGGATGAGAAAAGAAAAGTTTAAGCTCAAAGAGGTGAAATGACTCTCCCAGGATTAAACATTTAGTAGTAGAGGTAGAATTCAAGACTAAGCACTCCTGAAAAACTTATATAAAAGAATGCTATCCACAATGAGAGAAAGAACTATGGGAATAGAAATGCAAAAGCAAGACATATGACATCACCTATCACATGTATATATAGGCATGTGATTTGGGGTTTAAGTTTTTAAAAATTGCTCTTTAGCAAAAATGAATAATATAGAAATAGGTATCAGTGATAACATTTGTACAACCCAGCAGAATTGCTTGTTGGCTCTGGGAGGGGGGAGAGAAGAGGAGAGGGGAAGAAAATGAATCATGTAAACATGGGAAAATATAAATTATAAAATTTTAACTAAAATATTTTTTTAAGAATTCAAATCCAGTTTTTGGTAGGTGCCCCCCCCCCCAAATCTAGGGATCTTTCAACACTATTATATGCCCAATCTCAATGAGATAATGGGGCAGGTTGGATAGGAGAAAGTCACTTTGAACACTATTTGCCTTAAAAGAAAACTAAGGCATAGAGTAAGTAAGAGATGGTAATTTATCAGATTTGGAGTCAGAGGATTTGAAATCTAATTATATCAATCACGACCTGTGTGACTCTGGCTGGACAAATCACTTAAATTTCTAGACTTTCATTTTCTTATCTTAATTTCTTGGGGTGGGGGAGGATTGTGTGTGTGTGTGTGTGTGTGTGTGTGTGTGTGTGTGTATAATGAATGGCTTCTAATATTTTTCCAGCTTCAAATCTATAATCCTATTATAGTAGAAACTTCATTAGACTAGGAACAAGAGAGTTGGACTCCAATCCTAAATCTCCAATATATTATCCAAACCAACAAGCATGTTAGTACCTACTGTGTGCCAGGAACTAAGAAAGATGTAAAGAAAAATTGTGAGGCAGAAGTTGAGGGGAGGAAGCAGTCTCTGTTCTTAAGGAGTCTATAAAACATGACTAGATAAGCACATCCAGAATTATTTGAGGAAGAAGAGAAAGCTAACAACAAGGGGAGTGTAGAAAATTTTACCACAAAGGGGGCACCTCTGGGTGTATTTTCTTGTCTATAAAGTGAAGCAATTGTTCTAAATTATTTTTAAATTCTTTTCCATATATAGCATCATATTATTGTAAATAGCTTACCCTAGGCTACCACGAGTACCTCAGGATCGAGTCAGGAGTAGAATCTACCAACTGTCTCTCTCCTTCTCTCCATTTGGCAGGACTGCCTGAGATAAAAGCATTTCTATAGAGACTTGGGCTCATTATGCAGTCTCATACTCTCAGTCTGGAACAATATCTTGGGTTTCTTAATAGCATTATCAGTATTACAAGATGATAGTGCTCAGATTCCCAGTACTTTTTCACTTCATGCACATCTGCAAAATGTTAGTGTTGTTGTTTTTTAAGAAAAATCTCCAACGGTAGAAATCTTGATACTCAAAAATGGTACCTGTAACTATGTGATATTGCGCAAATCACTTATCTCCAAATGCCTAGCCCTTACTGCTTTTCTGCCTTGGAAGCGATCGTATTGGTTTTTTGTTTTTTTAATAGCACATGACATAAACTGAATATATACAATGACCTCTAATTCAAATGGAGACATTAGTTCTTTGGACAAATCAAGAGAGAAAGGAAAGAGTGAACAGGGAAAGACAGAAAAAAGGAAATGAGAGAAAGAGAAGAATAGAGAAAGAGAGAAAGGAGCCATACAGAATGGAAGACAGAGAAAAGGGAAAAAATATTACAGAGATAAAGATACAGAGAAAAGGCAGAAAGTGAGTAAATCTGGAGACCATAAAATAGGAGAGAGGCAGAGGAAGAAAGGAGAAAATCTAGAGATATTTAGAGATAAAAGGTGAAGGGAGGAAGAAGAGAAAAACAGAAGAGAAAAGATATGCAAAAGAAAAAAATAAGCCATAAAGAACACACAAGGGACAAGCGTCATAAGTAAGGACAGGGATTATTTTCATCTTCTGTGAGACAGATTTGCTGCTTCCTTCTTGGTTGTTTAGTGTCTTGGCTAAAAATAATTCCACTGAATGGTGTCCCAGGGACAAAGGGATGAAGGGAAATGTGATACTTTTGCAGCAGATGCAGGCATGGAAATATTCGTAATTGCATGCAAAAGTGGCTATACTAGAACCTAAACAATGGAGATTAACATTTTCACATCATCTTTTGAGTTAGGTTGATGCTACCCCAAAAGTATTTTGGCAATATTCAATATTCCTTAAGTACCCTGCCTTTTAAGAGGTTAGATTAGTTGTTCTGAAAGGATTTGGTTCTCTCATTATTGGAAGAGTACAATTATTATTGCCTTATACCTTTATTTTGTTTTGTTTTGTTTTTTTACAAAAATGATTGCAACTGTTGAATGGGAGGTGTCTTCTAAATATCTCAGCATATGAAATATTGAACACTGATTGGTGGGGTATTCTGTATCCAAAATCCTGTCACCAAAGTATTTTGGATACCAACAAAGGAATAGAGGGTTCTTTGGAGGGAGAACAAATGCAAAAAACATTGCGGTGCAAATACAACATGCATTTATTCAACACTGACTGAGTGCAGAGAGCATTGTGCAAGGGGCTTGGTGAGGTTAAAATACCTAGATGATATATCATCTGTGCATACTTTTGTTTTTCTTGGTTTTGGGTCTGTGTTGCTTTCACAATATGGTTAATAGGGAGATATGTGTTGTATGACTGCGCTTGGAAAGTCTTTATATCAGAATGGAGAAGAGGAGAGAGAGAGGCAAGGAGAGAATTTAGAACTTAAAATATTAAAAAGTCAATGTTAAAATTTATTTTTATGTAATTATAAAACAGAAAAAGGAAATGAGTTCTAAAATCATATCACCCTTATTCAAGGAAAGGAAATATCTCTTTGGCAGGACACAAATTTGGTCATTATAATTTCATAGTATTCAATTTCAACTGTTATTCTTTCTATTTGCATTGCTGTTATCATTGTGTGTATTGTTTTCCTGGATCTCTTTACTTCAGTTCATGGAAATCTTTAAATATGTCTCTCTATGCATCATTTCTTACCACATGCTATTCTTTCATTGCATTCAGATGCTACAACATGTTTACCCATTTCCCAACCAAAGAGAATCTACTTTGTTTTCAATTCTTTGTCCCTGACAAAATGCTATTATAAATATCTTGGTACATGTAGGTGTCTTCCTTTTTATCACTGACCTCCTTGCAATGGAATGTCTGAGTCTGAGTATGGACATTTCAGTCACATTCTTAGCAGAATTTCACATTGCTTTCCAAAATGGTTGGGCACAGTTCTACCAACATTGTTCCAATGTGCCAATCTTCCCATCATTTCTCCAACATGACTATTCCCGTCTTTTGTCATCTTCGACAAGTTGTGAGGTGTGAGGTGAAACTTCCCCTGTTGGGACTGTTTCTGTTTAATTGTGGTTAGTGATGGTTCATTCTTTTGTATATTCTGTAGTAGTTTGCATTTCTTCTTTTGAGAAGTGTTTGTTTCTCTCCTTGGACCTATCGATCTGTTGGTAAATGACGTTTGGTCCTTTTTATTTCTGTAAATTGCCTATGTATCTCGACTGCCAGACCATATCAGAAATATTTGCTACAAGAATGTTTTCCAGTCTTATCCTACTTTGTGCAAAAGCTTATCAATTTCACATAAATAAAACCTTAATATTTTTTGTAGTTATTCAAGATAGAATTTCTCTTTCCTTCTTTTCCTTCTGGCATCTTTTAGTAATATAAAAATCTTGATGATTTTTATGCATCTATTTTGTATCCTGCTGCCCTGCTGAAGGACTATCACCATTTTCTTTATGAACCAACAAAGTATCTACAAATAGAGATATAGTTTCCTTCTTTTAACTTATTTTTATTATCTTAGCTTCTTTCTTTTGCCTTATTATCTAATAACCATTTCTAGTACTATGTCAAGTAATAGTAGAGATTGGGTGAGGGAAGGATTCTTGCTTTTACCCTTAAACTTATTGAAAATGCTTGTAGTATTTCTCCATTACAAATAATGTTAGCTTTTGGTTTCAGATGAATGCTTTTGATTATGTTTTATAAAAGGGCCATGCTATGATTTTTAGTGTTTTTGACATAAATGAATGCTGCATTTAGTCAAAAGCTTTTTCTGCATTCATAGAAAAAATAACAACATAATTTATGAGATCCTACCTGGATTTGGATCCTGGCTCAGAAAAATAATGTTTGTATGATTCTGGGGAAATCACTTAACCTCTCTTTGCCCTGGTTTTCTCACCTATAAAATGGAGGAGCTGCACCACTTGATGACTGTTAAGGTACCTTCCAGATCCAAATCTATGATCTTCTGCTCCTATGATTGATTTTATTTTCTGCAGGCTCTTCTCTCTCTAGATTGGTTAGGAATTCATTCCTAGCCAAAGCTGTGAAAAGTAACAGGATGCAGCAAAAATTCAAAATCTAGGTTGGAACAGCTGTGTGGCTGTTCCCCAGATGTGTGTGGCATGGCAACTTCAAAGATGACTTCCTAACTTTCTATTTTTATATAAGAAATGTCACATCACTGACATGTGTTAGAGATACTCCTTCTTTTGGGAAGTCCTAGGAAGATGGTCGGTTGGGGAGTAGGATGTTGCTTGTTATCTCCATATCTTTTTTTGTTTAAACCATTACCTTCCATCTTAGAATCAATACTATGTATTCGTTCCAAGGCAGAAGAGTGGTAAGGGCTAGGCAATGGCAGGTAAGTGACTTGCCCAAGGTCACACAGCTAGGAAGTGTCTGAGGCTAGATTTGAACCCAGGACCTCCTGTCTTTAGACCTGGGTCTCAATCCACTGGTTATCTCCATTTCTTGATCTATGCTCTGCTATCTTTGTTCATAATAATTGCTGTTGGAGGATAACAGAATGTGACAAGATTTCCCCCCCTGCATTTCCATGATTTTTTGCTAATTATTGGGAAAAGAAGGGGATTGCTTCTTGGCTAGTTTTAGGGAGAAAAGCAAGAAATAATAAACAACATGCATAGGATAAAAGTCAATTAACAGAGGCATGAATCTTCCTCCTAGGAAGCTCTATGTCTTCAGTTATCTGGCAAGTGTCAAGAAAATAGCCTTAGGTTGTTGTTCTTATTGTCTTAAAGGACCTTGAGATTCTGAATATGAAACACTAACTCAAATTCTGCAGGGAATAGTAGAATAAATATCTAGTATGCAAAGATCCTAACAAAGGGATAAACCAGATTACTCCTTAATATAATCATATATAAATTTCTGCATGTATTATATATACCTTCTATAGCAAATAAATTCAGTTCATTTGCATTCCCCAGGGTAAGGAAGGAAGGCATTTACATTACATAATTCCAATAAACAAAACCTTTCCATACACCCATATCTGACAGAGGTATGGCACTAGATGGAACAGCCAGATGGTATAGTGGATAGAGTGCCAGTCATGGAGTCAGGAAATCTCATCTTGCTGAGTTCAAATCTTCCCTCAGACACTTACTAGCTGTGTGATCCTGGTCAAGTCAATAACCTCATTTGCCTCAGTTTTCTCATCTATAAAATGAGTCAGAGAAGGAAATGGCAAACCACTTCAGTGTCTCTGCCAAGAAGACTGTCAATGAATGAAGCCATGAAGAGTCAAACAAAACTGAAATGACCGAACAACATGGAACTAGATACTAGGCACTATAAAAAGTTCTGCCTCCATGAAAGTTTTATTAGCCTGGACCTGCTATTCCTTAGTGCTAAGGTATAAAATGTCTAATAATAGTTTGAAGTGTGAATCCTCCCAGTGGGATTTGCATTTGAAGAGGGCTGAAAGTCTGAAGATGAAGGAAAGAAACTCTAATATCAACCAAGTAAAGGGAAACTATTAAGAAAGGAGAGAAATGGAGGCTTCATGGAATATCCAAAATCAAATTACACAGGTTGCCTCCTACTAAGCATTTTAACTCAGGAATCCTCGGGGAGTCTTAAGAAAGAGATTACCTGCTCCAGAAAAGCAAAATTGAGAGAAAACAAACATTGTGAAAAGTCCCAGTCCCTAGTCCCCACTTCCTTGTGTTCTTTGAAGCCTGCCTCAAATGTCCCTTTTTCCATGAAATCTTCCCTGATCCCATTATCAGAAGGGATTTTTCTTTTATTTGATCATCTGATGCTTGTTTCTTCTTGGGTATACTCCATCTATTCTGATCTGTGTGATATTTATTTGTAATCTGAAAGCTCCTTAAAAACAAGACAGGCAGCAGGATTTAAAAAATCTCTTCCAGAATTTAGAATTGTGTTTTCATACATAGTAGGTTCTTTGTGTTTGTTGAATGACCATTTAAAAGCATGAATAATACCACAATCACATTAACAAATCAGATGGTAGAAAATAAGCCTTCCAGGGAGGTTCAAGATAGGTATATTTTCATGAGAAGCAAAGAAAGGGAGTTTTAAAACAAGAGCCAAAGAAGAAAATAGTGGTCTAGATAGGGGGATATGATGGGGGCCTTTACTACCTTGAAGGTAGCTGGCACTTATCACAAGAGGAAGAGAGCCTTTACTGTAGAGAAAAGTGAAAGCTCAAAAATAGGCTTCAGTGATTTCCTAGTTTTATCTGTGCCTGCAGTACAAAGTTCTGTGTGCAAACTGAATGGGAAGCTTAGACGTTGAATGCAAGAAACAGTGTCCTTTACTGTCACTATTTTACTTTTACAGTTAGTCTTAAATTTTTGCCACTCAGAGCACTGACTTTAGATATATTTATCAGGTTTTTGAGCCTGGAGCTTAAAGCCTTTCTCATTTGGGATGCTAAGCTTTTTATCTGTTTTCCTTTCAAAGCTTTGCAGCTCACTTTAAAGGCCATAGTGCCAGTTAAAAAATAAAGGAAACTTGAATTCTCCAGTGCCAGTGACAGGAGAAAGAAGGGTCCCAAGAATAACATCAGGAAAGTTCCAAATGGTTAGAGAAAGCTTTTCCTTTATGAAAAAGTGTTGGAGTGAAGACAAAAACCAGGTATTTGGGGAGTTTGCATCAAATGAATTATTGGGGGAGAGGATGGGTCCTCTTTCAATCTAAAACCCAGCAGAAAAATAGTTTGTGCCTCTTGGGGTATAATAAATAGTACATCCATTGACAAACTGGAATTCATCCAATAAACTCATCACTGAATATTCTGGCAATTATATAATTTAAATAATCTGTTAGAATTATAGCTATACAAGTAATGATTTTGCTTTGTTAGACTGACTTGTAGATGTTTTATATATTTGTAGCTATTTCAAATGAGACTTCGCTTTATTATTTCATTCTGTATTTTCTATTGCCATAAAGAAATGTTCTTGTTTTGTGGGTTTATTTTTGTATCTTGCCTTTCATTGAAGCTCTTTAATAGTCTTCATTTCTTTGCTGATTCCCTGGAGTTTTCTATGTAAAATATCATGTCATCCTAGTACAGAAATAGTCTTTTCTCCATGTTGCCTATGTTTATGTTCTTTCTCATTGGTATTGGTAGTAGTTCTAGAACCATGTCAAATTATGATGTGCAAAAGGACCATTATTGCTTTACTCCTGTATTTACTGAGAAAGCTTCTAGAATTTCACCACTGCAAATATTAGTTGTTGGTTTTAGAGATATACTTTTATCACATGAAAATGGTCATTCTTTTCCTATGCTTTGAAGAGTTTTTAGTATAAACTGGTATTTTACTTTATCAAAAATGTTTTCCTTATTTATTGACATAACCCTGTGGTTTGTTTTAATATAATTAGTTGGTATTTTAGAGCTTATCTAGTCCAAGTCCCTCATTTTACATGGGAGTCTAAGTCAAAAGAACTTAACATATTCATTTAAACTACTAAAAGGACAGGGTCTTCTTCTCTGCAAGTCTCACAAACATTTTCTCATTCAATCTAATTTAAGGTATTTTTATTAGCAAAGAAAAATTAATATGGGTTGTGTTGCAGGAGATAGAGGTGTCTTTGTAATCCAGTATTAGATTATAATGATATTAACTAGAACAAGATTTTCCTTGTAGTTCAGATTCAATTTAATTCAACAATTATCTATTAACCACATGCTATGTATTACACATTAAATTGGGTGCTAGAGAAGATAAATGTTAGATGAAGCAAGAACTCTTCCCTTAAGGAACTTGTGGTCTAATAAGTAGAGTAGATATAAATATATTTTGTTATGATACACAGTGATAAAAAATAAATGAGAAAGTTAAGAAAAAGGTAGTGTCTGCAGCCTGGTAATATGATGGCAGAATCATTTGTTTTCTGACTTTAATGCTCATTCTAATGCACCAATTTTTCCCATAATAGATAATTATTAGGAAAGAAAAAATGATAAACCAGGTCACATGATACATTGTTAATACATTCTTAGAGTACTTGGTGATATCAATGAGGTCTGCTTTGTAATTTGATTTTAACAGGAGAGTATTTGTTTCATTGGGTACTGATTATTATTACCCAATAAATTGTAACAGGGTTCCCTTCTTATTAGATTAGTCTTTGCAACACCAAGTTCAGTGTGGGATATTTAGAGTAATTACAATCACATACATACACCTTGAAGCCTTATCTAGCACCTTTTCTCCCTACAGAGGAGAAAGAAACCACAAATCAAACAGCCAAATATTTAATTAAACCAAAAAGACAAAGTAAATAACAAGAGAACAATCAAAGAGTAGAATGCTTCTCTAGCTTTTCCACCATCTTGCATGCAGGATAGATTTCCCTCAGGCTCAGTACTAGTGGGAACACTCCCCCCCAAATTCATGTTCATATTCCTGACGATTGGTTATGACTCCCTTCTGTACTCCATCTCCACAGCTTTCCTTTCTCTTGGCCACTGAATCTGTAGTTTAACTTACTGTATTCAACTAACCTGTTTTCTGGTCTGCTATTAGAGCTATCCTCTGCTGGTACAACTGCTTTTTCCTTTAAAAAGCATGTTCTCCTGTGTGTGACTGCTCCAGGCCAGTATGTCTAGAGCCCAATCAACACATTTTCACTTCTTGTGTTAATCAAATCTAGCACTACTCAGGAATACCCAGGAAGCTCTCAAGACCTTTTCTCACTTTATTTATTGTCAATGGAAAGTTTCCTAACACTCCTTCCAATTGGGTTGAGGTGAATGAATTGCTTTGAACTCACATCATGTCTCTGTCAGCTAGCAGCTCAGCCATGAAAACTGCCTTGAAGCCTCACTGAGCCTCAAGGAGTAACTCGATAACACTAGTGGGAGAGAGCCAAACTTTGCCTTGCATTCCTGCTGCTATGGAAAAGTTCTGTGTCTTTCTTGTTTCCTGCTTCCCTTCTGTAGTCTACCAGGGTCAATGTGGACCTAAAATGTCTGGCCGACATGTCAAACTAGTTTCCTATCGACTTCTTAGCATCCCAGGGTCCAAGAGTCCTCAGACCAAAAGCTCAAAGTCCAAGTACTCTTCATCCATGGAAGGGAGGTGAATATCAGCCTCCCACTGAGGTCACAATTCCCCAAAAGGATAACTATGTGGTTGTACTTAACACAAACCTGTTTTTATGGTATACTCCAAAGTTTTTATTGCTTCTCCTGCTTTGTGTCGTTTGAGCTGACTGGCAGAGAGGACAAGCCCATTTTTACAAGGGAAAGTCATATTTAAAACACACATATATACAGAGCCAAAGTTATGACAGTTTAAAGCTTCCAGGAGTCATTTAATTGGATCTGTCTTCATAACCAGCTTCAACTGGCTTGCAACAAGAACCATTACATAAAAAGTAAAAACCTGATTTGGAAAGAATATGTTAGTCCCCCAGGCACTTGGTTTCTTTTCCATATATAAATAATATTGCATTTGGAATCAGAGGACCCCATTCTGACACTTACTATTAATGGAACCTTGAATAAGTCATTTCTTTTCAAAAAAAGGAAAAGGAAAAAACTCTCCAAAGGAGAAAGAAACTATCTATGGCTTTTGTTCTGATAGAGGTACATCCCCTGAAATAGATTACTCTCTGTTGCAGCTGCCACCATTCCCTCCATTCCCCACTCTGGTACCCAGACTTCCATAGCCCTCTCTGGCCTTAGAAGGAATGAAAATTCCTCTTTAAGACTTATTGAACATGATAAAGTTAAAGACTGCATTTAATAATTGAGATAAAAAGCGAAGAATAAAAAGATACAAAGCTAAAGGAATCAAGAAGGCATAAAGGTCCAGAGCTGTTTGTTTGATTCTGCTGTAACTTTAATCTATTCTACTTCTAATTTCCTTTGCTCCAAAGATGACCTCTAGAGTTTAGCTGTGAATTCTTGGCATCTTTCTGTCTGGAGTGTTTATTTACAACCTTGCAAATAACCATAAATTGGCCAACCTACCAAAATTCCACAGAGGGTTTACCTTCCAAGCTACACAACTCAGAGCTTGGTGCAGCCAGCGCTTTGGCTTTCAGTGACAAAAAAATTAGAAGCCTTAAATTTGGCAGAAGACCTGCACTTAAGTAATGTCTCTGATACTAGTTGTGTGCTCATGTGTCCTCATCCATAAAGTGGAGATAATATTTTCAGTTATTCCGGCATGGGGCTATCGTGAAGAAAGCAGTTTGGGAATGCTCAAGTGGTAACAACTATAAACAAATTTAATGGCTTTTTGTTCCTCTTGTTTAATGTTTTGGTAAGGTTATATCATAGTAGGAGGAGTAGTGAGGTAGTGCAGTAAACCTGGAGTCAAGTAGATCTGCCCTCACACTCTTATTAGCCAGTCACATAACCTCTATTTGCCTCAGTTTATGCAAATATAGATAATAATAGCACTATCCTCCCAAGGTTGCTATAAGGATCAAATGAGTTAATAATCATAAAGCCCTTAGAACAATGACTGGCACATAGTAAATACTATATAAACTTTAATTATCATCTTCATCATTATTATTGTTTTGGTTATATACTGAGCTCAGTAACCCAACCCTAATCACCACTTAATGTCACTTAAGTCAGGAATTATAAATAGTAAGTCTTATAGGTGGATTCAGATGAACAATTGTACAGTTACAGGCTGTGGCATTCAGGTTATATAATAGTTCACATAAAAAAGATCTGAGAATTTCAGTGGACCGGCAGTTTGAGATATGAATTACCAGTGCCATACAACAGCCAAGAAAGCTCACTCAGTCTTAGGCTTTGGGGCTATACTAAGAGAAACCTAATGGGCATCTAAATGGCTCAGTGGATACAGAGCTAAGCCTAGAGACAGGAGGTCCTGGGTTCAAAGATGACCACAGACACTTCCTAGCTATGTGACCCTGGGCAAGACATTTAACCCCCATTGCCTAGCCCTTATCACATGTAAGTTCTAAGGCAGAAGGTAAGGCTATTTTTTAAAGAAAGAAAGAGAAGCCTAAAAGCCAGGAATGAGGGACCAGATAGTATTCTGGCATGCTCAGACCATACCTGGAATATTGTATTCAGTTCTGGGCACCACATTTTTGGAACAATACTAACAAACTGTAGAGTGACCAAGGGAGGGCAACCAAAATGGATGAAGATAAGGGAGACCAGAACAAATGAGGCTGAAGAAAGTAGAGATGTGTGTCCTAGAGAAGGGCTGCTTCAATATTTGAAGGCCTTCACATGGGCATGGGATTCTTCTGTTTAGCCCTAAAGAACAGAATTGGGAATTTTAAAAAAACAACAAAACAAAACAAAAAACAAAAAACAAAAAAAACCCAACTCCGGGCTATGCCCTAATTCATAGAAGTTAGGAGGGAGTCAGTGAAGAACAGTGGAAAGACCTTTGACTATATAAGGAAAACTTTCCTAATGATTATGATCATCCAGAAGTTTAGTGCTCTGCCTTGGCAAGGAAACACATTCAGCCTCAAGTGGAGGTTGTCAGAAGATGACTAGATGGATGGATACTCCTCAGGAAGTTGTTCCAGGAGACTCTTGTTCAAATGGCCTCTGGATTCAGAGTGAGTGACTACAAATCCCATCTCTTCTACCACCTGTGTGATCTCAGGCAAATCACTTCACCTTCCTGGGACATATTTTAGTCAATGTTAAAATGACCCTTGGACTAGATGGCCTCTGAGATAGAGCTCTACATCAATGTTGCTTACTAGATATGTCATTGTGGGCAAGTTATTGACCTTTCTGGACTTTGGTTTTCTCATCCATAAATGTGAGGTCATTCTAGACTGGTGATTTCAAACTCAAGCAGAAACAGGGGCCACTAAATGGTATAAGGATCCCAATGAATCACACAGGGACTTAGAAAAACATGTTAATATTATCTGTTTTATTCATTTTCCATTTCCATTTTCCAAGTTTATTTTCAGTTGGTTTGGCCTTATTAGTGTGGACCATGTGTTTGACCCCTCTGCTCTTGATATACCACTCTTAGGCTTTTTGGTCTCAGGATCCCACTCTCAAAAATTATTGAGGACTCTAAGATCTTTGGTTTATATTGGGTGTATCTATTGACATCTACTGTGTTAGAAATTAAAACTAAGTTTTTGAAATGTTTATTAATTAATTTAAAAAGACAATAATATATTCATTGCATGTCAATATATTTTTATGAAAAATCACTAAATTTTCCAAAACAAAGAAATGAGAGAGAAGAGTAACATTGTTTAACATATTTTTGCAAATCTCTTTCATCTCTTGCTGAATAGGAGACAGCCAGATTCTCCTATCTGCTTCTGTATTCATTTCTATTACAATCTGTTGATTTGGTTGAAGTAAATAAAGAAAATCTGGCTTCACAATCATATGTAGTTGGAAAAGAGAGGAGTATTTTATTAGACAAATAATGCTTTAGTACTATTATGAAATTCGTTATGACCTCAAAGACCTCCTGGAAGACTCTTGGAGGCCCTCTAAGAGTCCATTGACCACACCTTCAGAACCACAGATCCAGTGCATCTATAAAGTATCTTCTGAGAGAAGGGGGAGCCAGGATAGCAGAATAAAGGCAAGCAATTGCCTGAGGTCTCTCCAAACAATGTTAATACGATGCCTCAAAATGAATACTGCAGTGGTAGAACCAGAAAAAGAATGAGGTGAAAAAATTTTCTAACATAAGGCAACTTGATGTAGAAGAAATACATTCAAGTCTATAGCAGGGTCTTGCCCTAAGAATGGGAGACTCAAATTCCATTCAGTCCAGAAGAAAAGAATTTTATTTGAAGAAGTAGTGGTTTTTGGTAGTAGGACCCCCAAATGGAAAAATATGTCCAAAAATTCACTGAAGAAAACAACTCCCTAAAAATAGAATTGACCAAATGTAAAAGAGGTACAAATCTCACTGAAGAAAATATTCTTTAAAATATCTTCAATAAATGTTCTAAATTGTATGCTTCCATGTTTCTCTGACCTCTAAGATTCTTCCCAGTTCCAAAAGTATTCAATATAATACCCTGAGAAAAACTCACTGTACTATATAGGGTTAAAAGGAAATATATATGTTAGTAGATGGATGGATAGATGGATGGATGGATGGATGACTAGGATCCAAGAGACCTCTCAGATCCTTGGCTCTTCTGTTTTCCTTATCTGAGACACAAAATCTTCTTAGGAACATTTAGCCAGACTAACCATCTAATAGGTTCTTTCCCGTTTCTATGACAACTCCTTCTCAGCCTCCTTTCTTGGATTATCATATACAATATACCCCCTAAATGTGGTTGGTTTTGTCCTACTTCTCTTCTCTTTCTGCCCATATAGATAAGTGACCTCCATAGCTCAAATGGATTTAATCATGATCTGTATGCCAATGATTCTCATATCTATAACCTAATCCCAAGGTAATCTTCTGAACTCTACTCCCCCATCATCAACTTATACATTTCATACCAGATATCCTCTAAGCATTTTAAACAATTATCCAAAATTGAACTCCTTATCTCTCCCCAAAAATCTACCCCTCGTTCAAACTTCTAATTTCCATTTAGGATACCAGAATCTTTTCAGTCACTCAGATTTGAAACTTTGATATCATCTTTAATACCTCATTCTTATACATTCCACATATTGATACAGTTGTCAAATCTCATGATTTCTGCCTCCACCTTATCTGTCTTATCTACTTTTTCCTCTTGAATCAAAGAGCCACCAACATAGTTCAGGTCCCTATCACTTCATACCTGAACTATTACATTGAATTCTTCCTTCTTGAAGTCTCCCTGTCTCCAAACCATTCTTTGCAAGCTGTCAAACTAATTTTCCTAAGTGCAAATCATTAAGTCCCCCTATAAACATAAACTCTCCTTTTGGCATTTAAAGTCCTTCACAATCTAATCCCGTTCTTCCTTATTTCCTTATTTTCCCTCCATAAACACTCCTGTCCACCTCTTAGAATCTCTGGTTTTCTTCAAGGATCATTTCAAGAACCATATTCTACATGAGACTTTTCCTCTCAGTTTCTAATTCCTCCCCCCCCCCACAACCAAAATCAACTTATATCTCTTTTGTTTATACCCATCGATGCATGTCTTCTCTTCCCCTCCTAGACTATAACCTCACTAAGGGCAGGAGTAGTTTTTGCTTTGGGGTTTGTATCCCTAGCAATTAGCCATGCCTGGTCCATAATAGCAACTTGATAAATATGTATTTAATGACAGATTGATTGTAAATTAGGGGGTTGGATGGGATGATTACTAAGGTTCCTTCCAGCTCTGCAGGTCTATAATTCTGAACTCACCCTCCCCTAGATGCTTCTTGGCTTTGGTAATCAGTGAATGTAATCAGATGAACAGGCAGATGCATTAGATGGTGATTGGGGACTCAGAGCATCACCCTGTCTAGGTCACCTTCTTGGGTTTCAAATACATTTGGCCATTGGCCTTTGGCTACTTACTTCCTTGGGCTTTACTTCAGTTTCTCCTGCTGGGGAATCAACAATGCTAACCTGTAATCTAATGGAAAAGATCGGGTGAAGAAAAGGCTCTTTTTAAGGTCCTTAAATCACAGGGCTTTTTTTTCTTTTAAGAAATATTTACTGGGAAAAGAAGCAAAACCAAATGTACATGAATTTTAGACAGAATTAGAAAAGGTCACAGAACAAAAGTAGTTCCCACTAATTTGTTGTTTGTTAATTTACCCTCTTCTAGTTTGTTAAATGGTAATGGTTTTATGTGAAATTTTATTTATTTTGTGTTCATTTAATTATTTGTATTTATTCGTGTCTATTATGTATTTATTGAGTACTTACTACTATATGCAAGGCATTGTGCTTAAAGCTGTGTGGGTAATGACTACAACAAGAAATGTGAAAACAACATCAAAGGCAGCTGAGATTAAATTAATTGCAATGACTAATCCTGGCTCTGAAGAAGAGAAGATGAAACACATATGCCTTCCTACTGAGAGAAAAAAGAGGAGGGATGCAGGTACTGTTAGGTGTGGCTGCTTTGCAAATGTCTAAACTATTTTTCTTTGAATAAAGGAGAGTTAAGATAGGGTCTAAGTATAAATCAGAAAATGGCTGTGATTATCCTCTCTATCGTCTATCTATCTATCTATCTATCTATCTATCTATGTCTATCTGTCCCTCTGTCCCTGTCTCATTAATAAAAAGAAATAAAGACCTATAGAAAAGAAGATATATTTCCCTGACCTCAAAGAATTTGCAATTTGGGAAAGAAGAATTGAAGAAGTTATAAAGATAATTAATGCATAGCAGTGTTCAATCCTCTGTATGCCAACTCTTTCCAAATGTGCAGTAGTTCAGAAGAAAGCAGACTGGGATGATAAGGGAAGATAAGCATACTTAGAAAAAATAGCTTTTTAAATGTGAGGCCTTACCAATACTTAAAGGATTCCCACAAAATTGAGTATCATACTAATTATCCAAAGACTCAGGTAGTCTGTTATTCAGCCAGCAAACATTACTTTAGAATTTACTAGGTACCAGGCACTGAGCTAAGCTGGAGATAGAGAGAAAAATTAATTCCTGATCTCAAGGAGCTTACATTCTAATGAGGAAAATAATGTGAAATACAATAGGCTTGCTGGAATTAAGTTTGTGTATTCACAGTTGTAGGAGGAGAAATAATAATAATAATAATAATAATAATAATAATAGCTAGCGTTTTATAGAGCTTTAAGGTTTTCAAGGCACTTTACAAACATTATTTTATTTTGTCCTCAGAACAACCCTCAGAGGGAGGTAATTACTATCCCCATTTTATAGATGAGGAAATTGAGGTAGGCAAAAGTTAAGTGACTTGCCCAGGGCCACCAAACGAGTAAGTTTCTGGAGAGAGATTTGAACTCAAGTCTTCCTGACTCTAGCGAGATCTCCACTAAACCACCTTGCTACCACTAGAGGAGAGACCTCACTGTGAAAGTAAATAGTATTTTAGAGGCATTAAATGCACACCAGTTGGGCAATTCACATTTATAGTTCCCCTAGCATCTCCATGCTAGAGGAACTCAGCAACCTGATGAGATTTTTGCTATTGCAGAATACAGTGCCAACTATAATGTCTCCCTGCCATATGTGAAGTGTGTCTGAGTTACTGCTGATGTGCATTCATTTCCTTGCCTGTTGGCTTTTAAACAGACTGAATAGATGATGCCACTGTATATATGCCAATGCACCGTAAGCAGTGCTGAAAGGAGGTGATGCTTTGGGACATCAGCAAGAGGAAGCAACTTGGGAAGACTAATTATCTGATGAAAAACTAGAGGGGAGGGACCTGGGTGAAGAATGACACTCAGAGTCTCATGGCAACCCGATTCCATAAATATTTGCTACGATGATGATGATGATAATTTAAATTTACAGAATCTACAAATACTTCATCATCATGGAATGCTTTATTTAAATGCCTACTGAGTACAAAATTCCACCTGGTCTTTCTTAATAGGAACTGCCAGCAGTTCCTATATAATGAACCTGTGGGTGGTGACCTGAGAAGGAGAATGGAGGCTGGAGGAATATGGATGAAAAGATTATAGGTGGAGGGAGAAAAGTCAGAATACAGACTCAGAGACAACAAGTTAAAACATGTGGGGAGTCACGAACTTCATTAATACCTCTCTAAAAGAAGATAACAAGCAGAGAAATTAGAAGTAGGAGAAACAAGAGAACATGTGGAGAGCTGAGAGCTCCAAGATACCTCCCATGGGCCAGAGAGCTGAAAGACTAATGGGAGATATGTGGGCCAACTGCATTGTGGGAATCAAACAAACATGAGGAGCAATATAGGCAAGACCAAGAGATGTAAGACCAAGAGGTGCAAGAGGCAAGAGCAAGGGCACGGGCAAGAGAAGCAAGGCAAGAGATGTAAGAGGGAGGCTTGCACGTGTTCCCCAACTTTTATTGGAGATTTTAGGAATGTGTAGTGAGAGGTGATCAATGAATATGTAACATGGCATAAGTTTTAACATTGGTTAAATTGACAATGACAAAATCAAAGAGGTGGAGATTAACACAACATGCGCCTTGAAAAGGAATGTGATCTGAGAAGGCATGAGCTAAGATACTGTGGCCAGAAATGCTCTGCTCAGGAATTTTCTGGCCCTTTGGACTGCAGACTAGTCTATACAATGATTAATAAGTGACCTGACCATGAGTCTGGTAAATGAATACATGAGATACAGTATCAATACACCAGCCCTACTTCCAAGATGCTAACATGCCTGGTATGCTACATTCTTGACCTTCCATGAGTTGTTAGTGCTCTGCCCTCTCCTTTACTACTCAGTATTTATTTTGCATATATTTTGTATTTAGTTATCTTCATAAGAATTATTTCCCCTGGTAGAAGTAAGCTCCATGAAGGCAATGGCAAGTTCTGGCACCTAGTACATATTTAATAAATGCTTATTGAGTTGAATTGATTTAAAGATAGACCTTATAAGGGATACAAACTTTAATAAGATAATTCATGCATACCATCAAAAATTATCATTTTATAATAATTATTATAGTCCTAATAAAAAGATAAGATACCAACATAAATTAGTTATAAATTAGAATGAATTAAATGCATAAATAAGGTATGAGAAGCTAAAAGAATTCCAGTGGTGAAAAAATCACAACTGGGGGGACTGAAGACTTCATAGAGAAGGTGATATTTGAAATGGCTGTTGAGTGATGAGTAGAAAGTTTCAACGGACCAAGAAAGAGAAGGAGGGGAATAGGAGAGCTAGGTGGGAGAGCCAACCCTGAAGACTGGGGATCCTGGGTTCAAATCTGGTTTCAGACACTTTCTAGCTGTGGGACCCTTGGGCAAGTCACAAGCCCAATTGCCTAGACCTTACCACTCTTCTTCCTTGGAACTTAGCTCAGTAGTGATTCTAAGAGAAAGTAAAGATAAGGAGAGCAGAGGAGAGGAGAGGAGAGCAGAGCAGAGGAGAGCAGAGCAGAGGAGAGCAGAGCAGAGCAGAGCAGAGCAGATGAGAGGAGAGGAGAGGAGAGGAGAGGAGAGGAGAGGAGAGGAGAGGAGAGGAGAGCAGATAAGAGGAGAGGAGAGGAGAGGAGAGCAGATAAGAGGAGAGGAGAGGAGAGGAAAGGAGAGGAGAGGAGAGGACAGGAGAGGACAGGAGAGGACAGGAGAGGACAGGAGACCAGGGAATTTCAGAAAATAAAACAAAGGTATAGAATCAGAAGAGCATAGAATATAGTCCAAGGATGGCAATACTTCTGTTGAGTTGACCCTAGAATAATGTGAGATGAAACTGTAAAGGCAGGTTGAAATGATATTGGGAAGGTCCTTAAATGTCAGTCTAAAAGCTAGTAGTTTATTCTGTAGGCAATGCAGCCCAAGGAACTGTCTTCAGTCAAGGAGTTAAGCTGTGACACAGGTTGGGGTAGTTTGTCAAACACACACTGGAGGAAAGCTGGGAGCCAGAGACAATATCTCCTCTTGCGCAAGATTTAGAGTTTACTCTCTTGTCTGTTATCATTATTGTATATGCCACTGAACTTCAATATGAACATTTCCTCAATAAGCATATAATTAATAATAAACAGGACATGGAGCAGTTAGGTGGCTCAGTAGATTGAAAGTCAGACCTAAAGAAGGGTAGTCCTGGATTCAAATCTGGCCTTAGAATTTCTGCATTCTTTCCAATTCCCACTTGTTTCCTTTCCAAGATAGTACTATATGAGAGTAGAAAAGTGGGGCAGTACAAGGGTGAGAAGGCAGAGAAAAGAACCCCAGACTTAAGTCAAAAGACAGGTCTGGATCCTTACTTTGTTACATATAATCCTTGACATTTCCCACAAGTCATTTCACTTTTGGAGCTTTCTTTTGGCATTTCCTCATGTATAGAATCAGTCAATTGGACTAGAAACTCGCTGAAGGCTAATTCCCTCCCTGATATTCTCTAAGTCTATGTTCTAGCTCCATTCAGTGATGAAACTTTTTTCTAAAGCCTGAGCCACAATGTAGGGGTGATGAGATGGAAAAGACTGTCCTTCAGAGGCAGTGAACATCCCCATTCATTCCCTAACTTTGGCACTTTGAGGGATCTCCAGACTCATCCATATGCAACTTGATCAGTGTAGATTACCAACAATGCCTTCTCTTATACTATTCTTGTTTGCATCCTGCCATCATTCTTTCATAAAAGTTAACAATCAAGGCATCTGTTTCATTTAATATTTTGTGGATGCCAATGAAGGACTCAAACTGACTGTTATCCCTCATTTTTGCTACATGACAAGCAAACCTTTTCTGGCTATATATATTTGATCTAAAATGACCCCTTCCACCTCTAAAATAAAAGAATGGGGAAAAATAGCTCATGGCACAATAAAGAATGAAGTAGCCACATCTGACAGAGACTAGTTTTCTGGTTCCCTATCATCCCCAAAAGGGGAACTCACAGATTCTAAGCTGGAGGAAGCTTTTGAGACACTATTTCTTCTTTGTGTCCACTTGTCAGATGGATGTAGCAGGAGCCCCTTGCCAAATATCAGGAGCTTTTATATCTTTTCCACAAATGTAAATCCAGAATGGAATACCACCTCCCACCCCTCCAGACACCGAGGAGTCCTGCAAGGACATAACATCCTTCAGTATTTTGGTTGGAAGGACTCTCTAAATATTCTAACACTTCTATTTAGAACAAACTGACTAATAAAATGAGATCATAATATTTGCAAAAGTGCTTTCTACACCATAAAGCATGATATAGATGCTAGTTATCATCATTATTATAACTGAAACGCACACCCTTTGATAAGAAAAGAATGAAGCCATCATTACCGTGTTTAGTAGATATTTGTGTGTGAATATAGTGTGTACATTTCTATGTATACCTTTGACATAAATGTATATCTATAAACATATATATGTGTGCATTATGCAAGTATGTATAATACTTGTATGTAAAATTCAAGTTGCTTCCCCACATCAAATGACAAAGAAATGTGGCTCTTAGTCTCTATTTGCACCTTGTCCAGAGTGATCCAATCAGTATGCAACAGAGGTTGGAACTGAATTGAGGTCTTCCTGATTCTGAGGTTAGCTTTCGGAATACTACTGCAGGTATCATTTGTCTCATTTAATAAGTGAAAAAACTTTGCCCAAAATCATGAATCTATTGTTCAAGCCAAGCTTTATGAGATCTTATTGTCAAGTGTGAGTTTGCTGCTTCTCTCTGTGTTTCTCTTTCTTTGTGTTATGAGATCCATTACCAGGGTGTGTTTGTTATTAATGGCATATTATAGTGCCTTGTTATACGTAAAATTCAATTTAGAACTGATGCTGGATGTGGCCCAACCATAACATATCCATGGGCAGGCAGGTATCAAACATATGACCTGTAGGTAACCCTCCAGTCTAAAACTGAAAACAAATAAAATGTAATTAGGGAATAGTTCATGAAATAAGTAAAAATACAATAAGGCACAAATGATGCAAACAGGTCATTTTCTAAGCCAATTTCTGGCCCTTAGGGGTCTTTAGGTATAATTTTTATTTGAGTTTTGACCACTTGTCTAGTGGATAGCATATTGTACTTGGAATCGGGAAGGACTGGGTTCAGATTCTGATTTTGCTATAATCCAGGTGGCCATGGTCAAGACACTTAATTTCTCTGAGCCTCAGTTTCTTTATCTATAAAATGAGGAAAGTAATCTCCATAGAACCTCAGTTATAGTCTTGTTGTTACTTTTAAATGAGGTTATATGTTATATGTCAGTTATTTCATATAAATAACTACATAAATGAATTATGATTATAGAGTGAAAGTTTATCTTAGATTACTCCACTTAATTACTCCAAGGAGCTGCTGCTTTAAGTTCCTTTGATCTTAAGGAGCCCAGAAATGTCAATAAAGCATCATTTTTCTACATAGAACTCCTAAGCCAGACACTATATACTAGTACAGCATTGAAAAAGAAGAGCAGTGGAATCACCTAGTAATTCATAGGAAGAAGAATAGTGATTATGTCCATCTCTCTCTGTGTCTGTCTCTCCCCTTCCCTTTCTCTCACTCTCCCTCCCTTTCTCTCTCTCATTTTCCCCCCCACTCTCACTCTCTCTCTCACACTCTCTCTCTCTCTCTCTCTCTCTCTCTCTCTCTCTCTCTCTCTCTCTCTCTCTCTCTCTCACACACACACACACACACACACACACACACACACACACACACACACACACATCACGTTTGTCCCAAAATATTCTGAGTGTTGGGACGAACCCAATTAAGTAGGCTTTTAATGCAAGGAAGGAAATGTAGTTGTAACTTCTTGGGCATCACTGAGACTGGGTGGAATATGACTCATGAGTGGAAGATGGTGTTGGAAGGGTATAATTTATTTAGAAGTCTGTGATAGACTGGTTTCCAGTGTTCCCATTAGCTGAAGTGAACAGAATGGCTTGTTTTCCATACTGATCTACTTCTTTTGCCTTAGGCTTTAAACAAACAACCATCAAACAACCTGCTGTTTACAGAGCATTGTAATAGGTTCTGGGTGAGATGCCAAGTTTAGCTTAGGTAAAATCTCAGCCACTTCAGTGCTAGCAGTCTGGTTGAGGGATAAGACAACAGTATTACATGACATAATACAGTCAATCAGCCAGTTAACAAGCATTTATATGATAGTATATTTTAAAAGTATAAAACCAAGCATTATGTAAGGTTTGAGGGTGAAATTATGGGTAGCTAGATGGTGCAGTGGATAGGGTGCTCTCTAGATAGACTCTTCTTCCTAGGCTCAAATCTGGCCTCAGACACAAGCTATGTGACCTTGAGCAAATCATTTAACTCCATTTGCCTCTGTTTCCTCCTCTGTAAAATGGGCTGGAGGCAAACTACTCCAATATCTTTGTCAAGAAAGCCCCAACTGGAATGACTAAACAAATTGTGGTATCTATTGGTGATGGAATACTATTGTACTTGAAAGGAATAATGAAGTGGAGGAATTCCATGTGAACTGAAATGACCTCCAGGAACTGATGTGGAGTGAGAGGAACAGAACCAGGAGAACATTGTACACAGAGACTGATACACTGTGGCACAATCAAATGTAATGGACTTCTCTACTAGCAGCAATGCAGTGATTCAGGACATTTCTGAGGGACTTATGAGAAAGATGCTATTCACATCCAGAGAAAGGACTGTGGGAGTAGAAACAAAGAGGAAAAACAACTGCTTGATCACATGGTTCGATGGGGATATGATTGGGGATGTAGACTCTAAATGATTACCCTAGTGTGAATATTATTAATATGGAAATAGGTCTTGATCAATGACACATGCAAAACACAGTGGAATTGAGCATTGGCTATGGGAGTGGGGTGGGAGGTGGGGAGGGAAAGAACATGAATCATGTGACCATGGAAAATTTTTTTTAATCCACTAAATAAAAATTTAAAAAACTATAAAAGACTTATAAGGGAGATAAATTTAAAAAAAGGAAAGAAAGAAAAAAGAAGAAAGCCCCAACTGGATCTTGATGAGTTGGACATGACCAAAATGACTGAACAACAACAAAGAGGGGGATAAAAGTAATTACCAAGTGATGAGTCAGGGAAGACTTTGTGAAAAGGGTGGCATAAGGGGTTAAAGGGAATAGGAATTCAACAGGCAAAGAGAGAGTGTTCCAGTGACAGGAATCAGTATAAACCAAGTCACAGGCAAGACACTATAGTATATCTTTTTAGGATAGAGAGTAGTACAGGGTAGCTAGAGCACAAAGCATATAAAACAGAATAATGTGACATCAGCCTAGAATGATAAGGTGACTCTAGATGGATGTTTCCTTTCCCTGCTAGTCAAAGGTATATTTGCTAGTTGCTACTGCTATGAAAATTATTTTCTTAAGGGATGGCCTTGAGCATGTCACTGCCCTACTCGGTGAACTCCACTGGCTCCTCATTGCTTCAAAGGTCAGATGATCTCTTCTATTTAACATGAGAAAATATTAGTATCTTTGATTCAACCAACTTTTATAGCTTTCTTCCATATGTACTCACCTTGGCATGTACTCACTTTGACCTCTTCGAATCAGTAGTTTCCTTCAAGATTCAGGTCAAGAGTCAGCTTTAACATGAAGACTTTTCTGATCCCCCAGTTTCCAATGTCCCCCCCAATTATATTCTATTTATCTTGTAGATATTTTGTACCCATCAAATGTTGCCTCCACAGGTTTGGCAGGAAGCTTCTTGAAGGTAGAGATGGCTTCATTTTGGTTTTTAGATTCTGAGTGATTAATATAGTACCTGACAAATAATAGTCACTTATTAAATGTTTGCTTGATTGGTTGATCTTACTTCCCTTGTCTAACAGTATAATGCTAGATATAAAATGCAAAGAAGCCAATTCCATGTATATATATGCATATATATGTGTGTATATGTTATGAGTTTACATATATATGTAAATATGCCTAGATATACACACACATATCTGAGAATCAGGGGCCTGGGGAAAATACTAAATGGTCCTCAATGCCAATTTTAGTTTTTCTTAAAAATTACCCCATTCTTATTCCTCAACTTTGTGTAAATCTCTCTGTAACAAAACAACACTCTTTGGCAGGGGACCAGAGTCAACAATGCTGTTTTACTACTTATCTGGAGCATGACCCATGAACTCCTCTAACTTCCAAGGGCAAAGTTACTAGTGGTTTTCTGAACCGTGGGGTCACTATATTCACACAGGAAGCCTAGATTTATTTGATCCACTGATAGAATATGACTTCTTTCCTAAGCCTTTGCCTAGGTGAAAGCAATCCTCTTAAGGTGAAAGCAATTAGAAAGAAATTTGGCCTTGGACTCTCAAGATACAGGTTCCAGTCCTGGCTTTACCATGAGTTAAAAGTACAATGTTGGGTATCCTTGCCAAGCCTCAGTTTGATGAAAATAAAGTAAGCCCAGACAATTGCCTCAAAACAAAGGAAATGAGGAGGAATATATCTCACTGGAATAAGACGTGATATATCCCAGACTACATAACATCTGCAAGAATGGGCAGAAATTGGAGAAGCCAAACACACTGTGATATAGTCAGAGGCAATAAAGCTACAGAATGGGAACAAGCCCAGCCCAAGTCATTCCACACAGGTATAGAAGACAGAGAAGGAAGTAATTGTTCAAACCCTCATGCAGCAGTGGAGTGCTGAGGACACAAGGGAGCAAAGAGTGGGAAATAGAACTTCAAGAATTTATTCAGTCCCTCACAGCAGCAGAGCCCTAGGCTACAGGGAAGAAAAAAGGAGAACTAGAACCTCAAGAATCTACTCACTCCCATGTGGCAGCAGAGTGCCTGAGATGGCAGAACAGGAGACCTGCCCAGTTCATGAAACAATAGAGGAAATGGTGGTATGAAATGCTGAAAATATCTGGAGAAAGTAACTGCAAATGTCCCCAAAGCAAGCCAGCAGGGCCACCTCCTGAACAGATACATCTTGAGAAATAAAAGCAACGGGGCCTATCCCAAGAACCAGAAAAGGGTATTCTGTGAGGTCAAAGCAATGCACCCTCTATTCTAGGATCAGAGAAGAAACTCAACAGATAGTAAGGTCATGGAGGTGGGGGAAAAAACCTAGAAAAATGATCAAAAGACAAAACAAAAAACCAAAAACCCTGACCTTAGAGAGTTACTTTAATGACAAGGAAGACCAGATCTGTGTCTTACCTAAAACCCTACTGTGGTCTATGCACAGTATACTTGTATCTGTTAAATATAATTGGAGGGAATCTAGGGGATTTATCAATATCTTGAATGTCTATTGAAATTCATCCCTTCTGCCATTGTCCCTCATATAACATTTTTACTAACATCAGCGAAACTCTGGCATTGTCTATTACATACAGATTTTAATTACTTTCCTAAGGAGAAAATGGGATGTAGCTGACCCCATACTACTGGCTTTGTTGCCCTGTTTATATACTTACTACTTAAATGGACAGGTCCCAAACTAAATTATGGGATCCCCAGCTACTCTAGGATCTACATAGCTCTGTTTACCTGAACTAACTGACAACATTGTGGGGTGTGGAGACTTGGTGTGTAGTCTAAACAACTGCATGTCCTCCATGTTTGTGTACCTACATTTGGCTCCATGCTGTCCTTCTGTGACATCTCCTTTCCTTCGATTTGTCTTTTAAATTAATTTTAACAATATTCCCTTGATTAAAACCATTAGGGGACTTCACAGAAGAGATATTTGTCCCTCAAACTCCCCATCTAAGAATGGTTCAATATGTAGCTTCTTTGATAGTATTTTTTTGTGTTGTCTCCTCCATTAGTTCCTTGAGAGCAGGGGCTGTGTTTTACCTATCTTTGAATCCCCAACACTTGGCTGATGTTAAATAAATATTTATTGACTGAGGGACTGGTCAGTGCGGGAATTTCTTTTGCTTGACTGAATATTTACTGCAGGGGCTTTGGTTTTGCTTTCACCTTCCTTATAGGAGAGAAGAAAGTGGAGGAGAAAAAGAGAGATTTTTGTTTATTGAAAGAAAATAACTTTTAAAAAGAGTAACATTTAAATAGAGAAACTCTACATTTCTGATTTTTTTGGTTGTCCAGTGCATTGATTCCTGGAAATATTCCTAGGGAAAGAAAGGGTACAAATCAGGGAGGTGTTTTAATGGAGTGTTGTTGTAATCCCTGATCTCCCTGCTCCCTGACTGGTCTGTGGTGGGTGGATGCACCTCTGGGCTTCCATCTCCAAATGGCTATCTCTAGACATCATGATTCAGTCCCTGTGAGCAGATAGTATGGTACTGTTGAAGAGAGCTATATCAAAAATTGAGGACAAGCTGACATTTTGTGGCTATAGCAAAGACAAGATGAGGTTCCTCATTCAGGAGGCAGTGATGCATGAAGATGTCATGGTAGCAAACAAGGGGTGGAGACCATTAAGCCTCTGCATTAAGGGAGAGAGAGATCGGGGGAAAGCAATTAAGAGCTGTGAGGGAAACAAGTGAATCAGCCAACAGACTTTTTATTCTAATTGAGCCAAAGAGTTTGTCCTTTTTAAGTATGGGCTTCCAGTGACACAGGCTTCATTGTGTTTTTAAATGAAGGCCTTCTCAGACAATGGCAGAAGGCAGAAAGGATGCATTTTTACACCCCACTCCTGGGGTCTCCACTTCTCCAATACTTCACCTTACCCTAGATTCCTGACTGCCCAGGAAGTTGTCCAACAAAACCTAACCAAGAGTCCTAGATTCTTTGAATGAAGAAATTTAACATTTTTAGGCCAACATATTTGGCCAAGCAGGATATGCATGTTCCTATCACTGCCATGAGTTTGCTGTTATATTTCTCAAAATAAATCTATCATTTTGGTAAAATATGTCAATAGTCCCCATGATCAAGTGGCTTGACCTTGGCAAAACTGAAATATGCAAAGTGTTTAGTGTCTTCCCTTCTCTTCCTCATTGCCCCCGTTCCTTCCTCCTAGTACAACATTTCTCCTGCTCTACTGCCAGACCTGGGATTTCAAACCTGTGGATAGAATCCCAAGTCCATTAACTTGGAGAGGGGAAAAAATGTACATTTTTATTAACTTTAGTTTTCTTTTTAATCCTGTGTCTTATTTTATGCATTTAAAAACCTTCTGAAGAGAGCTCTCCAGGTGGCCACCACAAAAGATTAAGGACTCCTCAGGTCCCACACCCTATCCTATATTCCCTTCCTTCAAAATCTTGCTCTCAATCTGGTTTCAATGAATCCTCCATAGAGGGGTTACTGATAACTAACTCAACTATTATAGTCGCAAAGGTGGGATTATATCCTCTCACCTTGGTACTTACTTTTCACTCAGGAGTTGTGGAGGACAGGAAAGCCTTTAAGAACCAAAGGAATAAAGTGGTAAGGTAGCTCAATAGACCACAGTGAGGCAGAGTAAATAGAGTCTAGTGAGTCCAAGGTCCAGGTTTGCCATTAACTAGCTGTATGACCCTGGACAAGTCACTTAGCCTATCTGTGCCTCATCTGTAAAATGAGTATATGAGACTAGATGATCCTGTAGTAGGGCTAATATCTTGTGTCAGAGCTTCATGCCCAGAAGCCTCTCAAGTCATAACACCCAATGGGTGTTGGGTGGATCCAGATCTTAGCACCAAAATCCTTGCTGATCCATTAGACAAATGCTTTTCCTAGGGTCTGAGAGAAAATTCAGCTGTGAGGCAGCAGTGCTTCATAGAAAAAGATCAACTAAGTGGCCCAGAAAATAGAGTGTTGAGCTTTAAGTTAGAAATAACTGAATTAAAATCTGACCTCCAGCACTTACTGGCTGTGTGACCTGGGACAAGTCACTTTACCCCATTTTCCTCAGTTTCCTCATCTGTATAATGAGTTCAAGAAGGAAATGACAAACCACTCCATTATCTTTGCCAAGAAAAACCTAAGTGGGGTCACAATGAGGCAAATACAACTGAAATAGCAAAACAAGAAGTGGACTCAAAGACAAGAAAATTGTGTTCAAATCCCGGATCCTATCCTTTCTTAGCTGTGTGATTATGGAAAAGTCACTGTGAACCTCTCAGATTCTCAATTTTACCATCTATAAAAAAGTAATAGTATTTTTACAAGTTCCCTTAAAGAATTGTTGCATGAAAAGCACTTTATAAAATGTAATAGAATATATATGTATCCACCCACCCACATATATGTTATAACATTTTGCATAAGTGGCTGCTGCTGGCTTCAAATTTTACAAGACCCTACATTAACTATTGTGTTTCTTTTCTCTTTTTGTTTCCTTTTCTCCAGGAACGAGTGGAATATCTCTTTCTCATCATTTTTACAGTTGAAGCATTTTTAAAAGTAATAGCCTATGGACTTCTCTTTCACCCCAATGCTTACCTCCGCAATGGTTGGAATTTACTAGATTTTATAATTGTGGTAGTAGGGTGAGTATCCCCCTCCCCCCCAGACAGATACATGCACACATGCACTTTTTTTTCTTTTCTCTCTTCTGCTTCTTTCTTGATTGGTCTGCCATTGCATTAGGTTGTTGAATAAAATGAGAGGACTCAATAAAATCCACTTGATGCTGGAGGAAACACCCATAGACAAGGAGGGGAGAAGAGGGTTAAAGTTCTATGCTATTTAGAGAGAGAGATTGGCAATGCCTAGGATATTCCCTCTGGAGTCTGGCATCAAATGAATATATTTTTGTGAAATCTAGTGGTCCTCTAAGTGAGAGGAAATTCTTTCTGAATTCTTTAGCCCAGGAGCCCTCCTTTGTTCTCCTATGGACTCCTCTCAACTTTTGGGTTCCCTTTACCTACACCTTTTCTCCACTAACAACACTTTAATGAAATAGTGAAAAGGTACTTTGGCTCAGAATCAGAAGGCTTGAGTTTAGATCTCAGCTCTGACATTTATGGTCCTTGAATAGCTTCAGGTTCATTCCTTTGCTGGAAAATGGAGGTGAGACTACTCACTATATACTTCATAAAGTTATTGTGAAGAAGTGCTTTGTAAACCTTAAAGTATTAAATAAATGTGAGTTATATTCTTTGCAGTCATCATGTCTGCACACACTTGCTAAAATATGGGAGCCAATAGTGTATTCAAGTCAAGCCTGAATTGTTTGTAATTTGAAGCTTGGGCACAAGTTATTCAGTTCATTTTCAAGTGATTTTCCTAAATCAAGGATTAATATTTTTTTTGTATTAATGTATCGTGGTCTTTTTTGGTACGTTAGTGAGTGATATCCAATAGATTCCTCAGAATAATATTTGGTTGTTTTTTCTTTAATTCTTACCTTGATTTAGTATCAGTTCTTAGACAGAAGAGTAGAAAGGACTAAGCAATTGCAGTTAAGTGACTTGTCCAAGGGCACATAGCTAGGAAGTGTCTGAGGTCACATTTGAACCCAGGCCTGCTGCTCTATCCACTATGCTGTCTAGGTGCCCCTGAATAATGTTTTTTAAATGCATAAATTACATAATGGTACAAATGAAACCATTTATAAAGATTTTTTTGATGCTTATGTTCATAGAGACTAAGATAAGAGCACCTGCCCTAAGGTGACATTTGCTCTGTGGTTCTAAAAAGAAAAAAAGAAAAAATGGTCTAGAAGCAGTTGAGGAAAGAAGGAACAAAAGCACTGAGATAATAGCATTGGTTTAGCCCTTTAAGATTTACCAAGAACTTCACATATACTCATGTTCATTCAAGATTTGCAACAGCCCTATAAAGTAGGTACTATAATAGAATCCCTACTTTACAGAGAAGGAAACAGTCTCAGATAAATTAGATCATGGCTTGCCAGAGGTTCCAAAACCCAGATTATCAGAAGTGGGACTCAAATCCAGGTCTCTATTCCCACTACCAGACAAAAAAAATGAAGGAAAATGTTAATAAATGTAGACCAAGCACATGTTCTCCAATATGCCCTGTCCCACTTCAGTCCAGATTGTTAAAGAAAACCCACCATATGCTTTAAGGAAATATACCAAGTGAGTACACTACATTAGTGCGTCTGTCTTCCCACAGTTCCTCTGAGATTTACTATTTTTGTCTTTTGGCATATTCGGCAATCTGATGGATATGAGGTGAAACCTCTAAGTTGTTTTTATTTTCATTCCTCTTATTGTTCATGTTTGGAAGCATACTTTTAGAGTGCTTAATAGCTTTTATTTCTTTTGAAAACTGCCTATTCATATCCTTTGACAACTTACCTATTTGGTATTGGCTCTTATTCTTATATATCTATTTCAATTCCCTGTATGTTTTGCATGTCAGAGCTTTATCAAGCATATTTTCTACAGCAATTTTTTCCAATTAATTGCTTCTAATTCTAGTTTTATTGATTTTATTCATGCTTTTCAATTTATGTAGAAGTTATCTATTTTATCTTTTATGGTCACCTCTATCCTTTTAAAAATTCTCCCAGAGTCATAATTATGCAAAGTATATCCTTCCCCACCTCAATATAATCTTTTCCATAAAAGCCAGATAGCCACTTGGAATTGAATATGACACAAAATTCCATCTAAATTTAAATTCTGCTAACCTGCTTTCTTTTTTTTTTAAGGAATTTTTGTCAAATAGGGAGTCCTTCTTCCAGTAATTAGTGTCTTTGGATTTATTGAACATTAAACTACTGTCTTTAATTTTTCTGGATCTTGCTTATCTAGTGTGTTCCATTGATCATCTTTTATGTTTTTTACCAGTATCAACATTTTTGATTGCTGTTTGATGATAGAGTTTGAAAGCTGGTGATGCTAGGTCCCCCTTTATCTCTGCTTTTTTTTAAAAAAAAAATATTTCCCTGGAGATTCTTGACCTTCTTTCCTCTAGATGAAGTTTGGTAATTTGCTTTGCAGATGAATCCTCAACATCCTGCTTTGAATCCTTAAAGTTAGAAGCCTGGGGCTTGAGTTCTGGATATGTCGATTACACTGGTATAATATTTTATGGTATATAAAGTGTGTTCTTCATAATTATCCTGTAAAACAGATTATGACTTTAGCTATGTGAGGCCTGGAAATTCATTTAAACCTCTGTCTCCATTTTTTCACCTATAGAACATGAAAAGGAATACTGGCCCTGCCTATTTCATTGTGGAGTTGATAGGAAAATAATTCATAATTTTTAAAGTAATCTGTAGATGGGCAACATCTTTTTTTTATTTTTTGGAACAGAGGTTTCATCACTTTAGAGAATGTCAGGAAAGGAAACTCCCTACCAGTGCAGGTCTCTACTTTCTCTGCAACTTAATGTCTTCAATGATTGATTAGACTAGAGACCACTGAGAGGTTTGGTGATCTTTGTCCACGTCAAGATGGTAGAGTGAAGGGTCACTACAAGTGGAAGTATTAAACTCCTTCCAAAACTTCTACTACAAAAGAACTGCACAAAACACCAAACTGCATTCTAAGTGGAAAAGCCAAGAAAAAGATGCAATGAGACATTTTCTAGCCCAGGTAGCTTAGGACAATAGAAAGCGATGCCTGTGAATACTGGGATGAAAGCTGACTAGGAGAGTAGCAGCTACAGCAGCAGCAAAAACACTGGAAGCACCTAACACACCAGGATGCAAAGGAGACTGAAGCCCTAGTCTGAAAGAGATTCCAGAGAACTCATGTTCTAGCACTGGTGCAAGATCAAGGGCCATTTGGCAACTCTGTAGTCCAGTTTCAGGTCACAGTTACAGAGTAATAAATGAGAAGCAGTTGCAGTGAAAAGGGTCAAAGACTTTGCCTGGGTAAAAGCTAGAATACAGACCGGGAGGAAAGTGACCAGACTTATCTCCAGATTTTGCTCCCTTGGAAACACTGAAAACCAATAGGCCCTCAGATAGAGCTACTCAGCCCATCCTCTTCAGAAATGTAAAGCCCAACTCTAACATAAAGTCTGAAATCAAGAAAAAGACTAGAAAAATAAGAAAAGAAACAAAAATAACCTGATCATAAAAATGACTGTGGTGACAGGAAAGGTCAAGATACAAACTCAGAAGAAGATAATGATTTGAACATATCTACAAACCAAGCCTCAAAGAAAAATGCAGATTGGATGCAAACCCAATAAGACTTCCTAGAAGTGTTAGAGAGATTTTTTAAAGTAACAATCAATAAGAAAGGTAGAATAAAAGTTGGGAAAAGAAATAAAAGCTATGCAAGAAAAATTTTAACTAATTAATTTAGAATATTTTTCCATGGTTACATGATTCATATTCTTCTCTCCCCTCTCCTTAAGCTGATGAGCAATTTCACTGGGTTACACGTGTATCTTTATTAAAAACATTTCTATTATGTAAGAAATTATTAAAAGAGAATTAACAACTTGTTAAAAGACGCACAAAAGTACTGAAGAAAATAACTTCTTAAAACCTAGGATTGGTCAAGTGGAAGCTAATGGCTCCATGAGGCATCAAGAAACAATAAAACAAAGTCAAAAGACTGAAAAAAATATTTTCCAAGTCAGGGTGTCACTGGGACTTTCCCTAAGAGACCTACACTTTTTAGACTATCACAGTGGAAACCAAGATAAATATGGGGAGCAACCTCTAAGGACTTCTCAGTTTTATTTGTATCTATCTCTCTGTGATTCTTCTACTACCTGGCATTCCTTACAGGAAATCATACATTTGCCAATTTACATTATTTTGAAGTGAGTTCCTTTTGCCTGGTCATTCAAGTGGTTGTTGAGGTGGAAGGAATGGAATTTGATTTTTGTTTTCTACCACTTCTAAAAAATGACTTTGACAAAATGACAAAAATGAATTAGACAAGAGAATTTGCCTAGTCAAACAAGAAGTTAATTACTCCATCAGTGTAGACTTGGATCCAGAGAACTCTGGAATTTATTCATTTATTCCCTTATGTATTAATTCAACAAACATTCACTAAATATTAATCATGTACAAGGCACTGTGCGAGGTACCAGACATGCAAAGACAGATATCACAGAGATTCTTCCCTGAAGGAGCTTATGCTCTAACAGAGGTGAAAAGGACATGAAATACAAATAACAATGACACAAAGGAATGTGAGATATGTTCATTGAAAAAGGCCAATGTGCTATTAAAAATTAAAGGAGGGCAAGATCACTTTCACCTTGGGAGAAAAGCAACACTTCATAGAGGACATAGTATTTAAGTTGAGTCTTGAAGAAAGGAACTTCCGTGGGTAGAGAAGAAATAAGACACCAGAGTTTGGAAGTTTCTGCTATTTTTTCCAATTGTGGATAATAGAGGCACCTTCAGGACAAATGAATACAGCTACAAATGATCCCAAATGCTATCAATTCAGCATCTTCCCCAAGGCTCAGCTTTCTGGCCAGTTTTTCCAGAATCAAAAAAAATAAATAAATTTCAGGAGGGAGCCTATCAATTGCAGTCTTTGAATGAATGGCTGCTGCAGGGACTAATAGAAGGCCAGGGGTGGCATGCAAGGGCTCATTTTTTTCTTTCCAGCTGAGTACCTTCATTTCTTTCTTTGCTGATTTAATTCAGTTAAAATTGATTGACTGCTCCCACAGTGCATGACCCAATTCTAGGTGACAAGAGAGAACATAGAAAATCCAGGGTAGATTTTGCCTTTTAGCTCAGTCCAGTGGAAGAGTACTGCTATTGCTCTTTAACTATGAATCATTCTTTTGCATTAAGATAGCACTTTCTCATCTGCAAAACAGCATTGGACAGTATAATGAATATTAGATTTGGAGTCAGGATCTGGGTTCTGATCCTGCTTATCATTGATTTCCTTAGTGGTCTTAGACAAATCATTCCCTGGACCTCAGTTTCTTAAATAGTAACATGAAGAAGTTGTTGTAGGTGATCTCTAAATTCTCTTCCAGCTCTTGATGAATAATTTTATGAAAATATTATTTTTGTTAGTCCTCAGTAGGACCCTGTGAGACAGGATTATATATAAGCACATGAGCCTAGCCATTTTGCTTTGAATATAGCTGAAGTTCCTGAGTGGCATACATCTTATGGAAACTATTTAGGACCTGCTGCCAAGATAATTGATGTAATGAAAGTTATCATAGGAAGACAACTTCAGAGTTGCCAGACTTTAAATATTCAGCCCTCTTAGATCTCAAAAGGTGGCTTTTTCCACTATAGTACTCCATCACAGATTCTTGGCCAGTTGGTTATTTACTAAGACCCCTTGATATTTTTTCTGCTAATGCCACAGGTAGGTGTTTTGTTCCCCTCTCTACTTCTACTTGTCTTTAAGCACCTGCATCCAGTCTGAAATGGCATAATCTCTACTCTTTGCAGTTGGTGGGAAATGTTCTCTAAAACTCCATCTTGGAACTTCTGGGACTTGGAAGTTTTCCTCATCCCAGCACCACAGAAGTATTCTTTTTTCCATCCCCTTTTATAGTATTGCAAGACAAACGCCCTTCACTTCCTTCTTTATATTAAGTATTCTCTTTCTTCCCTACTGGGTTTTTTCTTCTGTGCTCACTTAAAGGTTTGTGGCTTCCTGCAAGCAAATTAGAATCTGATATATCCTTCCTCTGAGTGACCAGTGCCAAAATGAAAAACTTTCCTTTTCCTCTCCTCTAATTCACATGAAAGAATAATCTTTGCTTATTTAAAGTTTGCTGTGGTAGGAGGTGGGGTAGGTGGGAAGGAAGATATTAGGGTGCTAAAGGGAGGACCATGTTAGGGAGTAAACTTATTTCAACCTGAACCCCCAACCATGCCCAAGAGAGCTATTTACCTAGGAAAGGATAATCTTCCAGAGTGATTTCCAAGCCTTTGCAGTAGCTGATTTTCCTTATAATATGGCGGCTATATCTTTCTGATCAACTAAGCCTTCTAAAGCTGAATCCTACAGGAGGCCATGGCCCTTGGATGACAATTACTGTCCTATGCTCCTTTGAAGAGAAATAAATATACTGTCACATATATCAGTCACACTGGGTTCAGAATTGGATGATGTAGGTTCATATCTCAACCGTGTCTGTAATCTGTGACTTTGTGCAAATCACTTTTCCCTGTACCCTCAGATTCTTCATGTGTAATATAAAATCCCATTGGATATTCAAAGGTCTTTATAAACTGACCTCCTTCTACCTTCCCAGTATTCTTAAACCCAAAATAATTCTGTGGTCCAGCAACACTGGGCTCCTTATTGTTCCTCAAAAAAGACAATCCATTTCCTGACTCTGGACATTTCCCCCTGCTGTCCCCTCATGCTTAGAATACTCTCCCTCTTCTTCTGCATCTTGCAGGCTCCTTGGTTTCTTTAAAGACTCATAAAACTTTATTTTTTATACGAAGCTTTTTCTTATCCTCCTCAATGTTAATGCCTTCTCTCTAAAATCATGGCCAACTTAAACATTATTTGTACAGACAGTATGTTGCCTCCCCCATGAGTCTATGAACTCCTTGAGAGTGGGAACTGTTTTTTCCCTTTTCTTTGTATCCTCAGGGCTTAGTGGTACATGACACACAGTAGGTGTTCTATTAACATTGGCTGATTACAGCTAAAATTATTGCTTCTCACAGATGCCATTCTAGCTTCCACCTTTCAGCTTTTGCATAGGCTTTCCCTTATGCCTAGAATGATTTTTCATCTTCATCTTCAACTCCCTATCTCCCTTCAAGACTCAACCCTTTCTCTATCACCTCACAACCTGTTGAGAATGAAGATAAGCACCTTAAGAGCAAAAACAGTTTCTTTATTTTGTCTTCATCTTTCCAGCACCGAGCACAGTCGGTTCATTCATTAACAAATACAACTTAAATTTAATAATCTACTCTAAATCTTTCTTTATATAAATGGAGAAACAAGTCAAGAAATATGAAGTCCCAGAGTAGTAGAATGTTAGAACTGGAAGGGTCATTAGAGAACATCTCCAGAGGTTCTCTTAACCTTTTCTGTGTGTCCCAAACTTTCTTATACCAGTAAAGTCTATGAATCCTTTCTCAGAATAATATTTTTAAAAGCAGAAAATATATGTATTAATTCCTTCATTTCATAGATGAATAGATGAAGACTTTCAGTGTTTGAGTGATTTACTGAAACCACTTGCTTCCTAATTAGGAATTGGCAGACTAGAGATGTGAATCCATTTGAATCCATTCTAAGACCAATGCTATTTCCTCTACATTGTTACCAAGGCCACATAGTGAGTGGCAGAGCTGGTGACTCCCTTCACCAAAAGGAAATTCTCAGGACAGAACCTGCAACCACTATAAAGAGCAGATTTCAAGTAAAGAGTAGAATGGATATAGGCATGCACAGCATATTCCATTAAGGCATGCACCTAAGGAAATTTTTTGAGGACAACAGTTATTGAAAACAGCCAAGAAGGACATCAACTAAAATAGAGAACCTTAAATGACAATTTTTTTTCAAGGAAAAAAATTTAAATATTAGCTTTAGATATTAGCTTAAAATGAGAATTTTAAAATATCAGGGGTGTTTTTTGAAACATTAGAATGTGCCTAGAAATACTCTGTCCACCATCATAAGATAACATTCCACTGATCAGTTCAACTCCTCTCATTAGCACTCACAGTCTTCAAATAAAGATAATCATTAATAGGGACAATCCTTAGTCTCTATCTCAGTCATATAGAAAAAGAATCTCATCAGGACCTAGTTATTAGCTCTGAGGTTCTCAAGGCATCCTATTTCATGTATCACCACCGTTAAATGAAGACAATATAACTATTCAAATCATTCCTCCTAACATGTGAATGGTCTTTCAGAAACCTTCTAGTCTATTCTCTGACCTCTATTTAGGACATTACCTCAACATCCCAGTCAAGTGGTACCATCTTGCTATTAAAAATCTCCTACCTCTCCTCATTTCATTCAGTAGCTCAGAAACATCTTCCTGAGAAAAGAAAAGTTGTTTTTTGTAAATGTCCAATTTTGTGCCTAACCACTCCTGATCTAGTCAGTTCATTTTCATAATGGTGGATTAGCTTTAATGTGTATAGAATGGTACAAAGGGTCTGGGGTCATGGCTTTAGTTCCTTATGCTCAATCAATTAGCTTTGCTGTGTTCCACAATAATTATTATTTTAGGCAGCCTATAGAGCTCTGATGCATGAAGAAATATTTCCCCCATACCTTAAGGATCAGAGCTTCATCCCTTTAGCTTAGGACCCATCTCTGTTGAGATGCAAATGCCTCTCAGAAGGGTAAAACTTTAATCAGTTATCAGTCGATTATACCTTAATGTGATTTGGTATGAATGAAAGATCTGAGTACAGCATTTAATAAAGGAGTTGAGAAATGGGGATAATAGTGGGATATGGGAAGAGTCTTAGGTCTTCCTATATGGCAGGGTAAGACACAGAAACCATCATGCTTTGAAAGAGGGAAGAGGGAAGAACTAAGATACAAATTGCCACTTCCCTTAGAGTATTCTTTCTTTTTCTCTTTTCTAGGCTGTTTAGTGCAATTTTAGAACAAGCAACCAAAGCAGATGGGGCAAATGCATTAGGAGGAAAGGGGGCTGGATTTGATGTAAAGGCCCTGAGGGCTTTCCGAGTGCTGCGCCCCTTACGTCTGGTGTCTGGAGTACCAAGTAAGTATGTTTAAGTATATTCTTGAGTGCGTATATGTGTGTGTGTGTGTGTGTGTATACACACATTTTATATTTATATATACATATATACACACACATTTTATATTTATATACACATATATACACACATATATAAAAGTGTTTATGTCTATAAATATGTAACACATTATGATTACAATATTTCTCTTATGTCTGGGACAGGGCCAGTGATAATTGAGGGTGAAGGAAATGAATGAATGCATGGCTATGTCTTCTGCTAGCTTGGGTCAGAGTGATTAAGTATAGTTACTAGATGAGAACACTTTCAGCAGGAATTCGAAACCAGGTGAGTGGAGTTCGAAGGAAAGGGAGAGATTCAGCAAGGCAGAAGAATAATGTTTCAAGGCCAACTTTTCACTCAGGAGAAGATTAACATTAAAATCATAAAGATGAAAAATCCAGGAGCAAACTAGGAAATGAGGACAAGCCAGGTTCTGAGATCTGATTTCAAAATTAAAAGGCTCTTTTTTTTTTTAATGAGTTGATAGCATTGGCTAAATTCAGAGGACCAATAATCCAGTACTTTTTTTCTGTTTGCCAGCTCCTACCCTGCTTTTGTATAGAACAATTGACAAAGAAAACCTACAATATCTTTACCACCCACTAGCTTCTACTGTCTATTTCTTCCCAGTTTCCCTTTATTCTAGTGCTCTAGTTCTGTTGATTATTTCTAATTTTGTTTATAAATTATTTTAATATATAATATATAAATAATTTATTAATTTAATTTTTCTGTTTATAGCTTATTTGTACATAGTTGTCTGCTTGTTGGCTCCCCCATTTGATTGTGAGATCCTTGAGGGCAGGAACTGTCTTTTTTATTATTATTATTTTATTTTTTATTTAGAATATTTTTCCATGGTTACATGATTCATTATTTCACACCCCTCTCTTCCTTCACTACTCCTGGAGCTGACAAGCAATTTTACTTCAATGAAAGAAAAAAATCAGTGCAATTGATCAATATATTGAAAAAATCCAAAAATGTGTATACTGTGTATGTATGACCTGTAGACCACAATGCTTTTTTAAAAAAAATCTTTACCTTCAATCTTAGAATAAATACTGTGTATTGGTTCCAAGGCAGAAGAGTGGTAAGGGCTAGGCAATGGGGGTTAAGTGACTGGCCTAGGGTCACACAGCTGGGCAGCATCTGAGGTCACATTTGAGCAAGCCACTTAGCTGCCCCTCAATGCTTTTTTAAAATGTCCTTTGAACTGATAAAATCATATCAGATTCTGATGGAGAGGCATTTGAGAGTGCCAATAACTTTAGTGACAAAAACTTCCCTTTCTGGGTCTTTGGTATTGCTAACTGTGGCACCTATAGAAGGAAATGCCTGGCTTCATATGTACAGTAATTTTCTCCCAGGTTGATGGCTGAGGGAACTGAGATAGAAGTATTGCTATATCCAAGGCTTAGATTCAGGGTCCTGGAGAATCTCTATTAGGGCCTAAGAACAGATGGAGGTCAATGTGGTAGTAGTAGTTTGACGTGCATGGCACAAACTACTGTCCAGAGCAATTGGTGTGTAGATGGTGGGTCTGGTTGGCTTCTTTTCCTCAGGAATTACTTGCCCAAATGATCTCTGTGAGGTTTAGCTCAAAAGCAGGACTGATAGCTTCAAGGAGCAGAATGTGGAAGCTGCCACTCCTAGCCCTGTCTCCCTACAGGTAGCAATTGGTCAGTAATTGTTTCTGGCGGTGGTAAGGAAGGTGGGGCCCTTCTCCACAATGATTCTCCTTTCAATAGTAGCTCTGGGAACTGGGTTGAAAGCAACTCTAGTAATTTAGGGAACAATGCTATTCCCAAAGCTGTTAGACTCAACCTCCTGAGCTGACTCCATCAGTATCTAAATGGAGATAGTAGTTGAGATCATAATGATGATGGTGGTAGTTTGACTTGATGATACATACTGCCTTCTGTAACTCTCTTAGGGTGCCTCACTGCTTCAGCTAGGTTGGTTTCCTTGTCCTATATGGGATGGTTGATGGGAATGACTAAGATGGATGAAAATAGCTGTTAAATGCTGAAATGAAAACAAGCTTCATACAGAAAACAACCTTCTAGCCTGTTGGGTCACCCTAGCAGCTTTAAATTACAAACTTTTTAAGGATAAGGGTCATTGGTGTGCTATTCTCATAGTTCATAGTTCCCTCCCTAATTACCTTATATTTATTGGTACTGAGACTCTTATATTTATTCTATATTTAAAATAGTCTGTGTTAGAATATTCTGTACATTTATTCCAGATTTATGTTTATAAAATTTACATATTCAAAGGTCTTCATTTACTCTTCTGCTTGTTTGGATCCTTTGTCTTTGTATACCTAGGAGGGTGACTTAATGATTGATTGAAGAAAAGTTTGGAAGGAGGGAAGGAAGAAAGCATTTATAGTACTGAGGGACCATCGCAGGCGAAAGATCTTACAACAGCCATCAGCAGAGATACCTCTGACTTGAGATACAAGCTGACTTTGGCAGCTTTAAGAATGCATTAGAGGAGAAAGACTTACTATAAATAGTCAGATCCCAGATTGCTTCATCTAAGGAAATAGATTATTTTATAATTGATAGGGTTCTTTTAATCAGTGTGCCAAGATGAGCCAGTAGACCAAGACCAAGTGGGCAGAAGTAGGAGAGACAGGGCTCAATAGAAGCTGAGGACTTTGTACATGGCTTTGAGGGTCATGTATTTAAGCATCTGATGTTTCAATTATAGGAATTACTGATTGATTCCAAACTTAAGTCAAAAAGGTTGTGATGAACAAGATGAACTTCATTATAAGTTGTATTGAAGGTTATTACAATAAACTAAGCAAGAAGTAATGAGGAACTAAACTCATGTGGTGGTGCTGTAAGAGGGGAGAAAGGATTGTGTGCAAGAGATGTTGTGGAGGTAGAAATGTCATGTTTTAGCAAATGAGTGGATATGTGGGATTAAGGAAAGTCAGGAGTTGAAGATGATATGCAGATAACAAATCCAACTGACTTTAAGCCTAGGAGTGTCCTTCAGAATGGGTATGGGTTTGGGTTGGAGGAGGAGGAAAAAATGATTTATTTTTCATACACACTGAATTTGAGGTGCCTACAGACATACAGTTTGAAATGTCAAATAGGCAGTTGGCACTATAGTATCAGAGTTCAGGAGATAAACTAGGGCTGGAAATACAGATCTGGGAGTCATCTGCATAGAAATAAATGATCATTGAACCCACAGGAGCAAATAAGATTAGCAAAAATTAGCAAAAAAAAAAAGATTAGCAAAATAAGCAAATGAGAGATAGTAGAGAGGAGAGGAGAAGAGAAACCCCCCCAAAAAAAAGGAACAGGAAAAGGAAGAAAGAAGAGAAGAAAGGAATGGAGAGAAGAAAGTAGGAAAGGAGAGGGAAAGAGAAAAGATGAGTCAGAGAAGAACTACAGTTAGGGAATAATGATGAATGATGAATTGATAATTAATAAAAGCTTCTAGGATCCAGGGACCCCAGAAACTTTAGATGGTTTTGCTTGAGAATGAACAGCTCCTTCTCCCAGTATAACTACACCCAGGTCAAAGGACTGTCCTTTGTTTCCCACTTTCCCCCTTCCTTCTACCCACTAAATTGAAATTGCCCAGGAATCAGAATTATTGGTCACAACTTTGTCAGTAGCAATGCATGTTGCCCTCTATAGTTGAATAGCAATACTGCATACCAGAGCTTCTAAGAACAAATTATCTCATTAAAACATTACTTCAAAACTCCAAAAGATATACAATATCATTCCTGTAGCTAATGGCCCTCTCTGCACTGCAATAGACAGTCTTTATGATTTACTATAGTCAAAAAAATTGTATCACCTAATGGCCAACCTTCTGGGAATAGGACCGTCTGGGATTAATTAGGTTGGTGCTCAGATAATAGATATCACAGGGCCTATGTTCAAAGATTGTATAGCTTGGTAAAAGCTACCAGAGGTTATAATTCACTGATTTAGCCTTTACAAACCCAAGATGACCTCCATGCCAAAGGGAGGTATCAGAACAGACCTTCAGAGAAGGTTTTTGTTTAATTGACACTACTAAGTGGCTTTATGTTTGTTTAGCTTTTTCAGCTGTTTCAAAGCACATTCCCATCTAGATATCTTCTGAGTCTCAACATGATCAACAAGAATTTATTAAAAACTTTCTATCTAGGAACTGTGCTAGATGCTGGAGATACAAAATTTTGCCTCTCCTCAAGGAACTTATAGTCTATCTATTAGTAATGTATATATTCTTTGGGGATGGACCAATATCTTAGTTGGGTTCTGAAGCATGTGGTTCCATCCATGAGGACCTGATGAAATCTTGAATAATTGAAGAATTTAATCATTTTGGTTCATGGGCCTCATTTATAAGGCTGCACAATCAATGGAGAAATAGCAATTCCTCTATTTACTGGCCATCCCATTCTTTTATGTATACACAGATACAGCTATAGAACTGTAATAATATGCACAATAAATCATGTGTCAAACTCGAAGTCAGATGGGTCAATAGTATACAGTCTTACCCATTGTTGGAATTAAATATTTGTGCTGTGAGCAGCATGTGTTTGTGGAATAGAGTTAGAAGTGATCCTCTGTCTTGCATGTCAGAAATGTCAAACAGACATAGATTTTTAAAATGTCAAATAGTGCTAATAACTTCTAACTTTGAGAAGTAGGGGGGAAAGGAAGGGACATTTTGGCAGAGACCTATTTTAATAGCCATTGAAAAGTTCAGTCTACATCCCACACCTCTCAGGGAGTCGGAAAAGCATTGGCCTCTTCCATTGTCTCTGGGTTGGAATAACCTCCCTGGTGAAGAGAGATGGGACTGTACCTTCCTAGAGTCCTTGAGTACTCTTCAAATACCCCTAAGATAAATATATTTATGAAATCATCCTCCTTAACGTTAAACAGTCAAAAAAATCTTTTAAGCTCTCATTGTACACGAAGCATTGTAGTAAGTCCTGAGGATACAAAGGTAAGAGGAATATTACACACTTCTGAACACCAATTTATGTAACTAACAACCTGATACCTTTATTAGAGAATGCCTCTTTGATGTATTACGGAATCAAATATGTAAACTACCTTTGAACAATTCCAATACATTTCTCTTGATACAACCAATCAATCAAAGGTGTAAACTAGATTCAAGGAATGAAATGCTTTAAGAGCCAATGAACAAAACCTCGTTAAAGGAATTTGACTCGTTTGTGCCTATCTTGGAGAAGGATTCCAGAAAGAGATTCAAGAGAGTTTTGAGGATCCAATCCTTTCCCCTCTTACCAGAAGGCAGCAAGAAGGAAGGAGAGTGATCATAGCAAGAGTGTTATATTCCTCCTATACCTTGCAGACCCTCCCCTACACTGATCATATTATCAGAGAGATTGGGATGACATCCTAGATACACTAACAAAAGGCAGCTTTTTTCTGGGTGAGGAGAATAGTAGAACCAAGATTCTAAAAAGACCCTGACACTCAAATCCTAACAAAAATGCTTCTCAGACTTCCAGAGAACTTCATGAGGACTCTGGAAGGGAAGGAGAAGGCTTCCATCCATTCGGGAGCAGCAAGTTAACAACTTACTATAGGTACTTTCTAAACTTGAGCCTACTTTCCCCTGGACTCCATATATTTTGGGGAAATAAAAACTCTGGGGAAAGTCCCAGATTTTCAGTAAGATATTTTTGTTTTACTATACCATCTCAGTAATCATAATATTTTGAAAGCTAGTTAACTCTCTCTGGCTAATAGCACTTCAGTGGGGACTCATGACTCTTAGTACTTAATTTTTTTTTTAAATCCCTCAGCATTACCCCTAGGAACTAAAGGGGAACTGTAGTCAGCCTCCCTCTGGGGACATAATCTCCAAGTGCTAGTTTGAGCCCAGAGATAGTGTTTCACAAAGAAAAACAAAAGTAGTCCCGGATCTCAAAACACTTACATTCTAATGGTCAAGGCAACATGCAAGTAACTAAGTACCATAAATTTAAAATGTAATCAGAGTAACTGGAAGATCTTCTCAGAGGAAGAGTTAGCTCATGAGGTCTCGGGGAAAGGTCTCATGAAGAAGATGGAATTTGAACTGAGTCTTGAAGGAAGTCAGGAAAACTAAGAGTCATCAGTGAGGAGGGCAATTGTTCCAGGTAAGATGGACAGTTAGTAAAGAGATGTGGACTTAGGCTGAGTAGTGAATGTTGTGTGCAAGGAACCTCAAGTAGGCCTTGGCCACCAAAGTGATTTTCATAAAATTCAGGTATTCCCATGTCATTCTCCTCCACTCAGTAGACTCCAGTAGCTCCCTACACCTCCAGGATCAAATACAAAATCCTTTGTTTGGCATTCAAAACCCTTCACAATCTAGCTCCCTCTAACCTTCCCTGTATTCTTATACCTTGGACCTACCAACAGTGGCTTCCTGACTTTCCAGGAATAAGACACATGATCTCTTGGTTCTGGGTATTTTCTCTGACTGTCTTTGATTCCTAGAATCTTCTCCCTCCTCAATTCTGCCTACTGGCTTCCCAAGGCTTCCTTTAAATATCATTTAAAATCCCATCTTCTACAGCAAGCATTTCTCAACCCTTCTTAATCCCAATGCCTTCCTGTGGTTAATTATTTCCTATTTGTCCTATTTGTAATTTTGCTTTGTTTATATTTCTTTGCATGTTGTCTCCTCCATTAGATTATAAATTCCTTGAGGGCCAGGCCTTTTTTAATATCCTAATTGCTTAGCACAGGACCTGGAATACAGAAGGTGCTTAATGCATGTTTATTAATTGTTATCAATTGATTTTGTCCAGCATAATCAGGCATAGGGAGATAGTTAGGGAGATCAGCAGGAAGATTGGGACAAGTTTCTGTTAGAAGCATGATGATCTTGGGAAAATTCTATTACCCAGGGAGAAGCTGTGCACCAGAGCAAGAGAAGGTCTCAAGCCTGGCCCATACTTTGGGGGACTATAGCAGGGATAGGTGTCAAATGGCTTCATTGTCACTCCCTCCCAGCTCTGAGTCACATATCCAGGCAGTCTGAGAAAGGGACTTGTGCCAGGGGGTGGCCACCTGAGTAGTGAGGCCCTGGGTGGTATACTGAGAAAGGAACAGCAGAGTGACTCAGGAGCAAGTGTGGTTCACACTCTGGGAGCAAAGCAGGGGCTCAGCTCTAGCATTTACTTAATCTACAAATACCTGCAGCAGGAATCTTAGATCAAAGGATAGCCTGTAATTCTGTCACTCTGAATGATCAAAGCTTTCCAGTTGGCTGTTACAGGTTGAGTCCAGCAGCATTCTCTTGCTATTTAGACCCAAACCAAGGTGAGGAATTGCAAAACTTATACTGGGGGCAGCAATCAGACTTTGTCCTGGATCAGATTAATCTGGGATCATTTAAAGCTTGAAGATCTCTACCCTGTCTCTGAGGTCCTATAATAACACAGCCAATAATCCAAAGAAGCAGCAACTGGACCAGCCTGGCCCTTGCCTCCAGAAATGTGGAAGAGCCCTACTCTAACATTGGCTAAAGGTCAAGACCTAGGCTAGAAGAATGAACAAACAAAAGAATAATCTCACAATAAAGAGCTATTAGAGTGGCTCAGGGGATTGAGAGCCAGACCGAAAAATTGGAGGTTTTGAATTCAAATTTGGCCTCAGACACTTCCTACAGAGGTGGCCCTGAGCAAAGTCACTTGACCCCCATTGCCCAGCCCTTACCACTCCTCTGCCTTGGAACCAATATACAGTATTGATTCTAAGATAGAAGGTAAAAGTTTAAAAAAAGAGCTATTAATATATCAGGGAAACTCAAGACACCAAGTCAGAAGGAAAGATTGAATCTGAAACTTCTATATGCAAAGCTTCAGAGAAAAGCACAGATGGATTTAAACTCAACTGGAATGCCTGAAAGAAATAAGGTAACAGTTTAAAATCAAGAGAGAAGAGGATATTAAGTATTCGTAGAGTGATTACTATGTGTCAGGAACTATGCTAAGTGCTTTACAAATATTATCTTATTTGATCCTCACACAACCTTGTGCTGGAAGAAAATATTGGATAAGAAATGCAAGTTATTGAAGAAAGAACCAGAAAAGGAATTAACAGCTTAACACAAGAATAACAAAACTATGCCCAAGCAACAAATTTCCATTCCCTGAAAATTAGAATGGATCAAATAGAAGATAACAACTTCATGAGATAACAAAGCTAAACTACTAGAAAAAAATAGAAGAATGTCTCATCAAAAAAACAACTGACCTGGAAAATATGAAAGAGCAAGAAAATTAAACCATATTGGACCATCTGAATTTCATTACCCCAAAAAGAGCCTACACATTTTATTTTAAGAAATCTTAAAAGAAAACTGCCGATAATTTCCCAAATATGTAAGAAAATAAGTTAAATTTACAAAAAATCAAGGCATTCCCTAATCAACAAAGGGATATGAATAAGCAGTTTTCACATGATGAAATCAAAACTATCAATAAGCAAATGAAAAAGTGTTCTAAATCCCTCCTAATTAGAAAAATGCAAATTAAAACAACTCTGAGGTAACACCTTACACCTAGCAGACTGGCCAATATGGCAGCAAAGGAGAGTGATAAATGTTAGAGGAGATGTGGCAAATTTGGAACACTAATACACTGCTGGTGGAGTTGTGAATTGATCCAACCTTTCAGGAGGGCAATTTGGAACTATGCCCAAAGGGCTTTAGAAGTCTGCCTGCCCTTTGACCCAGCCATACCACTGCTGAATTTATACCCCAAAGAGATCAAAAGGAAAAAGACTCGTACAAAAATATTTATAGTCACGCTCTTTGTGGTGGCAAAAATTGGAAAATGAGGGGATGCCCTCTGGACGAGGAATGGCTGAATAAATTGTGGTATATGTTGGTGATGGAATACTATTGTACTTGAAAGGAATAATGAAGTGGAGGAATTCCATGTGAACTAGAAAGACCTCCAGGAATTGATGCAGAGCAAAAAGAGCAGAACCAGGAGAACATAGTACACAGAGACTGATACATTATGGCACAATCGAATGTAATAGACTTTTCTACTAGCAGCAATGCAATGACCCAGGACAATCCAGAGGAACTTAAAAGAAAGAACAATATCCACATCCAAAGAAAGAACTATAGGAGCAGAAATGCAAAAGAGAAAATGTGATTGATCACATGGTTCAATGGGAATGTGGGTGAGGTTTTGATATTAAAAGATCACTCTACTACAAATATGAATAACATGGAAATAGGTTTTGAACAAGGATACTTGTAAAACCCAGTTGAACTGCTTGTCATATTTTGGAGAGGGGAATTTTGGATCATGTAACCATGGAAAACTATTCTAAATTTAAAAAATAAATAAATACATGAAAGAAAACTGCCCAGATCTCTCACAACCAAAGGGCAAAGTAGAAACAGGAAGAAGTCATATCAGTTATCTCCTGAAAGAAACCCCGCAATGAGATTTTTTGAGAACATCAAAGCCAAAAACTAGAGTTTCTGGGTCAAAGAAAAAGAATAATATTGTACATAGTCTTTGACAAGCAGACATTGTCAGGGTCACATAAGATTTAGCAACCAGCTCTATAAAGGAGTGGGGAATTTATAATACAATATTCCAGGAGAGAAAGGATATAGGTCTACAGGCAAGAATAACTTAGACAATAAAACTAAATATAATTCTATGGGGGGGGGGGAATGGATTTTTTTCTGAGAAGGCTTTTATAGAAACTTGGAAGTTCAAACATAGGAGTTAAAAGAAACATTTAAAAAAGAACATGAATGAGCTAAGGAGACTAAACAAGTATAAACTCCTTATTTTCAAATATTGGAAGATAACATATGCATCTCCCCTGAACCCTATCACCATTAGATGTTATAGAATTAAAAAGTCTAATTAAACAAGGCCTGAGAGTGGTTCTGTTATGAAGAATGGAAAGAGAAGAGAGTGGGGAGTGAAGAGGGCATCTGAAGGAAAGCATAGCCATTAGTGGAAAGGTGATCCAGTGGATCAGGAGGAAGTCAGGTCTCAGGGGAGACAGGAAGATGAAAGAAAGGTTTAAGATGAAAGCTTTTCCATTCTGAAACAGGTATTTCAGAGGGCAGTGGAAGATATAAAAAGGAATTTTGGAGTAGTAAAAGGGTTAAGTTAGATGAGAATGAAATAGTAGCCATCTTGGAAAAGGGAACTGGCTTTAAACATTGGGGTTCAGAATTATTGGGATGGGGCATTATAAAGGGTAGGTGTGAGAGTGGAAGGATGCTTACCATTGAGGAATGAGTCTACATACAGCATCAGTGGTTAGATAACTTATCAGAATCCTGAGGCAAGTGATACAGTCAAGAGACCTGGGCTTGAATCTTCATATAAAACCATACCTGGCATGGAGCAAATTCAGTTTTGGACATTGCCATGGGGTGTGGGTTAGCACTTCTCCTATACTTACCAGAAGCACCTTACAGAAGTGCATGCTCTTTGGGGCAGCTGGGTTGCTCACTGGATAAAGCATCAGGACTAGATTGAGGAGGATCTGGGTTCAAATCTCCTCTTAGACACTTTTTAGCTGTATGACCCTAACTAAATCATTTTATACCAGATTGTCTTTGACCTTAAAAAAAAATACAAGTCCGTCCACCAGCTACCACTGGTAATGTGTGGCCCTGCTGGTAGCATGTAGTATACCCACCATTTCCAGGTTCCCATAGGCAAGGTACTATTGTCCTGATGGACTATGCTACTACTCCATTTGAAAATGTTTTATAGATACTGCTCTAAGCCTTAGCTCTGATATTTTGACTCAGTGTAGTATACTGGGAAGAGTGAGGGGACTAGAGTTCAAATCCTACCATATATTCCAATAAGTCACTGAGTTCACTGGGCCTCATATTTCTATATCTGCAAAATGAGGCTTTTCCTAGCTCTGAATTTATGACCTCATGATACTGTAACCCTGGGCAAGTCCTGTAACTTTATCCAGTTTCTGTTTCTAAATCTATAAAATGGGGATAATAAATGCTCCATACAATACCTAGCACCTGGAGTTGCTAGAAAAAGTGCTTTTAAGTCTGAAAGTGTTCTGTAACCAAGGGATTCTATTATCACCTTCTTCTAGAGCTGACCATACTTCTCACAAGACCTTTATTTTACAGAGGTTGGTGGGGAGGAGGAAGCATTAAAATTCCTTTCTACCAGAGATATCATGGTGACCTTCAAATGGCACATATGATCCAATTGGGACAATAGTATTATAAAGTTCTTAGCATGGTGACTGGCACATAATGGGTATTTTTTAAAATCCTCACCTTTCATCTTAGAAGAAATATTTTGTATTGGTTCCAAGGCAGAAGAGTGGTAAGGGCTAGGCAATGGGGGTTAAGTGACTTGCCCAGTCACACAGCTGGGAAGTGTCAGAGGCTAAATTTGAACCCAGGACCCCCCCCCCATTCTCCAGGCCTAGTGCTCTATCTGCTATCTTCCTAGGTCCCTTTTGCTTCCAGTCTTCAACCTGGAAAAATCTAAAAGGGACAAGTTGGACTTTATGTGTTGTTTTTTTTTTCCATGACCTACTTTGGGTAGGCAGAAGTTGCCCATTTCACATCCCTAAGAAACCCAGCTACCATACAGCAAAATTTAATACATTGCATACTTCCTGGGCAGACTTTGAATTCATCTTATTCACACTCGATGACAAGATGTTGGTAGTTTTATAAAATGGCGCTTTAATTAGAACCTCTAAATTTCAGCTATAAAAGTTCGAAACATACCTGTAGGACTGAAACACCAAAGGGAAAGTACACCCATCTTCCTCTCTGCAGGGTTTTAGGCTTTCGGGGGGGTTTACGCCTCCCTCAGTCTCCACCACAAAGCTGTATTACCTTCAAGAGGATTTAGCAAATAGGTAATTTGCCAGACTGATTAGCAAATCCTGCAGATTTCATCAGGCCCAGGAGAGGCAATATTAGAGCTATGAAACACAACATGTCTGACTTCCTTTCAAATTGTTGTGGTTCCAACCTGGCCATGAGTACCCTGCTTGTAATTTATTCTTCAGTCGGTTTGGTCCAAAAGAAGTTGCAATTACTATTACTGCTCCCAGGAAGGGAATTTTATGGGATAAGAAAACAACCATGGCTTCTGCTGGTGCTGTATGACTTTGTTTCATGGAAGACTACAGCAACCACAGAATTAAAATTGAGGGTCAGGAAGAGGGCAATGGAAAGGAAGATGGTGGGTATGAGAAACCGTAGCCCATTACCAAACAAGAATTGTGCAAGAAAAATGGCATAAAGGATGCTATCAGATATATGGGGGGGGGGGGACACATAAGGTGGGAGAGCCATGGAGAGAAAGGAGTAACTGATGGAAAATCATTGGTACTCCATTGGTATCCATGAATTATAAATAAATAAAAAACGGGACTCCCTAGGGACAGATAGGTGACTCAGTGGATAGAGAGCCAAGCCTGGAGGTAAGAAATCCTGGACTCAACTATGGACTCATAGACTTCTTAGCTTTGTGACCCTGAGCAAGTCACTTATCCCCAATTGCCTAGCATTTACTGCTCTTTTGCCAAGAAACCAGTACTTTAGTATCATTTCTATGCCAAGAGATAAGGGCTTAATAAATAAATAAGACTCTCAGCCCCTTAGATGTATCCCCATGAAGAATTTTTTTTAAAAAATCCTTACCTTCTAACTTAGAATCAAATCAATACTATGTATTGGTTCTAAGGTAGAAGAGCAGTAAAGGCTAGGCAAATGGGGTTAAGTAACTTGCCCAGAGTCACACAGTAGGAAGTGTCTAAGGGCAAACTTGAACCCAGGATCTCCCATCTCCAAGCCTGGCTCTCTACACACTGAGCCACCTCGCTGCCCACCTTCTGAAGAATTTATAAGAAAACATGTCCCAAAACCAGATAGGATGAGTAGGCTTAGATGGATTGTGATTGGAGGGAGTACCCACATCTGAGAAATAACCAATTCTTAAAATAATCCCACAAAGAAATTCTCTGGAGAAGAAGCTCTGCAGTAAATAGATAGCACAGATTTGGTATCTCCTAAATCTCTAGTTTCCAAAAAATGTCCCTTCTTAAATGACAGGCATTATTTATTGACATTTTTCCATGTGCATGCCTTAAATTTCAATAGGCAATATGATATGGTAGCATAGAATTTAAAGCAAGAAGGGGCCACAGAAAACATCTAGTTCACCTCATTGTAAACATAGGCCATTGAAACCTGGAGAGATCAAAGGACTTGCCCAAGGTCACATAGCTAGCAAATGGTGGTGCTAAGGATTAAAATTCCAGGTTCCTGCCTCCTAATCTAACACTTTACACCATGTTGCCTCTATTTAAGACAAGTGCTGACCCCCAAGTTCATTTCCTTTATTACTTCCTGAATAAGTCATAGAGAAGGAAAAAACCAAAGCTATCGACTTATTTCATTCTCTGCACATGGCAAAACCTTTTGGCATAGGCTATCTCCTTCCCACAGCTCCACAGACTGTCCTGGCTAAGGTTCACAGTTTGATGCCTCATTAATTTCTGTCTTTTTAAAAAAATAAAAACTCTTACCTTCTGTCATAGAATCTATCTCGTGCGTTGATTCCAGAGTAATAGAGCAGAAAAGATGAGGCAATAGGGATTAAATTACTTACTCAGGGCCACATAGGTAGGAAATGTCTAAGGCTAGGTTTGAACCTAGGACCTCTCATTTCTAGCCCTGGCTCTCAATTCCCTGAGCCACCTATCTGCTTCTAATGCCTTTTCTCTTAAAATTCCAAGTAGCTAAGACTTAAAAGATGTTCTTAAGAAAAATGTAAACCTCACAAATTGTATTTCATAGCATAACTGACTCCTGTTTGTTCATTTTCTTCATTCAGCAGATATTTCTTACGTATCCATATGCAAAATGTGCCTTCCTAAGATGTGTGAAGACAATGTGTTATGCCCAATCCCCCCCCAGATCCTAGGCATTACCCTTGACTCCTCCCTCCCTATCTCTCATCCCCCATATCCAACTGATTGCCAAGGGCTATGGATTTCACCTTTTCAACCTCTCTTACATACACCCCTCCTGTGCCTTTTCCTTTTCTGAGTCATCCTCCATTCAGACACCAGAGAGATTTTCCTGACTCTCAGGTCTGATCATGTCACTCCCATACTCAACCTCCCGTGGCTCCCTAGCACTTCTAAGATTAAATATAAAATCCTGTTTCACATTCAAAGCCTTCAGAACCCAGCCCCATGCCCTGCCTTCCCCTTATTCTTATACCTTCCTTCATTCTTCATTCCACTGACACTGGTCTCCTCTTCCTTGAACAAAACATTCCATCTTCCATCTCCAGGTATTTTCATTGCTTTTCTATGCCTGGAATACTCCCCTTCCTCATCTCTGCCTCTTGGCCTTTCTGGCTTTCTTCAAGCCCCAGCTAAAATTTCATACATGGAGGCAGCTGGGTGGCTCAGTGGACTGACAGCCAGACATAGAAATGGGAAGTCCTGGGTTCAAATCTGGCCTCAGACACTTCCTATCTGTGTGACCCTGGGCAAGTCACTTGCCCCCCCCCCCCATTGCCTAACCCTTACCAATACACAGTATTGATTCCAAGATGGAAAGTAAGGGTTTATATTTTTAAAAAAGAAGAAGTCTACAGGGAACTGGGCATGATCCCACAAACCAAGTTCAGGTGACGATTTACAAAGGTCTGAAGGGAAAGGAACTAGAACTTCTCTGGGACCAGTCCTGTCCCCCCATACTTAGCTGGGGCCTGTGCTCCCTCAGAAGCTATTTAGGGAAAGGGGACCCAAGTCTCTAAAGAAAGAGAGAGAGAATGATAGATTTAGAGTACAAAAATACTAAAGTTAAAGAAATTCTGTCAGAAGAGAAGGAAAAAAATATCATTTAAAAGAATATGATTTCTCTGTAAACCTCTGATGTCAAAGACAGTCTCACAGGAATAGTTTAAGAATCACAAGTCTCCCAGAAGGACATGTTAAAAAAAACTTGAACATGGAAGAAATAATGAAAGAAAACTGCCCAGAATTTTTAATATAGAAAACCAAGCGCTAATAAAACCACTTTAAATGCTGAAACACCACATAGTTCTAATGGCAAACAACAAATTGTGCAAGCACAGAAAAAAAGATCTTCAAATCTAAAAGAAAAGAAATGCAAATAATACAAGACTATTCTGCATCCAGTAAAAACTGCAAAAAAAAAAAAAATTAAACAGTATATTCCAAAATGCAAACCTTAAGATACAATCCTAAATGACTTACCCAATAAACTTCAGCCTAGTCATCAACAACAAAAAAAAAAATGATCATTTGATCAGAGAAGACATATGCTGTTCCCCACACCCATTCACACCCTCTCCCCCTCCTCCAGATATTAACAGAATAACCCACTGGCAAATATCCCAAACAATAGAAATAAATAGAATAATAAGTAATAAAATAGATTACTCCCTATTTGGAGAGGTTTTTTTTTTAATAGCGACATTGGGTGTTTTTTAAAATAATCAATAAAAAGAGATCATCAGAAGAGACAAGAACACAAAATGAGATGAAGTTATGGGAGCAGAAACAGAAGTAAAGGTAGAAGATGAGAAGACTTGAAGTACCACGTAATGAATCCTACAATCCCCCTAGAGGTCATTTTGTGAGCCCTTGTTACAGAATGAGGAGAGAGGTGTGGGAGAGCAAGGTGATGTATCTTCATCAGATCGATGAGTGAATAGTAAAGGGTTCATAACTTCTATACTTGCAGCAAAGAGAGGTGACAAAGGAGAGCTGAAATTGGGTCTCGACATCTATTCCTGGACTCTTCCTGTTCCTAGTATGCTGCCTCTAAAGGGGTTTCTTTAGAGATAGTGATCATCCCCACTATGAGCCTGAGCAGACCAGATATTAGTGGCATGTGATGGTATTTGCCAGAGCTAACTAGAGCCCTCTGTCAGCCTGAAATTCCATGAGGTTGTGTTCATTCCAAGGAAAGCAGGCTCGCCCAAACTAGGAGTTCTGAAGAGCTTTACAGTTCCCAACAGAATGTCTTTCCTCAGAGAAAAGTGACAAAAAAGTGGTCCATTGATGCCAGCTGATTGACTTTTCTTTGAGTGGTTTTTGCCATGATAGTCTGAGGCTATTTCCCACTCTCAGTGTTTGGATACGTTGGCTGGTTGTGTTTAGAGGAAGTTCATCCCCTCCTCAAATAACTTACATGCTTGAGATAGCTCCAGAATCCATGCTCATCCTTTCTCTGATCACAGCGATTCCTTCCTCTTCATTTTGGGTAAATATTCTGCCTCTATCTGGTCCCTTTCTTTCCTCAAGCCTGGAAGCTGCTGTCTTCCCTCTTGGTCATATAGTCATTTCTGTGGCAGATGACATCCTGATAAAACATCAAGCTAAAGTCTACTCTTGAGGACCAGATGGGCAGCTCAAGTTTAGTCAGGTCTAGCCTTGATTCTACCACTGCCCTCTTTTCCTCAGTGTCTCCATGAGTGAAATTGGTTTAACAGGGAGTGTAGCTCCAAGGTGGAATGGAAAAAGTGCTAAACTTGGAGCTAGGAGATCTGGGTGCAAATCCCGGCTCCAACATTTACTAGCTATGGGACCATCTTACCATCTCTGCATCTGTTTCCTTATTGTAAATAGAAGATAATCACACTTATACTACCTACATTACACGGTGGTTGCGGAGAAAGCATTTTGTGAATCTTTAAGGGATATGTCAGTGGGAATTATCATAGTTCATTGGGTAACAAATTTAGAATTGGAAGGGACTTTCAGGGCCATAAAATTCAACCTCCTCATGTTATAGTTGACAAAACTGAGGAGAGGGAAATGAAGAAATTGAGAAAGAAAATAAGAAACTTATTGAAGTCATAATTAAGATTGGGTAGCAAGTAGGTGGGGGAAGGGGCAACTAGACAACACAGTAGATAGTGCCCTGGACTTGGAGTGAGGGAGATCTGAGTTCAAATCCAGCATCAGAAACTTACTAGCTGTGTGACCATGGACAAGTCACTTAACCCTGTTTGCTTCTGTTTCCACATCTGTCAAGTGAGCTAGAGAAGGAAATGACAAACCACATCAGTATCTTTGCCAAGAAAACCCTAAATGAGGTCACAGAGAGTCAGATACAACTGAAAATGATGTAGCAGAACTAGAATTCTAACCCAATTCCTTCACCTCCAAATCCAGTGCTTTTTGTACTGGATCACCAAGGAATAATGACAACTTTCAGTTATAGATAAATCTATAAAAATAAATATTTGTATAATTATTTATTTTATTATTCATTAATATTTATATTAAAGAGTGTTTATTACTATTATTATTTATATTAAATTTCTATTTATTTATATAAGGTATAAAAGTTATATAAAATTAAATATAAAAAGCATATATTTTATATATGTTTATATATACATATATATCTATATATATTAAGGATTACACAGCATTTTGCATCTTTTTCTCAATTGATCCTCACCTACCCCTGTGCAGTGGGTACTCTTATCTCCCCAAGGTCACCCAGGAAAGGATTAGCAGAGGTGGTATTCTAACTCACATCTTCCAGCTCCAAACCTGATTCTTGAACCAGCACCGCAAGAGGCCCTTTAGATAATAGCTTCATAAATCCCAACAGAATAGAGCATGAAGTATATAGCAAAGGTGGCTCACTTAAGCAAATAGGGAAAGTTCAGAGGAGCTCAATTCTGATACAGCTTCTCAAGTACCAGCAACAGCATGGGATTATCAAAGAAAAATCAGTCCTATCCAATGCCCAAGGCACAGCAGCCTTAAACACAATAATGACTAAAAATTGATCTAATCACGCAGGAACTCTACCTATTTACTCAAGTATGCACACATTCCCCTGTTGATGAAAACTGTCCTTTCTGATTTGGGAACAAGAAGCAGGTGGTGTGGTCTATGAAAGTGGCGAACTAAAAACCAAAAATATACTTATTGTATTGTATTGTATGTATTGTAGGGGTTCTCAGGCTCCAAGGCAATGGATTTCACTGATTAAACCTCACTGGCGCTCAGTGAGACTGGTGCATTAATAATTTGCAGACAGAAAAATGAGACTAAGCGTTTACTCACAGCATCTGAACGAACTGTTGAGCAAGCTGTTCCCCAAGTCATGAACAAGTGATCCTAGAGCTTGAGAGTCTGTAGATGATGAAGGAGAGCCTAGCTAATGGGCAGTTGGAGTGGGGAGGCAGAATTCTTTATCCCTGCTATAGAGGATGAAACTTCCTGTTAGAGATTATCTAGAGACGTATGCAGAAGGGGGCCAAGAAGACTTCAGCCAGCAAGGGACTGGGGGGATGGGGGGGTCAATGATATAGACCCTTTCCTTGAATGCTGGGATTTGGGATATTAGGATTGAAGACTGGAAGGGACCCTTAGAGACCCTCTATTCCAGGACTTTCATTCTAATCATGAGGAAACCAAGTGCTTGAAAGGTGAAGTCATTCCTCAAAGGTCACATAGCTGACCCAGGATTATTTGATCTTCAAATCCTGTGATCGTTTCCTTGCTCTAAATGACTTGAGGTGCTGCTTTGGGGGGGGACTGTTTCATAATTTCATAAGTTTAGAGCTAGAAGGGATGGAGAGTTTTGTTTTTTATTATTTTTCCAAGATAAGTGAAATAATTAACTAGAAGACATGCAAGAAGACATGCATTATAGAGTGACAAGAATCCTGGATCAGGAAAACTCAACATTATAAGCTTAGTGGAAAGAGTTCAATTTGGGGTGAGATGATCTTCTCCCCTGTTATCGTTTGTTGTTTAGCTATTTTTTAGTCATGTACAACTCTTCATGACCCCATTTGGGGTTTTCTTGTCAAAGATACTGGAGTGGTTCAACATTTCCTTCTCCAGCTCATTTTACAGATGAGGAAATTGAGGCAAATGGGGTTAAATGACTTGCCCAGGGTAACACAGCTAGTAAGTTTCTGAGGCCAGATTTGAACTCAGGAAGAAGAATCTATCTGACTCAAGGTCTGGCACTTTATCTGCTGTGCCACCTATCTGCCCCTACTTTCTATGAAACCACAAACAAGTGACCTTGGGATCCTAGGTCTGTTTTCCTAACTTTAAAATAAAAGATTGAACCAGAGGAGTTCTATGATCCCTTCCACGTGTGGAATCTACATTGCATGTCCCTCTTACTTAGTGCATTTGAGAAGCCATGTGACACTATGGAAAGATACCTGGGAACAAAAAATCACAAATTCTAGTCCAAAAATTGTCACTAATGAATTAACCTGTGCTCATTCATATCATTTTTCCCACATAGTAATAAGAGGCTAGTATCCTGATCAATCGCCAAATATAATGGACGTCATTGGACTTGGAGATGGGCAACGCAGTTTCAAATTCCAACTCCAATAGGTACTAGCTGTGTGCCATGGAAAAGTTATTTAATTTTTTCTGAACCTTAGTTTCCCAATATGTAAGATGGTAATAATAATAATTGCCCTTTCTAAATCACAAAGTTGTAAAGAAAGGGCCTTTTCATTGTTATTTGCTGGACCTCTACTATACACTGCTCTGGAAGGAGAAGAGATGTTGCCTCCCTTGAGGGAGCTTCTATAATTAATTGTACTCCTAGCTTATTAATGGTGCTCAATCCAAAACTGAAATAATTGAATTTAAGTGTAAAATATTAGGAAAATGAAAAATGAGCTTTCATACTCTGATACAGTGAAATCAATACTTGATCAAGAGTCAAAGGACCTGGATTCAAATCCAGAATCTGCCACATACTACCTTTTTGGTCTTGAGAAAGTCACTTAACTGGGTCTCAATTTCCTCATCTATAAAATGAGTTGGTTGATCTAGACAACCTCTAAAAGCCCCTTCAAGCTCTCAATCACTGATCCTATGTTTGGTGATATAGTAGATAGAGTGCTAAGCCAGGAGTCCAGAAGTCCAGGTTCAAATATGGTCTCAGATATTTAATAGCTGTGTGATCCTAGACCAGTCATTTAACTTCTGTTTTCTTTTTCAGTTTCCTCAACTGTAAAATAGGGTAGTAATAATACCTAACTTGCAGGGATAGATTATAAAGATCTAACCAGATAATATTTGTAAAGAACTTAGCATAGTGCCTAGCGCATAGTAGGGCATTGTGTAAACACTTATTCCCTTCCCTTCTCCCATTCCAAGATCTCTACTCCTGTGTTTTAATTCCAGTGTCTTATCATGGTGCAATAAGTGGCCCTGGCATCCTCAAAAGTTGTGCTGATGAAGCCCAACTAAGACAAATCCTACCAGCTGAAAAGAGCCGCTTTAAGCAGGGTCTCAGCCCTGGAATTTGTGCTTATCTTTTAGGGAATGGTGGCCTCTTTAAGTACAGAAAAATCCTCAACAGAGACTTTTACCACTAAGTGATGAATATTTTTGACTGCAGCAATTCACAAAATGCTATCTACTAAGCATGAAGGGGCCATGATCTGTATTATGAGGGCCAGAGTGCAGCCCTACTAATGGGACACAGTAGTTCACTGGAGTATTGAGAAAGGTAATAATAAAGAGCCCTTGAAATGACTTGTGACATATAAATGTTAGAAGAGAAATGAGGAGAGAAGGAAATGAAGGGACAAAGAGATTTAAGGGACTTGCTCAGTGTCCCAAGAAATGAGGAACATGTCTTAGTTCTCATCCCTACCTTATCTTGCTCACTCATCCGTCCAAGTGCCAAGGAGCCATTCGACAGCCAACAGTCCACCCCCACACTTGGAAGGGATTAAAGAAAAGGAAACTTTGAGCCCAGATTTAAGGTATCACGTATATTATAGATGTGAATATGAGGACCAAAAAAAATTACAAATTTGTCATGAGTTATGGACCGTAGAGGGGAGTCAAGAGAAAGATGTGGAAGCATCTTTCTTCAAGACATTAGGAGAAAAAGAAACAACCTTTGGCACTAGGTGAACTCTTTAGAATCTTGGAAGTTATCTAATTTATAGAATCACAGAATTTCAGTGTAGAGAGTGAACTAAAAGACCCTCTAGTCCAACCCACATCTAGACACAATTCCCTTCTGCAACACACATGACAAGCTGACATTCAGCCTTTGTTTGAGGATCTTTCTTGAAGAGGTCTTTCTTACAATCTCCTGAATGGGTTCACAATCATTCTACTTTTGGATAGATATAATGATCAGGAAGTTTTTCCTCATAAGCTTAATTTTCCTCTTCCAAGCTGCCACTGATTATTCCTAGTTCTGCCATCTGGAGCCAAGTAAGAAAGAGTCCAAGCTATTTTACAGGTGCCCTTCAAATAGTCTAAGATAGCTTCCATAGCTTCTTGACTACTCCAGGCTCAACATCCCTAGTTCCTGCAACTGTTATGGTGTAAGCTTGTGGCTTTTAACCACCCTGGCTGCACTTTTGATTTCCTCTACCTTATCCATGTTCTTCTAAAATGAGTTCTCCATAACTGAAGTCCTGATATTGCAGGTGGAAGATGACAAGGGCAAAGCAGATGGACACTATATTCCTTGTTTTTTAATCTAGGATTACATTTTTGGCTGCCATATTACTCTGTTAATTCATGTTGAAATTGCATCTCATTAAAGCCCTCAGACATTTTTCAGATGAACTGATTTCTAACCTTGTCTAATCACATCTTACACAGCTTTTATTTCTGGTGTTTTGTTTCTGAAGCTTTCTTGAACCCAACCATGAGAACTGGTTATGGATAGATGCAAAATCATTGGTGTTGGAAGAACAAAATGAACCATCCCTGAAGCATACACAATGACTTTCCTAAGAGTCACAACAATCTCCCTGCTCATTGCCAACAGGGTGTTCAACCCACAAACTCCCAGAGAACTTGCTCCTCCAATCATTCGTAATGTACATAGCTCATGGCACCTGGATAGTGACCCTGGATTCAATACAGATCTAGAAGTTTAATATAGAATATGCTTCAAAATTTAGTAAATAAGAAAGCTCTCATTGCTACCCTCAAAACTCAGTCTCAATTTTAGGAAATCTCCCATTTTCAAATAAACAATTTCCTAAGACTTAGACAATTGATTTGTTTAATGACCAGATGCTTTATTAAAATAATCAAGTAATTATAAAGAAAAAATTAGCATATGGTAAAATTAACACACATAAAGAAGCTGCTTCCTCTATCTTCCTAAAGAAGCTTCTCCCTCTAACTTCCTAAACCCCTTCCCTGTCCAGGAAATGAGGGAAAAGATTAGAGAAATATGTTGAATGTTTGAAACTTACGGAGATCAGCTCTACAATCGAGGACATAGGGTGAAAAGGAGGAACCCCGGGTTTGGGGATCCATCTCCTAACATCCTCTGGCTTGCCAGTGCATCTCACTTCCTCAACATTTTGGTCCCATATCTGCCTCAGATCCCTCTTAGGACCACCATAGTTCTCTGAGACCATTCTAGCTCACTTGCCATAGTATCCCATTCTGGCTGCAGCCACAGAATCTCAAGAATGGTGTTAGGAGATACAAACAGCAGGCAGCTGACTATCAGGATGGGCTCCTTGTCTCTGAAGTCTCTCTGCTTTCAACCATAAGGAAAGAAAAACATGGAATAGTAGATTGGAAGTTTCTCAAAGGGCAAAGAGAAGAGAAATCTCAAAGATGTTGGGGCATGTACATAGGCATATATTTCCTACATTTCCTGCAACTTAGGTGATTTTTCCACTCCTTCACCCCTCCTCAAATGATTTCTAGAAGGTATTAGAAATATTTATTATAAATATATGACTTTATATCTACTCTCTAAGCTTCATCTTTTCTTTTTTCCCCATAAACTCTTACCTTTCATCTTAGAAACAAAACAGTGTACTGGTTCCAAGGAAGAAGAGTGGTAAAGGCTAGGCAATGACAATTTAGTGAATTGTCCAGGGTCACAGAGCTGGACATGTCTGAAGTCATATTTGAACCCAGGATCTCCCACCTCCAGACCTAGCTCTCAATCTACTGAGCCACATCGCTACTCTCTAAGCTTCATCTTTTCAGTTTTGTCCAACATGTTATCTTTTTGGATTTTGATTTGGTTGTCTCTATTATGTTAGCTCCCAGTTCTGTGTCATCTGCCTATTTACTTAGCATATCACTTGTTCCTCTTTCTGTGTCATTGATACAAATAGCACAGGGCTGAGCAGAGATACTGGGGCACTCCAGTAGAGCCCTCCTTATAAGGTGATTTCAAACAATTAATGGCCGCTCTCTGGGTCCAAACATTCATTCAGTTTCAAATATACCTAATGGTGCTATCATCTGGTTCATATCTCTCCATCTTGTCCATAAGAAGGACATGAGAAATTTGGTCAAATGCTTTGTTAAAAACTAGCTAAATTATATGTATAGAATTCTGCTAATCATCTGTAATTTTAGCAATTCTGCTAAAAAAGTGAAATGAGATTATACTAGTCAGACCTATTTTTGATGTAACCATGCATGACTTTCTTTTCTAGATTCTGGTCAACCATCCATTTAATAATACATTTTCAAATTTTGTCAGAATCAGTCAAGCTCACTGGCCTGTCATTTGCAGACTGTTATGGGGGGTACTCTAGTACTACTCCAGTTGCAACATTATATTCTAATTCTACAAATAAGGAAAAAGCCTGATTACATTCTAATTCTCCACATAAGGACAAAGGCTCAGAGAGTTGACATGATTTGGCTAGTATTGTATAAAGAATCACTGGAAGAGCTATGAATAGAACCCAGGTTTCCTGGTTCCTCGTCATTGTTCTTTCTAATTTACCACACTGTTGCTTAGGTTATCTTCAATTTATCCTACATCTTGTTTTCATGTGGTTGTTGTCTTCTCCCATTAGATTGTAAACGTCTCAAGGGTTTTATATCCCCAGCACTTAGTATAGTACCTGGCAAGTAATAGGAGCTTTATAAATGTTTTTTAACTTGACTATCTTTTAATGTGAGAAAGTACAGGTAAGATTATGCCAAGCAATCCATATTATAAGAAAATACATAGCCAAATCCTTCAAGTATACATGAACATTACTATTTATCTTCAGCTAAGCATCCAAAAGTCAAATCAAGAAATCTTTTCTAGTAGGAACCACAGGCTGGCAAATACAGTCTTGTTTTTCTAATTTCTCACTTAGCAGTGAGTTATCTTTTTCTCCTCTTATCTTATTTAAAGACTTCAAATTTTAAAGGATCCATAATTTAATTAGAGTAATGAATGTGACAGCTACATCCCTTAGTAGACAATCTTCATGAGTGGCTATTCCCCTTTCCTCCTGCAAAAAAAAAAAATGATCACCTAGTAATTAATCCTCTGTTAATTAAGCTTCTCTGAACTTAGAAAGGCTCATACTACAGATTCATAATTATCACTGAGCCCATACTTAGTCTTCAGCTTGGTAGATTATTCCAACTACTGTTCCTCTGGTATACACATTTAGAATCCAGGACCACCCCATGGCATGATGAGGTCTTAAGGAGGAAAAAGGTAGTGCAGGTTCCTTTTCATATTTCTACAACAACATAATTAAAAAGAAATGGAAAAGATAAGAGTGTGATCCATTGTTTAGGATGAACTTGGAGGTTTTCCCTTACACTGATGTTTCTAATGTTACTTATTAGCTTATGTACTTAATATTTTTTTGTGCAAGTAGCTTCTTATTATCCTATCTAGGAGTTTCCCCTTTCATCTTAGAATCATAGGAAAAAATGTATCCATAAGGAAGAGACCTTACAGATCATCTGGCCAGATAGAAGATTCTACAGATTGTGAAAAGGACAATGAACAGAGTGATAGTCAGGAGACTTTGGTTGAAATCCCAGATCTAGGCAAATCACTTAACCTCTCTGGGCCTCAGTTTTCTTATCTGTAAAATGAGGATGAAAAGGTTTGTGCCACTTTTCTCAGAGGTCACTATGAGGAAAACATCTTGTATCAAGATTTCAAGTTAGAAGAGATTTTAAGGATCATCTCATTAAACCCTAACTTTATAGTTGAAGAAAATGAGACCAATGAGAGTTACACATCCTGACCAAAATCATAAAGATAAATGAATAGCTGAACTGGAACTTGAAACCAGGTTTACAGCTCCAGATTTAGTGCTTTGTAAACCTTAAGGTGCTCTAGAAATCTGAGCCCCTTCTATATATTCTAGCCCATTATAGATAGGGAAAATGAGGTCTGGTGAAGGGGGGGAATTGCATACCCAAGGTCACACAGCAAGTTATAAGGGCTAGGACCCAAGTCTTCTGATTCATCAGTAGCTAGGTGGCACAGTGGATAGAGCACTGGACCTCGAGTCAGGAAAATCTAAATTTAAATCTAACTTCAGACACTTACTAACTGTGTGACCCAGGCAAAGCACTTAATTCTTATTTGCCTCAGTTTCTCATTTCTAAAATGGGGATACACTGGAAAAGGAAATGGCAAATCACTCCAGTATCCTTGCCAAAAAAAACACAAAACCAACCCATGGCTTGTCCATGGGGTCACGTAGAGTTGTACATGACTGAACAACAACTTCTGAATCCTCAGCATCTTTCCCCTAAGTCCATAGTTGCCTAATAAAAATCAGTGGATGATGTTATAAGACTTTCCATCCAAGAAAATTTGAAAACTACCCCAGGCATGTACTGATGGGCCAGTTTTTAAGCTAGAATAGGAAAATAAGAGCTGTGATAATTCAAATCATCAGAACATTTTGTTTGAAAAACTTAGGAGGCACAGCAGGCGTCTGGTGCAAAAGTGACTCACTGGCATCAATGAAGAAACACATTCAGCCCGATGGTGATATCACACTGGGGCTCCCCACAGAGCTGGGAGTGACTGTGGATAAATGAGGGAGAGGGAGAGAGGCTCCACCTGATAAGCAGGAAGATCACAGAATCACAGCACTTAGGAGCTAGAAGGAATCTTAGCAGCCATCTGGTCCAACACATAGACAAGAGAAGGAGACCTACCGGGACCTGGCGAATGGTCATCTGACCCTGCCTCAAAGGACAGGGAACCTACCACCTCCTGAGGCAGTCTATTCCACTGTTAGACAGTACTACTTGTTGGAAGGTTTTTCTTGACAAGCTTAACGTACCCTTTTTCACTTCCCACCTCTAAATTCTTGGTTCTGCCATCTGGGGTCAAATAGAACAAATTTGAATTCCCTCTATGGGTCAGGCTTTCAAATTCTTGGACACAGATCTGATACTTCACTCCCCTCCCCAACTTCTCACCCAGGTTCTTCTCTTCTCCTAATAAATCTCCTTAGTTCTTTCAGTTAATCCTCACATGATACAGACTCAAGGTCCCTCTCCTTTCTAGTAAATGCATCCTCAGGACACAACACAGCTTTTAAGTGTTCAGCTTAAACTGTAAAAACCAGAAATGAATGAAATCTGACAAAGACAGAATATAGGAAAACTATTACCCCACTCTAACTTTCTTTTTATTTATTTGTTTATAATATTTATTTATTTCCTTTTATGCAGCTTCTCCTTCCCCTCTCTGTACCATAAAAAGTGTCATCTGACACAATATATAGATGATGTCTTTCATGTTTCTGCTTCTCAGTTCACTCTCTGGAGATGAACATTACCAAGTTATTCTTCCATAGCTTTTTTAATAAGGTTTTTCTTTACTTCCACATCATACTGCAGACCCATAGTGAACTATATTATAGTGCACTAACTTTCAACTCTTCGATCTTTTCCCAAACAACTATTATCTAACCATGCCTCCTCTATCTGGTATTTGTGAAGCTGATTTTCTCTACCCCAGTATAAGAATTTACCTTGATCCCTCTTGAATTTCATCATATTCTTTAGACATTTTCAGTCATGGCCAACTCTTTATGATTCCTTTTTGGAGTTTTCTTGATCAAGATACTGAAGTTTTCCATTTCTTTCTGCTCATTTTTCAGATGAGGAAACTAAGACAAATGTGGTAAAATGACCTGTCCAGAGTTACACAAGGCTAGGAAATGTCTGAAGTTGGATTTGAAATTAGGTCTCCCTTACTCTATGCCCAGCAGTGTATTTGCTGTGTCACCTAGCTGCTTTAATTCATCAGATTAGATTGAATTTAATGTTCTAGATTATCAAGAATCTCCTGAATCTTGACTCTGTTATTTAATATTAGATATTCCAATGCAAAGGTCAATCTCATTAGCTGAAAGAATAGAAGCAAAAAAAGTCATTATGCAGCTCTCCCTTCTTTCTGTTGTCAGATATCATCTTGTCCAAATACCAGGCAAAGATCCCATTCCTTCTTCATCTTCTTTTTTCTAACAACATAACTAAAAAACAACAACAAATACTTTTATGTTGTCCTTAGCTTCCCTTGCCAACATCAGTCAATTTTGAGATTTAGAATCCCTGGGACACTATTTTCATAGAACTACAGCATGCCCATATATCCTCTTTCCCTTGGCTTTGTTTCACCATCTTTATATTTCTTTTTAAAATATTAGTTGGTTTGTTATGTTCCTTTGTATCCACATTGGATCTTCCAAAAGATCATATTTTTTTAACTCACTATAACTTTATGTCTTTAGAATTTCATTCTTGAGCATCTTTTCTCTCCTCTCTCCTAAATTGATCTGCCCAGCAGTATTTTAATCCATGGAATACTACTTATTTTTCTTCTGATCCTTCTGAAATTTGCTTTCTCAAAATCTACAGTGTGTCAAATTTCCCCTGTTCTATCCCAAAGAACAGGAAAAAATATTATGTTTCCCAGGAGTCCCATCACTCTCAGTTCTGCAACCAGCTCCTCCTTACTTAAAATAAAATTCAGAATGGAATTTCTCTTGATTGGTTTCTCCAGCTTTTGAAGGAAGATATGAGATTAGCAGCCAAAAAAATGCAAGATGTATCTCTATTTGCTGAAAATATGTGACATGAGCTATAGTAATACTGTTTCTCTTTTATTTTTCTCACCTTTCCTTCACTTTCCTTAATCACATTACCTTCATCATCATGATTGAACTCTGCCCCTTACAGAAACTAATCTATTTCATTGCAGTAATCACTTCTCCCATACAATCCACATCATTTCCATCTCAGGAACCAGTGTTTCCCTATTAGTGAACATTAGATCCAGAAGAGAAACTCCTTATTTTGATTCTTTCACCTTTTTTTAGGCCCTTTTAGTCCTGTGCTTTGTAGTGTTTTTATTTTTATTATTTTTATTTGGTCATTTTCAAACATTATTCCTTGGTTACAAAAATCATATTCTATTCCTCCCTCCCCTCCCCCCATCCCTCCCATAGCCAACACACAATTCCACTGGGTATTACATGCGTCCTTGATCAGAACCCATTTTCATGTTGTTGGTGTTTGCATTTGGATGTTCATTTAGAGTCTACATCCCAATCATATCCCCTCAACCCATGTAATCAAGCAGTTGTTTTTCTTCTGTGTTTCTACTCCCATTGTTTTTCCTCTGAATGTGGATAGTAGTATTTCTCATAAATCCCTCCAGGTTGTTCTGGAACACTGCATTGACACTAATGGAGAAGTCCATTACATTCGATTGTACCACAGTGTATCAGTCTCTGTGAACGTTGTTCTCCTGGTTCTGCTCCTTTCACTCTGCATCACTTCCTGGAGGTTGTTCCAGTCTCCATGGAATTCCTCCACTTTATTACTCCTTTAAGCACAATAGTATTCCATCACCAACATATACCACAGTTTGTTCAGCCATTCCCCAATTGAGGGGCATCCCCTCATTTTCCAATTTTTGGCCACCCCAAAGAGCACAGCTATGAATATTCTTGAACAAGTCTTTTTCCTTATTATCACTTTGGGGTACAAACCCAGCAGTGCTATGGCTAGATGAAAGGGCAGGCAGTCATTTAAAGTCCTTTGGGCATAGTTCCAAATTGCCCTCCAGAATGGCTGGATCAATTCACAACTCTACCAGCAATGAATTAATGTCCCTGCTTTGCCACATCCCCTCCAGCATTCATTACTTTCCTTTGCTGTCATGTTAGCCAATCTGCTAGGTGTGAGGTGATACCTCAGAGTTGTTTTGATTTGCATCTCTCTGATTATAAGAGATTCTCTTTTGAAAGATGAAATTGTTAGTATGACAAGTCAAGAATTATTGGCTACTGTGTTTTTGGCAGGTGTTTTTGGAAGACAAATGTTTGAATAATTGAAGTCTTTGACCACTACTATGCCAGGAATCACTTCTAGACTTATAATCTGCTTCCCAAACCCCTCTTTGATGGCCTCTTTATGTCTAGGTGGTATGTGGTATATTCCAGTGATAAAGATAATTTCCTTTGCCCTTTTTGACTTTCTCCCAAATACTATTATTCTTCTCCTGTCAGGTTCCTGTATTTATTTACATGAACATATACTTTCACAATATATACTGCTACTCCTCTCACCCAAACCATCCCTTCTCCCCCAGTAATCCTTTCCATATATTCTTTTTCTTGAATAAATTATTTTTGTGATTGTTCAGTCATTCCATCCTGTCTGACCCTTTGTGACCCCATAGATCATAGCATACTAGGTCCTCTATCCTTCACTCTCTCTTGAAGTCTGTCCAACTTCATGTTCATCATTTCCATATCATCCTTTGCTGTCCCATTTCCCTTTTGCCTGCAATCTTTCTCAATATCAGGGTCTTTTCCAATAATTCCTATCTTCTCATTATATGGCCAAAATATTTAAGGTCCAGCTTCAATATTTGACCTTCTAGTGAATTCTGAATTCATTTCTGTAAGTATTTGAGCTTTTTGCTGTCCAAGAGATTCCCAAAAGTCTTCTCTAGCACCATAATTCCAAAGTTTTGATTCTGTGAAGCTGTTTCCCTATTCCAGTGCTTACAAGCATACATTACTACTGGCAGAAAAAAAAGCATAGCTTTGAATCTATGGACCTTTGTCAGCAAGGTGATGTCTCTGCTTTTTAGCATACTGTCCCCATCTAGAATCATAGTCCATTCATAGTTTTTATGAAGGCTCATGAATACTATCCCTAAAGCTTTTTTACTTTTCCTTTTTTTTTGGTACATATTACAATTCTCAATTCAGGAAAAATTTAAATAACTAGCCTATTAAAGGAAAGTCCAGGCCATTGGAAAGTCACAACTTCTCAGTCCTCTTGGGCAAATTTCTCAAACTATAAATTGTTGCATGCAGATATTCTCTGGTAGAACAAATGTCTGATAGGAGCTCTTTACATTGATGAAATCACAAGTCCAATTATATAGTTGTTGTTCAGCCATATCTGACTCTTTGTGACCCCATGGACCATACTATGAGGATTTGGGGGGGGGGTAGCAAAGCTATTGGAGTGATTTGCCATTTCCTTCTCCAGTGAATTAGAACAAGCAGCAGTTAAGTCCCTTGCTAAGGTCACAGAGCTAGTATCTGAATCTGTATTTGAACTCAAGTCTATCTGATTCTGGGCCCAGTGTCCTATCCACAGGGTCATCTAAGTGCCTCAATTGTTTGTGTATGTGTGTCTTCTACCAGTGGTTTATATTATTGCAAGGGTATCTACAATTGATTTTAGTCAGTTTTTCACATCAGAATCTCCTACACACCTTTTTCCAGATCTCCTCTACACTCTTTATGTTTCTGATGTTTAAAAAAAATGTAATTCAAGATGAAGTTTAAGATTTTAATTACCCTTAAAGGTTTTAACTTATTAAGTAACAGTAACCACCATTTCTTAACTACAACAGTAAGCTTCCCTCACTGTTTATCATTCCACCTGTGGGATGTAAGAATTTATTAATGTGGAAAGATTAAATTAAAAATTAATGAAGCTTGCTAATGAATAAATGTGTTTTCATAAGAACATATAAAAATAATCTTTACCATCACATAATTGACTGAAAGAAGATATGTCCCAGTGTGCTTACCATTTGTGAATTTTTTAAATTAATTTGTTTGCGCAAAATGCTACCTTAAAGGCTATTTTCCACAAATTGCCTAAAAATATTGAGATATCAAAATTATTCAGGATTCTTTGAAAGAATTATCAGAGATGACATTATGATCTAGTGAGGTGAGGTCAATATCAGGTGAGACATGAAACAGAAAGATATACATTTACCAAAGAGTTTTTCCGTTGTGATAGAAATCTAAAGCACCAAGTTAAAGAAGACCCTTCTATGGATGGCGAAGTCCTCCAGACACTCCTTTTTGTAGTTGCCATTGTACTAGTCATATCACTGGGAAGACTCCAGTGAATCCTGGATGAGGTCCATGACCACTCAAAAGAATCATGGTATATATCAAATTTACCACCATCCGCATAGGAAAAACCAAGGGAATGAAGAATATGTACTTCTCAGATTATGAAATGCAACTGGGTGGAAAACTTATAGAGATCTTCCATCGGTACATATATCTAGAACAGTCAGTATAAATAGGCATGATGTTCCTCTTAGAACTAAATGGGAGGAGGAAAGCTGGATTGCCTTCAGGAAACTACAGAGCTCCTTTAATGACCCAAAACTTATTTCAGAAATATAGATGCATTTTTCTACCAATGTTATTTGATTGCAAGTCATGGGAAACTACAGTCTCTGAAGATCTAAAAATGGGTATCATAAAGAAGGCAATGGAGAGTTACATGATGAATTGCAAGGTGCCTGGAATATATAACAAATAAGGAACTTCAAAGGCCTGTAGTAAAAGATATCAGGGAAATATATGAACAACAATAAAAAAGATAGGCTTGTCACCTAGCAAGTTGTTTTCCTTCTATGAGAGAAATCTGATCCGTCAAGAATATGTCAGGGACCTCTGAACTTAAAAGCAGCATGGATTCCTCTTCCTACACCCACTTTTACCAGGTCTCTCTATTGTATTATTCCTTTTCTGTTTTCAAAGCAAATATACCCATTCTCTGAAGTCAGTAGAATAATACCATATCCTATATAGCTCTTTACCTTCATTTGTAAGCAGGTTTATTTGATTCATTCATTTATTTAATGAATATTTGTTGAAACTACCTTTTGCATACTGTTCTAGAAATGGTAGCAAATTTTAAAAAGAGAGAATAAAATATAATGCTTGTCTCAGAAGAGCTTAATTCTAGTTTAAACACCAAGAAGGGTTAAATAAAACATGAAACTATAAAAGACAAATATCAAAGTAGTGCTGGAGGTTTTCAGAGGAAGGAGAGATTGATCACTGTAAGTAGGGATGGTCAGGGAAGGTTTCATGAAATTAATTACAATAGAATTTGAGGTGGACTGTGAAGAGTAGAAAAGATTCAGCTAAGCAAGAAGGGGATGACAAAAGACACTGCATGCAAGAGCTGAAGTCACAAACTAGTCTAATAGAATGTAAGGCATTAGAGGGAAGGGACCATTTTTCCTCTGTATCCTCAGCACATAGGAATTGTTTATTGTTTACTGAATTGGATTGGACTGGAGTGGATTGAAAATAAATGTGAGGCAGTTGGAAAAATGAAGATGTGTATGGGGAACAATAAGTAAATAGGCTTGACTAGAGGAGAAATTCCATATTAGGGAATCTGGCTGAAAGGAAAGATTGAGGCCAGTTTAGAGAGATCCTTTACAACAAACTAATAAATGTGGAGTTTTTCCTATAATAGTGGGAGCCATTAAGGATGTGATAAAAATGAGTATTTTTAAAAGGTTGATCTGACAAGATGTCCAGAATGAATTGGAAATGGAAGAAAAAGGAGAAAGAAAGAACAATTAGAAGGCTGTTGCAAAAAACTGAAATTATGCAATGATGCAAAAACAAAATGAATTGATTCTATGGACTGACAGAACTTGGTGATTGATTAAATAAGAGGGTTGGGGAAAGGAGATTGGTATAGAAATTCATCATAAGTGACCCCTATATTTAAAGCCTGGATCACTAGTAAAATGATACCATCAATCATGCAGGAGAATTCAGGAGAGAAAGTCAGTTAGGAAGGGAGAAAAAGAACAATGTTGCTGAGTTTACTTTTGGGCTTTTTGAGTTGTGGTCATGATGGTGTATAAGGTCATAGAAAGATATTATAAAGATCATCCAGTCCAACCCTCTAATTTTGTATGTCAGGTATCTATATATGAATGGAAATATCCTCTGCACAGCTAGAGATACAAGGCTAGAAATGAAGAAAGTCATGAATGCTGTATGAGCAGCTATGTAAGACATCCCCTCAGAGCTGATAGCCAAAGCTGTGTGAGTAAATGAGTTCCTTAAGAGAGAGTCTAAAGAGAGAAGAGTGAAAAACAAGCACTGAGCTTTCAGGAATGTCACTTAGAGGGCAGCGGGAGATAGACAGGGAGACAGCCAAAATGCAAGCAGAAAAACAGAAGGAGAATCGGGTTAATACACTGTTTCAGAGACTAAGAGAGAAGAGAGTAGTCAAGTGTGGCGAATGTGGCAAAGAGGTTGAGAAGACAGACCTCAGAAAAAGAACGGTTCATTAATCAGTCAACACATATTTATTCATTTTAATAAGTTTGTTAAGAAAGCTATTAGATATAATAATAGATAAGATAATTAATAAGAAAGTACTAGTGAACCCATGGGAGCTTATGATATGATCATCAAAGGAGACAGTCTAGGTTGACAAAGGAGATCCAGGACAGAGCCTTGGGAGTGACATGGGTAAGGAATCAACAGAAGAAGGAGAAAGCAGTCTCATGGAAACCTAGAGAGAGACAGTATTCAGAAGGAGATGGTGATCAAATGCTGCAAAGATCAAGGCAGTTTAAAGCTGAGATTTGCTAATTAAGAGACTATTAATAACTCCAGAGACTCCCTAGGTAAAAGGCCAGATTACATAGAGTTTGAAATTTAGGATAGAAAAGTAAGTAGAGAAACTAATTATAGATGAATTTTATTGAAAACGTTTAGCCAAGAAGAGTATAGTTTTAAAATGATAGCTAGCAAGAATGTTATAGACAAGAGAGAATTTTTTAAAGAGGAAATGTGGGCAGGTTTGTAGGCAATAGAGATGGAGCCAGTATATAGAGAGATAGAAGGTAAGAGAATTGATAACAATAATAAGTGCAATTTGCTAGATAAGACAGGAGTGGATGAGATCAATGTGTATAGTGGAGTCAGCTTTGGAAAGAGAAGGGAGAAAGGCCACTTCATCTGTACCTGGAGTAAAGGAGGAAATAGTCAAAACAGATGTCTGAATGATGGGAGCTCTAGGCTAATGGTCTCAATTTTTATCAGTGAATGAGGTGAAGTACGCAGCTGAGACAGAGAAGGAGGTTGAAATAATTGGTGAAGGGTAGGAGAGTAAATCTATTTAGGAACAGAATGATTGCCTAGCTACTAGGGGGCCCAATTGAAATTAGAAAACATCAATTTGTAGAGCCAAATCAATAGTTGTGTGGTTTCCTCTACCTCTGTTCAGCAGCATGTGAACAAAGCAGATGGGAGAAGTAATACATGAATTGGGCTTGGCAAGACATAAGCTATGATAGGACAGGCAGCACATGAATTGAGGCTGGAGAATGGTATAGAATTGGGTTGGTTCACCAAGGGGTAAAGATGGAGAATAGAGGAGAATATAACCAGAGCTAATGGGCTAAGTAAGAAAGATAGCAAAGTCAAGGTTGTGGCTATCTCTATGGAGTAGCTGAGGGGGAGGAGTAGATTATGGGGATTTAGCAACTTGAGGAACTAAAAAATAAAGATCTTTGAAGGGGTATCAATTTGTATGTTGAAATTCTCCTGAAGATGAGAAGAGAGAAAGACTGAGTCTGGCCCTAAGCTCATTGACAAAGGAAGGAGTGTTTTGAGAGTAGGTAAATAACAATCACCTAGATCTGGGCTAAGTATATATTTATTTTTTGTTTTCATTTTTTCCAGATTGTATGTCAATACAATTTTTAATAATTGTTTTCTGACATTTTGCAATCTGTGTTCTCTCCCATCCTTCCCCCTCCCCAAGAAGTCAAATAATGTTATAGTTTGTTAAGTGATACATTTGGATAGCTTGACCCTTAAAGGAGGAACCATTGCTTAGTGAAATTGGTCAAGGGAGAGTCTGGAAGTGGCACTGAAGAGCAAACAGTATTCCCACTCCCCCTTCACAACTAGTAAATTTCAGGATTCAAGAGAAAATCCAACCAGGACTCATCGTGAGATGATTTCTGACCTCTGAGAAGAAGGATGGAAGTCAAATGGTTGAGAAAAAAATTGACATACAGCATCTTGTACCTATAAAGTTGCCATCGTGGATTGTGGCTGTCGGAGTCACTTCCATAATTCTGTTTGAATAGCTTTTACAGCTGCTGCAAGGAGGAGACCTGGGAGTACATCCTTTATGTACGTGGCCAGTGTAGGTGCAGATCACCTTGCCTTGCCTGCTGCAGTAATCATTTGTTTATGACAAAAGCAGCACTTTTAACAAATCCCTCTGGTGCACTCTCACACTGCCTACTGTAGATTTCCCACATCCAAAGAGACCCTAAATGATCTCACAGACTTTACTGATTATACAAATTACTTGACAATGATGGTATGACACAGATCACTCCCACTCTGCCACATATAACTCTTGAGAGAGTACCTAGAAGTTGAGTTATGAGTTCTTCAGGAATTCTGCAGCCTAGAAACTGTGAAACCAAATGTTTCACTCATAGCCAATCAAGACACATTCATTAATCACCTACTATGTACCAGGAACCAAGGCTGTAAAAACAAAAACGAAATGGTTCCTGCACTGAAAGAGCTTATATTCCATTTCTGTTACCCTAAGCCATGCCACCAACTGAGCTAAGAGGACCTAGGAGGTCTTTACTGTCACCTGAAAAGGGCAGTATTGGGGCTGCTAGGTGGCTCAATGGATTAAGAATTGGGCTTGGAGATAGGAGGATCTGGGTTCAAATCTGACCTCAGATACTTCCTAGCTATGTGGCTCCAGGCAAAGTAACTTAACCACAATTACCTATTCCTTATCATTCTTCTGTCTTTGAACTGATAGTATGGATTATAAGACAAGAATATTTTTAAAGGCAGTATTTACCCAGGAACTTCCTCAGCTTTTCATGAGATCAAGGGTCTAGTGCTAGAAGGGATCTCCAAGAGTTGTCCCTTTCCCCCATCTTACAGATGAAGAATTAAAGCCCAGACCACATAGATAGTAAGTGCTAGAAGCAGAAATTTTAACCCAGGCTCTATGGATGGGAGTTCAGAGTCCTTTCAATAATTCCAAGCTTTTCCTAGTCTAGATATTGAAGATTCTCTTTGTACATAAAGGGGATGTTTCTCTGGCCCTATTTCTGTCTTAGAGTAGGACTTGACATGGTAAAAGTTCAGCATCTGTGACTTCCTTCTGGGAGGGATTTACAGCCTTGCCTGAAGTTTAGAGATGGGTAGAAAATTCCAAAGTCTCTAGACTCTTACCCCAACCCTGACAAATACTAGCTGTGTGGATTAGGGGAAGTTACACAGGTCAGAGTCATCTATAAAATGGGAATAATGCAACTAGCAACACACAGAGTTGCTTGGGTTTCTAACTCTTAAAGCACTGTGAAATCTGAATTTTGGTTGGTTTATTTTTTTAATGGGCCTGTGGTTTCACTGGTATAGGGAATTCTCGGTGAGGAAACAGCCTCTACCAGCATCTACTTGGCAATTCACAGTGTGCAAAATGGTGGCATCCTCATGCATCCCACATAGCCAGTCAGTTGCCAAATCTTGTCGTCCTGTGCAAGAACTCTAGCACAGCAGAAAGGTATAGATACATCTACATCGCTGTTAAGTGTTTGTAATAGCACAAAAAATTAATCAACTGAAAGTTGTCTTGGACATTGAGAGGTTAAGGTCTTGTCTAGGGTGACACAGTCACTGGAGGAGATACCACCTGAAACTAGATCTCCCTGACATCAAACCTCTCTTTTTCTCTATCCCCATTATACCATGCTGTCTCTGAGTTAGTATTTTATTGAAGCCTTTTCTATACCCATAATATGAATAAAGGTTAGTTATTATTTAGATAAAGGGGAGTTTGTGGGGCATGGTAGAGGGTATTGATCCCTTGGGGGATGTAACTGAAATGTTCTTAGGAACAGAGATGGAACTGAGGTCTTTAGCACTGTTGGTACTACCTTCACTGCTATAGATCATATCCCTTCCAGATATTCTCATCCTCTCTCATCCCTGTCAATGAAAAAAAAAGACCCTAACTTCTGTCTTAGAATCAGTACTATGTATTGGTTCCCAGGCAGAAGAGAAGTCAGGGCTAGGCAGTTGGGATTAAGTGACCTGCCCGTGTGCATGCAGCTAGAAATTTCTGAGTTCATATTTGAACCCAGGACCTCCCTCTCTAGTGCTGGCTCTCTCTCTACTTAACCACCTAGCTGTCCTTTGTCCCTATCTTTCTCAAAATCCTCCATGGAGGAAAGATAAGCAGTACCCTCTGAAGACTTTCCTCTGTGGCACTATTTTTAGCAGATACATATTCCTAAAAGATGTCACCAACTTTCCCAAGGATAAAAAAGGAAAAAGTTAGAATGTACTTAATATCATTACCCCTACACTCTGCTTAACCTGAGCTAGTGATTGTTGAAAAATATAATCAATAAAGACTCTGACACAATTCACAGTGATAGAACAGAATATAACAAGCTTTGCAAAGGTTAGCCTTGCATTTCCAAACCCATTAAGCAATGCCAAGTGTCCTACTTCAATTCATCACAGCTCAATGAATCTGAACCTTCAATTAGTAAGTAATTTTTTCTCACTCTGAGGAGATAGGGAAATGACCAAAACAACAAGCTCATATAAGAGATTTGTCCAAACTAAATGAAAAGGTATTACAGTACAGTTTCGTGAGAAGAACTCTTATTTAATCTGTGGGTCCCCAAAAATTTAGTGCCATGCTTTGCATATAGTAGTCAGAGGATTATAGGACTATAAATTTAGAATTGGAAGGGACCAGAGAGATCATCTAATCCAGTCCTCTTAGGTGATCTACCCAGTACCCCATAGTTAAGGTCCTCGGACCACAAATCTACTGTACAACACTGTCTCTTAATAATTTTCCCTTAAGGAATTAAGTTAAACTTCTAATGACTGTCATGACAACAGAGAATCGTGGAATCTTAAAGCTCGATGAGATATTCCCTCTACCAAATTCCTAATTATAAATGGCACAGTCATGGAATCTCCTAGAGTTCAAAAAGACCATTATTCCAACCCATTAACTAACTGACCAAGAATCCTTTCAACAGTATTTCAAACAAGCATTCATGGAGCATCTACTTAGAGACCACCAGTAGGGGAGAACCCACCATCCCTAGTGACGGGAGTACTCACTACTTCCTTTCCACTTTGGCCAAATCCACTGTTAGAAAGGTTTTTCTTGCAGCAAGCCTAAATCTGCCTCTCTGCTGTTTCTACCCATTCTTTCTAGTTGTGTCCTAACAAGCTAAGTGGAACAAAATGAATCCCTATTCCAAATGACAGCCCTACAAATGCCTGAAGACAGCTATCATATCCACTTTGAGTCTTCTTTTTCTCAGGCTAAATATCCCCAGTTTCTCCAGCTGATCTTTAACTGTAATGCTCTCCAGTCCTGAAAGCCTTCTTCTAGACATACTCTAGCTTACCTCTAGCTTTCCTTAATTATGGTGCCCAAGACTGAACACAATACTCCAGTTGTGGTCTGATAAGAGCACACTATAGTGGAACTGTTTCCTTCATTATGCATCTCATTGTAGCAGAGATCCTACCATTAGCTTTTATTATGCCATGCCATGTTAATTTTTACTGAGTTTTCAATGCACTAAATTCCTCCACCCTCTCCTCTCCTCTCCCCTCCCCTCCCCTCCTCTCCTCTCCTCTCCACCCAACCTCAGGTTATCTTTTGATAGAAATTTTTGTCTTGTTTCACCTCCCCAGTGCTGCATTTGCTAAGTGAATTGTTAGGCTCCAAATATGAAATGTTCAGTTTATCCTATTAAATTTCATCTTGTTTGATTTGTCAGTGGTTAAAGCCACTTGAGATATTTTTGGATTTGGACTCTCATCATCCAGTAGATTAGCTAGCCTTCCCCCTCCCCACCAAGCTTCATGTCATCTAAAAAAAAATGATAATTTTAACAAGTTTTTTAAAATTTTTTTTAATTTTAAAAAAGATAATTTTTTAAACAAGTTGTTGATTTTAGATGTTGAAGAGTACAAGACCAAGGACACATCCTTAGGGCATGCCACTAGAAATAACTTTCTAATTTAACACTGCTCTTCAATGGTGACTCTTTGGGTCCAGTCATTTAACCAGTTCCAAATTTGCAACGTTGTGCTCTCAAATAACCCATACCATCTCCTCTCACCATCTCCTTCACTAAAATAGCATGGGAGACTATGCCATGCCCAACAAGTTGACTCCCAACTTCTGCTTAAATTCCACTCTACCAGTAAGAAGGAGCATAATGAAGATGAATGAGCGATGCCATCTACTGAGGCATACTACTTGCTACTGAGATGGCAAGGTGCCACAGTGCACAGAGTGCTGGGTATGGGATCAGGAAGATCTCAGTTCAAACCTGGGCTAAGATACTTACTACTTATGTGACCCTGGAAGTCCTTTAACCCCTATTTGCCTCTGTTTCCTCAACTGTAAAATGGAGATAACAAATGGAACTTCAGTAATAATGGGTTTGTTGTAAGGATGAAATGAGATATTTGCAAAGAGCTGAGAACAATTCCTGGCACATAGTAGGCCCAATCTAAATATTTATTACTGTCCATTCTCCTTCCCTATATGTAAATAAAAGATAATGAAATTCCACCTCCTAGTATAATGAAAGCTCTTTGGAGGCAGAAACTGTTTTGGTTTTCCCCTTTCCAGCCCCTACATAGTGTCTAGAATATATTAGAAAATTAATAAATGGTTGTTGAATAAACCATGAAGACTTTCAGAATTCCAAGTCATTAAAGACACTGTTATTTCAGTTATTATTTCAACATGTTAGGACTTTTAGCTATAGAAATTAAAACCAAAAAAATTTTTTTCTTGTAACATGAACACAGAATATTCTGATTAATCAAAGTTTTATGTTATGGTACAAGTGGCATAGTTTATATATTGGTTATTAAAAAACTGACAAGCTCACCCAATAAGAATAATGTGCAGTTCAATAATTGAGTATAAACAGAGCGAATTCAGTTCAATTCAGTATTAATAACTAGCATTTCTGTAGCATTTTAGGACAGCTAGGTGGCAGAGTGGATAGAGTTCTGGGCCTGAATTCAAGAAATTCCTGAGTTCAAATCTAGCCTCAGATACTTACTAGCTCTGTGATCCTGGGCAAATCATTTAACCCTGTTTGCTTCTGTTCTTAATCTGTTAAAATGAGCTAGAGAAAGGAATATCACTATATTATTTTTACCAAGAAAAATTCCAAATGGGGTCACAAAGAGTCAGACATAGCTGAAAAATGACTGGATAACAATACATATGTAAGGAAACTGTCAAGAATTCCTTTCTTAACCTTCATGAATAAATAAATAAAATTTGTTTATATATTACTGACAAAGTCCTGCAAGGAGAGATAGAAAGGGACATGACATTTATATATTACTGACAAAGTCCTGCAAAGAGAGATAGAAAGTGTAAAGATTAAAATTTATGGAATATGGGGAGACTGAGGCAGGTAGAAATTAGTTTCTCTCTGCAAGGAGTATTATATTTTTTAGAGGTTTATTAAAGGTTAAAGATTAAGAATATACAAGTAAGAAACATGTGCCTAGGCCAGAGGCCTAGACAAAATAACCTCACATCATGGAAGAGACGCCTCTGCTCCAAAACGGAAGTCCAAAAAAAGCCAAGACCCCTTCAAAAGCCTTTGAATCCGCTTAAATACCTTCTCGATCTCGGCCCAGGTGAGATTACAAGGCATTCTGGGGAAGTGGAGCAAAGGCTCATGGGGATTGTAGTCCTGTATTCGAGTCTATTTTTTACAAAAGAGACACAACAGAGTTAGAATAAAATATTTGGGAGCTTATCTGCCAAAACAATTCAGGAACTATATGAACATATGAACATAATTCTAAAACACTATTTACACAAATAAATTCAGATTTAAATAAGTGGTTAAATATTAATTGTTCATGGATGGGCAGAGCCAATATAATTAAAATGATAATCCTACTTATTCAATGCCATCCCAATTCAATTGCCAAAAATTATTTTGTTGAGTTAGAGAAAATAATAAAATTCATTTGGAAGAATAGAATATATCAAGAATAGCAAAAGGAATTAATGAAAAATGTAAAGGAAGGAGGTCTAGCAGTACCAGATTTTGAATTGTGTAATAAATTAATAATTACCAAAACCATTAGTGCTGGCTAAGAAATAGAAAGGTAGACCATTAGAACAGGACAGATATACAACAAACAACAGCAAAAGATTATAGTAGTCTGGTATTTGACAAAACTAAAGATCCAGGATTTGGGGATAGCAAATCACTTGTTTGGAAAAAATTATTGGGATATCCTAGAAACTAATTTGGCATAAACTAGGTATAGAGCAATATCTTATACCACTCACTAGGATAAGATTACAATCTTATCCTATATGATCTAAACATAAAAAAAGGAGCTACTCCAAGCAAATTAGAAGAACAGGGAACAAAATGCCTATCAGATTTATGGATAAGAGATGAATTTGGGTGTCAATAAGAGATGGAGAACATTGTGAAATGTAAAATGGATGATTTTCAATACATTATTTTGATAATTCATATTTTTGATAATTCAATATATTAAATTGAAAAGGTTTTGTACAAATAAAATAAACACTGCCAAGATTAGAGGGAAAGCAGAAAATTGAGGGTGGGGGATTTTATAGACATCCCCTCAAATAAAGGTCTCATCTCTAAAATATATAGTGAGCTTTGTCAAATTTATAAGAATAAGAGCCATCTCCTAATTAATAAATGGGCAAAAGATATAAACAAACCATTTTCAAATAAAGAAATCAAAGCCAGATATATGTATGAGAAAAAAATGCTCCAAATTACTACTGATTAGAGAAATGCAAACCAAAACAATTCTGAGATATCACCTCACACCCAGCAGACTGGTTAAAATGACACAAGGGTAGTGACAAATGTTGGAGGAGATGTGGAAAAACAGGGTCACTCATGCACTGTTGGTAGAGCTGTGAACTGATCCAACCATTTTGGAGAGCAATTTGGAATTATACCCAGAGAATTATACAACAAATTTGTTTGGAATAGAAGTCTGGTATAGGAGAAGAAATACTTGATTGAAGTCAGAATCTATGCTTTAGTCATAACCCTTCTACTTAACACTTGTGTGTCCAACTCACTTTTTCTTTTGAAAAATCTATAAAATGAAGGGGTTGAAGTGAGTGGTTTCTTTTCCTAAATCCTATGAACTGAAGCAATGCCTTTCTATGAACTTTCTAATCTGTAAAATGATGGAGTCAAGGCTAAATTTTGCCTAAGATGTCTTCTAGCTCTCTCAAAGTCCTATAATCCTATATACATACTTCTTTGTATTTTGCTATCAAAGCTCAAAGTTTGGAAGGGATCTCTGGTTTCTTCTAGTTCAACCTCTACTTTTATAATATCTAGGGCTCTGCAATATACATTTGGAGGAACAAGCAGAGCCTCAGATTGTACAACCTAGACTATGTCATAATTTGCCCTTCTGATTAATTTAATTGTATACCACACCAGGGAGTAGGAGAAGAGAAACAGACATGCCCCAGTTATCCTCCTCTACCCCCCCCCTTAGTGGGTCAGCATGCCTAGAAAAATGTCCCAGAGTTCTTTGTATCCTTACACACACACACACACACTGAGGGCTAACACTAGTCAATTTTTTTCTGTACTGACAAATTTTATCCAAAGGCTCTAAAGTTGCAGCTAGTCTTACCTCAACCAATAATACTCATTGCCCTTTCTTTTCCTTAAATACCCCAGATAAGTGCCACAACTGAGTGCCAAAAAGCAATCCCCTAACTCCTCTGGGCACCCATCATTATAGTGCAACCACTCATAATATGAATTCCATCCCCCAAATCCCTCACAACAGGTCATTCACCATTTACTTGACCTCCGGTAACAATGATCTCATAGCCTTTTGATGCAGCCCATTTTACTTTTATATAAGACTTTCTGTCAAGAAGTAGTTTCTCATATGGAGTTGAAACCCACCTCCCCATAATTTCTACCTGCTTGTCCTAGTTTTACCCTATAGAACCAAATCAAACAAGTCTAATCTCCTTTTCCACAATACTTTCAATATTTCCATGCTCTATGTCCCCAAGTCTTATCTTCTCTAAGATTAAAAAAAAAATGTGTCGTCCTTCAGCTAATCCCTATGTACGTAGAGTAGTTTCAAGTCTCTGTTCTATTTTGTTTTGTCTCTTCCGTAAGTGATTCAGTTCAACAACTAAATTGTGGTCTAAAACTGCGCATAATATTCCAGCTATAATCTAATTAAGGCAGAATACATCAAGATGAACAGTTAGTTGGCATAGTACATAGAGAGCTGGAAGACCTAAGTTTAAATCCAGGTACAGACGGTAACTCTGTGATCTTGGCTAAATCATTTAACTACTACCTACCTCCCTTTCCTCATTTGTAAAATAAGGATAAGAATAGCACCTACTTCCCAGGATTGTTATGAAGACAAAATTAGATGCTTGTAAAATGCTTTGTACATCTTAAAACATCAAATAAATGCTAGCTGTTAGTATTATTATTAGACTACACTAATGCCTTCCTCATTAAAAAAAATAGTAAGTATCTACTAATAGAATGAAAGATCACATTGGCTTTTTTGGGTAAAGGGACATACCACTGACACAAATTGAGATTTCATCTATTAAAAAACTCTTGAGGCTTTTTAGCATGAATTTCCCTCTAGCCATGTCTTTACCATCTTGTATATGCACATTTTTAAACCAGATTGTAGGAATAAAGTCTTTGACTTTTCATATGTTCTTTTTATTGATTTCTGCTGACCATTTTGATCTATTGAGATCATATTAGGTCCTGATTCTATTATCTAATGTCTAAACATCTCTTCCAACTTCTTGACACTAACAAGTTGATAAGCATAGCATCTATCATTGTTGTTCAGTTGTTTCAATTGCATCCTACTCTTTGTGACTTCTTTTGTCATTTTCTTGGAGTGGTTTGCCTTTTCCTTCTCCAGTTCATTTTACAGATGAGGAAACTGAGGCAAACAGTTACGTGACTTACAGTTATTGTCTGTGGTCAAATTTGAACTCAGATCTTCCTGACTCCAGGTCCAAAGCTCTATTCACTCTATTCCAGAAGAGACTTCTCTTTAGGTGAATATTAATCTGTATTCTTTAGAACCTATGATTTAAGCATAAATGTACTATCATTTAGTCAATAGGACTTTATCTTCTCCACAATGTTGTGGAGAGATACTATCAAGTTCTTTAACTGAAATTCTCATATACTATGTGCTTGGCATTGGATATGAGCTTGGAAGGACATCTCCTGAGTGTCTCATTATCTGTACTTGAGCCTGTACTGTTTAATATATTTATCAAGTTGTAAGATAGAAAATATGCTATCATATCTGCAGATGACACAAATCTGGGAAGGATCCAAAAAGATCTTGATGGGCTACAACATCGGGCCAATGCTAATGAGATGAAAATTAATAAGGATAAATGTAAGATCTTGCCCTTGGGTTTTTTAAAGCAACTTCACAAAGGCAAGATGGAGAACAATTTGCCTGAAAGAGTTCTTGGGAATTTTCATCAGAACAAGCTCCATATAAGTCAGCTGGGATTTTGCAGCCAAAAAAACTTGTGCAATCTTAAAGCTACAAAAAAAGACATAGAAAGCACCATGGAGGGGATAATTATGCTCTACTTTTACCCTGCTAAATTCACATCTGGATTACTGTATTCACTTCAAGGTCTCTATACTGGTATACAACAGAATGTGCACAAGAAAGCAACTAAAACAGGGAAGGATCTTGAGATCATACCTCATGAGCCTGAGTTAATGAAAAATTGGAAATGTTTTAAAAGGGGATGCCTTAAAAGGTACATGCTAGCTGTCCAAAAGTCGAATGAGCTGCCTCTTATCCTTTTCAGTTCCTGAGACCTTGAAACAAAGGTTTAATGGTCACTTTTTGGTTACATTGAGAAAAGAATTTGGATTAAGCTTGATTATCTGTTCCCTCTAACTCTAAAATTCTATAATTTTGTGATTATGATTATATAGACAGTTTACTAACCCTATCCCAAAACAAATAATACATACAAAAGAAAAACATGATAATTTTTTAGGGAAAGGCAATGTTGGTGAAGATCAGGAAAAAAGATGCCACCAGTAGTTCTTTTTTTGATTTTTTAATATTTAATTTTAATTAATTAATTTAGAATATTTTTCTATGGTTGTAAAATTCATGTTCTTTCCCTCTCCTCCCATAGCTAACACACAATTCCACTAGGTTTTACATGTGTCATTGATCAAGATCCATTTCCATATTATTGATAATAATTACACTAAGGTGATTGTTTAGAGTCTATATCCCCAATCATATCTCCATTGAACCATGTGATCAAGCAGTTTCTCTTATGTGTTTCTGCTCCCACAGTTCTTCCTCTGGATGTGGATAGCATCTTCCTCAGAGTCCCTCAGAATTGTCCTGGGTCATTGCATTGCTGCTAATAGAGAAGTCCATTACATGCAATTGTGCAACAGTGTATCAGTCTCTGTGTACAATGTTCTCCTGGTTCTGCTCCTCTCACTCTGCACCACTTCTTGGAGGTTGTTCCAGTTCACATGGAATTCCTCAAAGTTCATTATTCCTTTCAGCACAATAACATTCCATCACCAACAGACACCACAATTTCACAGGTAGTTCTTGAACTGAATTTTGAAGGAAACTATGGATTCTAAGGCAAATGGGATGGCCAATGCAAAGACAGGATGTAAGAGTTGTAAGAGACTTCAGAGCCCACCGTTTATTCTAATCATGATCAAGAATTCATTCCGTGATAGCCCAAACAAGTCTTGGTCATCCTATTTGGGGACTTCAAATGAGAAGAAATTCATTACCTCCCAAGACAACTTTTTAAACTCTGTAATAATCCTAATATTAGAAGATAGAAGATGAGTTTTTATATAAAGAATAGTAAGAAGGAAATTTTGGCTAGACCATTAAATAGGTGAAGCTGTGAAGGTAAGGAAAAGTAGGATTGGACAGGTTGTGAAGGGTTTAAAAAAGACAAAAAGAATAATTTAGATATGATGCTAGAAATGGTAGTTAAGCAATTTAGTAGCATTTATTTAGCAAAAGAGTGACAGTCAGACCTACATTTTAGGAAAGTCGCTTTGGCAGAAAAAGTATGCAGAAAAAGGATTAGAGCTGAAATAAACTTGAGATCAAGAGACCAATTAGGAAACTATTAAAGAAATATAAGAGAAAGGCCTGAATTTGGGTGGTGGCTATGTCACTAGAGAGATGGGGATGTTGTGGAGATAGAAACAAGATATGGCAATTGAGTCAATAGAAGTTTCCAACCTGTGTAACCAGAAGAATGGTGTTGTAACAAGTCTAGAAGAAGGGTGGGTTTAGGGGGAAATATAGTAAGTTCTAGTTTTGACATCCCAACTTTGAGATGCTCACAGGAGGATTAATACAAAACATGGCAGGACACTTTAAGACTAGTATCGAATGAAAATGAGCTGAAATTGGAAATGAAAGGTGAGAGCTGGATGGGGCTATATTGGGGGGAAAGAAGATAGGATCAAAGGAGAGATAGGAGTGCACTCAGGTTGGATAGCTAAAAATAAAGAGAAGGAAGAGCTTCAAGTCTCCTCTTGTTTCTGTTTTCTCTACCAAAGATAATGACCTTTGGCCTGGAAAGGATAGAGCAAAAATAGCTAATAGGGAGTTGATACCCAAAATAAATAAGGAGATGGTAAGAGAGCACCTGCCCTTGATAAATTTGAGTCACCTGGTACAGAAAAATTACATCCTAAGAGTGAAAGAACTTGTGGAAGTGATTACTAAACCATGAAAAAATAAAAAAGATATCACAGAACTGGGACAGGGCAAATGTAGCATTTTTAGAAGAAGAAGAAGAAGAAGAAGAAGAAGAAGAAGAAGAAGAAGAAGAAGAAGGAGGAGGAGGAGGAGGAGGAGGAGGAGGAGGAGGAGGAGGAGGAGGAGGAGGAGGAGGAGGAGGAGGAGGAGGAGGAGGAGGAGGCGGCGGCGGCGACATTAAGTCTGAAAACCATAAAGAAGTGAACTTAACCTTAATTCTTGGCAAAATTCCTGAATGTCTTATTAAATATTAAAGAGATGGTTAGCAAGTAACCAAAAAGAGAACTAATTACCATAAAGCATCAACATGGCTTCCTCAGAAACAAGTCACATCAGACTATGTCAGTTTTAGTCATGGTTAGTAAACTGGTAAACCAGGAGAATGGTCGTAATAAATTTACCTAGGTTTTAGAAAAGTGTTTTTCTTGTGGAAAAGACAGAGTTACACACCTATCAGATTGGCAAAGATATGATATGTTGAAAGACCTGCAGAAAAATGGGAACAATAATGCCCTGTTTATGGATCTATGAATTGTTCAGGCCATTTGGAAAAGCAATTTTGGACTATTCCCCAAAGGTAACTAATTGTCCATACTAGTACTTGATCCAGTAATATCACTACCAGATCTATACCCTAAAGAGATCGAAGTAATAGGGCACACATGTGCCATATTTATGGCATCTTTTCAACATGGCAAAAAGGAGGATATTAATTGGGAAATGACTAAACAAATTATGATATATGATGTAAGTATTCCATAGGAAATTGCAAAAGGGATGGTTTTAGAGAAAGACTTGAATGAACTAATACAGAGTAAAATGAAACAAAGAGAACCATAACAACTTGGCAAGAACAAAGAACTTTGAAAGATTTAAGTTTGATCAGTTTAGTGACTGATTATGATTCTAAAGGGCTCGCAATGAAGCAGGCTTCATACCTCCTTACAGAGAAGCAAATGAGTCCTGATGCAGAATGAGACACACAGTTTTATGCATGACCAATTTTTTTCTTGATTATGCATATTTATTACAAGGGTTCCAGCTTTCATTTTTCCCCAACAGAGCAATGGAATTTGGAAAGGAGAAAATAAATACTTAATTGAAAAAAGTTTAATTTTAAGAAAATGATGACAATGTGAATTATACAGTAACATAATTATATGAATTTGGAACTGGTTGAAAGATTTGAAAAGTAATCATTCATTAATGGCTCAATGTCAGCTTGGCAAAAGGTCTCCACTGGAAGGATCTCTGTTTACTCCTATATTAATATTTTTCTCAATGGCTCAGATAATGGTGTGCTTGTCAAATTTTTAGATGACACAAAGCTAGGGAGGAGAAATAGCACAGTGTATAAAGTCAGAATCCAAAAAGATCTAAACAGGCTAGGACATTGGACTAACAATAAGAGAATAAAATTCAGTAGGGATAAATGTAAAGTCTTATTATACTTGCTTTCAAAAAACTGACTTCACAAATATAGAATAGAAAGCAATTTATCTAAGAAAGAAGTGGGATTTCAGTAGACTGAAAGTCAACAGTGGGATGAGGTAGCTTAAAAAAGCTAATTCTATCTTGAGTTGTTTTAAGGGAGGCATATCTTCTAAGAATAAGAACGTGATAGTCTCTCTCTCTACTCTGCTTTTGTCAGACTTCATCTGGTACAGTACTTGGTTCTGGGAGCCATAGTTTAGGAAGGATTTGGAAAAGCAGTAGAATATTCATAAAAAGGCAACAAGCATGGCAAAAGGCTTTGAATTTATTATGATATGATCATCACTTGAAGGACTTAAGGATGATACACCTAGAAAAGAGAAGACTTAATAGGAACATTATAGCCATCTTCAAGTATTGCATGGGTTGTCAGGTAGAAGTGAGATTACACTTATTGTATTTGGCACCAGAGGCAAATGAGTAGAAATAGCTAGGGCAATGAGTAGAAAATCAAAAAAGGGCAAATTTGAATTTGATGTCAAGGAAGACTCCCAAACAACTTCAGATGTCCCAAAGGGAAATATTCTGCTCATATGAACACTTCTTCATTGGAATTCTTCAAATAGAGATTCAGTATATCCTTTTTTTGAGTTGGATTCAATGGCCAATTGAGGTCCCATTTAATTCTAGAAATCTAATTCTGTTATTTCAAAGAGAGGCAAGTTTAAGTTTAATGTAAGTAATTTCCCAGCAATAGGAGGGATTCCAGAGTAAGACTGAGCTTAGTATTTCATTGATTCCTTCATATGAGCAAAATCTTGATGACCTTTTGGCAGAGATAATGTAGAGGAGGCATAGGTTTAAGTAGATGAACTCTAAGGTCTTTTTTATCTGATAGCCTGTGGGTGTTTCCATAGAACTGGACAAGATCTATGGAAACTGAATTGTCTTGAACACAAATGTATATTGCAAACCTCTAACAAAAAATCATGTGTGTATGTCAACATCAAATCTCATCAGAGAACCCAACCAACATCAGTGGAAATCACTTACTTCCCCTTCTGCAGACAACATTGGGTTACTCCCTTGTCTTTCCTTCCCATTCATAAAAGATTCAGTCTGAAGCAGGTTTTGGGACCAGTAATGTGGAATTTAAAAGATGAAGCCTACCTCTATCAGGCATCACCACTGCAGAGCTATAATGAACATTTTCTTTCTACTTTTTAAATTTTTCATCTTCATTTCTCCTTAGTATCATGCTCCTAAGGTCATTCATTTCCCCACCCACTCTTTATTTCACCTCTGAGGCCCTGATCTAAGCCATTAATCACTGATTTGAAGCCTTTGAAAAACACAATAATGTGTACTATGTTTCTCGCAAAGTGATATATTGTGGCAGTCATATCTGCAAAAGAGCTGGACTAATTGTAAAAGCTTCTCTTCTCCTACCCAAATACATTTAACTAGCCAAAGACGACCGACCTGGACCTTGTAAAGGCTCATTTTTTCATTATCATTGATGGTTTCTCTCTTTATCCTTTAAGAAAAATAGAAAACCAGGCCAGTGGGGCTTACCATATTCATATCCTCTGGAAACTCTTCTGAACCTGCCAGTTCCAAGTAGGACTCCAAAAGGGATTCAGGCACTAGCCCAACAATGTCCATATTTTTAGAGGACCAGAGAGGAAAGTAAAATTTCAGAGCTGTTCCATATCTGCCTTATCTAAAGAAAAGATCCCACCTCTTCAGTGACTCATGTAGAATATCATTTCTAAGTTCCATGAGGCCAAAACTGTTTTGCTTTGGGTAAGCACTGCCTTACACAGAGTTAGTGCTTCATAAATGCTCACTGAATTTAATTGAATGTGTAAAAAAGAAGAATCACGAAAGTCTAGGTTCTTCCTCTTGCTACCTTTGTGTCTTTGGGAAAGTCCTTTAAATGCTTCAGTAGTCTATATAATAAAAGGTTTGAACCATAATATATGAGTCAAACTTCCAGGTCAAAACTCTATTTTTTAAAAACATATAAATAAGAGAATTACTATGATTAGACAACTGTAGGACAGCTCCAAAAAGGCATTATCTCATTGACTCAGTCAAAATGTGTTTATTTAGCACCTATAGCACAATACTAGTAGCTGGGCATAGGAAGACCAAAATGAGGAAATTCAAGAAGCTCATATTTTGTTTAGGGGGAGACAATATAGGGAAGGGAGAGGGAGAGGGAGAGAGACAGAGAAAGAGAGAGAGAGAGAGAGGGAAGGAGAAAAAATTACAATGTAATGGAAGAGGGGTGGGGAAAAGAAAAGTCTTGATGTTGAAATTGATACTTGAGCTAAGTTTTGAAGAAAACTATGAATTCTAAAAGGTAGGGATGAGGAGATACATTCCACACATGTAAAACAAAACCAAAGTGTCCAGGAGACACAAGGCCAATAGGAGATTCTCTATACACTGACTAGCAGATTAATCTACTATTTGGTCTAGGCTTAATTCAAAAATGGGCTTCTGATATGTTATCTGAAGTCTGATTTCATTTTTCTAATATTGGAGCTTTCTCCTAAGCAGAAAAAAAGTTTGCCTCATCCCTCCCAGCAGAAGTACCAAAATCAAAACTAAAATAATAAACACAAATAGCAGCTATAACATAACAAACTCTTAAGAAGCAACTGATTTCAGTGGTAAAATAGCACCCATGCCAATCAAATAACAGTTGCTTGGCATCCCTCCTGCTTGACATCCAAAGGAGGTATTTTAAATATGAATTACCACTTTTTAAAATTTGTCTTTCATAAATTTTAGAGGCTTTAGAGACTTTAGTGATCCTGAATTTCTAATCCCCCCTTTTTTACAATTGAGCAAATAGGGGTTCATAGAAAGAAAATGACTTATCAAAGGTCACACAGATAATGAGGAGCAGAGGTGAGTCAAACCCAGATTTTCTGCTTTCAAATCCAGAACTTTTCACCCTGACCCAATCAAGCTAAGAAAAATGTACTGAAAAGTGTTTTTTGAACATTACTCAATAATGTTTATGACACTAGAGGACGTTCAGATGCACCATGGGTAATAATTTTGATATCTGAACAGTAGCCACTGCAAGAAAATGCCTGCACATCTCCCTGCTGTTAGACCTGTTGCTAATAGCCCATTATAGCCAAGTCCTTGAAGAGCACCACCTCCTCTCAGAAAGCTGCCTGCTCCCTTTACTCCCCATTTTCCTGCCTCCCCATGGCAGCCACTCACAGCCCTTCAGGTCCACAGGTAGCTTGCTTTCATTGGGATGTTTCCCTTCCACCCTCCCACAAATAACAATTAAACACTTTCTGCTAGCAACACCTCAGAAGTTGCCGTGTTGTTAAGAGTTTGCAACTTTCTCAGTAGCTGCACTTATTTTAACACTAATGTGTGTACAACTTGCTAATTAAGGAATCATTTGGATCTGAAAATATCTTGTTTTAATAGGAGGCTACAAAGCACTCAGTAATTCACAGGTAAAATTATTCCAGTTTTTTCTTCTTTCCTCTTTTTTCTCCTCCCTGGCTTGGTTTAATTGCTAGAAAGTATTCTTCTCATTAGCCTAATAAAACCCACTCTACCAAGTGTGACCTGAGTCTCCATTTAACATCAGTAACTATTTCCAGTTGTGTAGGAAAAGCAGGACTTCAAAAATGCCTGGGGAGATGGAGGAAATGAACAAGAAGGTAGGGAAGAGAGATGAGCCCACACTGAGATATTGCATAAGCCATTTTCAGGGATCGGCAACTTGATGTAATGGAAATGTTCTATCTGGAGTTAGAATGCTTGTTCTCCAATTGACAGAGAAATCTCTACAGGGAAAAATTGTGGTATATGAATTATTGGAATACGACTGCAGCATAAGTAACAATGAATGTGATGATTTCAGAGAATCACTGGGAAATATGTAAACTGATGTAAAGTGAAATAAGTAGAACCAACAAAACAGAATAGTTATTGATGTAAAAAGAAAGAAAAAAAGAAAGAAAATGGATTGCTGTATCATTATAATGCCACCACCTTGGTCCTGAAGAAGAGATGATAAAATATACCTCCTTTCTCTTGATACAGAACATTACGCTTACTGTGAGACTCAGTGGATGTGTTAGTCAGTTTTGCTTTTCCTTTTTTCTCACTCTTTCTTAAGTTCTCTGTTACAGGGTTCTCTGGGTAGAGAAAGTGGGAAGGATAAATTTTGAAATGAAGGTGAATTAAAACAGAAAATAGCAATAATTTTTTAAAGTGGAGATTTGGTCTCTAACTTACATCTGTCATTTACTAGCTATTATATGACCTAGAACAAGTCACTCTTTGAGATTTACTCTGCACATTTGTAAAATGGGGCAAATACATCATAGTATAATAAAAAAGAACAAAATGTCGTACCCAATGTCAGAGGCTCTGGCATCAAGCTATGTCTCTGCTTTTCACTAGTTCTCTGACTTAGGAGGAGTAATTTTTAAATCATTGCTTTCCTCAGCTGTAAGATGAGAATAATATAGTAGGATGGAAGTTCCTTGAAGTTGAGGACTTTTTGTTTGTTTGTTTTTGTATCCTTAGCATAGTAGATTACAAGAATTCAGTGTTTAGCCTGATCCATGGCCAGAGCACTGACCTCTAGAATAGAAGACCTGGACAGAAGAATCTTGCCTCTCACACTTTTTGGGTTACTTTGGGTAAAACACAACCTACCCAGGTCTCAGTTTTCTTATCTATAAAGTGAAGAGTTTGGACTAAATAGCCTCTGAGGTTGCTTCTAGATCTAAGATCCTACAAAAGAATTTTTAACTTAAAAATAAGAAAATAAAATCTTACCTGACCTGTATAATCTATGATGACTGAGGATGTTATATACATAACATCATAGGATTTAGAATTGAAGGAGATCTTAGAAATATAGTGCCTGCTCATTATACAGATGAGGAGACAGACCCAGATAGGCTAAGTAACAAGAAGACTTTGAGAGTCATAACACTCTATCCCTGTGAGTTATTTTTGTTGTCAATCTCTCATTGCAGGTCTACAAGTGGTTTTAAATTCCATCATCAAGGCCATGGTCCCGCTGCTGCATATTGCCCTGCTTGTGCTATTTGTCATAATCATCTATGCCATCATTGGACTGGAGCTCTTCATGGGGAAGATGCACAAGACTTGCTACAACCAAGAGGGTTTAACAGGTAATGAGATGTGAAAAAAGAGGAGATCCGTCACTAGCAGAAGGGTGTACTGGTACACTGCTATCAGAGCTTCGAAGTCAGTGAGCCAATCCCTTAAAATTTCAATTTGGAATTATTTAAGAAGAGTGATTTAATCCTTTCATTAATTCCCCTTCCATCCTCCAAGAATATAAAAGATAAAAACAAAAGTTAAATGTATACTAAAATATTCCTCACAGTATTATTTATGTCAACAAAGTAATGGAATCAAAGTGAATGCCTACAGACGGGTGAATGAAAGGAAAAACCATGGTATTGGAACATCCTTAAATATTATGGTGAATATGTTGAATTCAGGGAAATGTAAGATTTTCATGAGATGGTACAAAGTAAAATAATCAGAACTAAGAAAACAATTTGTACAATGATCATAAAAATTTAAGATCAAGAAAAGTAAATTGAATTTTGAATAGTAGAAGAATAAATAATGACCCAGAAAAGAAATACTGAGTACCTCTTCTGGTAGAAAGACAGGGGGCTACAAAAGCAAATTATATATAGTTAGACACAGTTCCTATACTTATTTTTCTTTGTCACAAGGGACATGATGCTTATACTTGGGGTTCACTTTATAAAGCTAGCTTCACAGACGAGTACTCAAGAGGCTATTTATTCCTTCCAAAGACTGGGAACTAGGACACACAATGTAAATCATGGTGCCCAGGTTAAAGCCTTATAATTCAGTTAGGCTTTCCACAGGAATGGATAGTTAGTTACCTGTGAAAAAGAGATTAACAGACTTTTCTAGTCTGTCCAGCTTCTTTACAAACCCAGAACTAATTAAAATAGCAAAAATAATTAAGTAATAAAATAATAAAAATTGGTATTGTTAATGTTTAAATAATATTGTAATTAGAATAAAATTTAAAGAAATCATTGTGCCTAAGTTCAATTATAGCAATCAATAAGCAGTCTGTATCTCTGCTGCACTTGGTTGCTTAAGATTTTTGTTCACACTTTCTGGCTTTCAACTTGTCCCAATTTGGACTCCAGTTTTGGACTTCTGCTGGCTTGATCTCCCACACTTTTGAAGCTCCCAAAGTTGTAGCCATCCTCGATTTCCTTCACCTAGAATAGGAATAAACCAACACAAAGAATAGACTCCAAATTCATAGGCCACATGTTGGCCTCTGATGGGAAAGGTCCAATCTTTCCCCATCCAAAAATTTACAAAGTGACTCTTTATTCAAGCGCCACTTAGGGAGAAAAATCTCCAATAGCAAATCTCTTGGTTTGACTGGTATTTTGAATGCACCTTACTTCTGGCTAAAAAGCCAATCAATCAATAAGTAGTCTCTCTCTTCATGGCATGGTTATCTAAACAGGACCAATTTCAGAGTATCTACACATGCTCAAAATAGGGTAATGGGTCTTCTTTACATATTATCATGGCTTTCTAGAAATAGGCTCTTCAATCTCTTCCATGTGAGGATTAAATCCATCCTTTACTCTCTTCTATGTTATGAATAGAGGGAGCAAATACAACAAAATGAAACCCTCATTGAACTTAATATATAATAGATAATTTTAAAACTAGAAAGAACCTTAGATTTCATCTTGCCCAACCAGAGAGGTTAAGAGCCTTACTTGCTCATGGTCACATACAAATTATCATTCACTAATCTTTAACTCTTGTCATCACTGCTTAATCAAATGCTGGGTTTACCAAGATAAGAGTAGAACACTTTATAATTTAAGTCAAAATGTTCCCAGGGCATGTATACAGCTTTGGCATATGGGGGTGGTGATATAGTTCAACACCAAAATCCTTTGCAGGTGGCTTTTCTAATCTGACAACAACTATCCTCTTTGAAAGCCTCAAGGTTTCATTTACTCTTTTTGTCTGAAGGGACTAATCACTGAAAGGATAAAACCAAATGATCTCCAAAGGCCCTTTCTGTTCTAATCTTATGACCGAACAATGAACGTTTCTTCAGGCTCCTGGCTTTTTCTATTGCTCTGTAAATGAGCAGAAGCAAAAAAGAGATATCATAAACCTAAGCAGCCCCTTGCTAGCAAAACAAGTACTCATTACTATCCCTTTCACAGCCAGAATAAGCTTTCTCTTTACCCACCTGTCTCTTCTAACTATTCTTTTTTCTCTTTTCTGGAGACCTCACTTTTTCTTTTTCTCTTATGATCATTACTGCTTTAATAGTCTACTCATTAAACACTTTCCTTAGTTTTGCTTCCACTCTGGTGCACAAAATATCTACAAAAGGCTTTCTAAGAGACTTTGAGGTCACACAATTATAGCTGATGCTAGAACATAACTTTTAAAAACTTTATTTAAACAGAACTTAAGGATTTTAAATATTATGCTGGGAATCACTTCTCAAATTAGTTGTATTACTGAACTTAGACTCTTTGTATATAAAAGATCGTCTCTTAAATGTTAGTGTCTTGGAAAATTTTCCACCAGAAACAAATGAAGCCTCATTTCTTTGCTTTTATGTCAGTTACTTATGATTACATTGGTATGGGAACCCCTTCTATCAATACAGATTGGAAATCACTTAGAACCTAGCCTCAAAAAGCTATCTGAGCCTGAAAGATTTTTAGACTTATGGATAGATATACAACTAAGGTCAGAGTCCAGATAGAACTCAATTCTTTCTTCCTTCAAGTCTAGAATTCTATCCATTAAGCCATGTTTCCTTGTACCTGTCCACTGAAGACTTTTTTTCTTGTGCTATTCTAAGGAATTAGTTCCACTTAGCCTTTATATTTTGAAAATCAATGGCATTATTCACACAAATCTCTTCTCTGGACCTCATTTTCCTTATCCATAAAATGAAAAAGTGAGACTATCAACTCTTTGGTCCCTTCTAGCTTTGCATTCTCTACAACCAGAATAGACTGGTTGGTTTAAATGATCTGGCTGGACTAGCTGCATAAGATAGAATAACTAGCTAATTTCCAAATTTCTGATTTACTTTGTTCAATAATGATAGTAATTACCACCATAATTCTAGATGTTTGTCAAAATGAAGATATTTATAATAGCCATTGGGGAACAACGTTTTGCCACCAGAAATTAGAGAAGGATAATTAAGGATTCCAATTGTAATAATCAATGTAGATGATACAAGAAAATGATTGAAATTATACAACACATCATTGTGGGCTATAAAAATTTAACCCCTACCAAATAACTAGCAAGACATGACTAAAATTATTTATCAGAAAGACTCTACCTTTCACGATCAAGGAGACAAAATTTCCCCAAACTACAGTCCTCAATATAACACCTTAACCAGTAAAAAGCACTGAACCATTGTCACAGATTGTACTGTTGCCTATAATCTCTATGACATAAATTGATTCATTAAAAAAACTTAAATATGTTTTAAATAAATGTCACCACATTAAATATTCAAAACTTCCAAGCTGCATGGAATGAAATGCTTTCAAAATATAGAGACTTAGAAGAAAATATCAAACTCATATGGGAACTGGATGTAATATATATATCATTCCTCTTGTCCTGTCTGATACTGGAGTTGTACCTTAATTTCAATTACACTAAAGAGGATGATTTGACTTTTTGCTGCTTTTATTCAGCTACAAAAACATTTATTCTATTCACCTAAGTAGTAATCTTCGGAACAGTCAACATGAATTTATAAATAGTTTACAATGTGCAAGGCACTATATAAGTGCTGAGGAAAAAACCCCAGCAAAAACACAATTCATGCCCTCAAGGAGCTCACATTCTAATGGAAAAGATATCATGTAAACAAATATGTTAATACAGAATACATACAGTATAAATAGAAGGTGATCTCTGGAAAAATACCAATACAGGGAGCAAGAAAATCCTGTTTCAGATGGTAGGATTGAAGTGAGTTTTGAAGAAATTCAAGATGTGGAGATGAGAGTGGACAATCTCATAGACATAGAAGACAATTAGAACAAAGGCCAAGAGAATCAAATAATGCCCTGTGAGAGGAACATGCAGAAAGTCAATGTCATTAATTCATAGCATTCAGGAAACACATTAAAGATGGATATCTAAGAATCATCTGTAGAGAGATTATCATTGAACCAATGGGAGCTAATGAGATTAGTCCATTACATAGTATAAGGAGAGTAAGAGGGCCCAGTCGATCCTTGGGGAACTAATCCCACCAAGGGTTGTTGGAGGGATTAGATTAGGATGAAAAAGTCTAGAGAAGAGTAGCTTGATGGGAAGTAAAGAGAGGACTGGCCTTCTTAATTAAAGGTAGGAAGAGTTGTTCACTCTCCAATCAGATAAGATGGCAGCCCAGGGGCAGAGAGTACTTGGGAGGTATGAATTTGTGACTTGATGTGATCTTCCAGGATATAGTTTTCTGAGACATGATGGAGAAATCCAGAGAACTATATAAATTAATAGGAAATGAAAAGGGGACTAGCCACTCATGTAGAAAGAGGATCAGTAAAAGACTATTAAATTTAGCAATAAAGAGATTATTGAGTGACTGTTAGATGGCTCAGTATATAGAGAGCCAGGCCTGAAGACAAGGGGTCCTGGGTTCAAATCTAGTTCTCAGATACTTACTAGCTGTATAACCCCGGGCAAGTCACTTAATCCCTATTGCCTAGCCCTGACTGCTCTTCTGCCTTAGAATCAATATGTGGCATTAATTCTAAGATGGGAGGCAATGATTTAAAAACTACTTCCATCCCCACCACTGTCTCCATTATCTGTTTTGCAAAAAATAGACAACATTAACAAAAGGATTGAGAGAGTAGGTGGTTAATCTCAACTCATCGCCATTAATGGGAAAACCAGCTCAAGTGAATGTCTTGTGAGAAAGGGCATCATCCCCTTAGAGCTTTCTCAAATAATCAATCCAAGACATTTTTCACATGCGATCTTTCAGCAGGCAAGCAATACCATTTGTATCTATCACACATGTTATTTAGAATCACAATCCCTAATTAGGGAATGGAGCTGAGAAGTATCCTACATATTGCCTACCAACACCAGAAAAGCTCAGCAGATTAGAAGAGATCAAAGATCTGAGAATGTTAGAGCTAGAAGAGAATTTAGAGAAAAATCCAGGCTGACCCTTTCATTTTAATGATGAGGCTTACAGTAGGGTTTTTTTTTTAACTTTCTCTTTCAAAGAACTCCTCTTTCTTCAGAGCTTTGAATATGAGCAGTCATTTATCTCCAACCTTCCCAGCCTGCCATCTGATCCTAATCTGATGATCTGATGCCTAACTTTCCAACAAAAGTTCTATGTTGCTAAATCATTTTAATGATTAAAGCTGATTAGGATAAAAAACATTCCAAAATCCTTGACATGTTCGGTTCAGTAGAGGAATGCACAACCAAAACCTGCCATCCTTAGAACCATGGACAATATGAATTTCATGACATGGAGAATTTATATGTGTGTGTGTGTTTTATACATGTATCTCTGGTGCATTAAAACAGCTTACAGTAATCACTCTGGGCATGTGGACTCCACTTACTCTCTGGTCAAGCTTTCTCACTTTAACCTGCTCTGACACTGTTACAGCTAGGTTCAAAGAAAAGAATTACTGTGTTCATTACATTCAGACTTTCTCAGAGTCCTAGTGAGAGCCCTATTGTGTTGGAATTACCTTCCCCCTATTTGTCATTAAAGTTCTCTATCTCCCACCAATGTACCTCCATTTACGTGAAACCAGCCACTCACAAAAATGACATTTTTAGATCTTAGATATAACCATTTAGACTTCCGGTCAAGATGGCGGCTTAGAGAAAGCTAAAGTTCAGATCTCTGGAAACCCTTCCCTACCGAACTCAAACTATATGCTCTTAGGGCACCGAAATTCAAAACGAACAACAGCATAGACCCCGGGAATCCTCCTCCTGGACCTGGACCAAAAGGTACACCCCCCCAAAAGCCAGAACCAGAGATCACTCAGGCCTAAGGGGTAGGCAGAAGGAAGGTCCCAGGACCCATCCCCCCCAACCCAGAGCGCTGAGTCCAAGGCAGCAGAGGGAACCTCAGAGCCTCAGGGCCGGCTATCCTGAAGGCCTCTTCCTGAAAACAACATGACTCAGTCGCGGGGGCACCCAGACAGCAGGGAAACAAAGAGAGACAGGGGAGCCTGTAACCCCCTGGCTGGATCCTTCCATCCGAGTCTCATGGAAGGTCCCTGCCTCAAGGCATACTCAGTTCAACCCAGCGAAAGCTAATCTTATCAGGAGCCCTCAGAGCTCCGGGAAGCCGCAGTGCCTACCCCCTCAGAGTGTAGGCTCTTCAGGCCGGCTAAGGCACTGAAAAGCCTCGCGGAGAGTGCCGAGCCAGGCTCAGAGCGTGGAAGTAAGGCAACGGAGAAGCATCGGGAGGGAACTGAGGAGGGCAGTAACACGGAAACACCAGCAATTCCTGGCCTCCCCAGGAAGACAGAACAGCTAAGGAGAACCGGACAATTTGCCTAGGGCTAAAACCTCTGAACACCAGACAGAGATAAGAAAAGCTAGTCCTCCCCACTCAGATAGAGATGGCAAACTCCACAGAAGCACAAAAGCCTCAAAATTCCAAGAAAAACAAGAAGAAGGGGGTGACTTTGGACACATTTTATGGAACAAAAATACAAAATACAGAGGAGATAGAAGAAGAAACACAAGCAAATACTCCGAAACCTTCCAAAGGAAAAGGAAACTCTCTACAAACCCATGAAGAATTGGAATCGGAAAGGATCAAAAATATGGAAGACTTCTGGGACGAAAAGTGGGAAATAATGCAAAAGAAATTCACGCATCTACAAAACCAGTTTGACCAAAGTGAAAAGGAAAGCCAGGCTCTAAAGGTCAGAATTAGGCAACTCGAAGACAACGAACAAGAATTAATAAAGCAAAGCCAAAAGACCAAGAAATTAGAAGAGAACATAAACTATCTCACTGACAAGGTCATAGACTTGGAAAATAGAGGGAGAAGAGACAATTTAAGAATAATTGGACTGCCAGAAAAGCCAGAAATAAACAGCAAACTCGACATCGTAGTACAAGATATAATCAAAGAAAATTGCCCAGAGATCCTAGAACAAGAGGGCAATACAGGCATTGAAAGAGTTCACAGAACACCCTCTACACTAAATCCCCAAAAGACAACTCCCAGGAATGTAATTGCCAAATTCTAAAGCTTTCAAGCAAAAGAAAAAATCTTACAAGAAGCCAGAAAAAGACAATTTAGATATAAAGCAATGCCAATCACACAAGACCTTGCAAGTTCCACTCTGAATGACCATAAGGCATGGAACATGATTTTCAGAAAGGCAAGAGAGCTGGGCCTTCAACCAAAAATCAGCTATCCATCAAAACTGACTATATACTTCCAAGGGAAAGTATGGGCATTCAACAAAATAGAAGATTTCCAAGTTTTTGCAAAGAAAAGACCAGAGCTCTGTGGAATGTTTGATATCGAAAAACAAAGAGCATGGGATACCTGAAAAGGTAAATATGAAGGAAAGGGAAAAGGAGAAAAATGTTATCTTTTTCTTTCACTCAAACTCTCTTCTATAAGGAGACATTTATATCAATCTATGTATATTAACATGTGGGGAAAATGTAATGTGTAAATAGGGGGAAGAGAAAGACCAAATAGAATAATCTTTCTCACACAAAGATTCACACGGGAAGGGGAGGGGAAGAAAACTCCTATAAGAAGGAGAGGAAGTGAGTTTTTACTTAAACCTTACTCTCAGGGAAATCAACTCTGAGAGGGAAGAACATCCAGATCCATTGGGATCTTGAATTCTATCTTACCCAACAAGGGAAGGGAGAAGGGAAAACCAAGGGGGTAGGGGGGAGGGAACACAAAAAAGGGAGAGAAGAAGAGGGGGGAGGGGGAGGGAACAAAAAGGGAGGGACTAGAAAGGGAAACATCAAGGGAGGAGACAAGGGGGACTGATTTAAAGTAAATCACTGGACTAAAAGGTAGAACTGAAGAAGAAAGGTTAGAATTAGGGAAGGATATCAAAATGCCAGGGAGTCCACAAGTGACAGTCATAACTTTGAACGGGAATGGGATGAACTCACCCATAAAACGTAAACGAATAGCAGAATGGATTAGAATCCAAAACCCTACCATATGTTGTCTTCAAGAAACACACATGAGGCGGGTAGACACCCACAAGGTTAGAATTAAAAGATGGAGTAAGACCTTCTTGGCCTCAACTGACAGAAAGAAGGCAGAGTGGCAATCATGATATCTGATAAAGCCAAAGCAAAAATAGACCTGATCAAAAGGGATAGGGAAGGTAATTATATTTTGTTAAAAGGGACTCTAGACAATGAGGAAATATCACTAATCAACATGTATGCACCAAATAATATAGCACCCAAATTTCTAATGGAGAGACTAGGAGAATTGAAGGAAGAAATAGACAGTAAAACCATATTAGTGGGAGACTTGAACCAACCATTATCAAATTTAGATAAATCAAATCAATAAATAAATAAGAAAGAGGTGAAAGAAGTGAATGAAGTCTTAGAAAAATGAGAATTAATAGACATATGGAGAAAAATAAATAGGGATAAAAAGGAATACACCTTCTTCTCAGCACCACATGGCACATTCACAAAGATTGACCATACATTAGGTCACAGAAACATGGCACACAAATGCAGAGAAGCAGAAATAATAAATGCAGCCTTTTCAGATCACAAGGCAATAAAAATAATGATCAGGAATGGTACATGGAAAACCAAATCAAAAATTAATTGGAAATTAAACAATATGATACTCCAAAATTGTTTAGTTAGAGAAGAAATCATAGAAACAATTAATAATTTCATCGAGGAAAATGACAATGGCGAGACATCCTTTCAAACCTTTTGGGATGCAGCCAAAGCTGTAATCAGAGGTAAATTCATATCCCTGAGTACATATATTAACAAACTAGGGAGAGCAGAGATCAATCATTTGGAAATGCAAATAAAAAAACTCAGAAGCAATCAAATTAAAAACCCCCAGCAGAAAACCAAACTAGAAATCCTAAAAATTAAGGGAGAAATTAATAAAATTGAAAGTGATAGAACTATTGATTTAATAAATAAGACAAGAAGCTGGTACTTTGAAAAAAACAAACAAAATAGACAAAGTACTGGTCAATCTAATTTTAAAAAGGAATGAAAAAAAGCAAATTAACAGCATCAAAGATGAAAAGGGGGACATCACCTCCGATGAAGAGGAAATTAAGGCAATCATTAAAAATTACTTTGCCCAATTATATGGCAATAAATACACCAATTTAGGTGATATGAATGAATATATACAAAAATACAAACTGCCTAGACTAACAGAAGAAGAAATAGAATTCTTAAATAATCCCATATCAGAAAATGAAATCCAACAAGCCATCAAAGAACTTACTAAGAAAAAATTCCCAGGGCCTGATGGATTCACCAGTGAATTCTATCAAACATTCAGAGAACAGTTAATCCCAATACTATACAAACTATTTGACATAATAAGCAAAGAGGGAGTTCTACCAAACTCCTTTTATGACACAAACATGGTACTGATTCCAAAACCAGGCAGGTCAAAAACAGAGAAAGAAAACTATAGACCAATCTCCCTAATGAATATAGATGCAAAAATCTTAAATAGGATACTAGCAAAACGACTCCAGCAAGTCATCACAAGGGTCATCCACCATGATCAAGTAAGATTTATACCAGGGATGCAGGGCTGGTTCAATATTAGGAAAACCATCCACATAATTGACCACATCAACAAGCAAACCAACAAGAACCACATGATTATCTCAATAGATGCAGAAAAAGCCTTTGATAAAATACAACACCCATTCCTATTAAAAACACTAGAAAGCATAGGAATAGAAGGGTCATTCCTAAAAATAATAAACAGTATATATCTAAAACCATCAGCTAATATCATCTGCAATGGGGATAAACTAGATGCATTCCCAATAAGATCTGGAGTGAAACAAGGATGCCCATTATCACCTCTACTATTTGACATTGTACTAGAAACTCTAGCAGTAGCAATTAGAGAAGAAAAAGAAATTGAAGGCATCAAAATAGGCAAGGAGGAGACCAAGTTATCACTCTTTGCGGATGACATGATGGTCTACTTAAAGAATCCTAGAGATTCAACCAAAAAGCTAATTGAAATAATCAACAACTTTAGCAAAGTTGCAGGATACAAAACAAACCCACATAAGTCATCAGCATTTCTATATATCTCCAAAACAGCTCAGCAGCAAAAACTAGAAAGAGAAATCCCATTCAAAATCACCTTAGTCAAAATAAAATACCTAGGAATCTATCTCCCGAGACAAACACAGGAACTATATGAACACTACTACAAAACACTCTCCACACAACTAAAACTATACTTGAGCAATTGGAAAAACATTAACTGCTCATGGATAGGACAAGCCAATATAATAAAAATGACCATCCTACCCAAACTTATTTATCTATTTAGTGCCATACCCATGGAACTCCCAAAAAATTACTTTACTGATTTAGAAAAAACCATAACAAAGTTCATTCGGAATAACAAAAGATCAAGGATATCCAGGGAAATAATGAAAAAAAAAAACACATATGATGGGGGCCTTGCAGTCCCAGACATTAAACTATATTACAAAGCAGCAGTCATCAAAACAATTTGGTACTGGCTAAGAGACAGAAAGGAAGATCAGTGGAATAGACTGGGGGCAAGTGACCTCAGCAAGACAGTATGCAATAAACCCAAAGATTCCAGCTTTTGGGACAAAAATCCACTATTCGATAAAAACTGCTTGAAAAATTGGAAGACAGTGTGGAAGAGATTAGGAAATGATCAACACCTCACACCCTACACCAAGATAAATTCAAAATGGGTGAATGACTTAAACATAAAGAAGGAAACCATAAGTAAATTGGGTAAACACAGAATAGTATACATGTCAGACCTTTGGGAGGGGAAAGACTTTAAAACCAAGCAAAACATAGAAAGAATCACAAAATGTAAAATAAATAATTTCGACTACATCAAATTAAAAAGCTTTTGTACAAACAAAACCAATGTAACTAAAATCAGAAGGGAAACAACAAATTGGGAAAAATCTTCATAGAAACCTCTGACAAAGGTTTAATTACTCAAGTTTATAAAGAGCTAAATCAATTGTACAAAAAACCAAGCCATTCTCCAATTGATAAATGGGCAAGGAACATGGATAGGCAGTTTTCAGATGAAGAAATCAAAACTATTAATAAGCACATGAAGAAGTGTTCTAAATCTCTTATAATCAGATGCAAATCAAAACAACTCTGAGGTATCACCTCACACCTAGCAGATTGGCTAACATGATAGCAAAGGAAAGTAATGAATGCTGGAGGGGATGTGGCAAAGTAGGGACATTAATTCATTGCTGGTGGAGTTGTGAACTGATCCAACCATTCTGGAGGGCAATTTGGAACTATGCCCAAAGGTCGATAAAAGAATGTCTACCCTTTGGTCCAGCCATAGCACTGCTGGGTCTGTACCCCAAAGAGATAATGGAGAAAAAGACTTGTACAAGAATATTCATAGCTGTGCTCTTTGTGGTAGCCAAAAATTGGAAAACGAGGGGATGCCCATCAATTGGGGAATGGATGAACAAATTGTGGTATATGTTGGTGATGGAATGCTATTGTGTTCAAAGGAATAATAAAGTGGAGGAATTCCATGGAGACTGGAATGACCTCCAGGAAGTGATTCAGAGCGAGAGGAGCAGAACCAGGAGAGCATTGTACACAGAGACTAATACACTGTGGTATAATCGAACATAATGGACTTCTCCATTAGTGGCGGTGTAATATCCCTGAGCAATCTGCAGGGATCTAGGAGAAAAAACACTATTCATAAGCAGAGGACAAACTGTGGGAGTAGAAACACCGAGGAAAAGCAACAGCCTGACTACAGCGGTTGAGGGGACATGACAGAGGAGAGACTCTAAATGAACACTCTAATGCAAATACTAACAACATGGCAATGGGTTCAAATCAAGAACACATGTGAAACCCAGTGGAATTGTGCGTTGGCTATGGAGGGGGGGAGAGGAAAAGAAAATGATCTTTGTCTTTAATGAATAATGCTTGGAAATGATCAAATAAAATATTATAAAATTTTAAAAAAGATATAACCATTTATTTAATAAGACAAAACAGATGATAACAAAATCATAGGTACTCACATATCAAAGAAAATTCAGGGATAATAAATTTATCACAATCTATACATAAACCCTGGTCTGATTCTCCCACCAATGTATTCAATATTTGTAGATTAACATGGGTTTACCTGTTATAGTAATCTGTCAAGAAGTCCATGAATGAGAAGGGTAACACTCAGCTCTGGAGCAATAAACTTTCTATCTTAGGAGTTGTCACAGAAATATCATGATCAACATAGTTTCCAAATAAACCATTATTTCCATTGATAAGCTGAATTGATCCATGATGTGCTTGACTAAGACCTCTAGAAATATAATATCTCAGTCAATTTGAAGGCAACTTGTGTCTTCTGATTCTCTGTTTTAGAGTTGTTCCCCTGCTCCACTGAACATAGTTGTCAATAGCAAATTTAGTATACATCAAAAGTGTCAAACCTGTGTGCCACATTACAGCCAAGCCCAAATTAAAATGTAATTGAGAATATTTAAGAAAATAAATAAAAGTACAAATTGTTGTTGTTTAGGAGTTGCAGTAATGTCTGACGCTTCATGCCTCATTTGGGTTTTCTTGACAAAGATATTGGAGTGGTTTGTAATTTCCTTCTTTGGCTCATTTTACAGATGAGGAAACTGAGGTAAACAAGGTTAAGTGGCTTGCTCAGAATCACACAGCTAGTGTCTAAGGCCACATTTGAACTCAAGTGATCCTGACCCCAGGCCCCTTGCTCTATCCACTCTGCCATCTAACTACCAAAAATACAGTAAAACATGATAATAAAAATAGTTTTCTAAGTTAATATAGGTCCCACAGAAGTCCGTATGTGTGGTTTAGTGGCCCAGTTTCTATTTGAATTTGACACTATTGGCATACATTGCTTGGAATTTCAAATTTATACAATGTAGTTCTGAAATTTCTTCTTTGAAATTCTTTATCTTTCTGGCTTCAGACTCTGGGTCCTTTTCTGCAAAGGATACCACTTTAGCTTAAGGTTAGTAACCAAATTCTTATCTTTTGTCTTTAGCCAAATAAATTACATTTGTCCTTTATGAATAAGTTTGGTGTCCACATTTTCAGGATGCTTCAGTTTGTCACATTCAATAATGATTGACTACTTGTCTCAGAACTTCAAATCAAAGTAACTGTAGCTTCTAGAACTCTCAACAGACAACTCAACTCTTAAGTTCCTTCACATGAAAGTACCATACCTTTAAGGGACAATATCTACCTTTGTACTAAAATATTTGAGGTTGGATTGTAGCTGAAATAAACCATAAATATGACAAAGCATCTATATATGGAATGAAAGGTCCAAATATTATGATTTGACATACATGTAAAAGACTGAAAGAACAGAATAAAATTCAAAAACAGAACTGAACAGGAACCGAGAAATTAACTATTTCAGCTTCTTCATTTTACAAATGAGTAAATTGAGACAAAAACCTAACATGATTTCCTATAAAATTGTGTGTGATAGTTACCCCAAATCCTTCTTCCAACTCTTTAAAAACATTATATAGACTGCCAATTTTACATGTTGATGAGTTTTAGACACATAAGTTTTCATTTGTCTTCTGGGATTACAAAGAAAGTTATGGGATTATCTCTTATTTCCTCCTAGTCATGAATGAAAATGGGAACTGACATACAAATTCCTCCTTTATCTCTAAGGCAACATAAAGATGCTTCTCCCTTTCTTTGAAAAACATATCACCTTATACTTGTACCTTTTATTTATTGAACTTACATTATTTTTCCATCATTTGACAATGCTCTATGCCAACTCTTAATAGATTTTAGAAGACAATAAATCTCCCTCCAATCATAAACAATTGGTTTGCGAGAACTCAGATATAAGTTATCTGCATTACATTTCCTTTCTCAGAACTGTGACCTGAAAAAAAGCAGTTGAGTTTGTCCATTCTTATTTCTTCTTCGTAAAACCTGAATTACTTTCTCTTCAAATTATATTTTCCTATTGATATTACCTACATTTAAAAAATATTTTCTTGAGTATTTGCTTTCTTTGTTTTAGTCTTATTTAGAATTCAAGTTATAATTTCTAGGAGAGTAATGGGGGAATGGTGCTGGTACTGTCTTTTTTTCTTTTCAAGCCAAGGAGCCATGTGTTTTTGTTTTTCTTTTTAATGTCTTCCACCATTCCCCTCCCTAGGCCCTTACTTTTATTTCTGAGATGTATGCTTCTTGGGAGCCAAAAAAGTTCACTTCATTTAAAAAATGAATCCCTTCATACCTTATGGTAGATGTTGCTGGGACCTGCTGATTTGTATGTTCACATTTTTCTAGTGTTCTCTTTAGTGCTTTTTATAGATACCTATTTTTATAAGATATTCATTGCTTCTTAATTGTTCCCAAAGCTTTTTTATTATTGCTTGAGGAAGATTTAAAATAGCAGAGCAACACTTGAACTGCCAGAGAATCTTTATGGATGCCATCTCTTCCTCACTTATTAATAAAGTGACTTTCCCATATTCCTTTCTTTCATGTTATTTGTGAGAGCCCCACATATTCTTGTCATCACTGGCCTTCAGATTGGGCTAACCCTCTCACAGGACATTCCCAAAATCATACTTTTCTCAGGATTTGGCTCTCGTACTCCAACCTGCTCTCACGTGTAAGTCACTAGAGATAGCCCTCCACCATATAGTTATATATTCAAACTCTCCCAGGTTCCTAGGGATAACCCTTTTGTGGGGAAATATGATACCCTTACTCACCACTTTAATTCTGGAACCCCATCCAATGTATTTTGTTTGTACAACAAATTATTCACAGTATTAACTCTTTTACATCTTAAATATAACAAACCCCTTAATAATAAAGTAAAAGAAATACAACTGCATAAATTCCAATATATTAAATCAAATACATAAATAATAAAACTAATCAGAATACATATATAAACCCAGATTTCACTTTCTCACCAATTCACTCAACAGCTGTGATGAAGAGGGTGCACATATGCCTGTAAGAACCTGGAAGGGAGCAATAGAAGGGAGAAAAACTCATGTGCTTAAGGTAACTCACAACTCTGGACTACAGGCTTCAATATTAGTGGTTCATTAAACTGCTGCTCTGCTCATTGCTTGATTGAAGAGCTCACCTTTCCACTTGGAAAAATTCTCTTCCCTTTTGTATTGGAACATTCATTAAACATCACCTTTAAAAGGACATTTTACAAAGTGGTAGCTCGTTGTGTGAATAGTTGTTCTCTTTAAGCTAGAGTACTGCAGAGATCATCAAACTGGCCATCCCTGGACTATGCAGTACAAGCAGATCAGGCAGTTATTCCCTCTTCCAGATGCTACATTGTCCAATAAGAATGGAGCTCATAGCAACACAGCTCAGGTGAAATTCTCCTCTGCTTTTCTTTCTTATACCAAAGGTAGCAGCAGAGAGCAACAAACCCTTATGAAAAGCTTCACCTCTCTCCACCCCTAGGTGGTGCTGAAAGGTAACTGCAATCATTGGAATTCTTGGCTAATTGAGTCAATTCTCAATGCTACCTATCAGGAATCACTTGAGGAAAATCTTCTATAAGAAGATAGCTTATAACCACCAAAGCAGCTTTTCAGGCTTCAGCTCAGGTTCTTCTTCTGGTCTTTTTCTATGTCCTGTGGCTTAAATGAGAGCCTTCTGACTCAGTGACTCACTTTTACTTAAAAAATCACAGCTCCTCATTTTTCTCCTGTCACAGTACTTGTAAAATAACATTTCAATTTCCAAATGTTTGTACAACTTCTCCTTTTTTATTTTACTTACTTTAGTCATAAAACAGTCTACAAAAAATAGTTGAAATACCAGTTTTTACCACTCTGTAGTCTTTATAGGCTTTGATCTCTGGTGCCCTTGAAACTATCTCTTTGCAATTATATTTCTGTAGTATTTTGTTAATAAAAGATCTTTCTCTGCACTTTTATAACATAAAACTATTCCCACAATAAATAAAGCATCATTCCTCATTGTTCATAAAGAAATCTGAATGCTTACATCCATATCACAGATCACTTTCTTGCCAAAATTATACAAATTTCATCTGAAAGCTGTTTCTTCATGAACATAATTGAGTAATTAAACAAAGTTCATTATATATCAAAATGTTCATATGTAACAGCAGCAATATCTTGTATCTTCAGACAATATAGATTATCTTCCTTTACCAAAAGTCTTATTTTCTATCTCATTATTTGAAGTACTGTATTTTTCTTAAAAGGCCAGCATACCTTATATATAGGTATATATATATATATATATATATATATATATATATATATATATATATAAAGGTAAATTTTATCTTCCACATTCTCCATATCTTCTATTTTAGTAATCTTGTCAAAAATGAATGGGGTTAGTCTGACATGACCTGCTCTTAGTGAAACCATGATGACTCTTAAATTGTCATTTAACTTTATAGATGTTTGTCCACCTTCTTTTAATGATCCTTTTGAGAAAATTTCCCCAGGAATTAAAAAAGGCAAGCTCATTGATCCATAGTTTATGGACTCTGTTTCTTTTTTTTTTAAATCAGAGGAATATTTTACCTTATTTAAAATCTTAAGGTATCCCTCTCACTTTCTATGATCTTTCAAATATTACTAATAGTGCTCAGGAAAGATGATGTCCACAATAGGGAATACCATACAGCAACCAGCACATAATGGGGGCTTAGTAAATACTTGTTCCCTTCCCTTTCCTTCCTATACTACAAATCCATCCATGTCAGTGTAATCAGATAAATTCCATTATTCTACCTCTCTGTAATTATTTCTCTGTGTGTCTTCAAAATTTTATTCTTTAGCATCTCCTATCTTTCCTGATCTGATTTCCCCTATGGCATTTTAGTCTATAGGATCTCACCTATATTTCTGCTTAATCTTTCAAAATCTACCTTCTTGAAATCCAGTGTATATGTCAGACTATGCAGTGACTTGTCCTCTTCTGTTACAAAGACCAGAATCAAATGAATACTTCTGCTAGGGTTCCCATCATTTCCCCCATCCAGCAACCAGTTCTTTACATTTATAGTTAAAATTAACTCCACAATAGGATTCTTCCTTATTGGTTCTATTGGTTAGAAAAGTTCTAGAATTTTCCCAGAAGACATTTCAGGATTTTCCAGTGTTGCAAGGGAAAGATTGAGAATCTCAAGACTTAAGTGTAGCTCTGCCACTTACTAGCCATATGCCTAAAGCAAGTCATTTACTTTCTTTGGGACTAGTTTCCTTTTGTGAAAAATGAAGAGAATGATATTTAAGCTACTCATCTCATGAGATTTTTGTAAGAATCAGATGAAGTTGTAGATGCATGGGGTAGTGCTTTGTAACCATGAAGAGCCAATACAAAATATCAACTATATCAAATAACCAACAAGAATTTTTATAATTGTACGTGTTGTTATTCAGTAATTTTTCAATCATGTCCAACTCTTAATGACTTCATTTGGTGTTCTCTAGGCAAAGATACTGGAGTGGAGTCGTTTCCTTCTCCAGCTCATTTTAGACAAGCAAAATGAATCTAACAGTTTAAGTGACTTTGCCTAGAATCACACAGTTAATGTCTGAGGCCAGATTTGAACTCCTGAATATGTCTTCCTGACTCCAGGCTCAGAACTCTATTCACTACACTATCTAGCTGTTCCAATTTGGGGCTCTTCTGAAATATTTTTCTATTGACTAAAGGTTATTGTTCTTCTTCTGTATTCCTCTTTGAAATGAAGAATTTCAAGTTTGGAACTGCAAATCCAGAAATAGCAATCCTTCAGTATAAGGAGGTGCTATGTCCCATTTTACTTCACTCAAACAGTGGAGGGAAGTAAAAAAAGAAAAGAGACATCAAGATGTCAAGAGGAAAGCCCTTTAGATATGAAGAAAACATTGTACACCATAGAAAGAGTTAGAGGCTCTCATAATTCAAATATATTTCTTATAGTTTCATAGTTATATGAAAAGACCAGGAAACAATGAGCTTTCCCTAGGACACATACCCATGCCTTACATTTGTTCCCAACCACTTAGTACATCTGCATAGGATGCTACAGAAGCCAGAAAAGCATAACTGACCAAATGATCATAGTAAAAGTGGAGTCCAAAACTCGAGGGAAGCCAACTCTGAACCCTGAAGGATTATTGAATCAGGAAGACTAGAACTCTCCCACTTCTTGCCATAAAGAAGAGAAAGTAAAGTTCATTCATTGTCTTTGCTAAACAGGCTACTGTAACATTCGAACTAAGAAAAGGTATATAACACTCAGTCAAACCAGAGGCTCATAGTGGTGATTCCAACTAATTAGCCCATCACCAAACAAATACTGACAATCTACGGGAAGAACCTGGCTAGCAGAGGGGCTACATGCAGTGGAGAGTCCAGTGGTCGCAGCTGCCCAGTACCCAAGTGCCCAGCAGTCAACAGTCTGACCAGATCAAACCACCACCATCAGCTGCTGCCCAGTCAGCCCAGAGGAGTTGTTACATCATTTGCTATAATGCTGCAACATTTGGGTTGCTTTGGTATTTGTGAAAGGAAGGATGTGCTGGAATAACTGCCCCCAAATAGAGAAGAAATGAGAGGCCCTCTGAACAAAGTCAATAATTAAATCATGTTATTGCCATTGTCAGCTGTAATCATTTTTTGTTAGGAAAATTTGCTTGAAGTTTTTTTTTTAACTACCATTATTACCTGTCAGTAAAAAGTAATATGCTTTATTTCATGTGTATGTGCATCACATAACGGTACTTTCCATGGAGACCCATATCATTGAATTTTTTAACTTAACTGACAGCTATTATAGAAGCATGGGATCCTGCTTATGCTAACCAATGATTAGTCTGGATGGCAGAACCATAGATAGATATGCCAAGTTCTACCCTAGCATTAGTAATATTCACTGATCCCTTGAAGAAAGCCTATTACCAAAAAAAACAACAGTAACAAAAACCTAGCCCCACAGAAAAGAAAAAAGTCATCATTTTGCATCTTGTATAATTGACCAAATAATCTAAGTGTGGGATCCTGTGATGTGGTGGGAGTTGGTTGTAATATGCTAATAAGTTTATTGCAAAAGGATGTTGCTGGGGAAACCATTATACACAGTACGCCTGCACAAGCAGGATCCTAATTCCTGAAGTTGCTAACAAAATTCCCTAATTTAGTCTTTAGCCATGACCCATGTTTCAAATGCAGCTGGATTATAGATGTTATAAAATTTCCTGGGGAAAACCCTTTATAAACTAAAAAAGCTTTTATTCTTATTATCTACTGCCCTACAGCTAGATAAAAGATTTGCTTACTCCTCCCTCTTATATCAGGAGTCCATAGTCAAAGGAAAGGAAAGAGTAGTGTTGTTGCATTAGCTGCTACATGACTTTTTCCGAACATGTGAAGGAAACCACAAATATTATTTATATAAAAGTTGTACTTAGGTGTTATTGTATACTGCCGATGCTTCCAGTCTTCTCTTGGAGTTGATTTTGCCCATCTCTTGCTCCAAAGTATAAGCACTACAGATATGAGAAGCATGGAAGGGATAGTATAGATTTCCAATACCAGCACAACTCTCTTGCTCTGAACAAATCAGGAGGAACGCCCTGAATTTCAGGAATGTTGCTCATGGAGTACTTGCCAGTCACAAACTAGCTGGCAGGACTTTATTAAGAGGGAAGGACACTTCCGGGCTATGTGAACCTGGGCAAGCCACTTAACCCCAATTGCTTAGCCATTGCCACTCTTCTGTCTTGGGTTTTTAAAAAGATGGAGAGAAAGATACTTTGCAAATAAATTACCAGAAAGGGGGCCTTGTTAATTTTAACACAGATTTCCTGGAGGTATTGCAGGATCATAGTTTTGATTTGTGGAGAAGACAGTTTGATAACTTCCAATGGGTTGAATATTAGTTTAGTTCAACAGGTAAGACATTTAGAAAGGTTCTCTTTACAAGACACTTGCATAATATAAAGTTGGGAATCATGGATGTGCTATGGAGTGACCAAACTATTCTTTTCATTTTGCCATGCTTTAATGTCCCCATGAGGATAAAAAATATGCCATTTTACAGGTGACCGAAAAAGCATTGCCAAACTGCAAAATTGCTGCTATTTTCTACAGAGCATATTCAGGAAAGAGAAACAACCTACCTAGAAATAATCTTTTGGTATCTGGGTTCTAGAAAGCAAAAAAGTTAATCTTGAATTTTTAAGATATCTCGACTAGGTGGTTGGGATGTCATGAATCATGGCAAGAGAAGTGAAATGCATGAGCTTTTATTCGAATCTTTAAATAAGCTGTTTGGATAATAAATTGTTGAGAAAGCTTCCAAGTACCATATTCCTTGACTAGATAACTTGAGTATACAGAGAAAAACTTCAATAAAACTTCTCTTCAAAGAAAAGTCAACTCATTTCACCAGTCATTATCTTTCTCCCCCATCATCATTATCTAGTTCAAGGAACTTGGCAGAATGCTATGCACGCTGGTGATATAAATGTCAGCATTATTGCTGTATTTTTATTGCTCAGAAGAGCATGGTGTTAACATAGCACAGCATCCAGGTACATTAAGTCAATTGTTGAATCAAAAGTCTCCAAGCTGTATGACAAATATCCAAAATGACTACTTTCTGAATTGGTGCCAGAATATGATAACCCTCAGTTATTCAAATTGTTTAACATATTACAGAATTATCCTGGCTCCAAGATGAAAACTGGCTTCATGTATGTTGTTCTTGTTCTTATTATTTTGTCTGTATACTCATGAACCTTAAACAACATTTTTCTCTAATCTCTCTCTCTCTCTAATCTCTCTCTCTCTCTCTAATCTCTCTCTCTCTCTCTCTCTCTCTCTCTCTCTCTCTCTCTCCCTCCCTCCCTCCCTCCCTCCCTCCCCCTTCCTTGCCCCTTGTCTTTTCTTTATTTCCTCTGGCTACCTGAGATGCCCCAGTAGAAGATGACCCCTCTCCTTGTGCCCTTGACACGGGACATGGACGGCAGTGCCAGAATGGTACAATATGTAAAGCAGGGTGGGATGGACCCAAACACGGCATCACCAACTTCGACAATTTCGCCTTCGCCATGTTAACGGTGTTCCAGTGCATTACAATGGAGGGTTGGACAGATGTGCTGTACTGGGTATGTATCTGGAAATGGGAGATCAATGGGAGAAACCAAAATGATGTAGGCTTCCCTATTAATTCCTTTCCCTGTGTTTTTACATGCAGATACAGGTGCATATACACACAAATTCCCCATCCCCACACACAGACCCTGTCACAGAGGTCAGTGACTAGCTTTAATTCATTCCAGATTTTGCAAGAGCAGTAAAATAGAAAAGCCTCCCAGCAATCTCTTCCCTCTCCATATTCTCCCCCCCCCAAAGAAATGTTCTCCTCCTCCTCATGATGATCCATTGTGAAGAGGTGGCAAAAGAATCAGTCCTGGTCTCCTAAAAAGAAAGCCCACAGAAAATTAGAATTTTCATTGCATTTCAATAGTATAATAGTTGGGATCATGGATCCTTTCTCCCATACTCCTAAAATTGAATGGACTAGGACAGCTCCCATAGAACTGGGCATAAGCTCTAGTCCTTTTCTGTGGGTCATATGCTTTGACCCATTTTGGAAGGACATACATTTTGTTGAGCAGGTACAGTAATTCTTGATTGGTCACCCATGATAGGAATTGCACTAGAGATGATTATGAGCCAAAGCCAGAGTCAGCTGATCACTGTATGGCCAGTCATCTTTGATACACTGGTAATCCATTAGAAGATGCATCCTGATCTTAACATGGCACATATCTTCCAATAAGAGGCCAGAGCACATGTTCTACAGAAAGGAATCAGAGCCCAAAACTTAAAGTCTAGCTCTATGGGAAGTGACCCAATCCAGTAGATCAGAGGAGCCCACTGGCTCCTAATTCCTGTATATTTATTGTAGCTTATCCATCATAGCTGGATGCCTGTTTTGGTATAGAGAATCACTTAGGGGTATTCAAGTCTCATCAAAATGTTGGTATAATCTTGGAAGAGAACTTAAAGTCATACAAATACCAAGTTAACCCAAAATAAAGCCATCAGAAAACATGTTACTATAGCACATTATGAATTTTAACTCTTAATCTCGTCATAACATTTTAATCATTCATTAGCCCCAGTATATCAGTCTCGCTTTTCATTGGTGACTTAAAATTTTCAAACCTCTCATATCCATAAAAACCACTTATGTCCATTTATCCATAAATGTCACCTTTTGAACTAATACCAGGATATAATGAATTCCTAGTTCCTTATGAGGTTTAGCTTTTGTTTTTCAACAAGTAAAACTGACTATAAAACTGACCCTATAGTCAAAAGTACACTTCTACATTGATGCAGCTTTTTCTCTTCCTCTAAATGATATCTCTATACTGGTAAGGCAAAGCTTATTTTTGGTAAAAAAAAAAAAAAACTCCAGAGAATCTAGTACTTCCTACCTCAGGAAGTGACATCCTCCAGTATGTGGAATAATAATGAATATTGCCAGTACGGAAAGTACCATTTTCTCTAGAATTTTGCAGAATTGGAATTCACTAAGCCATCATGAACCTGCCTGAATCTTCTTAGAAAGCAGAATGGAGATACTATGAAGAGAGCATACATGTAGAAGGGGTATCATACCAGAATATTTGGGTGAAAACTACAAAACAACTAGACAATTAAATTGAAACCAATGAAGCATCAGAATCTTCCTGCCACAGGAAGAATATTCAAGAAGCAACATAAGGTCTTCTCTTGAGAATTCCTTATTGGAATAATACTTTTCATGGAGTAGGTGTCAAGTCCTATGGACTTACAAGGCTCCTACATCCCGAGTATTTGTTGCAATTTATAAATCAAAGTTGGGTGCTTGCCCTGGTATAAAAAATCATTTAGGGGCATTCAAAATTAATCAAAGTGTTGGTATAATTTTGGAAGAGAACTTAAAGTCATACAAATGCCAAGTTAGCCCAAAATAAACCCATCAGAAAATATTTGTGAGCTCATAGACTAAGACATTTGTTTGAATTACTCTGAAAGGCAGCTAGATTAGTTCCCAATTGGGCAAGTTTGTTCTGTTTAGTAAATCATACCAAATTCTATCAAAGTTTTGAAAAGCTCTTTGGATCTTTCTTGGAATGAAGAACCTTTACTTGGTCATGTGCAGGTAAAAACAACTCTTTCTCTCCGAGTGAGTAGATCATAAAATATATGATTTATGGAACAGCATATCAGAACTTTATCACATGAACTTCAAACCAATGTCTTAGGTTGCTATGGCAGTGTCTGTCAGAATCAGATTGGGATGCAGAGGGCAGGATGGCAGGAGGTGGGGGCAGAGGATTGGGGAATAGGTATGATTTATTTTGGTGACAACCCAGATATAAATTGTGATTTTCATTACTCCCTCCATTTCCCCCCAACCCAAGTCACTGGTACCCCACCAGCCAGATGTGGCATAGAGAGACACTGTCATAATGACACCCAAAGTGGGGAAGACTGAAATGCCTGCAACGACAAGCACCAATTTTCAGCAGCTGTGTTGTGCCTTCTCCCCTGGAGTTTCCAGTACTCAGAATGGAAATGGAAAGCATTTCAGGGGTGAAGAAACAATCAGGGTCCCAGAGAATATTCCTCACTGACATTTCAAATAACCTTTCAATAAAGGTTTTATGTATATACATACATTCTCATATAAACATACTTGTTTTTGGTGTTTTGTAATATTTTAAAAGTATAATGACATCATATACATATGTGTATATACATATACACACATACTTTTTTAAGAGAGAGTGACACAGGTATGAATTTGCTGCCTACCTTCCCTGGGAGAATTTTAATCTCCTTCTTGGGTATTCATGAAGAGTTGGGTAACACTCCAGCCCAAGGCTCCTGCTCACAGAGGTTTTCACTATTCACCCTTCTTTCCTCTCTTTCTCTCTCTTTTTTCTTCTAACTTCCTCCTCTTTGCCTCTGCTTGCCCCTCTAATCTTTTGGGGCTCTAAAGTGTTCTAGGAGGGATAAGAATACTTTTACTCCCCAGGCCATCTCAGAATGTGACTTCTTTCTCTCATTGGTGAAGAAGCATTTCCTTTCTTTCCAAGGAGCTGGTATGGTTTCAGACAAGAAATCTGTTCTTTTCTGATAGGGAACTCTAGATGGAAAGGAGCTGTGAATCAGAACTCAGACAGTGTTCTAATTGGGTACTGGATCCAGAAAGGGTTAGTTGGATGTTTCTAGATACTAAAACTGGCCCTTAAAACCTGAGAGAAGGGGCAGGTAGGTAGCACAGTGCCAGGACTGGAATCAAGTGGGCATGTGATCAAATTTGGCCTCAGACACTTCCTAACTGTGTGACCCTGGCAAATCACCTAATTCCAATTGCCTAGCCCTCAGAGCTCTTCTGCTTCTGAACCAATACTCCATATGGATTCTAAGACAGAAAGTAATGTTTAAAAACCCTTCTGGGAAAGATGCAAAGAGCAAATTTTTTTACAATATCAAGTGTGCTTAAAGGTAGAAAAATCAATGGTGTGCCCGCAGAATTTGCAGCAATCTGGGCTAACCTTTGTAATGCAGCTTCAGGGCTTTGAAAGGTGACCAGGATCATTCCTAACTACTTGTAATGAAAATCCTAATCAGCTAAAAAAAATCATCTTTTTCCCTAGTCTCTGTGTTGGGAAGTTGAGGAAGAGGAGAAGAAAAAGCAGAAAGAACTCAAAGCATTAAAAATATTCCAAATAAAGGATTCATAAGACATTTTGAACATCCACAGAGGAATGTGTTGCTCCTTCTTCAAAAAGAAATGGAAAACCTTGGAAGTTAAGTGGGAGGCTAGGAATTTGCATTTTCTTCCATCTCTGCCAAACATTCCTGGCCTAACCTGTCCTAACCCTCAAGCATGAATGATCCCTATCTTAGCCTCCGCAAGGCTCTTTTGTTCCTTGTATTTAGGGGTCTACATATTTTCTGTGGGGCACCTGGCTGCTTTCTGTACCCCAGGCATAGTCTACAGACAGAATTCCATAATCATTGATCAACTGCCAGTACTGGCTGGGTGCTGCCATACTGGCAGGAGGAGAGGGGCTGCTCCTGGGGAAGGAAGTCCCTGGAAAGTGTGGAGCTTATAAAATATGCCTAAGGACTCAAGCAGCTCCGGGGGCCTCATCTCTCTTCCCAACTCACATTACTTTTTCCTCTTTTCTATCATAACACTGGAAATGATTCAGAAATCAAATTTAGAAGAGTCAGTGTGGCAAAGTACATCCACTATAGAGAAATGGACCAAAACATTGTGCCATTTATGGAAATATTAGCAAATCCTAGCAGCAAAGTCACCAAAGGTTAAATTATTTACCTAGATATTATTCTTTACTTAGTGACCTACAGAAATCTGGAGATTTGAAGGGAGCAAAAACAAATAAGGGGAAGCTAATGATTTTTAAATCAAGCCACTTTTAGTTTTGATGATCCACTTTCTAGAGGAAGGGGGTGTCTTCTGGCTTCAGATTGAGTCATTATACTTTCAGAATGTACAAATCTCTTTAGAAGATGAAAATTTGTTGGGCTCTTCAATGCTCAGAAGGAGAACGAAGTGTGTGGTACTGGAATAATCTTAGCATTAACTTCATTCCTCCCTTGATTTAAAAATACATATTATATATACATAATATATATGTACAGAAAGAAAATCCAACTTGTTTTAGATCATTTTGTAAGAGCCATTACCAGAAAATGATAGCTGAAACTTTGTCCTAGTTCTCACAACTTAGAGGTATCTAATAGCACTTTTAGTCTTTTATCAAAATGGAAACAAATGAGCTTATCTATCTAAGAAGAATAAATAGTTAAAGTAAGTCACTGTTGAATGGCAGTTTCTCCCTACACAACTCAGTGGCTATACCTCAGGGACACAAAATTAAGAGCACATTTCATTGGTTTTCCCAGGCTTAAAAATTGCTAGTTGCAGCTCTGAATTTTGATACTATTACCCTTGGACAAAAGGTCCTGAGACCAGATGATTTTTTCATGACTCAGCTCTAGAAGTCCCTTATGTTCTTCTAGGAAATAGCTAGGAACTAGACTCATTATTACACTGATATAGGGAACTCCTAAATGAGGAAATTCCTTCTGCCAATGAAGTTGAAACTCAGCACTTTCTCCATACCTTATTGTCTTAGAGAATTGCTTAGAGGAGTTAAATGACTCATCCAGGGTCACAAGCTAGTATATGTCAGAGGCAAGAATTCAACCAAAATCCTTATTGGCTTCAAGACCAACCCCCTATCCACTATACCATGCCAAATCTATGGATTTCACAGAAGAGATATTTAATAAACAACCCTGGGTTCAAATTTTGATAAAAATACATTCAGCCAATTTATTGAGCAAATGCCAAGTACCTGGCACTGAGGCACCACATCACTAGGGACTGTAACATTGGGATATAGGGAAAGGGAGAGCAAGGTGACAACACATTCAAATTTAGTTGTAACAAGATGAGAAGGGGTGTTCAAGAGTAGGAAAATGGACCATGATTCTAGAATGCAGGTGTTTCCAGCTGCCTGGAGATCCAGATACCTTCATAAAGTTTGTATCCTGGACAGAAAGCCTCAAGAGCAGAAAAGCCTAGTGGTAACCTATTGTTTTTCCTCAATTATAGCAGAAAACCCTTTTGTCTGTGTTTTGCAAAGCATCCCATAACTGGCAACAAAATGATGCCCCATGTGGAGCAGCCAGTCACCCTAAAGGCACAAAAACATTTATACTTCTTTAGCAGGTCTAAGCAATTGAGTTTAGCACCTATTTATTGAGAATAATTAAACGAGGAAGCTTCCAAGTAGTACATTTCTTCCACTCCCTTTCTTTGCCTCTCACTGACCTTGTCTTTAAAAATTGATTTGAGAATACCTTTCCTGGTACTTATACTGGAGTTTATTTATGATACTTGCCCAGCCATCAGAAATGCTGGTTGCAGCTGAGCTCAGACTTACTGAAGATCACTGTTCCTACCAAAACCAACCATGACTTCTAACATTTCCTCTCCCAAGGAAATCCTTTTACTCTTTTAGATAAAGTTGCACTCGGACTAATGTACATTCAAAGAATCTTACAAGAGTTGAGGATTAGGGAAGAAAATGATTTATAGGACTGTAGGTGATTCCTCACTTTCCCTCACCCCTCTCTCCTCCCTGAATTGTTGAAAGATCTTGGAACAACAGTCAGATTTCTTACCTTCTCTGGGGGGGTTGTTTGTTTTGTTCTTCCATTGACAAGTCGACTGTCACCTGTCATTTCTAAATTCTCTCTTGTCATTCCTTGTGCATGTGGGATGCACTGCAAGACAATTTCAGACACAAACATGCAAGCACAGTAAACTCTTGTCCTATGACTGCCAAAATAACACGTCTGTGCTAATTTATTGCAAAGTCCTTTGAATGTAAGCAGCTTGGTTTGAGCCATTTTACTCTCCTGCCATTTCTGAAGAAATCTTTAGAAAATCATCTTCCCTTTCTTTCAGTGTGGTAGGATTAAAACTAATCTCTGAAGCAGTCAGAAACAGAGAGGTGGTGAATCGATTTCTAAGGATAACCCAATAACTATTATAAAGGAAAAGTGGAAACAACAAATTCTATTTCTCTCATTAAAAAACAGAAACCTGATATCTAAACTGAGGTGTTAGAGGATTTGATCCCATTGGGTTAAGATCTTAGAGTTGCTGATTTTTGACAGAAAGATCTTAAATCCTTTTCATGTTAAGGCATTAACACTTTAGTGACCTCTGCTACATAAACTGGAGGATTAGATGTCCAAGGAGGGGAAGAAGCAGCTTGAAAGATAATTATCAATTAAATTGGCAAGAAATTCATTGATTCAAAATTGAACAGTTTTTGTAAAAATAGTGATTTCCTATTCCAACACCTGGGGGTGGGGGGTTATCAAACAAGAGGGAATTTGGCTTCATTTGCTCCTATATGTTGTGTACCGAGTCTCTTCCACTGATCAAATGATTTCTTGATCAGAACCACATCATTTTGATGATTACTGCTTTGTACTAGTTTAAGATCTAGTACTGCATGTCCCTTTCCTTTCCATTTATTTTCATTATTTCCCTTGAGATTCTGGTCCTATTATTCCTCCAGATTAATTTTGTTATTTTTTCTAGCTCATTTGTATATCACTGAATAAATAAATAAACTTTGACAGTACTGTCATATTATTACATAATATTTATACAACACTTAGCAACATGTCTGGTACATAGTAGGCACTATATAAATGTTAGCTATTATTGTTACCATTATCAGTTTAATATTAGCTCAGTCTACCCATAGGCAATTAATATTTCTCCACTTATTTAGGTCTGTCTTTGTGAAAAGAGCCTTTTATAGTTATGTTGAAATAGAACCAGTAAGTGTATTACTGAAAGGTTCACAAGTATTTTATACATTCTATATTCATCATAAGTAGAATTTCTCTTTCTATCTCTTTCTGCTGGGCTTTATTGGCAATATGCAGATATGCTGATGATTTATGTGATTTTATATCCCTCCATTTTAATGAAGTTGTTAATTGTTTCAATTAATTTTTGTTCCCACTTTGTTGTGGTTGACTTGCCCAGGGTAACACTGCTAGTATGTGTCTGAGGTTAGATTTGAACTCACATTTTCCTGACTCCAATCCTGGCACATTATCCATTATGCCATCCAGGGAAAAAAAGCATAATTTTGTTTCCTCTTTGCCTCTGCTAATTGTCTTAAATATTTTTCTTCTCTTATTGCTATAGCTAGTAGGGTAGTGATGATAATGCACATCCTTACTTTACCTCTGAACTTACTGGGAAGATCTGTATAGTTTATCCCCCTTCCTTGTATATAATGTTTGATCTTGGTTTTAGATAAATACTACTCATATTAAAGAAAAGTCTGTTTGTTTCTTGCTTTCTAAAATTGTTCTTTTTACCAGGAATGGGTTTTATGCCTCATCAAAAGCTTTTTTAAATCTATTTATATCTTATGATTTCTGTTTTACTTATTATTATGGTCTGTGATATTTATAGTTTTCCTAATAGTGAACTAACCCCACATTCCTGATATAAATCCAAACTGGTAATAGTGTAATATATTACTTTTGTAATATATTGCTATAGTATCCTTGCAAATATTTTATTTAAATGTTTTTGTCAATATTCATTTAGGGATATTTGTCTAAGGTTTGCTTTCTGCCTTGTCTTATTTGTTTATGTATTAGACCATTTTTTTCACCAAACAAAGAATTTAGTAGCATTTCTTCTTTTCCTATTATTTTTTTAAATCCATACCTTCCATCTTAGAATCAATACTAAGTATTGTTTACAAGGCAGAAGAGCAATATGGGCTAGACAATGGGAGTCAAGCAACTTGCCCAGGGTCACACATCTGGGAAATGTCTGAGGCCAGATTTGAACCTAGGACCTCACACCACTAGGCCTGGCTCTCAATCCACTGAGCTACCCAGCTGCCCCCCCAAAACCACTTTAATAGCTTCCCAAAAGTTTTGGTATATTTTCTCATTATTGCCATTATTTTTGATGAAAAGATCTATTGTTTTAATTATTTGTTTTCTAACAACTTTTCCTTCAGATTGTTATTTATTCTGCAATTAATTTTAATCATTTTTTCAGTGGACCTTTTTTGAATATGATTTTTATTGCATTGTGGTCTGCAAATGATGTTTCATATTTCTGCTTTTTATATTTTGTGAGATCAATTTTTGTAAAATGCCAAAACAGCTTTGAAATATGTATATTCCTTTCTAGTCCCATTTAATAATATCTAGAAATCTATCACATTTAACTTTTCTAAAATTATATTCAGGTTCTTAACTTCTTTCTTGGTTAAAGTTTTCTAGGTCTGTAAAGGATTCATCAAATTATCCTTCTATTATGGTTTTATACTATTTCTCCCTATAGCTATTTGGTTCCTTCTATTTTTCAAGGCATCTATTTCCTGGTTAGTATATTGTATCTCTTGTGCCAAGCTGTTAATTCTCTTCCTAATTCATTCTTCCATCTCTCATTTCTTTTCCATCTTATTCCCTGCTGTTCTCATTTTTCTAACTGTTTTATCTTTTCCAGGAATTATAGTTTAATTTAGCCCAAGCTGTGTGTTTTTTTGAGATTTTACTTATAGATGTTTGGGACTAATTTTCTTCTCCTGAGATGTGAATTGAACATCCACGTTACTATATCTCTCTATGGTGGGATTCATTTTTTGGTGGCTTATTCTTCTAGATTTCCTGATTCAGACTTGGGCTAGACTCTGGGCATTGCAGTCAGGAATGTCTGTGACATTCATGCTTAGTCCTTTTCTGTGTCATCCTGGATCCTGCTGCCACTTTCTTGGGATATTAAGCTTCATGTTATCCAAAAATCTCAGAAATAGCTCAGGTTAGGGAACTGAATACTTTCAGTTTGCATTTTTTAAAAGCCTGTTGTGCTGCAAAATCTGATCCCAGACCTCTTAATTTGAGCTCTGAAAATCCATGACCTGAATTGAAATTCCTGGTGGGAACTCTAGTAGATTACTATTAGAGTTGGCCTCTGCCAGACAACTAGAAAATTCTACAGGTCCAGAGTTACTGAACTACAGATTCTTCTTTGGTCTGACTTCCATGCCCTCATTATTCCTCTATAGATTTTGCACTAGGTTAGAGGCTGGATCTCAAGTCCTACTCTTCTTCTGGGGTTAGATTTCAAACTGCTGCTGGCTTCTCTACTTGCTACTCACTCAGAATATAATCTGCAACCTGCAAATACTCCTTGCCCTGGATCACCATCCCTAGATGTATGGTCCCTTCATAATTTATACTGGATCTGTGATCCCATGCTGGGTAGTAATTGACAGAGCTAACAACTGGGATTTGTTCTTGCTGCCTATACAAAATCATATGCCTTTGTGCAATATCTGGGACCTCTTCTTTCTCTGATTCACAGCTGTGAACTGTAGTCCTCCTTACTCTCAGCTAGTTTGTTCCTATCTAGACCTTGTCCTCATATAGATCTCTCTGTGTCTCCCAGTGCTGACCTGGGATGAAAAAATGATTCACTATGATTTTTTATTTCCTAATTAGGACTTGGTCTGCTGGTGTTTTCTAAATCTTTATGAAGTATTTGTGGGGGAGAGCTCAGCTGTACTGCTTCCTCCTACTCTGCCATCTTGGCTAGTCTCCAGGAACAATATGTTTCTAAAATGAGAACCATCATGGTAGAGTAGAAAGAGCCCTAGACTTGGCAGTAGGACACTTAACTTTGAATAGTGGCCCTCATACTTATTAATTGTATGACACTGGGCAAGGCATCTAATGTCTCTGAGCCTATTTCCTCATCTGCATAATGGAAATTATAATTCCAACATTATCTCACTGAGTTATTGTGAGAAAAGCACTTTGAAGTGCTACATAAAAATGAATTTTCATTCTTTTCATCAAAGTACATGTATAATGTGATACAGAATGACAGGAAGAGATCACTGAGCCCTCCTCTTCAGAACCTATCATCAGTCTTAAGAAATCAACCAAGCTATCTGGAGACCACATAGTTGAGTGTCATTATCATTGGCAGGGACCCAGACTCCCCCGATGATAACAGTAGTAACTAACAGCTATATAAAGCACTTTTTTTGTATACCCTTTGTGCCTAATTTGTCACCCTTAAAAAATAGTATGTTTGTTAGCATGGGAGTCATCTGTGGGGACACTCAACACCAAAAGTGGAATTTTAGATTTATTGTAGATTTCCCACAAAAAGTTCAGATTCTGATGAAAGTCCTTATCTCTAATGATGGCCAGTTGTCCAGCTTCTCTGTCACAGACTGGTCCACCAGGGACAAAGTCCCACAGATATTCAGTCTCCCAGACCTTCTCACAATCTTTGTGATGACCTCAAATGAGATCTCTAACTCAATGAGATGAGTACTCCAAGTACAGTGTTCAATCCACTCTACTAACTAGTTGCCTCCCTTGGCTCTAGAGTGTTATGCCCACCTATGAACCAATCATTCATGAGCCTCATTACCTAATTTGGCTAGAGGTTCCCCAATGAGTTCCAAGTCTTGAGTTCTGACTGCTCTAGAGCCAGTGTCTGCTTTCTTTTGAGGATTCAGGCTACTTCTTCATATAGCTTTGACAACCTTCTTTGGTTCTTCCCTGTACATACCATTTCCATTTAACTATTAATGTTTCTTGGGTCCTCCCAATCTTATAGAAGAAATAAGACTTCAAATTTTAATTTTTCTAAGTCATTTTTAACATCACCATGTACCTTGAAGTTGGCTTCTCAGTTCTCTATTAGAGTCTAAAAAGTGAGGAAGAGCCATTTTTCAAATGAGGTATTTATAATCTCAGGGAAATTCTCAGTCCCAGTGACTTCATCCTCTTTTTCCTCTGCACTCAAATAGACAGTAACTGTCTGAGACTAAATTTAAACTTTGTTCTTCCTAAGATATTCTACCCACTGGGCAATCTAGCTGTCTCAGCCATAAAGAATGCTAACCAAAACCATAGAGAATATAAAATGAGAACTAGTAGAATCACCACCAAGCAAGGGAATCATATTTTTCAAACAATACATTTCCCAGGAGGATTTAATGAAAGAGGGAATAATTGATAAATTCATGAAGACCAGACAAGTATAAGCTAATTCAGAGAAGGAAAGTAGAATCCATTCTCAGACTTCTGTCCATTCGATGCCCTGTAAAACTGTCATCCTCACATTCCTGGCAACATAATGACAGAGGTTACAAATGCCCCACAATTTATTTAGCCACTAGTTCAAACTATTAAACTTTCAACAGTATATCTTGCCAAACTTGACACAATATATAAGACTGTTCCTTATTTTAATCCTTATCTTCCATCTTAAAATCAATTTTATGTATTGGTTCCAAGGCAGAAGAGCAGTACGGGCAAGGCAATGGGGGGTTAAGTGTCTTGCCCAAAGGCACACAGCTAAAAAGTATCTGAATTCAAATTTGAACCTAGGACCCCCTATCTCTAGGCCTGACTCTGAAGCTGAGTTATTTTTATGGATTTTACAGAGTCAGTTTTTTCATATCAAGTGATAGTTTCCCCATTAACCAGTAAGAATATTCATCCAAAGGCTCCTTTACTTCTATTTCAAAGATCAGAACCTCAAGAGATTATGTCAATGTATACACTTGGATAAACACATTTTCAAGAGGCAAAAGATAGGGGAAGCTTAGTGATGGTGATTGCTTCTCTTTCTACTTACTAAAAAATTCACAAGTACATTTACAGGCTTATTTTTTATCTCTAGCAGTTAGACATTGGTTTTAGCTGTTGCTCTGCATTTTAAATTCATAGCATCATATATTTGAGCTATAAGGGACCTTGAGTTCCGTTTAATTCCTTGGTTCTGTTCACAGAATAGTGAAAATTGTTGAGTTATATCTGTTTCTCCATTTGATTCCTTTCGAATCATGAACAAAGAACCCTGTTCTGCCTCTCTAGCTTTGTAAATCTTCATGATTTCCCATGAGGGGAGTCAAGACATAACTTATTGTCCCTTAGGTAATTTTCTAGGCTTTTCTACTATGTTTAACACAAAACTAGGGGCAAAACTAGTTGATAGAATGTCATATCTGCAATGAGGAAGCTTCAACTTCCTGAGTTCAAATCTGGCCTCAGACACTTAGTAGCTATATGACCCTGGGAAAATCACTTAACTCTATTTGCCTCAATTTCTTCATCTGTAAAATGAGCTGGAGAAGGAAAATAGCAAACTATTTCTGTACCTTTACTAATAAAGCCCCAAATGGGATCATAAAAAGTTGATATAACTGACTGACTGAACAACAACAAACCTCAAAAAAAACAAGGACACAGTAGAAATAATCATTCACATTCCAGTAACATTTGAAGGTTTCCAGATGATTCTCTTCCCAACCACCCTGAAAGGTAGCTGGTACAAAAATTATTATCCCTGTGATCCTCTGAACTGAAACTCAGAAAGGTTAAGTGTTTTTTCCATGATCACTCATGAGTGTCAGAACTTGGCTGCAAACCTGAGTCTCCTGACTCCACGGTTGGTGTTCTTCCTAGGATACAACAGAATCACAGAATTTCAGAATTAATTCAACCCATACTTGAACAAGAATCCTCTCTCCACCATCCCTGACAAGTTTTTATCCAGTCTTTTCCTGAAGACCTCCAAAGATGGGTAACTTACTTTCTTCCAAAGCATTCTATTCAGCAATGTGCTTATACTATTTAACCATCAGCTCTCTAGAAGAAAACAAATGCACCTATGACAGATTATTAAATCTGTATCATTATTTTTCCATCAATTTCTTAAGTCTAGATAATAAATGAAACAACAAATCAAATAAATCAAATGAAACAACAAATCAAGCCCATATTTGTAGTGTTTAATGTGCAAAATGCTCATGTGGGAAATTTAACTATTGTTTGGGTTTGATCTGGCTCCATCCAGAGATGCTCTTTAAAGAAAAAGCTGAAATCAGCATCTCTGCAACTTTCACCCTTTCCCCTGCATGAATCTTTAGCTCTGAAGTAAGGGTATCATCAAATTAGGTCATGTTTTAAAGCATTTGGTTATTGTTTTTGTTTTCTTGTTTTTCTTTTGGGAATAGTTCCATTCTAGCTGATTAAAAACTTCAGTAACATTGTGTAATTTCCATTCTGTCTGCTCTTCTCCTCCCTCACAATCCACTCCCCAATAATAGTAAGTGGCCCAGAATAATGACTTTCAATAAAGAGCATAAACCTAACAGGCAATAACTAAAAATGATTCCATTCTAGTACCTACAAAATAAGTTGATATTCTCAGCACACACACACATAACCATGAACATTCTAATGGCCTCTTCACCCTCCTGCCCCCAAAGATTTTGTTTACCCCTTCTCTTCTACCTTCATCTGTCTTCTGAGTCCACAAGCCGAGAGCTGAATAAGCAACTAGAAGCAAAGAATTGCTAGATGGAGGGATCTACAATGGAGTAGTACGAGCACCTTCTTTTTATAGATGAGAAAACAAGTCTAGAAAGGCTGAATGGTTTATACACAGCTAGTTGGTGGCAGATGAGGACTACATAGCCTTGGTCTTCTGAATGTTCTTTCATTACATCTAGACTGCCTCTCACTAGAAAGCTGTCACTATAGAGGAAGATGGATGGGGAGTGGCATTTGGGAGAGTTTGCCTCTTAGACAGAATCAACAGGGCTTGGCAGCTGGTTGGATGTGAGGAAATTCAGATGTCAGAGTTAAAGATAAACCAAATATTACAAACCTGAATTGCTGGATGGATGGTGGTGGCATCATGGAATTAGAAAAATTAGGGAGGAACAAGTTTTTGGGGAAATGAGAGGTATTCACTTTCAGGTTTACTGTTTTAAGTTCCAGCAGAATGTTGAAATGGAATCATCTAGCAGGAAGTTCTAGAAAGAAGTTAGGGTAAGTCAGAGATTTAGATTTTGGAGTTGCCTATATAGATACTAAATGAAGCCATAGGAATGAATGAGATCTTTTAGATAATATAGAGTTAAAGATAGGATGTTTGGTAGGAGGATCCACAGTTAAGGGGTAGAAGCATTATAGATCATAGGCATAGAAGCAAAAGGGACCTCACTGGCCATCTAATTTACCACCTTTCTTCTACATTTGAGGAAACTGAGGTCTAGGGCTATCTAGTGACTTGGCCAGCTTCACAAAATAGTAAACTGTCAGAGATGTCATTGGAATCCAAGTCCTCAAGAACCAGTCATTCCACTGTACCAGGCAGAGAAGGTTCAGGTTCATGATAAGAGAAGTCATTCATATAGTGGGCTCATCTCACCCTTCATTTTCCTCACCTCCTCTCCAATACCACCATTGAATCACATCGACTCAATGCTTCCTCATTTCCTTTGCCTTCATTTTATCATGAATTCATGGTTAAGTGAACCTAGTGTAGAAGAATTATGTCTTCCATACTATCCTTGCCTGACTAATAATACATAAAGGCTTTAATAGACTTCTTAACAAATTATCCTTTAACTTAACACTCAGAAAATGGCAAGCTGTAGAAATAGCTCAAACACTATAGCACTACTTACATAAGGCAGACACAACAAAAAGAGAACCAGATATAGCACTTTATGCCAATCAGGCTGAGTATCTTCTACCACAATATGGTCAAAGTATGTGCTCAACTGTGGGAATGTATTTGAAGTTAGAAGCTATGTAGAGACTGGTTGAGAAGGCTTATGCTGGTCTAGTCTTATGGAAAGGCCTTATTAGGCAACATCACAAGAACAGAGTGAGTGAGATTATTTTCTAGAACAGTTATGGTGTTTAAAAAGTAATCCCAAAGAACATCATAGTAGGTTTAAATGAAAGGATGACAGCCTCATAAAAAGTTGGCAGACGTTGCCCTCGTGACTATATCTGCTGCCCTCTCTTTCCTTGCTACAATGACAGTTAGTATTCTTTTCTCATATAGAAAGTAATCTAAGAAAGTAATCTCCTTCAGCTTCCAGGTTTTAAGTTCCAAGCCACTTCTAAGCATTCCTGATGGAATGCTCCCATCAAGACTATGCTAGGAGCTACTCATCCAGATTTATTAGAAATAAGACAGCTTCCTCTTTCCTCTTCCTTCAAAAATTTCAGCCGCACCAATAAAAACTTGGGAAGCCTTGGTATTATACATAAAGTCATATAGTCAAAGAGTCTTTGATGGTTCTTGGCACAATAAAAACTTTGATATTTGTGTGAGCCTACAGTGATCCTGCTTGGTTACCCTTTGAGCTGTTTGGTACCAAGTCTTCAGTTCTCTCACTAACTCCTAGTACATCAAGTAATTAATTTGGAAATTATTTATTGGTAGGAACACCTGCTTAGACAAGAAAAGTACATTAAATTTGGTCGCAGTTAATTTTTTACTCCATTAAAAATGGTGATAGACCAACAGAAGGAACAGAAGGTACAAGGCAGTCATCTCCTTTAAGTGGCTGCTTTCAAATCTGTTAAGGACCATAACAACTCAAGTGCTTGTTTTGGGAAGATAGTTTGAGGGCTGATGATATAAAAAGGAAAAAATGGTAATAATGTTCATGGAGGAAAATTAAGTCCAGACAAATGGATCCTTTACAGGTTCTGTTTACATACTTTCCCACTTGCCTCTCTGCTCTAACATGTTTCTGCTTTCTTTCTCTCCTAACTTCCTTTCTCTCCCAACTTTCCTTCATCTTTCCAGATGCAAGACGCAATGGGCTATGAGTTACCTTGGGTGTATTTTGTCAGTCTGGTCATCTTTGGATCCTTTTTCGTTCTAAATCTGGTTCTCGGTGTGTTGAGCGGGTAAGCTGAACATCTCCATGTCCTCTTTGCAATGCAGCCGAGCAGGGCTCCATCACTAGGATCTTCATGGATGGGACCCTTGTGGATATGGAAAACACAGATAATCAAAATCTCTTGTTTCAATTAAAATCACTCACATATTGACCATATTTGGCTTCCAATTTGGCCTAGAGGAAGAGTCAGGCCCCAATATTCCTGATACCAGTGACTTGGGTGCCCAGTGGAGCTTTGCCATGCTCGGTTGCAGAGTGTGTCTCACTAACTATCATTCCATTCTTCCAGGTCAATGATGCCGTAGGAAGGGACTGGCCCTGGATCTATTTTGTTACACTAATCATCATAGGGTCATTTTTTGTTCTTAACTTGGTTCTCGGTGTCCTTAGCGGGTAAGCAGTACTAAGGAAAACATTATTGTTTTTCATTTGTTTTATTTATTCTTTTCATTCTTGGATTTACATCTTCTCTGGGTCTCACTGAACCTAGCAAGACAAATAAGTCAGTTTGAGGAGCCTTTAAACAAATAATCTTGGCCTGTTTGGATAAAGAGCACAGATATCCAACAACCAATCCACTGATCTCAATGATAGACATTAGAGGTGAACAGATGACTTCAGCAAGAGGCGACAGGGCTGATATGGTACTCATTACGCCTCTACTTTATCAATCCTGCTACAAGTAACCCCCTCCATTAGAGCACGATGCTCCATTGCACTCTGTAGCCTAAAGATTGTTTCTCTTAAGGAGGGAAGGCAAAGCATTCCATTGGTATCAGGGAAAGCTCAGAGATTGACTTTTAACACATATATTAGCCTTAGATGTGCCTGAAATTGGAGATCAGTAATGGTAGACAGCAGGCCATTAGAAAGGAATGTGACTTGCTTTCATTTAGCTTCATTTTGTCCAAATAAAAGAACGTTATGGATGATTTTCAAAGACCAAAGGACCTTACTGCCGATGTACCTTTTTCTCAGTGGAAAGGGAACTTGGTCATTTGAAGAGATAAGGTAACTAGGAATATGAAGCATAGATTACAATTTCCCTCATTTTCCAAAAGAAAGTCTTCATTACCCACTCCACCACAGTATGCTAAGAGAATAGGATCCAATGTAATTTTGAAGTCAGATTTTTTAAAATGTGGAGGAAATGGGGTATGATTGGGGTATTAAATATCCCATGGGTAGACATCTGTGCACCTTGGGGAGCCAGCAGAATGCCTCCTCACCACCCACCCACCCTACCATATGCTCACACCAGTCATGCCAAGACTGGCCCTAAAAACCCTTACTGAAGAGTCTTTGGTTCATTGTTGCTGCTCTGTTGCTGCCTTTGCTGAACTACATCTGTGATGACATTACAATTATTTTGGACCCCAGTGAGAACAGTTCAGATCGGCTTCTTTTAGTTGCCAAGGGCCATTAAAGCCAAGAGACATTCAGAGAAGAAAGCTGGCCTGCCATTGCCAGCTTGTACATAACTCAGGAGTAGTTACTGCTAAGCTCCAGAGAGATTGGGAACATCACAGAACTGGTGTTCTTGTTCTCTGAAATTGGGGGGTTTTTCCTCTCTAGTGGGGGCAACTCATTTTACAAATTATGGCCACCTAATCCCTTTTCTCATTCCAAGGTGAGCTCATGAATGAAAGCCAGTGAAAGCATTTAAGGGGGAAATATTAAACAGAGGAGGGAGGAAAGCAAAATACTCTGATCAAATAAATGCATGGAAATGGGGCAATTTTATAGTCATCTTCTATATTTATGTTCCAACACAAGAAAATATTTATGTGTCTTTAAGTTCACCTCTCAAAGATAATCTTGAAACTACAGCTCAGTCTAACCCCATTCCCCATCATAGAGGTAGATAGAGAGGGATGGGAAGAGAAAGGAGAGACTACCCATACTAGCAGTTATTTAATAAAATGAAGATTAGAACTAGATGGGATGTTTTTGATCTTCTAATACAATCTACTCAATTCACAGGTGGAAAAGTTGAGACCCAGAGAGCTGAAGCATCTTGACCCCACATATAGGGGTCCATTTTGTTTCAAATGAATGGATTCAAAAAGAATCCCACATGCAGCCAGTGGCAGAGCCAAGATTTGAAACCAGGTCCTCTGATCCTTGATTCAATGTTCTTTTCCCCTAGACCATGCTGCTTATTATTATATCTCCCGACTTTCAATCTGGGACACTTTTCATTTTACCACACTGTTTATCTTTAAACCCACAATGAATGAGACTGATCAGTGTTCAAAGTCAGAACTTTAAGGATTAAACCCAATTATCTTTCTCCCACTTCTAAGAATATGGCCTTTATCTGAATATCTATATAATCCTCCCCATAGAAATCTGACGTTGAGAATAGGGATTTATTTTATTCTACTTGCCATCTTGGGATCTGCCCCTGGAAATGCCACCAACAGAAATGCTCCTTTCTTCAGCAGTGATAGCTGGCAAAATAAAGTAGGTTACATCGAGTCATCAAGTAAAGAAAAGGAAAGAAGGAAAAAATCTTCTTAAAGCCAAAATTTGGTCATGAAACCATTAGTTCCCAAAACTGCTTCTGACTACTTGCATTCAGCACCAGAATCTAGTGTTTTTGATACACTCCTTAACCTTTGAATGCAAATCTATTCAATGATCTTTCCTGGAAATCTAACAAGGAAGTGCCATGTAACCAATTCTTGGTCACATTGCTATATTCCTCATGGCCAAAGCTCTGTCCTCCAGATTTCCTGGCAAGACCATCAGCTCTGCCTGTGCCCAATTCTCTGCCCAGAGAAGATGATCAGAGGGGAAGATGGAGAAGGAGAAATTGGGAAAGAACCAATTGTCCTTCCTGCTTCATGGAGGTCACTAGTAGCTAATCTTCCACTGACAAGGCAGGGAGCTGCTCACAGATTTTTGCAAATATCTGGGTTCTCCAAGCTGAAGCTACCTTCTTGAACTTTTTTCCACTAGCTGATCAAATGTCCACCTGATAGAACCAGGGAAGAGGGACTGAAATTATCAACTAAAATGATAATTTCCATGTTGTAAGAATTATGCTTGAAGCAGTTGTGATCAAACGGAAAACACAAGATTTGATGAATACCCTAGCTTCACTTATGAGTACAAAATGGAAATTTAACCCTTCGGAAACTAATTCCTCCTCTAGGAAAATGGAAAACAATAATACACTGCTTGTCTTGGGTTATTGTTAAGACCAAATGAGAGTGTATGTACAAAGTCTTTTGTAAAACATAAAGCATTATGTGAATGTCAGCTATCATTTATCTGGCATTGAAAGGGAATAAGGAATTTGGAAACTTCCAGGAAATTAAGTTTCATCATGATAATGATGATGATGGTGATGATGGTAATGATGATGATTTAATCAGAATGCTTCATTCACTAAAAATTCCATATAAATGAAATGTATTACCTGACATTCATCACCTTACACAACCAAAGTATATAAAATCTAATAGAGATACGCATGTTTTCATATATATATATATTCATCATCTCATTTGTTCTCACAATAGTCTTGTGAGCTGTGGAAGGCAGGTATTTTTCCCATTTGACCCTGCATTACAATCTCCTGTAGAAGCTTCATTGTAAGAGCTAAAAACAATTAGTCACAGGTTTCAGGATTATTCCTGACATTGTTTTTGATGCTGAATCAGCTAATATCCCACCAAACCTAAAACCTTCAACAACAAAAGATATGGGACTTGGAATCTCTTTGTCATAGTAATTACTAAATCCTTGTCCCCGGTGAGAAGTCTCTAGCCCAAGAAAGAAAGGGGAAAAGCAATGATTTAATGGAGGAGGAAATTTATAACCCCTGGGCTTTTAAATAGAATTGTCACATGATCAAATTGTTCACTTTCAAAATTCTATTTTAGAAGGCTTGAAGTGAAAAACTAGAATATATTTTTCAGTGGGTAGGTATGCAAGAGGCTTCATTCATTTCTGAGGGAATTTCTCTCAAACAAAACTAAGACCCCAGAATAAGATTTAGAACTGGAAAGGACTTTAACGCTCATCTAGGCCAATAATCTATATGGCCTAGACTTTTCAATTGCATCTCCCATTGTATCTTTTACATTTCTAAATAACAACACAAGAAAAAATATAACACAGGGACTCTCCGACTAGTTTTTCTTGATAGCTTTTGCTGGTGGTAAATGTGTTTCTTCCTTATGACAAAATCCAGGGCTGTGACTGATTGTAAAACCAGCTTCCATCCCAAGGCCCGACACAGCTCCCATCAGGTTAGGTTTTAAATGTCTTCATTAGCTCAGGCCCCAGCACAGAAAGATGGCTAGCATCCAAGTGGAAAGATAAAAGAGCCAGGCTCTGCCACCCAGCAAATCATGGCTGTTTTTGGTTTGGCTCAGACCAGCCCTTATTTCCTTCCTCTCTGCTACATATCTGGATTATACCGTAGCATAATTGGGCCTACAGAAGGGTTATCTCCTAGCTCACGCCCCAAAATCTGTAATTGCACCAACAAAGTCTTAAGACACATGAAAGTTAGATATCTTATTTGCAGGTACAAAAACCTTCATTTTTCATCTCCCACATTTTTAGTGAACTTCTGGTTATATAAATAATTCTCATTCCACATAGTGATTTGATTTCCCCTATTCTGGTTTGTTCTAGGTTCTGGGTAAGTCCTCTTATCTCTTGGAACCTCTGTTTCCTTATTTATTGAATGAGGTCTCTTCCAGCTTTAAAATCCTATGAGCCTCTCATCCCTCTAGAGGCATGGAGTGCTCTGATTAGGACCAGAACTTGAGCCCTGCTAAGTCTGGATTTGCTATAACAAAAAGTAGAGTATTTCTTTAGACCCTCGAGCCCTACTGATTTGGGGACTTGCCCCATGGGAAATGAGTGAGGGGCTCATTTTCTATTGGAAATAGGAAAGGTATAGATAACAGGATAGGTCTTGAGAGGTAGTCTCTGAGGGAAACCAAATGAGTTAACAAACCAAAATGGAATCCTGGGGAAGGACACTATCCTTTGGGAGCTGGATTGAAGGTTCACAAGAGGAGGAGTGAGCAAAGGACAAGAAGTGGAATAGGGGAGCCTACATTGCTGACTGGCCAGCTCCACCAATGGCACTTAAACAAATGATTGAGTGCTACTGGGTGGGGGTGGGGAGGAATCCATCTTTGGTGCCAGCTATTTTTCTGATGTTTTTTCCTTAACATAAAAACTCCCAAAGAAAGTAAATGGAGTTATGTGGTTGGCTGGCCAGGAGCCAGGAAAAGAGAAATATAAATCATATTAGAATTGGATTCATTGAAATTTAAAAAGAAAATTCAATCCAAGCCAAGAATTAAGGAAGCAGTTCAACAGAAGTAATTATAATGAGGATCCCTCCCCCCACCTCACTCAAATAAAAAAAAAGTTCCCTGCCCCATTTTCCTCACTTCTTTTGTACTAACATCCCTCCCTCCACACATATAGCCAGAAACCTAGCATTTTATATTATGACACATTGTCCCATTCAAATGATAAAGGTTGTAAACAGTGCAAACAGACTGCAGAGACAAAATGTTCAACCTCAAAATTGCATATGGCAAGGGGGCAACTCAGTGAATAAAGAACCAGGCCTAGAGATGAGAGGTTCTGGATTCCAATCTATAGCCCCAGACATTTCCTAGCTGCGTAACCCTGGACAAGTCACTAAAATCCCATTGCCTAGCCTTTTCTGCCTTAGAATCAATATGTGATATTGATTCTAAGGTGGAAGGTAAGGATTTTTTTAATGTGCATAATAATAATAATGTTGCCAATTAAATGGCTGTTCTATAGTTCATCTGGACTACTCTTCCCTCTTCCATATGTATATTCCAATTAGAATTCCTAGCTGTAGAGAAGAAATCCCATTCTATCCCCATTGAGTTCTATAAGCTCTGAGCTTATAGTTGGAACTTTTCAGGAAGAGGATGGGAAAACTAAGGCATCAGGTACCCACTAAATTACTCCAACATGGTGAAGGACAAATTAACAATGGTTCTTCTTTGAAAGCTGAAACCCAGCCTTTTAAGTAACCCCAGTCCCACTATCTTTAACACACACGTACTCATAATATACCCACATACATACACAAATGAATGTGAGTTGAGAAGAATAAAGCAAAAGAGTTCTCTGTGGAATCCAAGATAACAGATAAAGAAAGAACCAGAGTCAAATGGATGACAAGAAGCACTTTCCCAGCAAAATTCTCTTTCTACTGAGATCATTGCTGTCTTCAAATCTAATTTATTTTTCCATTTTCATGTTATCTGAGGTTCATTGTTTTTTAACAAAGGGTATTTTCTTGTGTCTGGAATCTTTGATGTTTATTTTTGTTTTTTTTAACAGTGGGAAAGAACCTTTGGTTTAAAAATCCGTCTAGACACACTAACAGCCATTGGGTGTTCTTAAATGTGGAGAGTAGAGCTTCAGGAGCTAAGACATTTCCCCCTGAATGCCCTTTATAACCTGACTCAAACTGAGAATTCCCATGTTGTCTACTAATAAGTATCAGGATGCTGGGAAGTGTATGTTTAAGCAGGGACAAAATCGTGTATTCCATTCTTTTAAGCTTTCACACTGCTGCTTATAAGAGGTTCTGAGAGAGGAGGCACTGCAGAAATACTAAAATCATGAGCTGTACTAGAGACAACCTTCCCCAGCCACACTTCCCCCACTTGGATTGTTTTGGGATGGTTCTAAATATCTTCATTGCTTCTTCCATATTCACGTGAGCAATGGAGTATATAGTGGTAGGGCTTTATAGAGGTCATAGATGTGGCTGTCAAAGAAAAGGGCATTTGGGCAAACTTTCCTGTGGAACCCTTTCTAATCCTGTTGTTTTTTCAACATCACCCCATCTCCTCCCCTTTCTGATCCCCATCTCCTACCCTTCCTCTCTCCCTGTTTCCTCCCATCCCACCCACCCAAACAACTCCCACACTCTCACCAGAGAGTTTTCCAAAGAGAGGGAGAAGGCAAAGGCTCGGGGAGACTTCCAAAAGCTGCGAGAGAAGCAGCAGCTGGAAGAAGATCTCAAGGGCTACCTGGACTGGATCACTCAAGCTGAAGATATTGACCCTGAGAATGAAGATGAAGGCATGGATGAGGAGAAGCCCAGAAACAGTAAGCAACTCTTCTTAATCTTTTGGGCTCAGTGTTGGGAGGGACAGAGTCTTCTATCACCCAAACTTCTACAGGATCTTGAGACAAGTTTCTTCTTATAAATTAGACTATTGTGATGTTCGTGGTAAAGAGAGTTGTGACAGATGTAAGATAATGATTAGTCCAAAGAGCTTCTTCTCATTCCCTGCTGATATCTTTAACATGAATAAAAATGTGTGTGTGTTCATGTATGTGTATGTGTGTGTAGGGGATGGGAGAAGAAATAATTGATAACTGCTGATAAAGATTCCCCTTTGAAGACTTTTATAAGCCAGTACTATTATCTCTTCACCTATTCTTTTGTATGCCAGGTTACATTTCCAGACAACTGGAAAACGTTTCTATTTCATAGGGCTCTCTTTCCTAAGGTTTGGTGGTTCCAGGTACATCCCATACAGAAAACTGAACCAAAGGTCTATCCTAGACAGGAATTTGGGGAAGGGAGAAGATGGAAGAAGAAAGGTAGAAGCTCCTCATTGGCAATGGTAGAGGTCACAAGTCTATAACACTCAAGTCTTAGCTAGGAACATCCTTTATGATTCCATTTATTACTTGGATGAACTCATCAGATTCAGCCTTTGTGATCAATTCATCTGAAAACAGAAAACTAAAGCCAAGCCAGAAAACACATAAGCAAAAGACTAATGGCTTTTTTTTTTTAATCATTTAAGGGGGCATCAGTGGATTGAGAGCCAGGACCAGAGATGGAAGGTCCTAGATTCAAATCTGACCTCAAATACTTCCTAGCTGTGTGACCGTGGGCAAGTCACTTATGGCCTAGCCCTAACCATTGTTCTGCCTTGGAACCAATTCGCGGTATTGATTCTGAGAAGAAAAGTATAGAGGTTTTTTTAAAATAGTTTAATAGGAATTTATGTGAAAGACCAGTTTTGAATGAATTGTCTTGAAGATCAAAGGACAGTCTCTAACAGTATGAGGAGGATGAGGACTGCTATCATGGAGCTACCTCTGGGGAAACATCCTGATATACATGGAGTTTGGGGACTGCTGGCCAGTATATCCACTAGGCAACTACTTTTTAGCACTAGTTTAAGGGGAAGAGTTGTGCAGAAAGACTGGGCAAATTACCTCTTAAAAAACAGGAGAATTATGACCTCCGTTTATCTACTCAACAAATTTCAAGGCTGATATCCCTAGCTCATGAATAATGGGTGAGAGCATTATTCTCAGTATATATTATTTTTAAAGTTCATTATCTACCATTTGTTGAGCCACTATTCATCATCCATGGAGACAGGTCACTCGCTACCCCCTGTCTAGAGCAAGAACTTCTATGAAAATTCATCTCTCCCCTTTTTGTACATTAAATGAGCTAATTCCAGAAACTGGGATCAGACCATAGAATGTGCAGTGCTTGTGTAACAGACTAGTTGCCTTTCATGTCTGGAATACCCATCTATTCAAATTCTAAAACAAGATTGGAAACAGAAAAATCTCACCCACACATCATTTGTGGCTAAAGTATTCAAATACTCTTTCTAATGCTTAGTGCTTTTGTGACCTTGACCAAGTCCCTTGACCACCACCATGCCCTCCCCCCTAGTCTCAGTTTTGTCCTGTATAAAATGGGAGGGTTAGACTAATTGGCTTCTGATTGGCCTAAATGGCCCTAGTTCCAGAGCTATTATCCCAAGATTCCTTTCATCTCTAAAGTCCTATAAGCCTATGATCCTATAGAGAGAAGTCTTGGACATGGAATAGGTTCAAGGTCCACTGAACCAATGAACCAATGAATGAACCAATGAACCAATCATTGGACTAAGTTGTAATCTTACCTCAGATATTATCTCTTTGACCCTCAGCAAGTCACATAACCTCTGTGTGCCTTGGTTTCTTCATCATTAAAATGAAGAAAATAATAATATCTATCTCCCAGGGTTATGTGAGGATAAAAGGAGAGAATGTTTATAAAGTTTTTTGCAACTCTTAAAGCACTATATAAATGGTGGTAGTAATAATAACAATACACAGAACATCAAAGCTTTTTAATCCTTTCAATTAGTGATTCTTTGTGCTCTGGGTTTTGTTTCTTCCTGAAATAGCCATGTTTTATTTAGAAGCAGGATGTGAATTATGAAGGATTTAGTCCCAGGCCTTTGGCTATTAGCTTCCTAGACATCAGTTTTCCCATTGGGATTGGCATACTAAATTTTGCATTGGACCCAGGTTTTCACCTTTGCCTAATATCTAAACTTCTCAGATCTCTAACCCAAGCTTGGAAACACCAAGTTTTCTAGAGCTATCTGACTTCTGAGCTAGTATGGCTCCTTAGGGTCAGAGATCTGACACACCTGAGTCCAAATTACATGTTTTCCTTTTTTCTGCCACTTCCACCAAATGTATATGCCCAGTCTAAGCAATCACTTTCCTTTCTGTCCTCTGTTGCCACAGACTCCAGTCCAAAAGTTTATAGTTTAAGGGATTATTTGTAAGGGGAAAAGAAAGACTATAAAAATTGAGAATGAATATAAGGGCAGGTAAATGCAAATTTGTATTTTAAAATCAATCTTCTCCCAGATGGAGTACCTCTAAATTGATCCTTAAGGAAAGTTTCTGATGGCTAATTTAGCCATCCTGACTCCACCTCAATCCAAGCATCTAGCCCTTTGTGGCCTCCCATAGAATAGAATTCAAACATGTAGGTTTTCTGGCTCCAACTCTTTAGATCATTCTTCCAATTCCCAGGATCTTTTTTAGCCAAGGTGGAAGAATTAATTTGAATGGCAGGCAGATTTTGGTGTGGTACTCATTGCATAATAGTTTAGTTAACTTGTTCCTCTTCCTTTCTTCCATGTCCATAACAAATATCTCTTTTTTAATTCAAGAAAATATTAAATAGTTTATAGGCAGCTTAGGTGGTGTAGTGGATAGAGCACAAGACCAATGTCAAGAAGATCTGAGTTTAGTTTCATCCTCCAATGATTAACAGCTATGTGACTTTAGAAAGTCACTTAACTTCTGTCTACCTCAGTTTCTATATCTGTAAAATAAGGGTAACAGTATCACTTACCTCCCAGGGTTCTTGTGAGAATAAAATGAGAGAATATTTGCAAAGTACTTTTTTGTTGCTGTTGTCCAGTCCTTTTCATTTGTGTCTGACTTTTCATGACTCTATGTAGGGTTTTCTTGTGGTTTGCCATTTCCTTCTCCATCTTATTTTACAGATGAGGAAATTGGGAAAAACAGGGTTAAGTGACTTGCCCAGGATCCCACAGCAAGTAATTATCTAAGGTTAGACTCGAACTCAGGATGAGTCTTCCTGACTCCAGGACCAGTGCTCTATGCACTATGGTGCCACCTAGCTGCCTTTAAAAAACTATATGAAAACTAGCTATTATTGTAAGTATTATTATTAAGTGTAGGAAGTAAGGGTGAGCAAAACTCAAGAATTAGAAGCTCAGAAGGAGACAGACAAACTAGAATGCAGGAGACCAGATATAAAAGATAAAATCCATTAGGATGTGTCTATAATGAGTTGCAATTAAAATCGTAAGTTGGAGAGATCAAAGTAGTAGCTAGTGGCATGCGCTGAGTTAGCCAGCCTATGTTCCTATTATCCATCAGAAGCTTTCTGGAGCTTATTTGCTATTTGGGGCTTGGCATTCATCACTTTGAAGCAAATGCATAAGAGAAGGCATTGCCTAAATTCCTTCTTAACCTATTTTATACAATACAGCTAATTCATAGGATACAATTCAACTTCTTCTTTGTGTGTTTACTAACTTCACAGATGCTATGATTAAAAATATTATTGTGTGCTCAGGACATAAAAATAAAATCGTGTCATATTCCATTTTCTAATTCTCTCTAGTCTAAGTGAATTCAATATTTAGATTTGGAAATGGCAAAGACAATAGCAGTAGATTCTGGCTCTTAACCCATGGTCAAGGCTCATTATTTCATAGATTTCAAAACTGAATGGGGCCTTAGCAATCATCTCATCTATCACTTTCTTTTTTTAGTCAAGGAAACTGAAGTCTCTAAAATGAAATGGCTTTCTCAAGATCATGCAGGTAGTAAGTAAAGTACTAGAATTCGAACCCTGGTCCATTACTCACTCCACTAGACCATGCCGTGGATGTACTACTGCCACAGTGACAGCTCCCCAAGGTGAGAGAGAGACAAGGCAGGCTGAATTTGAGGTAGAACCCACTGGTTGTTTTTTTCAAGGAGATGACAGAAGCTAAAGTTGGATATATTTCTCTGCATTTTTTTTACAATAAATGAATTTGCTGGCACACTGTATGCAAAAATAAGTTGCTATTTTCTGTTTCTTCAGTCAAAATATCAGTCCTGGAATAAGACTGAAGCCCTAGTTTGTAGGCAGTCTGTCCTGGGAGATGACCTTAGCCATCTGTCATCTGAGGATCCGGGCCACAATGAAAGAGCAGAAGATGAAGGTGCACAGAGAAGGAAAGAGGTTATCCTTAATTAATCACAGCTAGTCAGAATTATTTTAGACTGCCTGGGACTCTGAGGAGGTAGCTAGTCTCTTCAGACAGGCCATGCCATCTTTTTCTATGGCAACATTCACAGTACACACCAATTTTCAATTAACATGAATAGCCCTTGGAACTGGGAGGGCTTTGGATCCAAGAGTTAGTTGCCACTGAGGAAACTGGTCAAAGGGGAGAGAATGAAGCAGAGAAGAAGGGACACATTTGGAGAGCATAATCACAGAATCTCAGAATCCTTTTGCAGTGTTAAAATAAGGGAGCCACTGAGGTATTTGCTCTTCCTACTCCTGCTAAAGGCATTCTTGTCCGTTTGATTGCACAGAGTTGGTTTTTTCATTCTTTGCATTCATTCAATGTGATAATTAAGCAAATGATGAAGTAATTTTTAAAATGAATTTAATTAAATTCAACAAACCCTTATGAAGAACACAGTCCCCCCTTCAAGGAGTATACAATTAAGGAGTACTTACAGAACATTTCTATATATAACAACAGACACGGCATGACCAGCATCTCTAATTGGCTGCACAAAAGCACTACATTAAACAAAACACTATAAGAATAATTTTATGTGTTATCAATTGGCAATCAGCTAGGATCCTAAGGCTTAGAGCAGGAAATGATCTGAGGATCAGAGGTCAAGGGTTAGAAGGAATCTTAGAGATCCTCCAGTCCAACTCTCCTATTTTACAGCAGAAAAAACTGAGACCCTGAGAGTTTTAAGAACTTATCCAAGGTAGTAATCAGTAGAGATGGAATTTGAAGCCAGGTCCTAAGACTGCAGGGTCAATATTCTTTCCACAACATCCTAGGAAGCCCAGAGAATCTCAGAATCTTAGAGTTGGAAGACTCTAAGCTCTCAAGACACCCAATTCAACTTATACCTAAAAAAGAAACCCTTCTATATGTTAAAACAAGAATCTGTCAATAATAGATATCTATAATTTCTTAACAAAATATATAGTCTTTCTACAGCACAACTAGCAAGTGGTTATCCAGTTGCTAGAGGCAGACCTAACAGCAGCACTTGTTGAGTTCAGATTCAATGTTGGGACAAAATGAGTCACTGAGTAGTTAACAGAATGTTTGCTTTACTTTAACATAGCAAGCATATACAGCAAGAGTCCAGTGGACCTAAACTTCACTTGGACACACACACACACACACACACACACACACACACACACACACACACACACACCAACTCACTCCACAAGGTCTCCACAAACTTATGTAACTCCACATGAAGGAGACTTCTAATGCCCATAGTTGATCAGGAAGTTGGATCAAGAGCTGCAGAAGCTAATCAAGTCCCAAAGTTAGCTTTTTTGCCTTTTGATAAAACTACTGCTGGAGGGAAGGAAAGTAAATAGTTCTAACCTATGTTATAGGGAAACACTGATAGATATTAGTGACCACACTTACCCTTTGCTTGAAGAACTCTAATGAGGGCAACTTACCATCGCCATCTTTTGAAGCAGAACCATTCCACTTTGGGATAACTTTCATTGCTAGAACATTTTTTTCTTACTTCAATCTTTCCACCAATTGCTCCTAGTTCTATCTTCTGGAGCCAAGCAGAACAAATCCTCTTTCCTTATGTTAGCCCTGCAAATATTGGAGGAAAGCTTTCCTGTCCTCTCCTCATCCCCTCACCCTGTCCCCTATCTTCTCCCAACTAAATATACTATTCCTTTAAGTGGTATAGACTTACTGTCCTTCATTATTCTGATTTCTCTCCTCTGAATGCTTTCAAGCTAATCAATATCCCATTTTACAGATGAGAAAATTAGGCCAGAGTTATTGTTAATTTTACAGAGTCGCACAACAAGAAACAGAGCCAAGATTTAATCCAGACTTTCTGTTTCCAAATGGAGTATTCTTCTTATAACACCAAGCTACTTTTCCACACTGTGAGACTTTGAAATAATAGAACAAGGTTTGGTTATAATGTATCAGTAGCATTACTGAAAAATGCCACTGGTCCAATTCAATTCAACATATTATTGAACATCTACTATGTATCTGAAATTGAAGACTTAAAGAGAAAACCAAATAGTTCCTGCTGTCAAGGAGTTTACATTATTCTGGGAGACAGAGAAAGGGACAAGAGGATGTGAAATTAAAGATAGACATACAGACAGAGGCAGACAGACAGACTAATTGGTAGACTGATTGATAGATTGATTAGGTAGGTATGTTGGTCGGTGGGTCAATGGGTAAGTAAATTGATAGTTGGGCAGATAGAAAAGCAAGTGAGTGAGACAAACAAGCAGAGACAGGGAAAGTATGCAAAGTAACTGTGAGGGGAGTCACTAATACTTGGAAGAATACAGAAAGGTGTCCTGTAGGGGGTGACACCTACACTATGCTTTAGAGGAAGTTAGGGGTTCTACAAGGTAGAAGAGAAATAGATTCCAGTCATGAGAGATCTGCCTATATGAGGACGCAGAAATGGAATATTGTGTTTCTGGACTAGCAAAGTGGGCCAGAATGACTGGAGCTTAGAGTGGGTGAGATGGAATGGTTTGCAGTCATTCTAAAAGGAAAGGTTGGAGCCATATTGTGAAGGACTTTAATAGCTAGAGAGAGGGATTTTGTTTTATTGTAAAAGTAATTATTCTCCAGCAGAAGAGTGACATGGTTTAGGAATATCTATCTGGGAACTATGTGATTTGGAGAAGGAAGAGACTGAAGACAAGAGAATCAGTTAGGGAGGGCCATTGCAATAGTCCAAGTGAAATCAAATGAGGGCCAGAACTAGAGTTAAGTAACTCTGTGAATACAGAAAAGGGAAAAGATTCGAAAGATATTGTGGAGGTAGATTGGACAATTGGACTTGTCGACTCACTGGATATGGAGGTCCAGGCAAAATGATGCAGAATAGACTTGTATGATACAAGTTAGAAAATGTGAATTCATTCAACTAGACAGAGCAGTATGGTTATTTCCAGGAAGTTCATCACCAGATGAGGAGTGAGCAAGACAGTTTTAATAGAGAAAGTGGCATTAAGCTAGACCTGGAAGGAGATGAAAGACTTCAATATGCAGAGTTGGGGGAGATTAGCATGAAACGTTTTCCTGTGAATCACATGTAGTGAGGCTTTCCTCCTTCAAGTAGCATGGGGATATTGTATGGTGAATAGAGAAGCATGAATAGATATATCTCTAATGTTTTATTACCCTCCCTACCTCTTTTTCCAAAGAATTAGGAGATTAGAATCTCTTCTCTTAATTCTAGCCCAGGGCACAATACCAACCAAATATCAGTTCTACAACAGACAGACACATAGCAAATAGACTCATTTACCCAAGTCAATAGCAAAACAGAAATCAAAAGAAATATGAATATGAGAATATGTACCAGACGAATCAGAATGAAGGAGTTCATTTGGGAGTGAGATAATTTAGCTCTACGAAGATGGAGAGTCCCAGATCCCACTAAAGGGGCTCCCAGAAGTCTCTAGTATAGTAAAATGAAGATAAGGACATGACAGATACTGCTAGCTCCTCTTATGTCAGCTTCTTCCCAGAGTTATTTTCTCTTTAGCAATCTGAAATGAAGTTAGCATCATCCATCTTCTCTCTCAAAGCTGAAAGCCAGATGAGACTAGAACAAGTACAGAACCTGAAGAGACTGGTACCCTCCTTTCACTTGCTTTCATTAATTCTGCCCCTCTCCTGATGCTGGTGCAGGGCTTTGATCTCCACCAGTGCAGAGAAAGTCCTATATGAATGGACTTTGAGGTTCAGGTTATATATGTGGAAACCATTTATATGTGGTCTCCAATCTCCAAATTTTGGAGCCTAAGCCAGAAAGAAATGTATATAGATCAACATGCTGAGGGATGTAGAATAGCAGAAATAAGGGACAGTAGACTGGGACTAGACCTATGATCCCATCATTACAAGGAACTCCTTCTGCCAATTCCTCTGCAATTTAAAGGTGTAGAAAGTTGCCTAGAGCAGTGGGAGGTTAAGGGACTTGCCCAGAATCACACAATCCGTGTATATCAGAGGGAGAGCTGGCTTCAGGACCATCTCTCTAGTTGCTACACCATGGCTGCCTCCAATAAAGCTTATGTTTTAGTGGGACTCATAGCTATGTGATTCCCATCATACTTGTAATTGTCATTAACTGGAAGAGTCATGTGACTACTTCATAACCTATATGGTCTAAGATTACAAAATATCCTAATACAAGAATTAAAGGTAAGAAAGGGGCTGTTTACACATGAAAGCTCTTTATCTGACTCGAGTTGTGGTTTGGATATTACTAGCCTACATTATTGTCTACATCAAACACAAGTACATATTTTGAGTTATTTTCAAGTTTCAATCTTGAATCTGCCCTGTGTCAGGGGTCAGTCACATGGGATAAAATCCCTTGAAACATGTTTTGCCTAGATTTCTCCTGTTTCTTGTGGTTTTCTTGTGTAATTTCTGTTCTTGATGCTTATTAGAGAGGCACCAGTATAGGGTGGTGGTCACGCTCAAACTGAAGAGCCATTGTGTTCCATTAATTAGCTCTCCCAGGTGATTAAATAAGAGGAAAAAATGACTTATTAAAGATGATAAAACTCCGTTCTGTTTAGAGCTCAAAGGGTTCTTTATTTCTTTTCATTCCCAGCTGAGCACCCACTAGAAATGCAGGCTCATAGAATGTCAGTATCATAAGGAACAGCTGGCTGGACATATACCTTTTGGGAAATTCCCTGGCAAGCACTGGCCATCATCAGAAATGTAAATAAAGCAGAACAAGTAAGGTTTTGCCTCAGAACAATAACATCCTGGGATAGAGACATACTTCCTCCCCACAGTAATTCTCCAGCCCATTATGGCTACCCTTCCTGATTCTCTGCAAGTCCTACACGTTCCCAGGGCTAGTCCCTCAAAGGTTCCACTGTTGTCCTAGGGTCCACCTTCCCATACTGCTGTAACCTCCACCTTTTACCTCCCCACTCTTTGACTGCTTCTTGGGAGTTTGGAAAATTAGGATCTTCACCATGCTTTCTGGGAATAAGCAATTTCTTCCCTAGTGGGACTGCAACCCTGTCACCTACTTGAATTTGTCGCAGGTGCAACATTCCTGGTTATAGCTCTGACCATCACTCCAAGGTGTGGAGCTGTTGCTTTCTCAGGCTAGGGCCATAAAAACATCAGCGGAAGAGTTGCTCAAGGGATAATTTTTAAATGTACACTAAGTAAGAATATCTTATTTGTTCATCATAACCAGAATAATTTTTAAAGGATAATGCTATTAGTTTAATCATAGTATCTGACCTGGGAAAGGAGCTCCAATGTATCTAGGCCAATCCATAACTGCAGGAACCACCTTTCCAACATTTGTAACAAGTAGTCTTTTTGTGTACTTCAAGACCTTAAAGCACAGTATCTGGCACAGAGTAGGTGCCTAATAAATGTTGACTGATTGATTGATTAAAGACCATCTCTTTAGGATCTGTTTTACTTTTAGGTAGTTCTAGCTGGTAAATGTTTCTTTACAAGGAGCTGAAATCTGCCTCTCTTCAACTTCCATCCATTGATTACAGTTCTGCCCTCTGGAGAAAGCAAAATAAGTGCATTCTCTCTTCTGTATCTGTGTCTTTTGAAGACTTGAAAACCACTATTATAATCTTCCAGCCAAATCTTATTTCCAAGTTACTTCCTGTTTCTTCAACCAGTCCTCATGCAGTATACTATTGAATTTCCTCATCAACATGACCACCCTTTTCTGGATATGCTCCAACTCATCAATGATCTTCCTAGATCATGCCACCTACAACTGGACCCAACCTCTCAGATGTAGGCAGACTCATGTAGTCAAAGTAGACTGTAGGCTCTCTGGGTGATGATCTCCACAATTTCTTTCAGCTATAAAATTCTTTTATTTTATGTCTCTGTTGTAGGCAAATAATTTTTTCTGTACCTTGGTTTACACTTCGGTAAATAAAGAATTAGATCCTCACTTCATTGATCTATAAAGTTTCTTGAATACTATGTCTCTATTAACGAAACCTAAACTTGTCAGAACTTTTCTCCCTGCATGGAGCATAAAGAAGGCTAGAAATGATTTATTTCTCCTGTGAAAACCGGTGGCCACAAAATTCTTTCCCTTGAAGTGACTCTATACATGGACTAGGTGGTGCAGTTGATAGAGCTACAGCACTGGAGTCAAGAAGACCTGAGTTTGAATCTAGCTTCAGATACTCAACTCTATTTATCTCAGTTTCCTCAACTGCAAAATGAACTGGAGGAGGAAAAGGCAAACCACTCCAGTATCTTTGCCAAAGAACCCCAAATGGGGTCATGAAGAGGTGGGCACCACTGAAAGGACTGAACAACAGCAGCACTTCCATAGGTTGGGGAGGACATGAAAACCACATACCACTTGCTATAGGGGACTTTTATAGACTGTCTGGATGCAGAATTATATCCCCATAAAGTGCCAGTCTTGTCTGATAAGTGACTGCTTAACAAGGCCATTGTTCCCCTTCAGAAGGCATTTGCTCCCCAGTGTGTCTTCTGACTCATATCTGCATAGTTCATTGACAAGACAGAAAGCATCCTCTCTTTCCATTCCTGCAGAGCCAATTTCACTGTGGAATGATGTATGAAAAAGGGAGCACTCAGCTGGGGAGCAGGGATCAGAGTTTACAGGGCTAAATCTCTAGCATCACCTCCTAGGGAAAAAAGGCAAAATGAACCCCGAAACACAACTGGCCAGATTTATGATGGAGCAAAGTGCATGTAGACATCACAAGCTGAGTAAGAAATGCAGAAAAACAAGACAAGCATTTCCCTGGCTCCCCTTTTAGACATTCGCTGTTGTCCTGATTTGACTTTTATACCCAGGACCACAGAGGGTATAAAGAAAGAGAGAGTGCTGCAGCTGCAACTATCTGGATTACCCATTAGGCAGGACAAGTCTAAGGTTCCTGAGGGAGTAGAACACATTGCCAAGGGAGAACGTGGAATCATCTGCTCTGGTATTTTAAAAGAAAGAGGGCCGTCTGACAATAGGCCGACTATGAGGTAATTCAACAAATAGTTCTCAAGAACCTCCTCCAGGCAAGGAAAAAGGATACAAAGATGAAAATGATAGTCCCTGCCCTCAAAGAGCTTGTTGGCACTCTCTTTTACAAAGGGGCTGGTGCCCTGATAGAACACAGCTGAACTGCAAAAAAACAAGCAGGCAGGTCTGACAGTAAATCTTCTTTGGAATGTCTCTGCCACTTCTCTCTCTGTCCTGGTTTCAAGCAGCACTGGCCCGAGACATGCAGAGAAAGACCCACATACTAGACAGGTCCAGGACCTCAGTGCAGCAGACCTAGCATGACAGCACTCTGGGGGAAAAGAAGAGGAAAGCCCTGGGCCACCCCTGCCTCAGCTACTACAAGTTAAATGCAGATGGGTGGGTGCCCAGTGCACAGCTCCAGCTCAGCTGCCCAACCCTATGCTCATTGGTAATATTTAAAATCTGGTAATGAGTTCCTATGGGTCAGCTAAGTAACATAGTGCTATGGGGTTGGTCCTAGAGTCAGGAAGACCTGAGTTCAAATCTATCTTTAGACACTTACTAGCTGTGTGACCCTGGGAGAGTCACTTAACCCTAATTACCTAGCTCTTGCCACTCTTCTGCCTTAAAATCAATACTGAAACTTGTAGGTATTAGGAAGGAAGGAAAGAAGGAAGGAAGGGAGGAAGGAAGGAAGGAAGGAAGGAAGGAAGGAAGGAAGGAAGGAAGGAAGGAAGGAAGGAAGGAAGGAAGGAAGGAAGGAAGGAAGGAAGGAAGGAAGGAAGGAAGGAAGGAAGGAAGGAAGGGAGGGAGGGAGGGAGGGAGGGAGGGAGGGAGGAAGGAAGGGAGGGAGAGAGGGGGAGAGAGAGAGAGAGAGAGAGAGAGAGAGAGAGAGAGAGAGAGAGAGAGAGAGAGAGAGAGAGAGAGAGAGAGAGAGAGAGAGAAAGAAAGAAAGAAAGAAAGAAAGAAAGAAAGAAAGAAAGAAAGAAAGAAAGAAAGAAAGAAAGAAAGAAAGAAAGAAAAGAAGACAGGAAGGAAGAGAGAAGGGAGAGAGAGAGAGAGAGAGAGAGAGAGAGAGAGAGAGAGAGAGAGAGAGAGAGAGAGAGAGAGAGAGAGAGAGAGAGAGAGAAGATAATATACTCCTTGAGAACAGGTACTGCTTTTCTTTTTGCTTTTATTTGTATTCCCAGCATTCAGCACTGTGTAAGCATATAATATTATTAAGTATGTTATAAGGGTTTAATAAATGCTTAATTGCCTTGTTAACTTGATTCAAGAAATTAAAATGATATACTTAATGTAGTGTTTTAATTTTTACAAAATGATGTCTCACCATAGGAAAGGTATATACAGTTAGTGTAAGATCTGGTTTTGTTTAGTTCCTCATTTTACTAATGAGAAAAGAGGGTTTAGGTGCCATGTTTGTGGTCAAACTATTAGTGAATGACAGAGTTGGGATTGAAACCCAGAGCTCTGGACTAAATCAAGCTAGTATTCCTTCTAGTACATCATACCCCAGAGGTCTATTATCCTGTTTTGACCCAGTAGGCTAGGGTTTCACAAATCTATGTGCCTATGTAGGAAGGTTCCTGTTTAGATTCATCCTAATTTTGTACCTGATGGGTACTCAGTAATTAATATAATTGACATGTATGGATAAAGATAGTAGATAGAGAAACCCAGAAAATAATTTGAAATTGGATATTGGGTCTCTGAGATTAGAGAAATCAGTCATGTCTCCTGATGAATATAAGAATGATAGGGTCAGCTAAGTAGCACAGTGGATGGAGAGCCACACCTGGTATCAGGAGTACTTGGGTTTAAATCTCTCCTCAAAAACATCCTGTGTGACCCTGGGCAAGTCACTTAACCCCATTGCCTAGCCCTTGCTGCTCTTTGTCTTAGAGATTTATTAAGACAGAAGGCAACGTTTTTAATATATACCTATAAGACTGGGTAAGGAGCTTTGTGCCCATTCTTGAAGATTTAAGGGTTGAATTCTAGATATTGATCCATTTGAGAAGGCAGCTCTTCCCTGAATATGACTAGCCTGAGCACTGTGGGTGTGTCTTCTTAAAGCAACATTGGCTTCAGGATAGTCAGTAGAAAGCATCACCATTTATCCCAGTCAATGATATCCTTATCTTTCAAAAGGATGTCTTAGAAAGAAAAGCTAAAGTGTAAACCCCTTTTCTAGAGAAGTGTCAGAAATAGAGTCAAGGTCAGGCCAAGGGCTACTCATGGAAATGTGTGATTCTAGATCAATAAAAGAAGATCAGGGTCCAGTACCCAAAGATCTTGCAAGGAGGATAAAGATAGAATCAAAGAGTTTGAATGTGGTATTTATGAGATTTGCTCACGTGGGCTTCAGTGGGCTTTGACCTTTGCTGGCCCCGGCTCTGTGGCATTGCTTTGTGGGTTTCTGTCTCTCTTCTACCAAAGAACCAAAGAGTTCTATATGGAAATCTAACCCAAGATACAAGCAAATATACTTTTAACCTGGCATGTCAGGGAACATAGAGCAAGTAGCCTTGTACCATTTGGCATATGGAAAAGTGTTGGAGCTGGCAGACACTCCAGGACACCTACTGCAAGGAAATGATTCACATCTCATCAAGCCTGACCCTAAGGACAAGACAATATAGGAGTCATCAATCAGTCAACTGACTTGAAAGAAGGCAACCTTATCCTTGTCTTTTCCCTGTTCCCTGTGTTATTATAATCTAGGTTTAGATACTTCCTAGCTGTGTGACCCCAGGCAAGTCACTTAACCCCAATTGCCTCGCCCTTCAATGATCCACCTAGTTGCTCCTAAAATATATACTTTCCAAAAATATTTAGTGAAATACTCAAAAACTCAAAAGGACCTGTGATCTTATTTGGGGGGGGGGGGGTTCCTTTAAGGTTGGAAAGCTGATTCCATCCTTGCCTGCCTGTCCTGTACAACTTCTGCCTGTGTCCTTCCATAAGTTCATCACATAGGATCCATCCAACATGTTGGCTGCCTTGCTTTCTTTAAAGATCTCGCAGCTAAGGGAAGCTAGCTAGCACAGTGGATAGAGCATCTGCCTGGAATCACGAGGACCTCAATTTAAATCTGACCTCAGACACTTTCTAGTTGTGTGAGCCTAGACAAGTCACTTAACACCATCAGTCTTAAGAACTACTATAGAGATGGAAGTTAGGGGTTTAAAAAAATCATTGGTACCTTAAGAAAGAGCAGTATGGCTGAATGTTAAGATAAATCAGAAACCAGACTGCAGAGAAGTAAAGTGAAGAGAGTGAGAGGAAAAGAAGCAGAGGCACTCAATGGCTGTAGTGAGCCTTTCAGGAGTTCAGCTATGAAAGGGAGGGGTAATAGAGGATGAAGACGAGTTGGAATAAACAGCTCAAGTGAGATTTTCTTTTTTCAGGATGAGAGATGTGAGGATGTTTGCTGGCTATATAGAAGCAGCCAGGAAACAGAGATTAAAGATTAGCAAAGAGTCATGATGAGAGAGGGGAAATCTGCTGGACAAGATTAGATAGAATAGGATCACTTGTACATATGGAGGCGTTTGTCATGGCAAGGAGAAGGACTGTCTCTTCATGTGAGATGGGATTGAAGGATCAGATAATGGAGGAAGCTTATGGATGGCATTAGTTTATTCAGTGAACTATAAGGCAAGGTTTTCATCTGCAAGAGAGAGCAAGAGAGGCAGAGACAGAGAGAGAGGTGCACTGGAAGTTTTAGAAGGGATAAAAAATTTGGAAAAGTCACTGAAGTGAGCAGGATAATGGATTGATGAGGAAAGTATAAAAAGATTGCCTTGATACAGTGAAGACCCATTTAAAATTATATAACAAATTTGTAATGAACCCAGTCAGTACGATGTTGTGATTATCTTCAGCTTCCTATAAGCAAAGGCAGCAGATAGTGGGGATAACCCAAGGACAGAGACTCCACAGAGGATACATGGATAACGGACTCAAATGAAGAAGATAGTGAAGAGTTAAACTGGTTCACTAATGGGTCAAGATGGGGTAGCAAGTAGAATACAGCTAATGCAAGAGTTATAATAGGAAAGATCTGGGGGTAGAGGAATTAGAGGTCAGACCAAGGATAAAGAACATGTTTAGATGTTGCAAGGCAGAGGGTTAGGTACAATGACAACAGATGACGATCAGGAAAAAGAATTTCAGAGTCTGTGAACATAAAATGGAATACTTGTGGGTATTAAGATCAAGAATATGAGCATCTCGGTGTAGTTAAAGTGAGATGGAGGAACAGGTCATAGATAATGAGTAAGTTGAAGAACTGAGAGGTCAGGGTGTTTGGGAGATGTCAATATGTATGTTAAAGTAGGAGAGCAAGAGACCAGTATCTAGTATGGAGAGGAGAAAAAGACTGTAAACCAGACCCTAAACTCTTGGAGAAAAGAAGTAGAGTATACTGGAGGCTAGTAAACTATAGCTTCCAAGATATGGATTGGGAGATAAAATGAACTGAATGAACCTCAAAGGTAGGATCGTGGTGATAGAGGGAGGGAAAATCTGAAAGAGGCAATAAGGAACAAAGAGTATTCCAACTATGATTATTTGGGATGTAGGGAGGTGGTATGGATGAAAGTACAACCAGTACTACAAAGAGTGGCCAGGGAAGTTTTGTCTTCAGGAGGGAACCAGATATCAGTGAGAGCCAAAAGATGAAAGGAATGGGAAAGGAAAAGATGTAAGGTAAAGCTGATTCATTACCTATGGAATAGACATTCCAGAGAGCACAATTGAAAGAAGGATACTAAACGTTGAGAGTGGTCATTATGAGGGTTGAGGAAAGGAGGAAAGGATAAAGGAGTAGTCAATTAAGGATGGAGATTAAGATTTTTTTAAATGACAACTAAGGGTTCAGAATGACTAGAATGGAGAGGATATGAGGATGTAGAAGTAAGTTAATCATTGAGAAATTAGTTCAGAGAGTTCATTTTTATTCCTTGAGATTTAGTCTCAAGATGGAGTTGTCCCAGATTATCAAGTAGTTGTGTATAGCTATAAAGGGTTATAGAGTAGGGGGAATATCCACTTGGGGAAAGTGGGGTGCCGCTGGTGTGGTGTTATAGGAGAGCAAGTCTAGAGAGGTGCCTGGAGCCAATGGAATGACTGCTCCAGGGAATCTGGAACACTCCCTTCTTTCCTGATCAGGAAAAGCAACTATGACATAATTTATAGGAAATCAGAGAGTATAATGAGCAAGACAGAATAGCTGGCCCAGGGAAGCTAGGATGCTTATCTCCTTCCCTGATGGGCACAGGATAATTATTTTGTCACTGTTTTTATAGATAGTATTACTATTGTTTCACCAAGTTCTCTTTTAGTCGATTTTCTCAGATCAATAGTACCAAAATCAGGCAACATACCCAAATGCTCTCAGTTCTCTCTCCCACCAATTCTGCTAAACACTGACACTGAAGCCTCCACCACAGGGAGATTTACTTTATGTCAGAAGCATCAGGTGGAGAGAGAAGAAATGGCAACATCAGACATTACTAGTACCTGCCAGTGTGAAAAATGATCATCTAGTAATGGAAGGAAAATTAGCCACACATAGTATTTCCATCATCGCAAGTACACAGAGCCTGAGTTATGTTCCATGGAAACATTAAGCCTGTAGATATAAGAAAAGAACCATTCTTTCCCACCAGATAATGGACAGTGCAAAGGAATCTGGTGACTTTCTATAGGCAATATATGTCACAATTCACCTGAGATCATTTTCTTTTGTTCTGGCTCCTTTTTTGCTAGTCATTAGTGTCTATAAAGCTCTCAGCAAATTTTAAAATTATATATAGATTTCAGCTATTATTTTTATTGTCATCATTATAAACCCACTCATTTCCTTATCTATCTGTGAAATGGATATAATAATACTCACTACAGGTAGGACTGTTGTGAGGAAAGTGCCTTGTAAGCTTTAAGGACTATAAAATCATATGTTACTATAATTATAACTTTTCCTGGGATGGAAGTAGAGAACCTCTTGTTAACTGATCCTGTTCATCCTTGTTTTCTTCAGTGCTATTCAAAGGCATTTTGCCTAGTCCTTTGCTCCTCATGCTCAGTGTCTTCCATCCCCCTTCTCCCCATTCACACACCTACTTGCAAATAGCATCCTTGGGTACTTAGACCTGGGACCTCACTGTATGGGTGCTCCCACCAGTACTATGTAATTCTTATCTTTGATCTTTTATAAACCCTCCACAAAAGTTCTCTTTCTAGAGTACTGATGACCTTGCTCTCTTATTCTTTGAGGGTACCAAGGTAATGCTTAAGCCATTTGTCCATCTCATTATATGATTCCTGCATCATGGAAGAAGTACTGGATTTGGAATCAAAGGGCCTGGTTTCAAATGCTGCCACTTCTGTTTACTAGCTATGTGATCTTGGGCAAATCACTTAACTCTCTCTGAGCCTCATTTTCTTCATTTGCAAAATGAGGAACTTGAACTATGGTGACATCTAAGGTCCTCTCCAGGTCTAAATTTCTAACCTTATTATCATATATATATATATATATATATATATATATATATATATATATATTCCATCTTTTGAACCATTTCCCACAGAAGTCATTGTTGGTATTATGTGGCCACCTACTTAGGTAGCATGCACTTTCCCTTTGGGTCACTGACAGTTTTAATTCTTTTGAGGTGGTGGTATGCCATACCTCTCAGCCATTCACATCAGGGGGAAATTATTGAAATTACAGAGATAGCTTTTGTGATGGTGAGCAGTTTGCGATCGCTGGAGTAACCAGCACTCACGTATTCAAAAACACTCCTAATCCTCTTCCTGCTCCCTCCGAAGGTACTGCTGTTGAAATTATATGTGACTGTCTTATTTAATCCCTGCCTTTATGAATAAATGGCTTCTCAGCATAAAGTAGGAGTAGCTCAGCCCCAAACCCAAGGCTTTGATGGCCCCATACTTTAGCAGATTACTCCATCAAATTGAAATACGCATGCCTCCAGTGAAAGCTACAGTGTTTCTAGGCGAGATTTATGTTTCCACATAATATGAAAGATTTTTCTCCTTTTAAATAACCATAATGCTTGCCATAACTACTTGACTATTAATCATTGCTATCATTTTACATAGAGTGGGAGAATTGAAGCCTGGGCAGCAGTAGCCTAGAATTTGCTTAAAGGAGCTGTTCTTCGTAAAGGTCTCTCTTGGAGATATGGCAAGCCCTTTCGAAACATAATAATGATAATAATAATATCATGAAGTCTCTTTTTGGAAATAGGGAAAGACTCTAGAATAGCATAATAATAATCTAATAAGGGTTTCCTTTGCAGATGGCTCTTTAAAAAATGAACAATAATACTATAATACATGGCTGTCTTAGAGAGGCGACATAAATCTAATCATATCACTTACTGCCTTGCTCAAAAAAACCTCAGTGGCTCCCTTTTGGTTCTAGGATCAAATACAAAACTCCTCAATCTGACACTGAAGATTTTCCACAATCTATCTGTCCACTACCTGCCCTTCCAGCCTTGTTTCATAGAACTCCCTTCACAGGCTATATTCCAGCCAAACTGAGCTATCATTCTCTGAATCTGACACTCCTCCCAACTGCACAAGTTCAAACAAACCATCCCTGTGGCCTGTAATACCTCCAAGACTCCTAAGAATTTTCTGTGCATCCCCTTCTGTCTCTCTGTCTCTGTCTCTGTCTCTTCCTCTCCTTATTCCTTTATATACAAGTCATATCCCCCACATTTGAAAAGCAAGTATCTTGAGGGCAAGGAGTGTTCCATGTTGTTTTTTAACTTTTTGCCTAGCACAGTGCCTTGCATATGATAGGAAATTAAAAATAGAACAGTAATAATCCAAAGAATTTTATTTGCTTAAGGATAGAGCAGACCCTTTAAAAGAGAGAACAAAGAAAGAGAAAAGAGGGTCATTGCAACATTTTTACATGCATGGAAGAGAACAGAAAGAAGACTTAAACAATGTACAAGCTTAAGAACTATTTGTCAACTTAATCTTGGATTGATCTTTCTAAAAGATAAGGTAAGGACTGTCATCCTCCCTAGTCTCTAACTACCAATTGCCTTCATATTAGACATCTTTTCAGATTCAGGTTTTGACCTTGCAATAATACTAATAGGACAATATGCATGAACAAAATAACAGAAATAAGCAAGGATGGAAAAGAACTGGGTAAGCAGTGAAAACAGTATAGGAAGATTTAATCTGAAATGGGGAAAGAACATTCAAGAATAAATGATAAACTCTTACAAAACATGGACCATTTCTTCTTTCATCTCTTTTGTATTGTACATAGCATGGCATTAAGGGTGGGTGTGGGTGTGAGCTTCACAATTTTTTTTCCAGTAAGCTCATGAAGTTCTTATTTCTGAGCAAAAGATAGGGCTTGGTTATGACCTAGGACAAATTCAATTCAACAAGCATTTTTAAGTGTCTCCTACATACCGGGGACTGATGGGAGCTACAGACATTAAGCCATAAATGGAAACTCTTCTTAACTCCATTGAGCTCATATTCCACTAGAGAAAATCTGGAACCTTCTTCCTACTCACCATATGAAGATAAACAATACCTGCACATGGAGAATCATCAAGAATCTTTCTCCAATCCAAGGAAATGAGAAGAATTCCAAAAAAATATATTAGTATAGATAGTAGGGATTCTATACGTACAGTCACCTGCCAAGGTATTTAAGAATGGGATGTACTGTTTGTCGTCTGATCAAGGCTCCCATCCAGCCCAAGGAAAAAAGCGAAAGATAAAACCAGGATCCTTTTTAAAACACTGAGTGGTGACGTCAGAGTTCAAACTTCACAAACTACAATTCAATAGCACTGTGAAAATTACCTTACTGCTTGATTAAACAATAAAAGTAACTTTCATGATCTTAGCTCTAGATGAATATTTCCCTGGAAGGGGCAGTCATTCAGCCAGGCTAAAAATTCATACAGATGATGTGGAGAAGAGGGACCTAGTCTACCAATAGGACAAACCATAGCTAACCTTGTATTGAACACAGTGATCATGGAACTGAAAAATAATGGAGCCAATAAAATAATTACTATTCTTATTACTACCTAGTATTTCTAAAACTCCTACTATGTGCCAGGCACTGTGCTAAGTGCTTTATAATTATTATCTCGTTTGATCCTCACAGCAACCCAGAGAGATAAGTACTATTTTTATCCCAATTTTATAGTTGAGGAAACTGAGGCAAATAGTGGTTAAGTGTCTTGCCCAGGGTCACACAGTTAAGTGTCTGAGGCTAGATTTGAACTCAGGTCTTCTGAGTTCAAGCCCAGTGCTCTATTCACTGTGCCAGCTAAGTGCCTATCACAGAGATCAAATCCTACTTTTTATTTTAGAGATAGAAAGTGAAACCCAGAAGGAAATGGAGTCTCCAAATTATATGAACCTAGAATCAGAAAAGGGTCTTGGGGATTCTGAGTAGTTTCTGATTGAGCACTTTTTATAGTTGGTAGATTGCTACCTGACAAGGCAGCCAGTTCTGTTTGATAGTTCCAAAGGCTAAAAGATTTTTTCCTTAGATTTTACCACACTCTGCCTCTCTGTAACTGGACTCATTGATGCTAGTTCCACCACCTGGAAATCCCTCTTCTCCATGCTAGCCCTTCAAAAGCATGAAGTCAGTGATCAGATCTCCCATTAAGTCTTCTCTTTGGGATAAACAGGCATGACATGACTTTGCAATCCTTCAGCATTCCAGGCACCTTCTTCTGTTCAATGCCCTTCCTAAAATATGGTACCCAGAACTGCAACTAATAGTCCTGATGTGGTCTGAGCGGTAGAAAGCAACAGATCATTACCTCCCTTCTTCTGGGTATCTCTCATTAGCATAGTCTGAAAGATTTGCTTTTTTGGTAACAGTTCATTGTTGTTGAGTCTATGGTAAACTGCATGGGTCTTTTGCACAAGAAACACTAGTAAATCGAATGCCATTTGTCCAAGTATGGTGAGGAAGGTTGATTGCTTTTTGCCTTTAAAAAATAAAATAAAATAAAGGGCTTTAAATATATTCCTTTTCAATTTTGTCTTTTGGGCTTCAATTCACAATTCCAATCTATCACAGTCATTGTGATCCAAAGGAAAGTTTATTGATCCATGGACAAAGGAATTGAGTTGGAATTTAGGCTCTAATACTTACTGATTATGTGATCTCAAACAAATGATTAATTTTCTCTGGTTGTCAGTTTCCTCACTTGTAAAAGGAAAGGATTGGGCTAAATGAACAATGTCGTCCTCCTGATATCAATTCTAAATTTGTCTCTGTTCACCTTTCCTCCATTGACCCTGTTTCTGCCCTTTGTGGCCAAAGTGAAGTCAAATCCTTTTTCCATCTGATAGTCCTTCAAATATTGGAACCTAACTTTTATATCCTTCCTAAGTTTTCTCTTACCCACGTTAAATAAAGTCCGTTCCTTCTAGTTTTCATATGACAGCCCTTTAGCCCTTCAGGATTCTACTGTCTTTCCTCTGCATACTCTGCAGTTCAATATCTCCCTTAAACTATGACAACCAGAATTGACCATAGAAGGCTAGATGGAAAATGATGAGAATAGAAGATTCTCATCCCCTATTTCCAAGAAACAGCATGTCTCTGAATACAGTCCCAAATCCTACTAGCTTTTCTGACTGCCACATCACTTTACTGACTCATATTATGCTTGAAAACCTCTTTTTAAAACCCAGATTTTTTTAGAGAGACTTGTCTAATCATACCCACTCATACTTGTAAAGCTGTTTTGTTTGTACCCAAGGAGAAGACTGTACATCTATCTCTAATGACATTTCCTAACTGGCCTTTCCTGGTCACTTGGCCCCAGTTGCCTAGCTCTTACCTCTCTTCTGCTTTTGTCTTATATTCAACCTAATGCTTTCATGCTTTAGGCTGATTAAGAAGGTTTTTAATCCTGATTCTGTCATCTGCTGAGTTAGTTATTCCTCCCAGCTTTTGTGTCATCCTCGAATTTGATAAGCATCTGATCTTTACCTTTACTAAGTCATTGACAAAAATGTTAAACAGCATAAGACCAAGCATTGCTCCCTGGGCTAATGCCCTGTTGACCTCTTGCCATGTTGATGTTGAACCATTAACAATTACTCTGAGTTTCACAGTCAAACAAGTTCTATATCCAACTAATTACATTATTTTTAATCCATATCTTTCTACCTTCTCCAGAGGAATATTATAAAATACTTTATCAAGTGTTTTTCTAAAATCAAGGTTAGCAGCTGATCTGTAGTGATTAATACGTTGCTCCCTTAATGTATTTGTAAGTAAACTCCTTTAAATTCTCAAAAAGAGGATCGGAACAGGATAACAACTAGTTGGTACAGTAGATAGAGCACAAGGCTTGGAGTCAAGAGGATCTGGGTTCAAATCTGGCCTCAGACACTTTCTAGCTGTATGACCCTGGGCAAGTCACTTAACTTTGTTTGTCTAGCCCTTGCCCTTCTGTCTTAGAGTTGTTCCTGAGACAAAAAGAAAGTGCTTTAAAAAATAAAATAAAATACAGTCTAAGTCAACTATAGCCACAGCTTTCCTCTCCTCTACTAATATAGAAATCCTTTTTAAAAAAAATAGTTGCCTATTCTTGACAAAACCATGTTGGCTTTTTGTGATCACTACTTCCCTATCTAGGGGTTCAAAAACTCTCTCTTAAATGATCCATTCTAGAATTTTCCCTGGAATTAAGTTAAGCTTATTGCCCTGTAGTCCATGGTCTCTGTTCTCTTTCCCTTTTTGAAAATCAGAATATGTGCCTTTAGTCAGTCTTGGGGCATGGTTCCTTTCTCCCATGATCTGTTCAGACTTTCCTGGTAGTGGTTCAGTGCATCACTATGGCAGTTCTTTCATTACCTAAGGATGTACTTCATCTGGACCAAGTGACTTAAACAATAATAGTAACTGGGGCAATTACATGACTCAGTGGATAGAGAGCCAGGTCTAGAAATGGGGCATCCTTGGGTTCAAATCTGGCCTCAGACACTGCCTAGCTGTGTGGCCCAGGACAAGTTACTTGGGCCCAATTGCCCTTACCTCTCTTCTACCTTAGAATCAAAAGTTAGTATTGATTCTAAGACAGAAAGTAATGGTTAAAAATAATTACAGATGACATTTAAATAGTGCTTTAAGATTTGTGAAGCCTTTTACATACATTTCATTTGAATAGGTGCTATTATTTTCCTCGTTTTATAGATGATAGAACTAGGACTAAGAAAAGGAGAAGGGACTTGCCTAGCACCACAGGGCTAGAAGCATCAGAGGTAGGACTGAATTTCAGATTTTGCTAATTCTAGTGCCTTATTCTGTCCACCACATCACTCTGCCTCTGAAATTGTCCTATGCAAGTAGATTTTTTTTAATTATCTTTCCTCATTTCTCTTGTGTGCCAGCTCTTTGTTTCTTTTCATCCTACAATTTTCAATTTGAAGGTTATTCTCCTTGACCTCAAAATGGGAACTAAGGATCTTTGTCTTCTCTCCTTTGCCAGTTGTTATTGGCCTATCCACCCCAAGGAAAAGTTCTAGCCCTTCTTTGATCATCCCCTCTCTTCCAAACATAGAATCTAACAAACAACTAAAACCCATCCTTTGACCACCTCAGTTCATTCTGAGATTTAATGCTCCTGACACAATTTTACAGGACCGTGTAATGTCCTGTTCATTCTCTGCTATCTTGCCTTGTTCTCATCTTCTGTACATTTCTTTTAAAAAATCTAAATTGGCTGACAAGTTCCCTATGCATCCATATCAGTCTCTTTAGACATATCCAATTTCCCTTCCTGTCCTTGGAATCCCTTCCTTTTGTCTTCAGAATTCCATTCTTGAACATTTTCCATCCCTTGTTATCTGACTTCTGTAGAAGTTTAGTCCAGGAACTCTTTTATCAATCTTTACTTTATATCCTTTTCAAATCTGTTGTATTCAAAGTCAGGATGAAATTATCGTTAGGATGAGTCAAAAAGTTATTAGTTACTATTCTTCTTTCAGCTGAGAGGGTAAGTTCCAGAAGATGTTTGGATTATTTAAGTCCTGCTTTACTAGTATATCATGTTTCTGTGTCAGGCTTGCTGTGATCGATTTCCTGGATTCCTCATCTCTTTCACAGCCTAGGTAGACTATAGTATCCTTCAATGACAAATCAGTGATGTTTTTACCTCCACCAAAATATTCTCCATCACACTCACCCTGATTCTTGTTCTTAGATTTCCTCATGTGAATATAGAATTATCATCTAATATTCATGTGATATGTCTTCTTAACATATAGTACTCCCTCTCTTTTCCTTTTATTTGTTTTACATCTCATTTGATAATAATAGGTTCCCTGAACAGTTATCTCTGTTGCTCTTTTAGTCAAGAAATCTTGAGGGGGTCTTCAGAAATACAAGAAAGACACCTTATTGAAGAAGAGCCCTCAATGATGTGTTTTGCTCCACCAAGTCAATTTTTGAAATTAAAGAGTCACCAGATCTAATATTTTCCTTAATTCTCTGTCAATTATGTGATATATATAATATAATATAGTCAGCTATAAAGAATCATCAGTGAAAGACTTGCTGTTTCCTTCTCATGTGTTCATCAAGAACACCAACTCATAAAGATTTATAGATATAATAAAATAGACATCAGTCATTTTCCCAATTGGGCCAATAATATAATTCATCATCTTTCTAATATTATGTTAAAAATTTGACCCTGAGAATGTTGAAATTTATTTAATCTCCATATACATTTTCTCTGTGTACTTCATCAGATTTAAGCATTCTTTCCAACTCCATTTTTTATAATATTTTCACTTCCTCATTGATAGAACCACAAAACTGAATTGGACTCTCCTCTCTCAGTGCCCTATGGATGATTGCATTATCAATGATGATGAGAATAGAACATGGCAGAAATGTTGGCAGAATCTCATGAATATCTATTATTATTTTTTAACAAATACTTGTTCTCCTTCCAGTTTCATCTCTAAATACCTCCCTGATGATCTGATTTGGCTAGGTCTCATCTCAAGGTTTCTACAGATTTGTTTTCACCTCCACTGCTTTTTACTGCTTTATGAGATTATACTGCTGGTGATCTTCCATTATCCTCTTCATAATGTTTTTCAGATAAGGGCATTCCAGACCAGTGTGGATTTCCACTATCACATCTTTTCATTTAGCAAGGAAATCAAGTATTTATTGTCTAACGCTGTTTCTGGGCCCTTTGGACTTTCTTATTGTGATGATTTTTTTGCATTAGTTAATATTCTCCAAGAAATGGTGACTCAATAATATTAGCTTTGATTAAACATCACAAAGCACTTTACATAATTGGCAAATGAAGTCAAAAGAGAATAGTTCTTGATCATGAAACAGTGAGTCCCCTTGTTACAACTTTATTTGAGTATCAGATGAAAGAAAGTAGGGTCAAATGAAATTGAAAAGATAGAATAAAACCAGAATAAGGAGAGTTTTGAATAGCAAACTAAGGAATTGGTATTTTATTTATGAAACAGAGAGGATCAACTGACTGTGATAGAGTAGGACTAACATGGACAGGTTTAGGCTTTAAGAAGATTAAATCAGTAGCTGTTTTTAATATATTAGCCTTTTTAGATTTGTATTTGAATACAAATTCTCTGGGTATTTATCCTAATAAATATGAGTGGTGGAAATTTCAGAAGATATCCTTGGGAAGCAAGCACTATACTGTGGCTAGCCATAATTAATTCACCCTAAAACTGTCTCTGAATACCATAGAAAGGGCAATATTAGCTTTAGACCCAGATCAGGGAGAAGGGGGAAGGGGGAAATAGCTCAAGAATAGTTAAAGAATAGTCACAAGTACCCTGGTAAGTATCTATAGTTAACATAATAATCCTGTTCTCAACTGTTCACTGAAGAGGTGGAAAAATATTTATTAGATGCTTAATGGAGTCACTTGTAGCTTAAAAGTACTTATTTATACCCTCCCTCCCCACCTCCAATTCCCATTCTAAGCTTTTACACAGACTGCCTCGATACTGCAGGTTTTTTCACTGACTCATGATTTATTATGATAATAGTATCCAATAACAGGCTAGTTATTATGTCCCTGGCATATGTTATAGGGGAACACAAATAGGAGAGAATGGAAGAGTTCTTCACTGTCAACAATATTCGGAATTAGACTGGTTTCATTTACCCAATTTTTGCTTAGACTTCTTATAGTCATGATACTTTTCATGCTTAGTAACTGGTAAGAGGTTTCCAGCAGGGATGCCAGATTCCTGATTTTCTCTGAGGCAAAAACACCTTAATTTAAAAATGATGACAATGATCAGAGCTCCTGAATATGTTTCAAAAGCCCAGATCAATCACATTCTATAACTTCTTCTGCTGATCCATAATCACCAGAAAATCAACTATATTGATTATTATTGATCAAGCATGTTTGATCATGACCAAGTATCTGATCAAAAAGATCCCAAGCCCTTATGATTCACTGAGTTTTGTACCCCCATCATTAGATGAGACACAGGAAATCAAAAGAACTCAGTCATTGTATACTGTCATTTCCATTTGATATATGTCAAAGACTATTTTGCTTCTAGCAGAATAACACAGGTTTGGATTTGATCTATCAAAGTCCACATCAAGCTAACATCAGTGGCTGTGGAAATGTTAACCATCTATGACTCAACCCTAGACCTGAGGAGTTCAGGAAAATGGAGTCAAGTCTGTGATCTCTGTGGACATTTTAATCTGGATACAAGAAACTGGGGGTCCCCACACCCCTTAGCCAAGCATATGTTCTCAGGACCAAACATGATGTGGATTTGGTCTGGAAACCCTAGGACTTCCATCACTCCAGTAGTACACTAGTTCAGATCTAAAACAATAGGACTTAGCTAAAACTAGATCACTCTTGGACATGTAAGTCAAATGGTTTGCCATCATCTATCCCTTAACAATAAACATTTGGGGCTTACATTAGCAAATACCCAAAGAGCTCAAGAATCATCTCATTACTTTTTTCCATTTTATTCTTTACTTTTCTCTTTCTGTCCCCATGCCCAACATCAAACCATCTGAATTATCAATATTATGTTTTGGCTCCACCAAACTCTCTCAGCCATCTGAGCCTAGAATGCATAGCCTTAATAATAGCCTTAATAAATTCTTCACCACCTCCTTAACACTGGAAGGGTGAATACATTTAAGACTTGAAAAGGTCAGCTCCCTTCAAAAGAAGTATAGGTTTGATTTCATCCATTATATGGTCTTTGCCACAATGTTCATTTTATTCACTGAGTAGAATGGAGAGATTTATGGAGTAAATGTTATCACAAGCTAAGGCTTAATGAAATCTTGACTTTATCTCTTGGATGCAGCGGAAAGTAGCTTTTTAGTAATAAACAGGGAAAAACACATAATTTGTAGATTCCTTTTCCTATGTCAAAGTTTTAATCAGATCTCTGGGGGGGAAATCTGGGGAGGGGGTTGTAGGAGGAGTTGTTCATCACCCAAAGTTTTCTACCATGGCCCTTTGACCAATAGAAAGGCAATATGATCCTGGCCACTGTAAAAGGTAACATTAGCAATTAAGTCGGCAAAATAGTTATACATATGAAACTCCATTTGGATGGTTAGAGTTTTTTTAAATGAAACTAGAACTATAGCTTCAAATGGCTGTTAATAATAATAACCAGCATTTAGGTAATGCTTTAAATGTTTACCAATATTATCCCACTTTATTCTCAAAAAAAAAATCCTAAGATGTAGATGCTCTAGGTATTATTATCCTCTTACAGATAAGGAAACTGAGACTTGAGTTGATTGTCTCAGCCATGATTACACCAGTTAGTAAGAAATAAAGACAGAATTTAAACTAAGTTCTGCACAGCACTCTATCAGTTCCCCACTGTAACTTCATACTGTTATATGATATTATACTTTTATTTTTTAAAAGGTACATAAATCTTTAATCCCAACCTTCCTCCCTATGTCCCCTGCTGTCCTGAAGTATGCAAGGTATTACCTGATATTCTCCTCAAAGAAAAGGAACTTCCAGTGAGAATTAATGATGCCCAATAGGTCATTCTCATTTTTCTTGTTTTTTAACACCACTGGAAGTCTCTGTTGGAATGAAGAATTGGAAGAATTCTTTCCTTGTAGAGCAAGGCAACATTTAGCCAAAGCAAATGCCTTTCAAAGTGGGTATGGGGCCTCAGATACTTCTTTACTGTGAGACCCTGGGTTAGTCACTTTACCTCATTTGCCCAGCCTTTGACCTTCAGTCTTAGACATGTAACTAAGACAAAAAGTAGGGGTTCAAAAAAAGACATAGAAAAGGGGGATTGGTGTAATAATGTAATAGTTATCAATATTTTTTAAGTATTTTTCAGATTCTGACCAAGTTACTCCTGTACTCAAAAACTTTAAGTAATTTCCTGATGTCTAACAAATAAAATTTACTCTTAATATCCAAGAACCAATATGATATGATTTCACCTTTATAATTTTATCTCATACTATACCCCTTCATATGTGTTACAGTCCAATCATTCTAGACTGCTCTTTGTCCCCAAAATGTCAACCAGGTTGTGCAGTGGATAGAATGTGGGACCCAGGGTCAAGAAGACCTAAGTTCAAATCCAACTTCAGATTCTTATTACCTATATGACTCTGAGCAAATCATTTAAGTTCTGCCTACCTCAGTTTCCTCAAAAGAGGGCTCATAATAGCACTTATATCCACACTTACACAATAACTTTTTATTGTGAATATAGATGATATTTCTAAAGTACTTCACACAATACCTGCCACATAGTTAGCCCTTAATAAATGTTTCCTTCCTTTCTTCCTTCCTCTTCCCATCCTGTCTTTCTTCTGTTTCTTACCTCACACTGTCACCAATGCCTAGAATGTACTTTCTCACCCCAGGACTCTTCTCCTGCTTTCCCTTACCTCAAGGAGCTAATTAAGTTGCTTCCCTGAACCCTGAAACAAAAATTATTACTTCCTCCTAAAAATGTCTTGTAAGTTATTGTTAGCACCTCTCCTTTAGATTTAACCTATTGTTAATGTTTTTAAAAGTTGCTTTTCAGTGTATGACACATTCGATGGTAGTCCCTCTGAAAGACAATAATAGGAACAATCTTTTCATTTTATAGATGAGGATTCTGAGACCCAAGGATCTAGCAAACTTATTCAAAGTTATACAAGTTGTCAATGTCATTTCCTCTGACCCCATTGCTAAAGTTCCTTCTGCTGTACCACACTGTCTCTCCAATGATGGATATGCCTTTATTCTATCTTTATATACTTAGCACTTAATGCTTAATGCCTGTTGAGTGAAGAGATTAAAAAATGTTAATTATGATTCTGTGTGCAGATACTATATTGCTTCCCATTAAGACTATAAGCATACTTAGGTTAAGGAGCATATATTTTGTAATTCACTCTTGGATGTTTCATAAATATTTCATCATGCTGATGATGATGTTGACAATGTTGATGATGATGTTGACAATGTTGATGATGATGATGATGATGATGTGATTGTTGATGATGTGGTTGTTGTTGATGATGATGATGTTGATGATGCTGATAATGATATTAATGTTGACAATGTTCATGATGATGTGATGATGTTATTGTTGTTGATGAAGATATTGTTGATGATGCTGATGTTGATGATGTTGACAATGTTGATGATGTTGGTGGTGGTGATGATGATATTGATGTTGATGATGTTAAACATGATCATAATGATGATATCAGTTTCTCCACCCAGCCCCAAATGATTGATTTTTGTCATATCCAATTCTACCCCCAATAATTTATATAGACACTGAATTACACATAGAGTTCAAAGGGATCTAAGAGAAAACTTGTTCCACTCACAAAGGAATTACCCCTAAAATGGATAAATAATAAAATAAAGAGATAAAAATCTCTTTTTGAGATGATATAGAACTCAGTATGTATAAAAGCAACCCATTCTGGTTTTCACCAGCATTAGTTGTTAGGAAGTTTTTACTTTAGATTTGACTAAAAATCTTCCACTTACTTTGTCTAGTTTTGCTCTCAAAGGTCATAAATAAATTTAATCCCTCATTTACATGGCAGTCTTTGAAATACTTGGAGATAACTATCATATTTCTTCTAAGCCTTCCTTCTCCCAAAAGAGCAGCAGCACAATACTATCCATAAATAAGTCCACTCATGGGATATAATCCCTGTTCCATTTGCATTTTGCATAGGAAAACCTCCATGAAAGTGAAGAGTAACTTTGTTGATTGGGACTCCTTTTGCCTCACAAAATATTGATGAATAGCAGCTCATTCCACAAAGTTACCTCCACTTTTATATCTCTGAAGTATTCTCCAATGATATTCACATAAACATGGAGTGACTCCCTTGAGTAAAATGCTTCTTGGTAACAATGAACAAAGAAGGGTCTTATGTTCTCAAAACCTCTTCATCATTTCTGTGACTCTAATGATATAAAAAGAATCATCTGGAGAAAGCCTGCGAAGTCCTTTCTCTTATTTTCAGAGTATTCACCCAAAAATGCACTTACAGTTTTCATAAAGATTTTTTGAGGTGAGGAAGTAATCCTATGGGTCAATAGTTTCCAATAGCTTCTTGTCAATTGTTGGTGTTATCATGGAATGATCTTTTCCATTCTTTTTAAATCTTCTCCAAGATGGGACATTTTGATAAAACATGTGTTATTTTATATAACACAATAAAAAATTTATGATAAATTATGATTATTATGAAAATTATGATAAAAATTGTGTTATTTTATCTGTATTATAGATTTCCTCTATATTTCATTATGTTTTGCTGCTTTTCCTAGGCTTGTTTTCTTGAGCACTAGTTTTAAGTCTTTATATTATGGTTCTACTGTTATTGATGAAGATATATTTCTGTAGAAATTCTGGCAATTCTGTTCCATTTCATTTTCATTTATAGCCTCTTTCCAGTTTTCTTCTATAAATTCTTTGGGGACAATCCAGCTCAGTTAGATCTCAGACCAAGCTATTTGGGTTCATTTCCTCTTCTCCTGCTCTTTGTGCTTTAAAATAAATACTACCTATGGTTTTTTTGTGAAAGAAGAAAAAGAGATGAGCTGAATGACCAAGAAGAAGATCATTTAGGAGAATCTAGACTTTCTAAAGTAGGAATGTCAAATTTGAGGATATGAAATGCAAGAAAAGTTTAAGAAAAACAATCCCAAGGTCCAGATTCCACTTTGAGTTTCTATATGAGAAGGGTGCTTAAGATGGAATGGAAGAAGAAGCAAAGACTTGAGCTTTGTAAAGGGAAAAGAAATTTCTTTTGGAGGGGTTGGTCTTGTGAATATGACTAGGGGAATGAATTTTGGAGAGGAAATTGTTTGGAAAATTTGAGGATGCAAAAAAAACAATTTAAGATAAAGTAAGAGGATTCATTCTGAAGGGGATAAAACAGATTGAGGAATAAAAACTTAGAGAAAAAACTCAGAGAAAAAAGGTAGTTGGCAAGGTATGGTAAATAAGGGAAAGTAAGTAAGCACATTTATTATTTATAATACATGTAAACATAATATAAATATATTTTAATGTATATATTATAAATTGATTAACAAAAGAAGAAAGATGTGATCATCAAAGTGCTAAGAAATAATAAAAGTTTATAAAGCTCTTAATGATCTTTGCAAGGTACTTTTATAGAGGTATAAATACAAACAAGTAGTTCAAAATACAAAGCTGAACATTTCAATCAGTATAGAAATCAGTAATAGTATTGCGTTAATTTCTATTTGGAGCATTTTGTATTTCTGCTTTGGTCAAATTACTACTCCTTATGTTCTCAAAGTAGGCCATTTCCCTCCTAGAAAAGAATGTGAAAGGGCTTAAGTAATACTTCTCCTCACTTCGTAAAATCAAGGAAAATGAAGTGTTCCTTTAAAAATGGAAGCAAACTCTCAATGGCAGTTGTGTATGGAGGAAAGGACAGGATGTAGTAGAGGGGAAATTTAATCCTTGAAAGGAGGTCAGAAAGTAGAAGAATATCATACAGAGGAATAAGAAAAGGAAAAGAATAACTTAGTGCTTGAGGCTCTTTTTAATGGGGAGGAAACTAGATACTTAAAAGATCATGAAGAATGGGAAATGGAAAGTTCAAAGGAGTTAGAGAAAGGAAAATATTTTCCCAGTTCTCAAAAGGAAAAAAAATAAAATCTTTGAACTATAGGTCAGCAAAATGAACTTTAATTCCAATAGAAATTCTAAAACATCATTAACAGTTGCTAACATTATTGGTAGTAAACATCTACAAAGGAAAGTGATGTTTACAAAAAGCTAGCATGACTTTAAAAAAAAGTCTTGCCAAACCAACATTATTTTGTTTTTCAACAAGATTAGTAAACTGGCAGATCAGAGAAATTCTGTGGAAATAGTTTGTCTAGATTTTCGAAAACCACTTGATAAAGTAGCTCATGTTATTCTTGTGGGCAAGGTCTAATGATGTAGTCTGGATAATGATATACTTAGATGGATTCAAAATTGGTTGAATAGCCTACTCAAGAGTAGGTTCAATGCTAAGTTGGTAGGATTTCTCCTGCCATTTCTCTCTGAGATGACCCAAGAAAATACATTTTACCCTTGTGCTTCTCATTTCTGTCAATGACTTGAATAAAGATATTAGTGTCATATACTCTTCAAATTTTTCAGATGGCACAAATCTGGGAAGGATATCCAACACACTAGATGATAGAACCAGGATCCAAAAAGATACTGACAGGCTAGCACATTGTGCTGATTCTAATAAGATAAAACTTACTGGGGATAGACACAATATACCCATGTATATGTATTCAAATACATGTATACATATATGTGTCTATATATAATAGAAACTTTTTTCTGTAAAAAATCAACTTCATAAGTACCATATGGGTAGAAGAAGGAAAGCAACTGCACTGACAGGAAGGGGACTGGAAACCTAGTCAGGCCCATTTTTCCTCCCCATTCACTCCCAACCCATTAGATTTTACCCTTTGGCAGGGATTTTATCTGGCTGGAACTCTATATTCCCCATCATAAAGAGACCAAAGATACCCAATATAGCAAAGGGTGGGGGAAATCTAGAAGGCAAGTGCTGCAAAGGATCTAAGGTTAGAGAAGGGAACCCTGAAATGAGTAATTAGGAATACAAATGAAAAGTTGGTAAAAACAAAAAATCAAGAGAGAAAACCTGAACAAAACCTTAACTCACAAGTAGATAAATCAACAGAAAGCATCATAGGAACAGAAAAAAATAAATAAATAAAACCCCAAAGAGAAGGCAAAGCTCAAAAAAAATGAAAGAAAAATTAAAATAGAATCATGTCAACTCCTCTAAAATTGTGGATAAAAAAAAACCTCCAGAATAGTTGAAAAGAAAAATAAAACTTTAAAAAGAAAAAATTAAGAACAAAGTTAAAAACCAGACCCATTAACATCAAATTTTAAAATATAAGGAACAGAATAGGGGAAAAAAATGAAAACACAGTGGAGAATTTCTCCATAGAAGTAGGAACTTTGAGACAGAATATAATAGATTTGGAGAAATCCAGAGTAATACAGGGGAGAAAAATATGTCAGGAAGAGCAAAAAGAACAATGTTTTGAGAACACATGTAGTCTATACAAATCAAAATGACTGAATTAGAAGGCAATATATGCAGAGATCACTTAAGTATCCTAGGTCTCTCAAAAAGACATAATTTTTTAAACCTTGGTATTACATTATTGTAAAAATATGAAAAATTACAGAATATATGAATGTTATTGTAACCAAGGAAAACACATGCACTCTTCAAACTCTAAGGCATGGTGTGCCTAAATTTTACAATATCAAGATAACAAATTTTACAAGAATCTAGGAGAAAGATAAGTGCCTTTAAGAAGGAAATATGAAGGAAAAGCAACTCAAAAAACACGGAATGGTTTTGTATCCAGGCTAAATTGAAGAAGAGAACAAAAGAACAGATTCTAAAAAGTTAATGGGCTCAGATTGCAATGTAAAATAATATAGCCTGCAAAAATAAGCCTAATAATCAATAAAAAGAAACATTTATATGACCCCAAAAAACATGAGTAGATTATTCAATTGGCAAACACACCAAACAAGAGAAACACAGAAAAGATATTTAAATGCAATTTTCAAGAAAAGACTGAGTGATGAAAACAATTCTTCCAACTTTTTAGTTTAATTTTTTTTCAAGAGATTCATTTGTGAAATAAAAGGAAAAACAAAGGAAATAAAGCAAAAAGGATGTGGTATCTAAAGACTTAAAGAACAAGTACGAAACTGAGAGAAAGGCAATGAGAGACAAGAGTTCATCTGAAAAATATCATAGGGTTTTGTTATAAGTATGAAAGCTGAATGTTAGTCTACAGTTTGATATATAAACCAAGAAATCAAAATCAGTTTTAGATTCTGTTGTGTTGCATGATGTGCAGGACTAGAGTGCTGTATTCAGTTCTGGGTCTCACCTTTTAGAAAGTTCATTGGTAAGTTGGAGATCTCTCAGAGGAATACATTCACATAGTCAAGGACCATAGGAGAATTGGTTGAAGGAACTGTAAATGCTTAATCTGTAGAAGACTTAAGGACGTGAAATTGTGTTTGAGTCATATGGAAGATGGATTTGACTTACTTCTATTGACCCAAAGCGCAGAAATCAATAACAAGACATAGAAGTTGCAAAAAATAAATTAATTAATTTAAAAACTTATAGTTTTGTGTCAATAAATATTTCCTAAAAATAAGAGCTGTTCAAAAGTGGAATGTGATACATTTGGAAATAGTGGACTCTCCTTTGTAGATCTGCAAGCAGAAGCTAAATGATCACTTGGTGATTGTGTTAGAGTTAGAGATGACTTTTGAAGTAGGAGTTGTATTGTTTGGTTGCTGAGGTCTTTGATAATTCTATAATTCTCTTCTTTTGTAACACTATTTTATAAATCATTACTATTTACATTCTTTATCAAATTCCTTATTAATATTTTGCTAATCTCTGTACTGTAAACTAACTTTATCCTTTGGTGCTTTGTCACTCTATTTGGCAAAGACATGGAATATTCATTATCTGTGGGAGTTTCATAATTATAGCCTTTTTATTGTGGCATTTATCCACTCCCTAGTTTACAAATTCATGTTACCATCAGATCTTTTCATATTTATCAGTTCTTGAAAGCTGATGCAAAATTTACCATTTGTTCTAGACAATGACCTACCTTTTTCCATATGATCTCAATTTCTTCTAATTCTATTCTTGAAGGAAAGACTCATAATATAGTGGACTGAGACTTCTAAATAAATAAGTCCTTGGCTTATTAATTTCTTAACCTCAGAATATTTTTTTTTACTTTTCTTCTTAGTACCCACCTTCTCATGAAAGACACCTGTATCAAGAGATATGTTTAACTTGTTTGGAGGACGATGGCAACATCTTTGTAATATTTTTCTATTTCTTCATCTACTGCGAGCAATATTGGCACATAAGCTGTCACACTTGAGTATGATTATGATGAGCACTTCTAGCAAATGACCAAATATCCTATGAATAGTTCTTATTCCCTTTAGATACACATTGAAGCCAATCTATCAAACCTTTTATTTACTCCTTTGAGGACAAATTGTGAGCATTTCTTCCATTTAGATAAAACCTCTTCATATCTTCTGGTTTCATGCAAAAATAGATGTAGTCAAATTTGAGCACTGGGCAGAGATCTCACATTAAGAGTATATATAATTATTGTTTGTATAGGGTCTAAAAATTACGTGGTTCATTGAAACCTCTGCCCCCTTTTCTGTCATAATTGATGTGTGAGTGGGAAGGGGTCCACATACAACTGAAGACCACTTTGTAGGCCCTTGAAAGTACAAATTAAATGTGCCTTATGGAACTTCCCTTGGATCTGTGATGTTTGTCATTACTATTTTTATTTTATTACTTAGTTTATATGGTACCAACAGCAATATGCACACTCAATAAGAACTGAAATCAGAATCTTGGACCTGAAAAGGAGCTTTACAGATCAGCTAGATTTACTTCCCGCCTAATGTAGGAATCCCCTCAAAAACTTCATGGATAAATAGGCTTCTAGTCTCTATTTGAATTCTTGAGTTTCCCTTCACTAAAGATGCTAAAGAGAAAGTTTTCCAATAACAATGGTAATATTTATCTAGAACTTGAATACATTGTCTCATTTGATCTTCCCATCACTCTAGTGAGGTATATAAAACAAGTTTCCATTTCAGATCATGCCCATTTTACAGATGGGGCAACTGAAGCTCAAAGAGGTTTGGGAAGGGGTTGGGCTATGCTTCTTTCAACTCTAGTATTCTATGGTGCTGTGGTTTCCAGTGACAGGGGGCTCATTTTGTCACAGGGCTAACCATTCCACTCATGTACAGTTCTAATTGACATTTTTCCTTATGTTCACCTTAAATTTTTCTTCTCTACATCTGCTGCCCATTAGTTTTCTGTGCTTTGAAGTCATGCAGAATATCTAATCCTTCTTCCAAATGACAGCCTCTCAAATTATGAAGACATTTTCATATCTGCTCCCCAAATAAGCTTTCTCATCTATAGATAAACATCCATTCCTTCAACTATGCCTCATCTGATATGGTTTCAAGATCACTCCTCTTTATGTTTCTCTTGAAATGTGATGGCCATATTATATTGTTATTGATAATGGTACCCCACATAGGTATTCTGAAGTAGTAAGATGAGAGTTGAATGCTAGAATCATGTCCAGCAATAGACAAATGAATATGCTATAAAGACTAGGAGTATCTCTATTATTTGCAACTCCCTCTAATTCATCTTTCAACTTTCTCTGACTCTGCCTTTCTTCATCATATTGAATATCCCAATCCCAATAAATGGCCAATATAGAGAGAAAGAGATATCGTACTTCTGACTCTATCAGGGAGAAAAAAAGTTGGGAATAGGGTACCCCCCCCAACATCACACCAGGTTGACTTTGGTAACACGTCAATACAACTGCATGTCTTCTGGATACTCAAGTAGAACTAGTGCACCTAGATCCCCTTCCCAATTGACAAATGAATTCTTTTAATATTGAGCTGGACAATCTAGGTAGCTGCCCCTCACATGGGCAAATAGGTTAGAGTGTAAAAAGTATTGAACTGAAAACCTGGGTTCTACTTCTGGATAAACTACTTACTAGCTTGTAAATTTGAATAAGTGATTCCACTTCTCAGTTTCCTCATCTGTAAAATCAGATTAACAACAACAACAATAGTAGTAGTAGTTGCAGTAGCCGTCATTGTCGTAGTCGTAGTCGTAGTCGTAGTAGTAGTAGTAGTAGTTCATTAAATTTATGTAAAGAAAGTAGAGACAGCTAGGTGGCACAGTGGATAGAGTGCCAGGCATGGAGTCAAGGAAGATTCATCTTCCTAAGTTCAATTCCAGCCTTCAGATACTTCATAGCTGTGTGACCTTGGGCAAGTCATTTAACTCTGTTTGCTTCAATCTCCTTATCTTTAAAATGAGCCAGAGAAGGAAATAGCAAATCTCTCCTGTATTTCTGCCAAGAAAACTCCAAATAGAGTCATGATGAATTGAACATAACTGAAAACAAAGGAATAACAACAACACAAAAGGCAAGCACTATGCAAGTTATTATTATTAGGAATCAGACCATTCTTTGGAACTATATTGCACAAAAGTCTAGTCACATCCCTTCAGCTAAATAGATTTCTCTGTGTTGTTCCAGAGTACAACTTTGTCCCATATTATACTGGTTTATGCTCTTTCTTTACATATCTTTGGGTCTCTTACACTATTTCACAGTTGTAGAACTTAACACTTTTTAAAAGTGCTTTCAAATAGTATCCAATTTGCTATTCACAACAATTTTGTGGGGGTATATAGGACAGAGACCATTTTTTGTTAAATATATTTTTATTGATAATTGTTTTTATACTGTATAATTCCCCCCTGTTTTCCTCTTCACCCCTCCCAGCAAATAATAATAATGATTTTTTGAAGAAGAGAAAAAAATTCAACAAAACCAATGAATTCATTTTTATGATATTTTGTGTTCCTTAACTATAGACTCCATCCACATTCTGCAAAGAAGTAGAGATGGAGTGGTATGTCTCCTGTCTTTGCTTTGGAGCCAAGCTCCTTGTTCCTAATTTGCAACATTTATTTTTGATTGCTTTGTAGCAGTTGCTCTTTTCATTTACATTGTTGTAATCATTGTGTATATTGTTTTCTTGCCTCTGCTTACTTCTTTTAGCATGAAATCATATAAATCTTTCCATGCATCTGTATTCATCATACTTGGCATTTCTTATAGCACCGTACTATTCCACTAAATTTATATGCCACAATTTATTTCTGCATTCTCCAGAGTTCTCTGCTACCATGAAAAGGGCTGTTTTAAGTATTTTTATGTCCATGAAGCCTTTCTTGGGACAGACAGGTCAGATACTGTTCTCTTAAAATTGCTGTGTCTCTTGAAGACGTCATGAGATTAGAAGTCAGTTGATGAAATTTCAGTTCAGTAGATCGAATGTCTTCTTTACAGTTGGTTGGGATGTTGAGCTGGAGATTTATGTTTTGCATAAAGGTTGCTCTTAATAGCCTTTAAAGTTCCTGGCAACCCTGTGATTCTAAAAGATCCAATGACTTGGATCAAGATCACCATGCTTCAGTGATGGGATCTTGAACTAAAGAGCAGATAGATCTCCAGTACTCTTTCTAGAGGACTGTGTTCTGGGTGTGTATGTGTCTATGTGCATGTCTGGTCTGTCTAATTACATATCCATCTATTTCTTTCTCTCCTTCTCCTTTTCATTCTCTCCAAGTACTCTTAACACAGTAGAGCCTCATCTGCCTACGGGTTCCCTATTGCCTTATTACCAGTTCCAACCTCTGTGCCTTATTCTGGGAAAATGTTTACTCTGCCACTTGCTACTTAGGTGGTCTTGGACTAGTCACTTCCCCTCTAAAGGTTTTAGTTTCATTATCTGAGAATAAGCCTAAACCTCCTGATTCCATTTGGATAAATAATACGATATCAAAAATGAATATCTAGATAATTATTATCAGATGAATGCAGGCAACCTGGCATAGTATAGAATTTAGATCTCTGGTAAGTCCCACCTCTGACACAGACAGACAAGATGACCCTAACTTCTCAGCACCCTCAAACAATTCTCTGAGACTATAAATTGCAAGAACAGTTACTAATCTGCTTGGGTAGAAATTCCTGTGAAATCACAGGTGTGGACCAAGAAAGTCTGCCTAAAACATAGCTAGCCCTGTGCTAGCATCATCCCTCTCCCCACTTCTGTTCCTTCTGATGAGAATAATAATAGTAATAATAATAACAACATTTATATAGCACTTACCATGTGCCAGGTACTGTGCTACGTGCTTTGTAATTATTTGACTTGATCTTCACAATAACCTTGGGAAGTCAATGCTATTATTAGCCTCATTTTACAATTAAGGAATTTGAAGTATGCAGAGGTTAAGTGACTTGTCCAAGGTCACAAAATTAGTAATGATAATGATGATAATAACTAACATTTATATAACACTATGCCAAGCACTGTGCTAAGTGCTTTATAATTACCTCATTTGATCTTCACAAGGAACCTTGGAGGTAGGTACTATTATTATCCTCATTTTTAAATTGAGGAAACTGAAGCAAATAGAGTGATTTGCCCAGGGTCACACAGGTAGTTAAGAAAGGCCTGATTTAGATTTCAGGTCTTCCTGATTTCAGACCTGGTGCTCTATCAATGGTACCACCTAGTTGCCACTAATTCTGGCTCAATAAGGAGACCAGGATGACTCAGTTTTCTACCTCTCTGGGCTTCCTTGGGAGAAGCAGTATAGAGCAGTGGTAAATATCAGAAAATATCTTAACTCAGTCCCATCTTTGTTTGATAAATGTTAATTGGGTAGTCAAGGACAAATTCACTTAAACCCTCTTTGCCTCAGTCTCCTCATTTGTAATGGGGATAATACACCTATAATACCTATAGTACCTCATAAGGCTATTTTGAAAGGCAAGTGAAATAATGTATGTAAAGCATGCTTTAATCCTTTCAGCTTTTATGTCTGCTGTGACTATTACTGGCCATGAGAAAACAGAATTATAACTGAGAAATGAGACAAAATAGCTGGGAGTTAACAACCTATTGAGACCTTAGAGGAATTGAGGCTCGCTTCTTAGTTTATGCCCTTGCTGTATCTTGCCATTGTTTAAAGGGCTTATGTCTATTGGTTCCAATTCTCAGGACTTCAAAAACTATTTCTCTCTTCTGAACAGAGGATAAGCCCTCTTTCCAGAAGGACCAGCTCTCCTGAGAAATCACAGGAAAAAACTCAAAGATTAAGAGGAGGAAAATGGAGGGCAAATAACACATTTGATCCAGTCCCAATCATGAAAAGAACAATCCGTAGTGAGAAAGTGCTTAGCCAGATTGTCCAACATTGAGATAGCATTGTCCTTCTCTCAGATTTGGTGAATTTCTTCTCAAATTTGAGGCCTGACTTTTAGGATGTAAAATTGGAAACCATATAGTTTAGTGCTTCCCCATTTTACAGAAGAGGAAACTGAGACCTAGCAGGGTTAAGTAATTCACCCAAGGATCACACTGCTACTAAGAGTTCAAACCCAGACCTTCTGGCTTTTTTCTGCTACTCTCTGGTGTCTGTTTCCATAGTTGCATAGTCTGGCTTACAGGGACATTACTGCCATCTGCCTTCACTTGGGCCCCCAAGTCTGAGCACGGCCCCCATGTCCTTCAGATTCATTCCAAAAACATTATTAATGTGCAGACTACTGTACTCGAAATCAGGGAAGAGAGAGAAGAATGAGATCCAGTCTCTCTTCATGGAGCTCACCCTCTAAAAGGAGATATGACATTTATGGGAATAACCATGGTGCAAAAAAGAACAAGATAAGAGATTAACAAATGAGATGGTGTGGGTATTTAGAGGAAGGAAAGATGTCCTTTAAGTAGGCAGTGCCACTGGGGCTTGGTGGAGCTGAGCCACAGTGTATCGCCAAGCTTTGGTGCTAACAATGCGGGAATGGGAAACTCATCATGTATAAAGTTGAAGAAGAGAAATGAAACCAAGAAAACGGACTGGCTTACAATGATAGAAATTTCACCAAAGATGTCAGCAACTCTTTAATGATCACTGAGTGCCAATACAATTCATAAATGTTGTTTGGGGACTGGATCCGAAATTTCATTGGTATACGGAGCTCTTGCTGGGGAAATTCCCTTACTGTGCCAGAATGGTAATTCTTATGGTTTTATATAATTGGCTGAAGTCTCTGAGAGATTAAATATGTACCACAGGGAGGCCTTACTTCCAAGGTTGGTCCTTCATCCACTTGCCACTGCTGTGATGCAGAGGAGAAGGAAAAGTATAATGGAACCTGATCCCAATATTCAAGAAGCCTACTGAGAAAATATAATGATCTTAAATTTTCATAAGCTTTGAATGATGCTTTCTCCTCTGCCTTCCAACCTATGTGTCTGTGTCTCCCTTAGTTTGGCTCTCTTCTTGTTATCACTTCTCTCCTTCCCCTGGATGCCTGAGAAATAGCAAACATCTCTCAGAAACAGGCTAGTGGAATATAGAATGGGAAAAGTCATCATCGGTATTTAGTGAGGTGGGAGATAGGAGGAGAGATCAAAGAGGAGAAACAGGCTTTCATCTTGGCCATTAAGCAACAGTGGGATCATTGTTGTCAAAGTGTATACAGCTGGCATCATGGTGAATCTCCCATAATGGAAATACCTTAATAGACTCACATTTTAACATCATCGCCTCATGTGCCATATTTCCATTACTGGCATTGGCATCAATTCATATTTATCATTATTTTATTACATACTATTGTTGTTCAGTCATGATTGACTCTTCATGGCCCCATGGACCACAGAATGTTAATGCTGACCATGGGATTTTGTTGGCAAAGATCTTGGAGTGCTTTGTCCTTTCCTTCTCCAATAGATTACACCAAACAGAAGTTAAGTGACTCCCCCAGGATCCAAATTTGAACTCAGGTCTTCCTGATACCAGGCCTAGCACTCTATCCACTGAACCACTTAGCTGTCTCCCCCATTAGTTGTCATTTTATACAAATACTTGAAAGTTTTGTGATTTCATCAGTGTGGGGAACTCTTGGTGTGGGAGCATTCTCTACCAGAACAAACAGCAACCCATCTATTATTTAGTAGATGTCTTTTTAAAAAAAACTATTGTTAATATCTTTTGTTTCTATGTCACCTCCATCTCTTAATATATCCTTATCCAGCAATCTAAACTTTTTAACAAAAAAGGGGAGGTTCAGCAAAACTAAGCAGCACTTCAATCAAATAGAACCAAAAATGAAAAGTTCCAACCCAGAGTACTTCACCAGCAAGGAAGGGAGAGGTGCATTTCCTCAGTGCTTCTCCAGGGGCAAGCTTGGTTATTATTACAGTGCAGTATTCTTTCATGTTTCTCTTCCCTCCAGTGATAAATAAGTCTTAGAGAGTTGGTCCGAGGTTCACGGTTGTTAGTCCCATAGCAGGTACAGAGAAGAGAAGGGGATTAAACAGAAGTCCAAGAGGGTCCTCCAAGTGGCCAGTAGGCTAATCTCTCATAGGATTTTATGATGTTTACAATGACGTGGATTAATAATTTGTAATAATTTTTAAAGGCACATCTTCTCATCGGTCAATGGCATGCCATAATGGAAAGACCTGTTGGATATAGAGTCAGAAGTAGGAGGCTTAAATCCAAATTCTGCTACTTACTAGCTATTACAACCTTGGATAAATTTCTATTTGGTTTCTTCATCTATAAAATGAGAGCATTAGACTTGGTGGCCTCTAAGATCCCTGCCAGCTCTTCATAAATGATCCTATGAAGGCACCCAGGTAGCACAGTGGATAGATACTATACTTGAAATCAGGAAGATGCATTCAAATCTTCCCTCATACAATTAGTAGATTGTGACCTTGAAAAGTGACATAATTTGGCTCAGCCTCGATTTTCTTATCATCACTGGAAGATGACTCAGTTCTTTTCGGCTTTAAATCCTGTGGTCTCCTTAAAAGTTAAACTAATCCATCCTATTAATTCTAAGAAAGTTTATTTTCTTGTTTGTTGTTGTTGTTGTTGTTGTTGTTGTTGTTGAGAGAGGGGAAGTGAAGCAGGGAGACTATAGCCAGGGAAATGGGAAAAGATGATCTCCAGGGTTTTTGCCTAGAGGAATTGGTGCTGCACAGACCTAAAAACCTGGAAAAACTTCTATAAACATGAGTGCATTGCCAATAAAAGGTACAAGTGCTTATAATAGTAAGGGAGAACAAAGACCAGATCTTATCAAAGAAAAAGAGAGAAAGAAATAACAACAGCAGGCAGTTAAACTCATTAAAGGAAAGAAAGACTCCCCACAGAAGGAGACTATCTGATTGGTGTTCTGACAGCTGCCCATAAACTTGTTCATGAAATGATGGGCCCAAAGAGAGGCTGGAATGCTTTCAGGAGCTAAAATGACTCACTCAGTATAAATGCCATTAGTGGAGGCACTCTGGAAATTTAAGGTTGTTATTTATTTGCCTGCTAGAACAAGTCTGAGACCTTTTTGGATAAATAAAATGTTCCATGTTCAAAGACTATCCCTTCACTCCTTCCTTCGCACCTTGCAAGCAGTCTACCATTTTGGATATCCACGTTCCAGAAAGACCACCTTCCCACCAGGTCCATATGTAGAGTCATTAGAGCCTGTTGTGAACTGGTTGAAGGTACCTTGAGCAGCAGGTGCCAGAGAAGAGGATGACCTTACTAGGCTAAGACAGGAAACAAAAGAATAAATCAGTCCTACAAAGAGCATCTAGTCATACTTCTTCATCACAGCAGGATCCAAGAGTCAGGTGGCCCTCTGACTTCTGAACAGAAAGAGTTTCCTGGTCATCCTCATGCCTTTCTTTTTATTATAACCCTTCCCTTCTGTCTTAGTATTCATCCTAGGACAGAAGAGAGGAAAGGACTAGGCAATGGAGGTTAAGTGTCTCACTCAGAGTTACACAGCTAAGAAGTATCTGAGGCCAGATCAGAATCTAGATCCTCCTGACTCAAGCCTAGCACTCTATCCACTGAGCAACCTAGCTGTCTCCTGATGCTTTTCTGACCAAAGATAAAGTTTCCAAATCTCTTATTAGGTAAAGTATTAGTAAATGGCAGGCAAAAAAAAAATAAAAATTTGGGATGAAGGATCTAAGAGTCAGGAGACTAATCTGCCATTAGTTTCGTGGCTTTTGAGAAAGTCACAGAATCCCAGAGTAAAAAGGTCAACTCAGAGGTCAGTAGTCCAACTTGTGGATCATAGATTTAGCTCTGTAAAGAACCTTACAGGTCATCTAGTCCAACCTCCTCATTTTACACATGAAAAAATTAAAGTCCATGAGTAAGTGATTTGTTCAGTCATGCAGATAAGAAGCAGAGCTGCACCTAGAAGCCAGTTACCATTATTATTCACATAAATTCCCTCTCCAATATCCCAGCAAGCACTATCCAGACTTCTCTTAAAGATCGAGAAAATTATAGGATTGTATTAGGTTTTATCTAAGGGAGCATGGTGGATTGAATACTGAATTTGGATTCGGAAATCCCAATTAAGACACTTAATAGCTATGTGACACTGGACTAGTCCTTTATCTATATCTGCTTCATTTTCCTTATCTATAAAATTGGAATAATAAAAGCAACTACCTCCCAGGGTTGTGTGAAGATAAAATGGCACCAAATATGTAAAGTGTTTTGCAAATCTTAAAGTGCTATGTAATTGTTATTGATATTACTAATTATCAATTGATCTGATGAACCTCCAGTGACAAAGAATCCACTACCTTTTAAGGTGCCAATATGATTTTTGGATATCTCTAACTGATGGGATGTTGTCGAACCAATCTCTATCCCTGTAGCATCCAACCATTAGTTCTACCCTCTGAAACCAAGTAGACCAGAATTTAAAAATAGACACTTTCCATCTTCTTTTTTCTGACCACTCATTCCTTCATTCTTATCCTTATAACAGCAACCATAGCACCACATTTAATTAGCACTTTGAGACATAGAAGGTCTATGAACCTCTCTGGATCTCATCTATAATAATTTCTTCCTTTTGCTTAGCACCTTTCAGGTCACAAAATTCCATCACATGCATGATGTCACTGATCTCCACAACAGCCCTTTAAGATAGGATGATGATGATGATGATGATGATGATTGTCTCTATTTTTTAAAAGAGGATGTTGAAGATCCTATATCTTGTAAACAACAATCTTCTAATGCCTAGCCTACTGTTTTTCCCCCTACATCAGGATGTTTGAATTGGAGTAGATCATCTTTAAGATCTTTTATTAGCTCTAAAATAGCATGATTCCACATGCACCTTCCAAAACACCATGTGGTTATTTGGTTTTAATCAAAGTCAACTGTGACCATCAAGGTCTTTTCCTGTCAGAACCTGAAGTCGAAGTTGAAGCTAAAAACATGGCATCTCCTCCTCTTCTTTCTTTATTTTTCTTTCTTTTTTTCTTTCTTTCATTATTTCTTTCTTCCAGCTTTCTTTCTTTCTTTCCTTTTTTCTTTCTTTCTTATCCTAGTTCACTGGCTAAGATTCCTTATCTACTAAGTGGCTTCTCAGTCTTTTCTAGGGCATTTAGCAGGAGGGGCCCTGGGAAAATTGTAAAGTAGACTGTGTTTGGTTGGGTCACAGTCCTCCTTTTCAGCAAGTTTCTTGGTGACACCTCCCCTCTCCCCTTCATATACACATTGGATCAATTGTAGGTTTAGAGCTGGAAGGGACCTTAAAGCCATCTAGATCAATTCCCTCGCTTTATAGACGAAAAAACTAAGGCTAAAAGAAGATAAATGGCTTACCCAAAGTCACACAGATAGCTAATGACAGGGCTGGGATTCAAACCAATGTACTTTGACTTTGCATCTTTTTTACTGTGCAATGATGCATCCACTAATATTGTCTTGTTCTATTAGCTCTCCCCTAATTAAAATTTGTACTCAGGGATTGCAGGATCTGATACATCCATTCCTGTTGAGGTGTAAATGATTGAGGAGGTTTATTGGGGGAAGGATTATTTTGGAATTTGGATGTAAACAGTTTTTCCTGGACTCCTGGTATCAGTTACTGACCATCTGAGTCCATAAAGGTTTCAAGAGGTTGTTGTGATAATAATACATATTCTGACTACATCAGAGTCATTCTAGAGATCAAATGACATCATGAGATCTTGATTTTCTTTCCTTTAACTATGAACTCTCTCTCATGCTGTATCATGTATATTTCCTCTATTTCTACCTACCCCATTCTACTGGAGGAATCAAGAATATCACGCTGGCACTATCATTAGCCTAGCTGTAGGTGAACATCAAAGGTTTATTTGGTGCCACTGAATGCTTCCTTTCCTCCCAGCTTTTGAACAGCCATGATGTCCTAACTCTGAGGTACAGTAATGGTGAAAGAAAATTTTCTACTTGGGAGTACATATGATTTCTGGCATACTGAGAGCTCTCCCACTTGAGCCTTCTCCTCTGGATTATGGCTTACTGTTCAGGACAGTTGTTTGGAGCCCCAGCCCCCACCCCTCAGTTTATGGCAGCAATAATAATCACAGAGAAGGCACTTTGCATTTATGTTGTGCCTTTTTAATAAGATCACTTCGTTTGGCTTCTTAATATTTAATCCCATTTTATATTTACTTCCCAATCATTTAAAATCTCTTGTGTTTTAACTGTTGTTTGGAAGGAACCCAGATGTGTCGCCTTTGCTGGTTGTATAGTCTCTGTTGGTTGTGTAATCTATGCCTGGGATCTAGACTCTGCTGGGCATTTCTTCCTGTTGGTCTCACATGGCCAATGATCAATGTTGCTCTACTGGTTCCATGGTCACTGCTAGTCATTGCTAGGTGCAGCTCTCCTGGGAATATAAGATCATGGAACTCATCTCTACCTCTGCTTCTAGATTTAATTGGAATCCTCAGCTCAGGTACTGCTACCACTTCCTCATTGGAGAATGAATAGGATCTGTGGCTTTTTTGTTACAGGGAAGCAAAAACCCAATAGAACTAGTCAAAAAATTCTTTGTGTGGCTTTTCCCCATATGGAAGTTTGTTCCTCTCATCCTTGGAAATGGACATTTCTTCTCTAAAAATTGTTTTTTGGAACCCAAGAGAGCAATAACTAAGGCCATCAGATATAAATCTGTCTTTTCCACCTCTATTTCCTGGTCACTAAGGGCTCCCTCTATGTCATATATCACAGTCTGAATAAAGGTCAAAAAGACTGTGTGACTCACTACTAAATTTCCGTGTGTTAAACTGCTTCCCACTGGCTAAACTACCCATTTAGAGGAAAACTGCTAAGAGCTATTGAGGGTTCAATGCCCCCTCCCGTTTGACAATTCTAAAACTATTTTGTTCAACCATGAAAATTAGTGGATAGGGAGAGACAGTTAGAGGGAAAGGCTTAGGAACAAAACTGAGTTCGGTGACTAAGGTCATTTTTTTTCACTGCTTAAGTGTATTATTGGTTTTTTAGATGTATATATGGTTGGCAAATCTTTCCAGGCTTTGAGCCTTCCATATACTTGATACAATTACATTAGAGCAAAGTTGAAAGAGCTATCCTGATCTTGTACTTGTAAAGGATATTTAGGTTAGCCCAAAATAATCTTATATCCTTCTAAGGGAGATACCATGGAGAAATGTTATTCAGAGGGTTCAGATTTATCCTCTAGGAGCCAGTGTATGATCATCACTACCTCCACTATATTAATATATATATATACAGTATATACATACAATACTATATATTTATATATATATGTTTCTATATATATATCAGGAAAACACTCAGTTTCTTTACACATAATTCACAGGTATTAATTAAGAGTTTCTTTTGCTTAACACTGTTACTAGGTTTTGGTGTGAGAAGGGCTAATACCGTTAGTCTTTATGGAAGCTTTAAGGCTTTTCTTTTGATCTTTGAAGAACTTAACAGACTTGTTGGGAGGGAAAAAAAACAAAAAATCACATCTGGTAGGATATAGCTAATCAAATAGGACAGAAGATGGCATTCTAGGCAGAGGAAAAAATTGGAACAAAAGCAAAAGGGCAAGCAAAATGACTCTTTCATGTTTGTAGGATGGTCAGAAGACCAGCCTTATAAATGAAGGAGGTATATATTTGGAAATGGTGGGACAGAAGATTAGACAAGATCATTGGAACCAGATTTGGGAAGGCAAGAGGAGTTCAGACTAGCTATAGGAAAATCAAGGAAGCCATTTTACATATTAGCATGATTCCGATTGGGAAAAGTGCTATACAAATAAGGACATAGAGCAGCTGAGTTAATCTTCTGGTCAGAACAGCAAAGTTTGCTTCCAGGAGTACTCAGAAACCTGAGGGGTTTGATCCAAATGGTCTAGAGATTCAAATTTATAGTCAGGTGAAGATTTAGTCTACTTTTCCCATATGCCACCCCTCATGGAATAACCATTCTAGAATCACAGAATCTTATTCAGAGGCCATCTTGTCCAACTTCTACCCAAAAAGTAATCTCCACCATAGTTTCCCTTACAAGTGGCCTAACCACTGCTTGAAGACATCCAGTAACAAGAAACTCTCTAGCTTCTAGCCCATTCCACTTTAAGATGGTTCTAATTGTTAGGAAAAAATAACAGATCCAAACCAAATCTCTTATTGCCTATTTTTCTTCCCTCTGGAGCCAACTAAAAAACAAAGCTAATCCTTGTTGACTTGCTAGCCCTTCAAATAGTTGAAGATAACTAGCATGATCCCCATTGTCTTCTCTTCAAAATAAATTTCCCCAATCCCTTCAACTTGTCCTTGTATGGCATGATCTCCAGTCCCAGAAATCAAAGAAAGCTCAAGCTGAGTGGGAATGCTGTCAGCTCCCATGTCATCCTCTTTTTGTTGTATATCTCCTATATATTATCATTGTGTATCTTCTTATATATCCACCATATAACTTCTACTGCCCCCCAGTCTTTTGCCTCAAGAGAGTGCTGAAAGAATGGTAGCATTGGGCAGAAAACAGAACACATAGGTGAATTCCAAAATGAAAACTTGAAAAAGTGCTGGTGTCCAAAAGCCTGCTGTCATTGGAAACTGGTACATAAAGATCTGTGTGTCTGAAAAGTCCCAGCACAGTGGTACAGTCTACAGGTGATTCGGGTGTCCTAGAAGAATGCAGAATTGGAGGGATCTCCTTGTCTCTTCTCCATCCACTTGTCTTGGCTCCCACTGAGTCTTGGCACAAGAATTATGGTCAACTATTTTGTATTTAGTTGATTGTTCTTGAAGATATCTCCTCCCAGCTAAAGTGATCCACTTATTAAACTCACCCCCTCCCTCTCAACTGATGGGAGTTTTACAGAGAACACAGTCACTGGCATGAATCATCACAGACTGATAAAAAATACATGAAATATAAATTCCCCAAGGAGAGGATGTTAAATGTTTCCTTTAAGAAGTTCATTTCTGGGGAAGCCTTCACAGCAGTCATTTTCTTAATAAAACCACAGTCAGTCATACTCTTTCAAACTTCTGCCTCTCAAGGGTCACTTCAGAGGCTGGATGTCTGTTTATGCAGGTGATTTGACCCATCCTTGGGCATACCTATTTAACCCTTTCTTGGCTGCTTGATGGTTATGAGTTTAAATTGATTTCTAAATGATCATGAATGTTAACATATTGACAATTCTAGCAGTTGATTCACCAGTTGCAAATATACACATAAGATTAAAATTATGGCAATAACTCAATGGGAATTTAACAACGTGTACTTAAAATAGTAACAAATGAGCAGCTAGGTGGCTTGGTGGATTGAGAGCCAGGCCTAGAGAAAGAGGTCCTGGGTTCAAATCTGAAACCAATATGTTCCTGGACAAGTCACTTAACAACCATCCCCTAGCCCTTATGACTCTTCTGCCTTGAAACCAATACATAGTATTGATTCTAAGACAGAAGGTAAGAGTTTTAAAAAATAACTACTACCACTACTAGCATTTAAAGCACTTTAAAGTTTGCAAGGCATTTTACATATTTTAATTTACTTGATCTTCCCAATTACCTATGAGTTAGTTACTATTATTATCCCCATTTTTTTAGATGAGAAAACTGAAGAATGAAGAAATTTGAGTGACTTGCCCAGGGTCACACAGCTAGAGAGTCTCCAGGCTCAAAGTTCTGTGCCTCACATACTGTATCAGTTAGCTGTCACTATGATTTTGATAAAGAGTTTTCTTTTCATGGAACTGACTTAAGTGACAAGATAATGTACTATATTTCTGGTCTTATCTCAATTATCCATACCTAGAGAAGTTCAAAATAGTTGATCCACACAGCCACGTCCCAAGGTACCACTCTTCACTTGGTGGCAGCTCTACCCAAATATCATGAAACTATTCTCTAAAATAAAGGGAGCCATTGCCTACAGACCAAATCAATAATACATTAGGATTATGTCCTATGATTCTCCCTAGCAGAATTTTTGATAGAGTAGAAAGTTTTGTATTATTTCTTACTCCTCATTCCCTTGAGATGTCAACATGACTTTTTTAACCCTAACTTTCTGTCTTAGAATCATATATAAGGCAGAAGAGCGGTAAAATGTAGACAAGTTGACCAAGGTCACACAGCTAGGAAGTGTGTTGAGACCACATTTGAACTCAGGTCCTCCAATTTCCAGCCCTTTAACTCTATCCACTCTATCCTACCTGCCCCAAAAGTGATTTTTTGCAGAAAAGCAGCCTCTTTATCTTATAAATGAGAAAAATGTGACTGGGAGAAATAAACTATTATACCCAAGGAGCAATAAGGGGTAGGTACAAAGGCAAGAGCTGATCTGACGTCCTCTGATTTCAAATCTAGTGCTTTTTCTACTGTAGTATGTTAAATAGATCTACTCACTCCCAATCCAAGGTTCCTGACATTCCAACATGATTCTCACCTAGCTAATTATCTCATTTCTCAGATCTCCTTGGAGCTAAATGTCCTATGCTCCAAGAAAGCTAAAGAAATCAAAATCTAACATGCAGATTCTCAGATATTAGTGATATTGGAGCCATCCATAGGCCAGAAACCCTATAACCCAAATTGCCATCTCATCAGCCTGTGGCCCACCTTTGGAAGAAATCTCATAGACTCATAGGTCCAAAGGGATTTAGAGCCAACTGTAAACCTAGAGATCATCATTCAGTTTCCTCATTTTTAAAGTGGAGAAACTGAGACCCACATTATCAAAGTGAGTTGCCCAAGTCTTTTGACTCTTAAACACAGGTGAAACGATTGTTGCTGCAAGGGAATAATACCATGATTTCCTTATCGCATCCAAGGATCAATGGGGAGTAAGAAAGAAACTCCACTCCAACACAGATTATATACCTCCATACCTCAGCAAATAGTCATTCTGAGTTGCTATGCCTAAAAAAAAAAAAAGAAAGGATCTAGTGGTCCAGCAAGGTTCCTCAAACAACATATACTTGAAGCTTCCAGTTTAGACTTAACCTACCAGAACTTGCTTCCAAAAAGAACTCAGGGTCACCTTTACACCATGACAAAGCATTGAAGATATTAATGGAGGAAGGAATCATCATTATCACCATCGTCATAACAATGACTTTGACTTCACACTTTTACAGTTATAAAGTGATTTGCATTCCTTTTCTCCTTTTGCTGTCTTTATTTTGCAAATTAGGAAAGTGAGATTCAATGATGCTAACTGTCTTTGTATGTAGAAAACTTAGACCCAGGTCCAGGGCCTACCAGACCATCCCTATACTATGTATGCTTCCTGGAGCAGGGAAAGGGATAATAGTAATAGCGGGTATTGTAGGGTCGCAGCAGCTGCCAGAAGTGTCTTATATGGGTTCCATTCTACCATTTTTGAGAGGTGAAAACTTCATCAAGTCAGATATATGAGTAGAATTATCAAGACTGTATCCAACCTCAGGACAGTCACCCCTCATGATGTTAAGAAAAATAGTCTTTGATGGGGACATGATTGGGGATATAAACTCTAAACGATCACCCTAGTGCAAATATCAATAATATGGAAATAGGTCTTGATCAATGAAGCATGTAAAACCCAGTGGAACTGTGCATTGTCTAAAGGAGGGCAATGGAAGGAGGAGAAGGAAAGAACATGAATCTTGTAACCATGGAAAAATATTCTAAATTAACTAATTAAATTAAAGTCTTCAAAAATGAATGAATGAATGAATAAATAAATGAATGAATAAACAAACAAACAAATAAATAGATAGATAGGAAGCTGGAATCTGCCTTCCTTTTTATCTCTTAAAAAAAGAAGAAAGGAAAAAAAATAGTCTTCTGTTAATCAACCCCAGTGGCAGGTTAATTATTTAAATTTATATCACCAACTCAATAAGAACACACATATTCATTCTTGCAACCTGCTGAGCAGAGACCAAGATAGAGGCAGCAGCAAAGACACCTTAAAGCTACCTTTTCTACCTGGAATCAATGGACTTAAAGTGGAAGAAAAATAGCTTTCTCGTCAGCATCCTTTCTCCCAAATCACTTACAGAAAGCAAATTTCTCAAAGTAGACATTTTATTTTGGTTTTGAATGGGATAATTTCGATGAGCTAAGCCACCACTTTAAATGGAACAGACAGTCTCACACGGGCTAGGATTTCTAAACATAGATTGCTTTTAGCAGAGAAAGGGTGGACCAAGGCACCTCGCTTCTTTGCTGTCTTCCTGTCTTAGTTTCCTATAGTCTGGCACTTTAAATCTCCTGCCTGTTGAGAATCTTAGCCTTTCAGAGTCGGAAGAGACCTGAGAGTTCAGTTAATCCAACCTGGTTCAGATATGTGTTGGACTATGTGACCTCTCAGTTTGCTACCAACTCTGAGTCTACAACTTTACAGATAAGGAAAATAAAGTCCAAAAATCTTAAGTGATTTGCTCAAGATCAAACAAGATTTGCTGTTGCCTCTACTTTGGCTCCTGTTTGGCAGGTTGCAGGAATGAATGAATGTGTTCTTAGTAAGTTGGTGATATAAGTTAAATGATTTAACGTGCCACCGGAGTTGATTGGCAGAAGACTATTTTTCTTAGCATCATTGGTAGTGACTGCCCTGAGGTAGAATACTGTCTTGATAATACCACTCATGTCACTGATCTGAAGTTTTCACCCCTCAGATATGTAGCCTTGGGAGAGGGGAATCCATAGAAGATAAGGAGGCATAGGTGGCAAAATTTGAATTGGCCACTCAGGTCATTCGACTCCAAATTCAATGTTTTCTCCCCCGTGACTTTTTGTCTGTCTCCTATCTCATGTGTGACTCTCTCAGACTGTGTATGGAAGAGGGGTAGAGATGGGAGGAGCGGAGATACTTCTTGAAGGACAATTAGGTGTGCCTTATTGAATAGCATCATAAAATGTTAGAGCTAGTCCAACTCCCCCACCTTACAGATGAGGAAATGGACAGGGAGAAAGGACAAAAACTACTTGCAAAAGGTCATATAGCATTTGATTAATAGACTGGAACTGTAATATGGAATTTCAGTCCCCTAAGACAAGAGAGTCCCCTGAAGAATCAATTCCACTGGCTCTATCTAATCCTTTTTTGAGCTGAATCAATAATAATAGTCCAGAGTTGTTTCCAAAGCACTTTACATTTGCCCCATTTGATCCCCAGGAACCAAGGACAAGTCCAGGTGTTCAGTAGTGAAAGTATTCTCATCCCCTTTTGCTGGATGAAAAAACTGAAGCTCATAGAGCTTAAGTTAATTTGAACAAAGTCATTCAGCTAGGCTAAGATTTGAACCTAGGTCTTCCAACTCCAGATCTACTGCTAAAGATGCCTTCCCTTCCTCCCCAGCCCATCTCACACACACACTCACACACACCCTATATTATAGCTGATCCCCTGAAGCCCTATTTCTGGCCAGGTGACAGCTGTGCCAATATAATAGCCTAATCCATAAAATAATGGGTGTAATGTGAGTGGGTATGTTATTCCTCCTAGGAAAAAAAATATTTTAACTTTTTACAAGGACCTCCTGAAGACATGCCAAAGGCATTCTAAGAATGGAAATCTGGAGAACCATAGCCAGCTGGTGGGAGAGATGTATTCAGGGTTGGCAAATTGTCAGTGTCCTGCATGTCATACCGTGCAGATGACTGCCAACTTTACAAATGTTTCCAGCCAGCATTGATTGTAGGTCAAAGTACCGTCAGCATCCATGTCACCATCAGCCCATCCCGTAGGGGAATTCTGATAGCATAGCAGAAAACCAAATCAGGCCTTTGTAGCTACATCGAGATGTTACTGGCAATGCCTAAAATCCAGATTTCCTTGATTCTCCCTGAGGCTTTCCTCATTTTAACTACCCACTCCAGAAGAGCAAGGAAAAGAATTTTTAAACCAGCATCACTGTTTTCAGTTCTATATAGACCTAGATAAAAGACAATCTAAAACTACTTCACACTCTAAATCCTAAACTCCTAAGGTAATATGCTTTCTACATAATAACCTATTTCTTCAATTACATGTAAAAACAACTCAACAGTTTTTAAATTGTCATATTAGAGTACCTACTTAACAACTTAGATCTCAGTTATTTTCAATAGAGTTGGGAGGAATGTGCTCTGTAAACTATCACCTATACAAATTGCCTTAAGACTTTTGGAACACGCCACTATAAATGTGAGCTATTATTATTTTTGGTGGAAGTTGTGGGATAAAGAATCTCTGACATTTACCTAAAGCATTGACCCTCGCCATAAACTTGTGAATGAGGGAGGGAAGAGATTGTCATCCTCATTTTAGATATAAGGAAACCAAGGCTCAGTCATTAAGTAATTGCCCGAGGTGGGCTTTGAACATAGTTGTGACTCTGGAGTCCAATGGTCTCTACAATACTTTACTGTTTCATGTAAATATAGAGGGAAAAGTGCAATTCATTGGACATTTGACGAACAGAAGGAGAACTTGATGTTACAATTACATTTCTACATTTTCAGCCATTTCCCTTATCAACTGGGCCCATGAAAAAGAGTTTTCATGAACAGATGATTGTAGAACTGAAGCGTGTTTTCTCCCTTATAATCCAGTTCATTACTTTAAGCTGTTGCTTGGGCGCTGCCAAGCCTGCAGGGGCCTTGGCTGGAGTCAGATGCTCTCCTTAATTATTTCCTTTGTACTGTTATTTATGTGAAAAAGTTTGGTTTTTTTCCCTTTGTTTCTTTGGTTTTTATTTGTTCATTTATTCGTTTGTTTGCCTGTTTGTTATTTTGGTTTGTTTTTGGAAAGGAAAATTGGTGTCCTATTTCAAAGCTGAGTTCCTTGTTTCTTTCTTTTGCCCCATCACTGGCTGCATGCTCTCTATTGATGTCTTGTTCCTGGTCCTTGACACTGACCATCTTGTCTGTGAAAGGAAGCACTCCGGCTGGCATGATTGATAAGAAGAAAGGGAAGTTTTCTTGGTTTAGTCACTCCACAGAAACCCATGGTAATGTTCCACTGTGCTCTGTGTGTGTGTGCAGTGTGTATGTGTGCGTGTGTATGTGTTGATGGGAGGGTGCTCTTCTTGGGGGCTTGTGTTGCAGTATCCATGTGTGCATTTCAGGACATGGCCCACTGCCCATCCATGACCTTTTATTTTCTTTAGATGAGTAGCCCCATAACCCATGGCCATCATGAGTTGCTGTCTTACTTCCATACCAGCATGGATTTCAGGTAGTTTCTTCTTTTGGACCATGCCTGGGTCATGTAACAGTTTACTTAGCACAGAAAACAGGAATTTAAAATCCCTTGGAATTAGGACTAATATAGCTATTCTTTATGCTGATCCTTCTAAGAGTGCATCCTTATCCCTATCATCACTGTCACTTGGGGTAAAAGGCAAGACATGCTTAGAGCAAAGGGGAACAGAGGCAGGCATAACTCCTATATGTCTCAGGATTTCACACCAATGTGTCTAGGAAAAAGAAGGACAAGAGCAAAAAGGCTCTTCATTTTGGTTATTTGTCTTTCTTGGTGTTTATGAAGCAAATAACCTGGTCAGATCAAAAAGGTTCATCTTCCCAACTCCCAGTACAAAAACTAAAACCATTCCAAAGATCCAGCCTTTCCCCTCAGAAAAACTACTTCAGAACTTGTGCTGATTGATGGTCCTGCTAATTTACAATGTATGTATTCTGCATACATCAGCCTCTCCTTTGATCCTCAAAACAATCCAATGAGGTAAGTATGGCATGTATTGTTATCCATTTTCAAGACTAGGAAACTGAGGCTCAGAGACCTGAAGTATGTTCTCTAATCATTAGACTAATTAATCATCAAGTTCACACTCAAACCTAGTGCTCTTTTCACTTTTCACTTTACCTTGTACCTAGGCAGCATCCACTGTCTCAATCAAGTTAATTGACTTTGGGGAAGAGTGTAAGGAGTTAACATTTGGGAAAAAGTAAAAAGAAATGTGACCTTGTAATCCTGGATTCATTTTTCAGCTCACCCAACCACAAATGATTCTAAGTATCAAGAGGGTTCTATCTGCTATAGTTTGCAACCTTTTATGAATTTTTATTCAGCATTTTCCCTCTTCCCCATGGTACAGCTTTCTTTTGTTCACTTGAACTATCCCTTCCTCCAAAAAGAAGAAACCAGAGAAATTCTCATCATTATTAACCAATAGTCTTCTCCAGGTTTTGGCCCTGGAAAACAAAATTCCCTTTTTTAATAGGAAATGTAATGTTTTTATCCCCCAAATCAGTCTATCTATCCTGAAAGAATTGATGGGCAGCCTGTATGTGGCACTTAATCTGAGGAAACAAAGAGTCACAGAATTTAGATCTGGAAGGGTCTTTAGAGACTGTCTAGACCCCTGATGGTCTCTGAGATCCCCTCAGTAAGTCCAGGCAACCAAAACTATTTTGACAATACTAAGACATTATTATCTTGCTGATCCTCCCTTTTCCTATTTACCCATATGAGTCTAGACTTTCTATATTTACCATTCCTTATTTATTATTTACCCATATGAGTCTAGATGCACACTCACTCACTTATGGAGCCTTAAGTCTACAGTCAACCAAACAATTCTTTTTTTCCAGTTTGCATTAACAATAACAGCAACAATGGCAGGTCCAGAGCACTTTTACAACAGTACTGTGAAGCAGGAGGTGAAATTCTCAAAGAGGTTCAGGGATTTGCTCATGATCACATAGCAAGTAAGTTTAGTCAGTAAGGAAGAAGCCAGGATTCAAACTCAAAATCCAACCTTAAAGTTCTGTAGCTGGGAAGGGATAAAAGGAAGAGAAGTCATCTCCTGAAGATTTCTGTCTTTATGGATGATGTTAGGAAGCTGATCTATAGGCTATCAATATTGGATGTGAAATCCATCCATTTGTTGAAATACATTGAGCTATGCCAGGGGTGTTGTTTTTTTTTATTTCAAGGTGTATTGTATCTTAAATTCATTGATCTTAAAACATTTCCAATGTTGGGGGGGAAATTATTCCTATCATCACACCCCAGTCCCACCCTCCCTAGCCAGCTCCTGCCACTTTTCATTCACTGGCAGCAGAACTCACCTAGGATACCTAGTAATGCATCAATCTAGGAAATCCTGTTTCCCTCTCACTTCAAGCTTCAGGACAGTGGAACTTATGTCATTGGATTTCATCATCAGTGGCAACTACCACCACTATTCCAGTTTATCCAACCAGCTCCAAAGTCACTTTCCCCAAATCAGTATTGTAGCTTCCACTTAATATTGGGTATGTCAACAACTAACTTTCTCCCACTACCCCAATTTTCTGCTTTCTCCCTTTTGACTCTTATAGTGAGCATGCCCACAAGTGAGACAGAATCCGTCAACACTGAAAACGTGGCTGGAGGCGACATCGAAGGAGAGAACTGTGGGGCGAGGCTGGCGTGAGTAGACATGGCAAATCCAGTGGGTGTAGGGCATTAACAGGGACATTACCCTATCAGTTGGCCCTGAAATTAGATTGGGTTACCTAAGGGGTATCAAATGGCCCAACACAGTAGGAGGACAAGAGCCTGTCATCAAAAAGAAGCAAAAACAGCAAATAATTACATACACAGAGAAGAAGAAAGATTTAAAATATTTGTTTATGCCTGATGGATTGATCAACTGGAGGACTGGAAGGGAGTATTACAATTGGGGTATACTTGCAAGGAAACATTCCTATGTTTCCTATGAAGGTCTATGTTTTAGATTTCCATGGAAACAAACAAAAGTATATGTTATTGTAGAGTTCTTCAGCTTACAGAATCTCACTAGAACTTTTCACCATCCATCACAAAAAGATTATGAAATAAGGGAAATATTAAACCTTGCTGGGCAGACTTCCTTCTATTAAACATGATCACCTGGGATGAAAAGAAAGCAGAAAAACATGATATGAGTCATTAAAAAGAATCAATCTCTGCTACTTAAGGGAAGAAGTGCTATTCATGCAAACATCAGATAATTAAAAACTCATCTTTATTTACCTTTAGAATCTAATAATAATAACAACAATAATAACAATATCTAAAGAATATTTAAGGTTTTCAAAGTACTTTACATACATTATTTCATTTGAGCTTCATAACAATCCAATGAGGTAAGAATTACAGATATCATTATCTTCATTTTAGTATTGAGGAAACTGAGGTTTAGAGAGTCTAAGTGGATTACACATAGTCACACAGCTATTAAGTGTGAGAGGAGAGTTCATGAAGAGAGGTCTCTCCTGATTCCACTTCTGCTTTCTTGCCATGGTTAATCAAGCAATTCACATTTATTAGGCATCTGCTATTTGCCAGGCACTGTGCTTGGCATAGGGAAGACATAGACAGAAAAGAAACATATCCTATGCTCAGGAGGACAAACAACATGTAAGTAAATACAAAATAGAAATAAAGTAAATATGAGGTCAAGTTGGAGTGGCACCATGCCATATTGCCTACTAGAGATATAATCCCCTCAAACATATAACACACATTCATACACACACACACACACACACACACACACACACACACACACACATCTCCTATTGTGGTCAGCTCTGATTTGCTTCCACCTTGGACTAGACAGCGATAGGGAGAAAGGGCTTAATTAAGATCCACTCATCATTCCACTCATGGAAAATTAAGAATTGACTCCATTAACTTTGTTATGTTAATCTTGAACATGGAAACAGCAAGACTCTCTGAAACATTGACCCAAAGAAATGAACATTGAAAAGGTCTAATTACTAGAAGTTTTTAAAAAGTCAAGCTTTAGATATGAAGAAATGAATTTTTTCCTTTGGAGAATGGAAACAGCATCCCTTGTTGCAGACGCTTGCTTGGGGCCTAAGGATCACAGACTTCAACTTTGTAAATAGAACGCCCTGCACTAGTAGGTGAATTGAAATGACGTTAATTGAATTAAATCAAGTTGAATTGAAATGAAAGGAGGTATGACTAGATAGACAACATTGAAGAAGCCCAGGGCATCCTTTTCACCCCTCTGAAATGGTTCTGTTGTTCTGGTGGTAGGACAGTCCCCCAAAGAGAAGATGGGTCTGAGCATTTGTAGTGGCAGCCTCCAGGACGATTCAGAGGATGAGGAGCTAGAAGGAAGCTCAGGACCTGGGAATAGGCCAACTCTTAGGATTTCTCCCTCCTGAGCATGCAGGACTTTTACTATTACTCACTCTGACAGAGGCACCAGGGAGTCTGCACTGCAGATTTCTGAGGAAGGTAGGGAGGTAATTATTGTCAAAATATTAAAATACCATGCTAATTATATTTTTAAGCAATAGCCTAGTTTTTTTTTTTACTTCCTCTCCTTCTTTTGGGATGATAGAAAATAAAGTCTTCAAATTTCTGGAGGCAGCCTTTAACTAGCTAACCCAGTGAAAGCCAGTTGAGAAACCTTACAATCCCATCAGTGATAGAGATGCTCTTGCTCTGATATTCTCAAAAGGGTCCATGGAAAGGTCCTCTTTCCAGAAGAGGAGAAGGAAATGATTCAGGGCCCTAAGATACATTCCAAAAATCCAGAAGTCAGAACAGGTAGAAAAAGAACAGAAGGGGCTATTAAAACCTGTAGCTTTGAGATGATGCTGAGGTATAAATGGTAGCTAAATCCATTCTGTGCCTCATTGGGCATAGAACCATTGGAAATCAGAACTAAAAGTCACCTTGGAGCTCTTCTAGTCCAATCCTGGCATTTGACAAGTCAAGCCAGCATTTACAAAGTGTTTACTATGTGCCAGGCTCTGTGCTGAGCAATAAGAAGGCAAATTAAAGCAAAAAGAAAGGCAGTCCTTGCATTCTAATGAGGGAAGACAACTTATTAAAGGGAGCTGAAGGAGGGGGCAGGTAAAGAGATGAAGATTGGAGGCAGGGACCTTGTAGGAAAAGTCTAGGAAAGTGGAGACCACAGACAGGATAAGAATAAAGACATGGGCTGGTCTCTTCCTTCAAAATGGAAGTTCTGAGAAGAACCAGACAATCAAAGGGAGAGGCTGCTGGGGTGCAGGGTGCTTCAAGTTTCTGAGGAAGACCTGAGAGAGTCAAGAGTGCAACCTCATTTTGGAGGAGTGGAGAATGGGAAAAGAGGTAGCAATGGAGGCCAGATAAGGAGAGGAAGCCCCGTCATTTTCTTTCACTAGAATTGGCCAGGCACCGCTGCCTTGTCTTCCTTTATAAATATGACAACAGTTGTAAGTTTTTCCTATGTAGAAGACCCTTTGTAAGCCTTGGGGATTCCTCAATGGATCACTGAGTTCATCAAAACAATGGAGGTACTGCCTCTAAATAGCAGGGATCATCCCATCCATTTCAGTCTCTGAGTCTTAACTTGCTATTATTATCCCCATTTTACAACTGAGGATACTGAAGTGAACAAAAGCTAAATGACTTACCCAGGGTCACATAGTTAGTAAATAAGGTCTGATTTGAATTCTGGTCTTCCTGACTCCTGGCCTGGAAGTCTATCCATTGTAGTTACCTAGATAACTAGGAAACAGAATGATTTCTATATGTTAGGCATGGGGAAGAGACAACACAATTGAATGAGGAGAGGGCAAGATGAAATTAAGGAAGAATGAGTAGCCAGTTTGGCTACAACATAAAGTGCCTGAGAAGGATAGCATTGTGAAATAAGGTTTGGAACAGGGCTGTAAAGGTTCTTCTCTGGAAAGCAAAGGAGTTCCAATTTGTCCTGTTTGAAATAGGAAATCACTGAAAATGATTGAATGAGTCATAACATAGACGTGTGCCTCAGAAAGCTTAATTTGGCAGCTTTATGAAGAATGGATTGGAGAGAGAAGAGACAAAGTTAGAATAGTTGGGAGGCTATTACAACAGTCCAGGCAAGAGTTATAAAGGCACTGAAAAATGGAGGCACAGTGGATAGAATGCCAGGCCTGACATTGCAAAGATATGGCTTCAAATCTAAGGGCTCAAGACACCTGTATGACCTGGAGCAAGTCACTTAACCTCATTCACCTAGCCTTTGCCTTTCTATCTTATAATTGTTACTAAGACAGAAGGTAAGGGCCTAAAAATAAATGAATGAATGAATGAATGAATGAATAAACAAATAAATGAATTAATGAATGGTTAACAAATAAATAAATAAATGAATTAATTAATAAACAAATAGATAAATGAATGAATGAATGAATAAATAGAGGGATTGAATTTAGATGGAGGCCATTTATGAGTGGAAAGGAAGAAGTGGATGTGAGAGATTTTCTGGAGATTTTGACAGATATGGGGATGATGGGGAAGGAAGCCTTGTAGGATCATAGACCTAGAGCTAGAACTGATCTTTAGATTGGCCATGATCTTTTAAAAGGGTTTCTAACTGGAAATGTTGAAGGCTGTCCCCAGTGAACAGATTGAGGCATTGAGGCCCAGCGAAATATAATGTCATGGTCAGATTCATGCAACAGGTTTGGAAATGGATAGAAGGGAAAACTTCCCTGAGTGCCCACTCTTATTAGAGCAGAAAGGCAGTCAGTCAGACCTTGAACTCATGGGTTAGCTAAGAGATCACTGTAAGTCCGATACCTGCATTTGACAAATGAGAAAACTGGTGTCAAGCCAGGAGCATTTGTAAAATGTTTGCTATATATTGGATATTGTGATTAAAAAGTCAAAAAGTGTCCCTAGCTTCAAGGAGCTCACAAACTAATGGAAGAGACAACATGTAAAAACCTATATACAAACAAGATATATAGACAGGATAACTTGGAGTCCAGAGAGGTCAGGGAAGACCAGCCCAGGATCTGAAAATAGTAAGCAGCAGATCTGAGTTAAAAACCTGGTTCCCCAAAGACCAGAGTCCAGAGTTCTTTATTTCCCCGAGAGGGCCAGCTAAGAGTTTTCATGGAATCAAAGGAACAAGGCCCAAGGTTAGAGTCTTATTCAAACTCTGTAATGATGAGGGAGGGATTGGGTTCTCCTTACAAGGGAAGCCTCTACTTAAAAAGTGAGCCCTGACATTATCTCAAACTAAACATGTCCCTGGTTGGAGGTAGAACACCTTGGAATTTCCATGACCCAATTAGCAACTTTAAAATGTTTGATTCTAGCTCTAAATAAAAATATTCTCTTTTTCCTCCTCTTTCTCTTCCCACGCTCCTTGATAGCATATGATTAAAGCCTCCTACCTAAGTATGTAGACTTTGGGGGTAGGGAGCTAGCTAAACCCTAGTTTAGCAATAGACAGGCAGAAAGAAGAAAAGAAAAGAAAGGGAGAAGAAAAGGGAGAGGGAGAGAGAGAGAGAGGGGGGGGGGTGATAGATTATTTTAAGAGTCTGTTATGTGAAAATTGGGATTTGTAAATATAGAGATAGGAAAAACTGGGATTATAAATATAGGAATTATGACAGTTTACTCTTCAACAGCTTAAAAATTAGTAGGGGAAGGCCATGTGTAAAGGAAAGGGTTGAGGGGGGAGGATATGGCCATCAACAAGAAGGAGAAGGAGACCAGAGAAAGAGAAGAAACAGCAAGAATCCTTTCTAAAATGGTATTGGGGGGGGGGTTTCCAACAAAAATAAAAAGGCTTTAGGGTAAAAGGTTCTCTAGGCTCAGGGACCTAGAGATGCAAGATGACTATGCCCCTTTTTCACCTTTTTCTTAATTCAATTTCTTAATTTTAAAAAAGTGGAAAGGTTGTAGTGATTTCTTCCACTGTACAATACATTCCTTTGCATAAAACTAGAAAGAATCAGTTCCTCTGTGCAAAACTGAAATGGCATAAATCCATCAGGTGCTAGATGTAGAAAAGGAATCTATCTTACAAGGCATTTATTAAATGAACACTGTGTGCCAGGAACTGTGCTAAGCCTGAAAGGTACCAAGACAAAAAAGGCAACATGTCCTCTCCTCAAAGAGTTTATGCTCTGTTGTTCAGTCAACACACATGCACAGCCTATTAAATAAATACAGAATTTAGAAAGAAGGAAATGCACAATGATCTGGGAAGTGGGGAACCTACTCTAACCCCATCATTTCATAGTTGAGGAAGATTAGCAAACAGTCCTATAAACCTCCCTCCTTTCTTTCTATCTTTGTGCTTCTGCCTCTGTCCTGATCATTCTCTCTCCCCATGAAATGTCTTCAGTTTTCAGACCTCTGTATCTCTGACACCAAAAACCCTTCTGCCTTTTCATTTAAATGTTTCTTTCACGTGTTCACTGGCCCTTACTCCCTGCACCTACTTGCCACATGATGTCTTTCCTTTTGATTTTTTTCTTCCATAGATCTTTGTCCATTTCTGTTTCTACTTCTCTTTGTGGGTGCTTCTCTCTTTACCCTCTTCTATTTGGGTCTTAACTATTCCCTAGGTATAATGGCTCCTTCAGACCTTCCTTTGAAAAGTTGCTTTTTAATTTGATTACACATCCAAATGGAATCCCATAGATCAGCCTTAAAAGTAGCACGTATATTTCCACATACAAATAAGCTATTTCATTCATTTTCTTTCCCTATTTCTATTTTTTGAATATTTCACCAGTCTTCAATACAAACATGACTGACAGCACTTTGAGTATTATCCTCAAGCCCTCTCTAAAGCCCTGGCTGTTTCCTTCTTCCCAGTTTCCAGGCCTGAGGGCAAGATTGTTTTGACTTCTCAGTTTCCAGCTGGGTTATCTTGCCTTTTCTAGGATTCTTTTAACCCAAATGCTATTCAGCATCTGGCGCAAGGCCAAGGGGTCAATGGGAAAAAGAGGCATGGCAGGTGCAAATTACACTGTGACTTATGGTAAGCTACAGCCCTCTCCAGAAAAGGCTTTCCCTTCTTTTATGCTCCCCAAGCAAAAGCAGATCCTTCTCAATGACCAATTGGCAGAAAGATCTCTCCAGAGTTTTCCCCTGACCCAGCCTCAAGGACTTTGCTGAATAGATTCTGGTTTGCTGAGAACAGCTCTGCCTTTCTGTGGGAGCATAAGAGCAAGTGTGGAGATACCATCCTTTGGGTTGGGTTCTCTAGCATCAGGAGATGCTCATCATCTGAGCACTAGGTGAATTTAGCCTGGATGTATAGATGATTTAGTAATGTTGCTCTGTTCTCTTTTAGGCATCGAATCTCCAAATCAAAGTTCAGGTGAGTGAGATACATTTCTGCTTTTCTCTCTTCCATTCTCCCATGCCTCCCATCCCTTATTTGCATCTTCCAAATGGCCCAAGGCACTGGGGTGGGGGGGAATGGCTGCCCTAGGGGATGGCTTCTTTCTTCTTGTGTACTGGCCAAGCCAAGACTTGGAAAGTCAAGAGAAGCCACTGAATCAAGTCAAATTCACTGAAATGTCCAAATAACTCATTGCTGATGTCAGTGACATCCCAGTAGAGCAATGAAGTTGGAGAAATAGGGAACAAAGACAAATCATTGTTGGGCCAGCTTTATAGATAGACATTATTGATTTGTTACAATTGGTTTTTATTGCTGGTATTGCTACTATTGAGTCTATTTCATTGAATTCTAGTGGGCAGGGACCTTAGAGGTCATCCAACCTGATCTCATAATTAGAGAAGTGACTTTTCCAAGGTCATACTCCTCGTAAGTCACCCTGCCAGGATCAAAATTGGAGCCCTGGTCTTCTGACTCCAAAATCAGTGCCCTTTCAAAATCAATATATTATTAGCTCCATACCGATTAAATTCCTGTGGGGAGATGGGTGATGTGAAACACAGATAGGATGCCTCAAAGATTGAACATAGAAATTAATAATTCTATAGAAATTCCATGGCTAAAGAGTCCATCTGCCCCCAAGGGACATCAGGACCTTTTGGCCAGGAACTTGTGAAGTAGCCTATACTTTCTGCCCTTTGGAATATAGGAAGTTAAAGCAGCCTTGCTATCCCTGTGCCTCTAGGGAGAATTCCCTCCTGCTGGAACAAATCTGTTTCCCTGTTAGCATGAGGGGAACAAGAATAACAAGCAAAATTCCCCTCTGTTTTACCATGTCATTTCCATATCCTGCATGCATATGAAAACATACACATATTCACACATACAAATAAATTATGACATTTATTATACAGTAGAAGGTGTTGCCAGGAAACCCGTTGCTAGGCAAGCTATATTTTTGTAAGTGTAGGAGGTGTGTAATTAGCTTCCAAACACCTTCTCTGGTTAGTGATTACTCCCTTATTCCAGCCCAAATGAGCGTGACATTCATGAATGGCTCTATGCAAGAATAGCCAGATAGGGGACCACCCTATTTATTGGCAACCTTATCTGGTAGAAACAGTTCTGAAGGTCTGGGTTCAAATCCTCTAGCTAATGCCAGTCACCAGTGTATCCTTAGACAAATTCCTTCATCTCCCTGGGCTTTGGTGTCCTCATCTCTAAAATGAAGGGGTTGGATTAGATGGTCTCTGAGGGCCCTTCCAGGATCTTTCCATCCAGGCATCTGGAAGAGGGATGAAAATGAGTCTCTAAGGCTACTTACAACAAGGACAACTGATCTTCACCCTCAGGCTTGGAGAAAGTGTGAAAAACAAACCCAGGCTTCTGAAGAGCCATCAACAATGACTCTTTCAGGCTTCAAAGGACCTGGGAGAGGTCTACATAGGAATTTTACATCTGGGAAACTCCAGAAGCCTCAGGCCATCAAAACCACCATATTGCTCTATTCCTTTGTCCCTCTGAAATGCAGACTCCTTTGTCCAGGGAATTTCAGGTACCCCGAAATGTGTATTTTTGAAAGTCTTGATTACTTTCATTGTACATGCAAAAGGCATCCTCCAAGGTCTGTCTATCTACAATTCATTTATCTGGGGCCAGCATCCCATTTGGCCAGCACTTCCCAATAGTGTGCAGGTCAGGGAATAAATCAATAGATTGGATGTTGGACACTCCTAAAGGAGCCCTAGGTCTATGGCAGAAGGGGCACTTTTCCAAAGACATGCCAAAATAGCAGTAAATCTAATTTGTATCTTGTATTTGTGTGCTGCTGTTGTGGGGGTGAAGAGGTGCACCCCTTGGGTTCAGGATGGATGCCTTTTTGCAAGAATGCAAGACTCCAAAACTTAAAAATAAAAAGAGAAATTTATTAATTTAGAAAGTAATATTGAGAATGGCCAGGAGGATGGAACAGGTGGAACAGCAAGATGGAAGGCTGCTCCCTGGGAGGACAGCATAAATGGAAAAGCTGTCCCCCAGAAAACATCAGTTCTGGGGATTTTATACTCTTTACAACAGATGCTATGTCACAGTGTGAACAGGACTCTAGAGTGGTAAACCCTCAGGCATTCAGTCAGGAGTTTGGTTATCTGACTGGGGTCTGCCTGGAGACATAGGGAATGACCCTCATAAAAGATTATTTAGTTTTAGGGAACAGACAGATGTCTGAGGTACAGCCCCATAGATAGAATCGAGGTGTAGCTTAGAGGTGCATCTCTCTGTCCATCTTAAATCTAAAGGAGGATCAAAGGAGGACAATCATGTCAGGGTCCTATAGGGGTCATTAGATGTTTTGGGTTAGGAGTCACGAGGATGTAAGGGAGCAAAGGAATTTTCCTGATAATAGTTTGCCTGAGTTTCTGGGGGTACAATGCCCATGTCACTGCCTTGCAGTTTGCAAAAAAATCTTTCAATACTCCTTTGATCTAATTTGAGACTAAAAGAACAGGATAGTGGAATTGGAGTCAGAGGATCTGGGTTTCAATCCTGTATGGCTAAATACTACCTATATGACCTTGTTGCATCACTTTTCTGGGTTAATGCTTCTCATCTTCCCCAAAACACAGAAGCTCAAGGAAGTCAGAACAAAAATATTCACTGTGTTCAGCTGCCCTCATTAATGTGCCCATGCTTCCATTCTCCTGTATCCTCCCCTTGTCCTCCCACGTTTTGCCCTTCAGTAGAAGTATCACATTTTGTCAGGAGGTTTCTGGAGAAAAGATAGAACCAAGACAAGACTCTGTCCTAGACAAGTGTTGAAGACTATGTACCCCTTCAACATCAATGAAAGACAAGAATTCTTGATAAAATGTTTTTCTACGTTGTTATGGTATGTGGCCACAAAGATGTTTTGACTTTGACCTTTGGGTCTTCTTTATAAAATGTGCAATTTTATTGATCAGAAATTAAATCAAAATTAATGTCAATGTGCTGTGAAAAATAGGATTTCATAGCCTTTAAAAATAATTATGAGAAGCAGCATGGCATACAGGGCCAGCCTTGAAAAATCTGAAAAGAAAGAAGGAAGCAAACATTTATTAAGCATCTACTATATGCCAAGGAACTGTCCTAAGTATTTTAAAATATTATCTCATTTGATCCTTATAATAACTCTAAGAGGTAGATGCTATTGTTAACCTCAAGTTAAAGTTGAGGAAACTGAGGCAAACAGGTTAAATGACTTGCCCAGGGTCTAGGTTTGACACAAAGGGAAAAAATGGAAGCAGTCTATTGCTTCCCCATAGCCAATCATAGACTCATAAAACTTTCAGGTCAGACAAAACCTTAGAAATCAGACTACTTCATTTATGCATTCAAATGAGATGGATCTTCTGAGCCTCAAATGGAAAAGTTCCTAATTTTTCATTCCCTATTCCCACTTCATCCATTCATCCCCCAAACCTTCTACCTCTTCTTTTCCCATTCTCCAGTCGCTATTGGCGCCGATGGAACCGGTTCTGCAGAAGGAAGTGCCGGGCAGCAGTCAAATCCAATGTTTTCTACTGGCTTGTTATTTTCCTTGTGTTCCTCAACACCCTTACCATTGCCTCAGAACACTACAACCAGCCCCACTGGCTCACAGAAGTCCAAGGTGAGGGGCATCTCCAGCCTTGGTTCCTACCTCTCTTTGTTCTCCTCACCTGAAACCCAAATGGATGGGAAGTCCCCTGTAGACAGAGGCTTAATGGGGAGCTGGCCAACAGAACAGAAGACATACTCCAGGACCAGAGCTGTCATAAAATTCAAGAAATACTTTATAAATAAGCCCTCCTGACCAGGATAGGCCCATACCATCTGCCAGCCCCCAGATACTGCTTGTTATATCCAGGTGATAGGAGGCAAGGTCCTTCGGGGAACCTACTTGCCAAGGGGAATTTTCAGAGCTATGCAACTGTACTCACCACAAAGGACATCTGTTAACCAGAAAAACTGGACAGGGGAGGAGGGGGAGAGGAAAGGAAGGGAGAGGTAGGACAAGAAAATAAAAGAGAGTTTCCCTCTGGTCACCCAAACAAAGAACTCTAATAAACCATTTCTTCCTAAGTGGAAATACTATGAGGTACAAGAGAGAATGGGATCTGATTTGATTGTTTCTCTAGACTAGAGATATAATCAAGAAAAAGGGACATAACCAGAAGGGCCACATTGATTATGAGAATAACCCATCAAGGCTGGCACATACTAGGTATTCGTGAATGTTTGTTTTTTCTCAGAGCCATAACTAGAAATTCTGGTGGCCAGAGCAACTTTCTTTCAGAGAAGGAGGACACAGATCATAGTCCATTCCAGTTGGGTACAGACATTCCAGAAGAAAGCATGACTCGCTTCCTAGAGAATATGGCTCTAGCCCAGTGGTGTGTTGGCAAATGTTTAATAACCAGTGGTCCAGAAAGGGAAATGTACACATGACACAATTTTAAATTTAATCTGCATTATTAAAATTTCCCATCATTTTCTTAAGTCTAGACAATCAACAAAACAAGAAAGCCTTGGTTCATAGCATTTGCTGGTTTCTGAAACTGTCAATACTCATGCCAAAAATTTAGCAATCAATTTTCTCTAATCAGTTCAAGCTGTCCCTGGCACATGCCTGCTTTAACCCTCTGGTAGCACAGACTCTCCCTGTCCCCCAGCCAGTAAGTCACAGGTCACAGATTCCCCTTGACACCCCAACCAGTAGGAGGCAGGGAAAAGATTGGGAAACAACAATGAAAAAAAGGCAGGTCTTCTGAAGGACTTATGAGAAAGAACACTATCCACATCCAGAGGAAGAACTGTGGGAGTAGAAACACAGAAGAAAAACAACTGATTGATTACATGGGTCAAGGGGATATAGCTGGGGATGTAGACTTTAAGCAAACACCCTAATGCAAATATTAATAATACAGAAATATGTCTTGATCAATGGCACAGTAAAACCCAGTGGGATTGCTCATTGGCTATGGGAGGGGGATGGGAGGAGAGAAGGGAAAGAACATAAATCATGTAACCATGGGGAAATATTCTAAATTAATTAATTAAATAAACTTGAAAAAAAGGACAAAAAGAAAAAAGACAGCTCTTGGGAAGCCTTCATGGATAGTGCCACATGGCATGGTGCCAATGGAGACCTATGAAACAAGGGAACAAAGGACTGGAGAGTCACTGCAGAGAGAAAGCATACCTACCCTTCTTTTGGATGTTGAATCTTTAAAGTTCAGGTTGTGTCACCATAATTATAAGACTGGCTCATCTGCCTTCCCTTGACTGACTCATGAGCATCACAGTGAGAGTCCTCCGTCTCATAATCACCAATTTCTTCAATATCACAACCCCAAAATGCATTGATAAAGTGCCTCCTTTAGAATGGTACCAAACTAGGTGCTGTACCCAGAGAGATATAAATATGGCCTCACTTCTTCAGGTGACCAGTGCAATCAAAAACATCCCTCTCCCTTCATTTACACTCAAGGCTTTTTAGTGCTTTGAAGGGATTCCGAGTCCCAAAAATGTTGCAGGGGAAGGGGATCTTTTTTTTTTTAGTTAATAATTTTTCCCTCTTTGCTTTCCCCACCCCCAAATTCCTCCTCTTCTGGATCCTGCCAGACACTGCCAACAAGGCCCTGCTGGCTCTTTTCACTGCAGAGATGCTGCTGAAGATGTACAGCCTTGGCCTCCAGGCCTATTTTGTGTCTCTGTTCAACCGCTTTGACTGCTTCATCGTGTGTGGAGGAATCCTGGAGACCATCCTGGTAGAGACCAAGATCATGTCCCCCCTGGGGATCTCCGTGTTGAGATGTGTCCGGCTGTTGAGGATATTTAAAATCACAAGGTACTGAACCACCCATTGCTCTGGGAGATAGAAACTGTAGAGGAAGTCCCTCCATGGAGGGATGTTGGTTGGGTAGGAAAGAAAGACCTGGGGGGGGGGGGGCGCTGCATTATGGGTTATGCAAAATGGAAGGGGTAGAGAATTGAAAAAGATGACCTTAAACCTTCCATTCCATTGTCTGTCTATTCTCTCTCACTCTAAGAACTTTAGTATGACAACTTTATCATCCCTGATGCATTAGGACTAATCAACACATAATTTCACACAGAAGATCCTCAAAACATATGGAGAGGGGGGCAGCTGGGCGGCTCAGTGGATGGAGAGCCAGGCCCAGAGATGAGAAGTCCTGGTTTCAAATGTTGCCTCAGACACTTCCCAGCTGTGTGACCCTGGGCAAGTCACTTCACCCCCATTGCCTAGCCCTTACCACTCCTCTGCCTTGGAACCAATACATAGTATCAATTCTAAGACAGAAAGTAGGGGTATTTTTAATTAATTTTTTAAAAAGAAACAATTAAGAGATGATACAAGACAATTCTAATTAAGTACCAATATGTGTGGTATAGACAGTAACTACTATGGAAGATTAGGAAGGGAAAACCACAAAGGAAGAGGGAGTGAGAAGGGAGAAGGGAGGAGGAGAAGAAGTGAGCTGAAGCTAGGTCTTGAAGGACAGGCAGGTTTTGAGTCAGCTTAAACTTCATACTCCTAAGAAACAATAGTCGAATATAAATAATACCTTTTCTGGAGTACTGAGTATTAAACTCATAAAGTCAGAACCTTATAGCTGGAAAATTCTTAGAGATGATCTAACTAATCCAACCTCTTCATTTTATAGGTGAGGAAACTAAGGTTTAAAGAACCAGCCTGAATTGCCCAAGATCACAGTTGGTCAGTGATAGAGTTGGGGTCTTCATCCAGGTCTCTTGTCTATTAGTTCAAGGCTCTTGTCACTACATTATGATCTGACTAGTTTGAGGTCCCTGGCAACCAAGTTATCAGAATAAGGAAGGTGACCACTTAGCTCTACTCAGTCCTAGTCATCTGGAGAATTGGGTTCAGTCTTAGCCCCCATGTCTTCAAAAAGATGTTGACAAAAATTGGAACATGTCATGAGGAGAAAACAACCAGGACTAGAGGATATCTGAAGGACCAAGGATGGTTTATCTTGGAGAAGAAAAAACTATGATATCACTCCAAATATGGGAAATAGTGACATATGGAAAAAAGAAAGGGTTCTTTCTGTTTGACCACAAAGGGCATGACTAAACTAGCTGTTAGAAGCTGTGAGGAACCAGGCTTTGTGTCAATATAAGCAAACATCTACTAACAATTAGAACTATCCAAAAATTAAATAGGTTTTCTTGGAGAACAAAGTCTTCAGTTGAAGGGTGAATGACAGGGATATTGTAGACAGGATTCATGTTTTGAGGAGGGTCTGGACTAAATTGCAATTCTCTGGTCCTATGATCCTAAAACTAAAATATCAAAGAGCAAGGTGAATGGTAAGGATTGAACTGTTGTGAAAGAGAATATGCAAGGCAGTGTGGCACAGCAGAAAGAATATTGGTTCTCCAGTCCGAAGACCTGGTATCAAATAGTACACATTCTTCAATTCACTGCTTCGGTTAGGCAAATCACTTAACCTCTCTCAGACTTACTTTGTAAAATGAGATCCCTTCCACTTCAAAATCTGTGAGCTTGTTGATTTCTTTTTAATCCAATGACTTAGAACACTAGCTGACTTGGAGAGCAAGGCAAGCAACTATTGAACTGGTCTTCTCCAAACCAACTGGTTTGGGGAATTTTTGTTCTTTAATTTATTGATATCTTTTGTTCTGAGTCAATAGTTAATTTCCAACAAACATCCAAACTAACCCCCTTTTTATGTACATCAATTAAAAAATAGATGATCACTTATGAACAAAAGAGAAGATATTCTTTCACTTTGGCAGTCTAGTTCTACAGTTAAGCATTGTATTTGACTAGAGTTTTATTGCTTCTTCATAATGACTTTATTTACTGTAGTCATTGTGTATATTGTTCTTCTGCTTTCTTCAACTTGTGTAATTTCACACCCATCTTTTGTGTTTTCATAAATCTTCACATTCTTCATTCTTTATGGAGTAATAATATCTCTTTACATTCATGTTATAATTTATTCAGTCATTCCTCAGCCATTAGACATATATTTTGTGCTCAGCTTTTTGTTATCAGAAACAAAACCCTTATGAATATTTTTATACATATGAATTTTTTCTTTTTGTCAACTACTGTCTTGTGATACTGCCTAAATCATATAATATATGGACTATGTGACTTTGGACAAGTCATTTAGATCTTTGAGCTTCAGTTTCTTCCTCTGAGAAATGAAAAATGCTAAATACCCTCCAAACTCACTTTCAGCTATAGATCTGAAAGTGAATTGAAAAGTTCCAGCCAGAGAAAAACAGAATGTTTCTACAGGATAACGATTCAGTTTGACTATGTGTTGTACTACCAGAATTTGAAACACTTTCAAGTCATTTTTAGCAGTCATGTTGCCACCACTTACCTGGTGATAATTTATCCTATTCCAGAATTTCTCTTATTATGTTTTATACATGATTCTTTAGGGATAGTTCTTCATTCATCAAGTAATAACTGATTACCTAATCTATGCAACCATCAGCCTCTTGAGCATCCAAACCAGCTGAAGTAATTTGGTTTCCCAAAAAATTGATGCGTATTTATGATTTCACAAAGGGACAATATATATAGTCCTATTTCCCACTTGCAAGGAGGAACTGAATTGCAAAGGAGTTATCATAGGCATTATTATAGATTTAGAAATGTTGGAGAAGGGAAGGAAAGAAAAAATGAACTTCATCCCTCCCCCTATCCTTCCAGATATGGTACCCTTATATTAATCATAGTAGCTCATATTCCTATGTCACCTTAAGGCTAAAGCACTTTCTTTGCAACAACTCTCTGGGGTTAGTGATGCAAAAAGGATTATCTCCTTTGTACTAATAAGTCTTAGAAAATTGTCTGGGGCATTGAGACCCTTGTCCGAAATCACATAGCCAACATGTCAGAGAAGGGTCTTCAAGCCAGGTCTTCCTGGTTTAAGGTCAACCCCATTCACTCTGCCAGGTGGCCTTACCTCTTAAATAATTATTGAAAGTAAATGTTTTAGACAGTCCCAGAAAAATAAATCTTCCTAGCTTTTTGTCAGCATGATTACATTTAGCATTTTTTCTCCTATTAATCACCAATTTATCTATTTTCATATTAAAATAATGGCCTTAAAGCCATAAAAAAAAACTCTTTTTAAGAAAACCTAGAACTTTCATAAACCTCCCTCCTTGGGAAGGGTTTGTTTTCAGTGCAGATAGTTATTTTATAGCCTTATGAAGCTATTAAAAAGGTCATTTCCTGATCCCACAGACCCTCCAGGAATTGGCATATTGATGGGAAAGGACATTGAAAGAAACCCGAGCTCAAATATCTCCTCTTTAAAATATATGTGTATTTATGTGTATATGTATATTATATATATGCATATAGATGTACATATGTATAGAGGTTTAGCTATAAATATACATGTGTGTATGTGTATAAGAATATAGATGGTCCCAAAAATCTTAGTGCTATTTTAGCTTTAATACTATAAAATTGCTCTGAGACTACTAAAAACCTCTATTTATTCCATTTTTCTTTTCTTTTCTATAATTATGTATTTTAAACAGAACATGTGATTTTATCTTTGTAAGGGATATCCTATAAGGAAAAAACCTTTACCAATGCACAGTACAATTGAATGCCTTGCCCAGGATCACACAGATTCTATGTGTCAGAAACAAGACTTAAAACCAGATCTTTCTGACTTGCAGGCCAGCTGTCTGTCCAGTATGCCAGGGTGCCTCATATGATGCCCAGTCAAGTAGGGCTCTGTTGGAAATTCCTTGTTTTATTAAACATACCTTTTTTCACTTCATGGCAAATATAGAGAGTGTTAAATCTATTCAAGACAATATAACAGTAGCTAGGAAGTAGGCTCCTCTTTTCCAAGAGTATCTGATTTTCGATACACATTGATCTTTAAGAATTATTTAAGAGTCAAAAGTCTACAAAACTAAAAGTTTTCCTGAACCCAGGAGGAAAAAGGAATCAGTCATTCTTTTGAGATAGAACCAATTTGTGTAAACCTTTGGAGATTTGTCCCAGGAGTATTGGATAACTAAAGAGTACTCAGTGCTTCATCTAAAATGTAACTCTCTATCTTGGGACATTATTTCCCACAAAAAGGACTCCAACTATTGGCTCAAACAGACCAGGTCCAATCACAAAGGAGCCTGGCCTCTATAGAATGGCTTCTCTTCTATCAGCTGGCTTATTATGCCTCTACTCTAGAGTTCCAGGGAAGATCTCTCAAATAAAGCTTTGGAAATGGCTTGTATCTAAGAAGGATTAACAGAATCCCTTCTAGAAAAGAGATCCAATGTATCAAATAGATATCGAGTATAGGACAGCTATTTATTTCCTCTATCACAAAAGAAACATTTAAAACACAAAATGTACATAATTATACGTTAACACTTAAAACATTATAACCCATTACTTATATTCTTCCAGAGAGTAAAAACAACTTTGTGGGACTGTGGAACAGATATTCACTTTCACCTCAAAACTCTCTGCCTGACAGGTATATGATCTCCTAGTGAGTCAGAGCTTGACTTTCTTAGTCCTTTAATTTTGTAGCATCCTCCTTAGTCCTTTCACAGTGCAAGTGCTTTCTCCCGATAGTGGTTTATTTTCTCATCTGAGTAGTAATGTAGTTGTACAAAACACCTCTCAATAAGCCACTGGCACTGGCTTAGGCAATCCCAACCTCTGAAACTCAAGAGATAACCAGTAAGACTGGAAAACCTCCATCTCCCAGGACTGCTGGGCTCACAGAAAGAAAAACCAAAGAGAAAACTAGGGATTTGAGGTCTCGGGCTCATCTAGGTAAGCACATGTTTCACTGCCATGGGCATATGGCCATCATAGATGCTATGGGGTAAAGAGAGACAAATCCCTTCTCCCCCTACCTGCTTTCTGGAGATTCAAGGAAAGTCCCAAGAAATATCCTTGAGGAAAAAAGAAACAGAGAGACAAAGACATAGAGGGATGGAAGAGGAGGGAGCAAACTTTTGTCCTCTCCTTATTTAGCCTACTGGTGGGACTTCTTTTCTTGGGTGAGCCTCCAATAATTTTTATTATTTACTCCCCCACACAGCAACCCCACCTTCCCATCCCTTCCAGGAGAACATAAGCTCCTCAAGGAAAGAGGACTATTTTTTTGTTTGTCTTTGTTTTAGTGACTCTGTGACCCCATGGACCATAGCATGCCAAGCCTTTCTATTCTCTACTTTCTCCTTGAAGTCTTCCAAACTCATATCCATTGTTTCCATGACACTATCTGTCCATCTCATTCTCTTCCACCCCCTTTTCTTTTTGCCTTCAATCTTTCCCAATACATAATAGGTGCATAATCATTGTGGAATTGAAACAGGAGTAGGGTGCACTAGGAACATCCCTACTAAATATTTCTCCTTCTCAAAAATTTCCAGTATAAAAGATTATTTTCTCCTTCTTAGAAATATATCTCAGTGTCAGACAATCCTTACAGCCAGGAAATACTTCCTAAATGTTTCACCAGTCCCTTCCTGTTGCAATTTAATTCACTTCTCTGTTCTAATAAAAGAACTATTATGCAAGCTCATGAAATATTCCTTTATATACTTAAAGATCTGAGTCTTTTTCCTGAATTCTCTCCCCTGGACCCTAATTTAGTTGATATTTACTGAACAATCATAAGCCATGTGGTGCTATGGAGTGGAAAATTATAGAATATGGAAAAGTTCCTGTCCTCATTGGCACATGATAGCCATAATGCATGCTTGCCAATGACAAATATATGTCTACTTATAATGATGTAAAGGGAAAGAACTTTGGGTACTCTGGCTAAATTGGATCCAATGTTATTTATATCCGGCTACCCCAGAAACCACCAATTTTGTTTCCCTTTACTGATAAGTCTCTGATGTCAGAGGTTGTCTGTCGCCTCTCACTCTCCTCTTGTTGTACCCATGAACTAAATTAAGCCTGGTATGGCATGGGAGGAAAAAACCAACTTGATTTTAATTCTAACTCAACATTGTTTTAGCCTCAAAGTAGAAGAAAGTCTCCTGAACTATCTTTGTAGGGAGACTAGTAACTAGGATGAAGCAACTGACACTTTGACCCAGTCAGTGGAGTGATTCCTCTCCACTGCAGATGTCCAGCTTTGCAGCCTTGAAAGATGTGGCATAACCCTTGAGGGTTCCAACTCTTCTCTATGGCCTGCTTTCTACCTCTTTCCTCCTCTTCCTCCTCTTCCTCCTCTCAGGAGTTGGTGGAGGTGAAGTCATTTGGCGGTAGCTCATAAGCTAGGATTGCTTTCTCTGAGAAGTGGACCATTCTCTCTCGCCCTCTGACTGCACCTTCCTAAGATAATCTTCCTCATTCCCTTCCCCCAACAGAATTTACCTCAAATGACAGAATTCTTAGTTATGGGTCTGGCAGGGAGCCTCTACTTTCCTCTTTTTTGATTCAGAAGGCAATCTCCTTAAAGGTAGACAATTTTTCTAGTTTCCTTTTTTTCTATTTCCTTGCCAGCATTTATCTATGCATGCTGTTTCCATTATTAAAAAAGAGATCATATCTATATAGTGTATATATTCAAGAGAAGGGATAGAAATTAATCTTGATTTTCATCATATGGCAAGTAGAGGTGTTAATGTTAAGGGCAAAGCTGAGATCAGTAGTACTTGAAGTACAAGTCATTTTAGTAATACGCATTTATTTTACAACTAAAATGGCCTACTAGCTATTTCTTGAACTTAACATTCTTGTCTCACCTCTGTGCACTCATCCAAGGTATGCCCTGTGCCTCATCTTACCTGTCAGAGCCCTCCTCTTTTGTCAAGGCTCTCAAGCCTGTTCCCTCATGAAGCCTTTCCTTGTTCAGTTGTCAATGCTCCCTACTACCTTAATCTTCTTTTATTCTCCTTTATACTTTTTTATACTTTATACTCCTTTATGTATATTTGTCGTCTATATACTCCTTTTATATTTTCTACTCCTTTACACTATTTTCCTTTATACTTATGGATCAGATGAGCAAAATATAAGTTCTTTATATTCAAGGACAGTCTTCCTTGTGTCTTTGTATCTCCAAGTACCTAATTAATGTTGACCAAGTTGAATTGAACATACTCCCACCTAGAAATAATATTCCTTACAAGAAAGTTTAAACTTTATGGATGATCACTGTGTGCTGAGAAGAAGAGTACCTAATGAATAGAGAACCAATCTCAGAAAAAGGATGACTCGGGTCAATGCCTCCTTCCCTCTGACACATACTGCTCCTATGATCCTGGAAGAGTCTCTCTGTTCACTCTGAGACAATAATTTGCAGGAAATGTGCCAACCTGCATCAGTAGAGGGAATTTCCTCGTATGAGAGTACCTTGTACCAATGAAATCACAGCCCCAGTCTTCCTCCCCACCCCCAGTTGTGCACTTTAAAATATGGTTGGAGCATATTTGTATGACTAGATCTCACATTTACTTCTGATGATATAAATGGATTTAGGAGGGTAGGAAAAATTGCTAACCTTTGCATAATGCAAGAATATAAGTGGCATGGAAGTGGAAACAAGATAAGCAGAGAAGTCGAAAATTAGTCACAGTCCTTGCTGAAATAAGAAGGAGAAAAAGGAAATGAAGTTTGTAAAGGCTGATGCCACCATTCATGGGATCATTAATTATTTCAAGCTAATGCAGTGATCTCTCTGACATATAAAGATTAAAGGTTCCTGGCCCTGAGCTATTTGAGGTATATACAGTTATAACTAAATGAAAATTCCAACCCAGAGAAGACTTGGGTCACTTTGTATTTCAGGAGAGAAGAAAGAAGCCCCTGGGCCCCAAAGGAAAGTAAGTGAAAAGTCTGAAATCCAGCAACAGACGTACCCAAGGGGAAAGTAGCACTCAAAGATAAAAGCCTCCACAAACAGATGGTGACTTGAAACAAGAGAGGCAGAGAAAGAGAATACATAACAGAAGAGGTCAAGAAGAGGAGTGGTGAAGAGAAATATGGAAGGACTATGGGGACAAGAAAAAGGGAAATAGAAGAGGGAAGTTAAGAGCTTCTTAAAATGAGAAAGTTGAGTCGGTAAACAGGTCCCCAATGACTGATATTTTCAAGTAAAGTATGAAATGTGAAAAAAAAAATGTCAGGATTTGAGGTCAGGGAGAGAGACATGAGCACAAAGGTATGTTTTGATATATTAAATGCTAATACATAAAGAAACTAGGAAATGTCCTAATTTAAAGGGAACCCCACAGGTAAATGAGGCAGCTTGTTAGCATCTGAAGCCTTTAAAGGGCTGAAAGCTCCAATTCCAATTTATTGTATTCTCATTAGTTGAGCAGTAATTGCTAGAGATTTCCAGGAATTTTGAAGTACTCTTGTATTTGTTCCTGTTACCAAGCACTTTGGCTAGATGCCAATTCTTACCGCAGAATTCTCATTTTTCCTCTCCTATCATTCTTCTTCTTATATCAGAAAGAAACCTTCATTGGGTACTAAGGTGCATTTAATATCGTAAAAGAAAAGAAATCTATACTGTGTGTTTTAGGCACAAATTTATCAGAGACAAATTTATTAACAAGTTAATTAATAAAGTAAATCAATATCTCTGCTTAGAGAGAAAATCCAAAGTGGTAGGGATCCTTCCCATCGTTAAAAACCCCTCTGCCCAAACTATTTTATAGTATATAGTATAGTATATATTATATAATTCATAAGGGTTCATGAACAAAGTCAAAATCCTATAATCAATATTAAATAGGAGGACAAAGTCTAGGAACAATATTCACAACTCTCATACATCCTGGAGAATCAATTTCCTAGAACCATTCTGTCCCTCTTGAACTACTCCCTCTAAGGATTCTCTTATTTCTTAGCCAAAGGAGAATTCAAGAGATGCTTTTCTTAAATCACTAAAAGCTTCTTCCTTCTCCTGGTTTGATCATCACCCTAATCACTTTATGAAGGACTCTTTCCTGAGCTGATCAGGTTTCTCCTTTCAATAACCGGTTAGACCTTCAGTACAAATAATGTAAAAATATTTCACTGAATGACATTGTTTAGGACTTGATAGTTAAAGAAAGATAGATAAGGGATTTCTCGATCAGATTAGACCAAGGTCTTTAAAAAACCGAAAGATTATTCTAACATTATTTTGTTAATTTTTTAACCCTTCCTTTCCATCTTAGACTCAATATACTGTGTATTGGTTCTAAGACAGAAGAGCAGTAAGAGTTAGGCAAATGGGGGGTTAAGTGACTGGCAACAAGGTCACACAGCTAGGAAGATTCAGAGGCCACATTTGAACCCAGGATCTCCCATCTCTGGGTCTGGCTCTCAGTCTACTGAGCTGTTCCCTTTTTTTGTTGTTAATTTTTTCCAATATTATTTTGTAATGTATAATTTAAATAGGGAATGGGGGAGGGAAGGGTCTTTAATATTCTTCCATAAATGCCTTCTTATTAAGCTCTTTTCAATACAATTTAACAAACATTTGAAAAGATATAGGCTATTGTGTTAGATTATTGTTATTCTCGGTTATTCAGTGCTTCAACTATGACAGATTCTTCATGACCTCATTTGGCGTTTTCTTGGCAAAGATATAGAATTAGTTTGTCATTTCCTTCTCTAGTTCATTTTGCAGATGAGGAAACTGAGGCAAACAGCATTAAGTGGCTTGCCCAGAGTCACACAGCTTGTAAATATCAAGACAAATCTTCCTAACTTTTGTCTTCATCCTCTATCCACTGTACTATGTAGCTTTATAATAGAAATATAAAGGCAAAAAGCATGAAACAATGGCTGTCCTTAAAGAGACCACATGTTCTTGGGAGATCCAACATGTAAACCGATATCCACAGAGCAAGAACACACTAACTGGAGAAGAATAACAAATAAAGCTAGAAGGATAATTCATATAATGAATGTGAAAGTACCTGGGATATTATGAGGATATAAATATTGTATATTTTATGTAATAATATATATATATAATTTCTCAAATTAATATCTTCATGATAATTATGCAGTCAAGTTGTGATTATTACTATTTTACTCTTAAATAATAATTACAATTGTTCTATGACCCAGAATCCCAACACAGATCAGATTCAATTTGGGAGGTATTACAGTCCATTTCTTGGCTTGTAGACACGCTCAAAATTTCCCCAGGAAATGTCAAATATATCCAGTATCCAAAGAAGGGTCAGTTCTGGCTTTGCTTCTCACATCATTACTCTGTCCTTTGCTGCTCTGACTCCTGCTTGATTCAGGGTCTCAGTATATAGTCCAGGAGCTCTTCCCCTTCTCTCTTAGAGTTTTGATCAAGGTGGCCCTCCAGGGCCAGGGGTTAGTTATGACATTCCATTCAGGAAATTCCTTTGCCCCCCCTTCCACAGTATTTCTGAATACAAAAGATTACCTGAGAGAAAGGCATGGATAAGCAGGTCTCTCTCTACCAAGCCCAGTGACCCAAGTCCACTCTCTCTTAACATTTATAAGTTACCCCTTTAGCAAAGAGAATATGAAAGTTCTGGAACTTCTGAAGGTTGTCCAAAGTTAATAACATTCACCAAAAGGTAGGATCAGGGTTGGAACAGCACTAGAGAGAAGGGAGAAAGAGCATCAATATATGAAAATGGGAATCAGGAAGATTTTCTGCAATTAAATTGGAAATTGTTACCCTGTGTGGGGTCTACCTCAAAGGTGTGCATCTATGCCTTTAGAAGATTCCTTCAACTGATCATACTGTGAAGATGGAATCTCTTCACTGGGATGGGTGAAGAAGGATAGGATCCAACCAATAGCATCCAAAGAGTGCCAAGTCCCAAAGCCTGACTTTTCTTACCTAAATGCTATTGCTCTGTCCCCTGGTTACTATGTAGTAATTTTTTTAAACTTTTATCTGCTGTCAGATAAAAACTAAGTATCATTTCCAAGGAAGAAGAGCAGTAAGGGCTAGGCAATGGGGGGGGGGAGGGAGGTGTCACACAGCTAGGAATATCTGAGGACACATTTGAACCCAGGACCTCCTGTCTCCAGGTCTGGCTCTTTATTCATTGAGCCACCTAGCTACCCTTAATTTACAGTATTTCAACAGCTCTATATCCCAATGTTTCATTTAAGAGCTGTTGTTATATTCCTTAATCCTTCTCCCAGCCAGAACTGGCCAATCTCTGTCCAACAAAGTGAGAGAAACCTCACTTGAAACCAAGCTATTACTTGGTTTTTAAGCAGGCTGAAGACCATCACCTCTTCTTCTCTCCTCTTAAAAAGTAAGAAATGCAGGTCACCCTCCAGGGCCACCAACCACCGGCATGACTGCCCTCCAGGGAAGCTGCCCTTGCCTGTGGTGGTCTCTTTGAGATTCCCAACAAGTTTGTGACCCAACTAGAAGTTACCAACATCAGAATTGTGAGAGAAGCACTTTGTGAATCTTGCGAGTGCTATAAAGAAAGGCAGAGGGATAGATGAAATGACAATAGATTGAGATATTGGGATCAAATAAAGGAGTTTCAGAGGTCATGGACATGGCAATGGTACAGTTTTGGGCAAGAGTATGTCTTTGTGTGTGGCTGAGACAAGATGGAGAAATCAGTCATGTGAAATGAGTAAATTGAGGAACTTTGAGATTAGGGTGTTTGAGGGAGAGTCAGTACACGTGTTGAAGTCCCCACATGTGAAGGCAGGAGTTAAGGAAGAAGAAAAGAACTGAACTCATTAAGGAAAGAAGGAGAGTGTCCTGGAAGCCAATAGACAATAGCTACTAGAATTTGAGTTGGGTGGGAGATATGGACTGAGTGAACCTCAAAGGAAGAGATGTTACTGAGAAATAAGAACTGTTTTTATAAAGTATTATTGTCACCGAGAGTCTGCTTATCTAGTAAGTGGGCATCAAAGTCCAGTGTCCATAATGTAGTGACCAGAACCCTGTGAAGCTATTAATCAGTGATGGAGTAGGTGTTAGTGTCAAGGGACTTAGATTCAAATTCCAGCTCTACTAATTATTGTCTATGTAATAATCTATGCCATTGTCTGCAGCTTCCATCCTAACTCTCAAATCAAACCATAGAGGAATAACCAATTGGCCAATTGGGCCATCAATCAAACTTGGTATGGAATACCATAAAGAGATGGATGTGGTTATGAGAAGATAAGAAGCAATATGCAAAGGAGTAGAAAATATGGACTCTGTCCATAATTACAGACATGGAACTAGGAGAGGTCTTATAAGACAACTAAGCAGTGCCATGTTCAAGTCCAGCCTCAGACACTCACAAGCTGCATGACCCTGGGCAAGTCACTTAACTTTGTTTGACTCCGTTTCCTTATCTATGTGATGAGCTAAAGAAGGAAATGGCAAATCACCCCAGTATCTTTGCCAAGAAACCTCCAAAGGGAGTCACAAGAGTCAAACATGACTGAAACAGAGAACAGCAAAAGTCTAATCCCCATATTTTACTTATACAGGAACAGATATAGAGAAGCAGATAGTGGTTTGCCCAAGGTCACATCATCATTGGAGTTGGGGAATGGAACCCAGTTTCATTGATTTCAAATCTGACCTTTCCCCACCGTCTCTCCAGAAAGCCTGTGATCTCATTGGGAAGTCAATGACACATGAAAAAGACCTGAGAACATTTATGAAACAAGCTACACAATTTTAAAATGCACAAATTAAAACAGTGTAAAGAGCAAACAGAAGCACTGAGAGGATGTGGAAATGAAGGGGGGAAGAAAGCTGGAGGCCCCCAATTGAGCAAGAGGGAAGACAGAAGAGAAAGCTCCATGTTGCGCGCTAGTGTGCATTTGAAATCCAAACTGTTGCCCATCTGTTCCTGTCACTGAATATGGAGCCATGCACTCTGGAGAGAGGTGCCAGGGCTGGCCGAGCAGCTGGGAGGGTTGTAATGAGGACGTTTAACATGTTGTTCATTGAAGCGGCAAAGGCAAATTACCACCTCTAAGTAATGGACAGGGATGGCTTCAGTAGGGGGAGCTAGGCAAACATAATGGATTGAAGAGAGGCAGAAGGTGGGGTGTCTGTGAGGGCAGAGCAGTAGAGCATGAAACAGGGCAGGATATTTTCTAGGCTAAGAAAGAACTCTTTTGCTACAGCTAGACTTTTCATCCTGAGCTGAGCCAGGGATAAGGCACCATTCAAGGAGGTGCTAGGACCCAATGAGGGAGTTCACAGAAATGACTTGGAATCAGACCTCAGGTATTTATTAGATGAATATACCTGGGCAAGTCACTTGATCTCTTTTTGCCTCAGTTTCCCCATCTCTAAAGGGGGGGCTGCATTTGGGACCCTCTAAGGTGCTTTCTAATTCTATTACCCGACAATCCTAATCCAACTCACACCTTCAATTTTTAATTATCAGTCTGGCCATTAATCAATGTTCCAGACAAAAGAAGCTATAGCCCACAACCTAGATAAAAGAGAATACAACGAAAGTCAGTGGTTATTGGGAAATCAGGACTTCTGCATCTCTAGTCTCCATCCCTGACCCCTCACATGTCTTATCCTTCACAGCCCTGCAGTTAATGAGGGTAGAACTTAATCCCCCACCTTGAAAACATAAATATGTCACTTTTTTAAACCTTATCTTAGTAATAACTCTAAGACAGAAGGACAAGGGTTAAGCAAACAGGATTAGGTGACTTGACCAGGGTCACATAGCTAGGGAGTGTCTGAAGTCATATTTGAGCCTAGGTCCTCCTGACTCCGGGCCTGGTTCTCTATCCACTGTGCCACCTAGCTGTCCCAAAATGTCACTCTTTGTAAAAGATTTTTGAGTTTTGTTTCTAGTAGGCATGATAGACTTTTTTTTTCCCAAACCCTTACTTTCTATCTTATAATAGACACTGAGTATGGGTTCCAAGGCAGAAGGGCAGTTAGGACTACGCAATTGGGATTAAGTGACTTGCCCAGGGTCACACAGATAGGAAGTGTCTAAGGACAAATTTGAACCCAGGACCTCTTGTCTCTAGACCTAGCTCTCCATCCACTGAGTCACCCAGCTATCCTGCATCGTAAACTGAAAATACTAAGTCATCCACAATCTCTTGGACTCCAGTGGCCATATTTTTGAGACAACAAGCTGGGCTAATGGATATAATCTACAATCATAGAATATAGATTTTCTTTGTGTAAAGCTTCATGTTCTTTATTAGGATTGATCCAGAGTCTTTGAATTCATTAGCACCATGCTTTACCAACTGCCAAAAGATCAAAGATAGAAAACTATAGGAGACCCTAGAGTTAATCCCCAAGCACACCATTTTGTATATGAGGAAAGTAAGACCAATAGATGTGAAATGACTTGCCTAGAGTCACATAGGAAACAAATGGCGGAGCCAAGATTTGAACCAAGTGCTCGGACTTTAGAACATACCTCTGGTCATTATTCCTTCCTATTTGTTTTCTTCCTCCATTGGAATGTAAGCTCCTTGAGAGCAAGGTCCATCACTCATTTTTGTTTTTATTTTTTAAATATTTGCTTCACTAGCACTTAGCAAAGTTCCTGACCCCTAAGGAGTACTTAATAAATGCTTTTTCATTTATTCCAAATATATTTCCCTCACACTTTTTCCTCACGTCCCAGAGATGAATGGAAAGGAAATTAAGATTTGTCTCACAGCTTCATGATATCTAACAAAATTATTATCTGACTCAGTACTTTCCCTGGTCAAAATCTAGAGTGGAGAGGATGGAATTGGACAAAGGTTAGGAGTGGCAAAGGAAAAAAGATCTTAACTTCTCTTTTCTTGATCCTTAGGTATTGGAACTCCTTGAGCAACCTGGTAGCATCATTACTGAATTCGGTGCGATCAATTGCCTCACTCTTGCTGCTCCTCTTTCTCTTCATCATCATCTTCTCTCTCCTGGGGATGCAGCTCTTTGGTGGAAAGTTCAACTTCGATGAGATGCAGACCCGGAGGAGTACATTCGATAATTTCCCCCAGTCTCTTCTCACTGTGTTTCAGGTACCAACCCTCATCCACTGAGATTAAAAGCAAGGAGACTCAGTAGGCAATGATAGGAAGAGTAAATAGTACCTGGAACTCTTCCACTGGAGAATCCCACCCTACCATGAGGCTAGTCTGAACCTAGACTGGAAAAGAAGCAAAGGCCTTAAGAGAGAGGGTCAAAGTCATCTGTATCCCACCTAGAAGGAAGGGGCTAGATTAGCTGTTCTTCCAAGACTTAGGTTGTTGTTTGGGTTTTTTTTTTAGACAGGAGGTTGAGCTTAAATAAGAATGTTTTTATTAAATGTTTTATTAAAAATTTAACAGTAGGGACAGCTAGGTGGATAGAGAGCCAGACCTGGATATGGGATGTCCTGGATTCAAATCTGACCTCAGATACTTCCTAGCTATGGAATCTTGGACAAGTCACTTAACCCTCACTGCCTAGCTCTTACTGCTCTTCTGCCTTGGAATCAATACTTAGTATAGATTCTAAGACAAAAGGTAAGAATTTTTAAAAATAAATTTTAACAATGAATGACAATAGAACCAACTAAACTTACTTAGTGGTTATTTATATTTGAATTCATACATAAAGTAGCACAACAGTTTTTCAGTCATTACTTCTAAGTTCCCATCAGTATTCTTTCCACTCTTGTTTCCTTTAATATGGTATGCATTTGGCATGTACTCCATTCTTCTTCCAAATTGAGATTTGACTGGAGATGAGGCAGCTAGCTGGCTTGGTAAGTTGAAAGCCAGGCCTAAAGAAGAGAGATCCTGGGTTCAAATATGGCCTCAGATACATCCTACCTGTGTGACCATAAAGAAGCCATTTAATTCCCATTGTCTAGTCCTTACCATTTTTCTGCCTTGGATCCAATATGCAATATTGATTCTAAGACAAAATATAAGGGGAAAGAAAGAAAGGAAAGAAGGAAGGAAGGAAGGAAGGAAGGAAGGAAGGAAGGAAGGAAGGAAGGAAGGAAGGAAGGAAGGAAGGAAGGAAGGAAGGAAGGAAGGAAGGAAGGAAGGAAGGAAGGAAGGAAGGAAGGAAGGAAGGAAGGAAGGAAGGAAGGAAGAAAGAAAGAAAGAAAGAAAGAAAGAAAGAAAGAAAGAAAGAAAGAAAGAAAGAAAGAAAGAAAGAAAGAAAGAAAGAAAGAAAGAAAGAAAGAAAGAGAAAGAAATGTGACTAGAGATATCTCATTGCTGGAGAAAGGTTTCCAAAGACTCCCCTCAAAAGGGTCTCCAGACTTTAGAAAACCCTCCCTACATCTCTCAAGTGATCCACGAGTCTTGCCATTGGTCAATAGATGGGTCGATACAAACCTATTTACTGTAAGTGAAAAGCAAGGAGTGTATGATAAAGGATTTGCATGTCTGGACAGGCCATTGGCATTGAGATGCATCAGACTTAGGCAAGGCTTGTTCCATTTATTTTCTCAGCATGTCCCAATGCTTCAGGCTCCCAGGGTCTTCTGCTCTCTTCAGTTCATAGGATAACGGATTCACTGGACTTTAGAGCTAGAAAAGATGATAGAGGTCATCTACTCCAACCTCTCATTTTATTGATGAAGAAATTAATACTTTAAAGATTCAAACCCAGATTTTCAATTCTAAATCCAGCCCACCTTCTACCATATACCATGCTCCTGGATTCAGTTCAAGAGATTTATCAAGTATTTATTGGGGGTGGACAGAGCATACCTTGAGGTCCTGCACAGCTTAGATAAAACCTAGTCCCTGCTTTCACAAAGAGTTCTATCACAGAATCACAGAATTGCAGAATGGCAAAGATCCATATCTAGTCTAAGCCATACCTGAAAGGAATCCCTTCTATAATGACACACATCAGCTTTTCCTTAAAAACCTCTAAGTCAGGGGTAGCCAGGTGGCTCAATGGAGAGAGCCAGTCCTGGAGACAAGAGGTCCTGAGTTCAATCTGGCCCCAGATCCTTGCTAGCTGTGTGACCCTGGGCAAGTCACTCAACCCCCTTTTAGCCTTTACCACTCTTCTCCCTTAAAGCCAATACGTAGGATTGGTGGAAGGTAAGGGTTTCAAAACAAAACAAAAACAAACAAAAAAACCTCTATTGAAGAGCAACCCATTCATTAACTCTGAGGTACCTCATTCCATTTTTTATTATCTCTTATTTTTAGGAATTTTTTTTCTTATATCAAGCCTAAGCCTGTCTCTAAAACATTTTGCTTTCTAAGGCTATAGAGAACCACCCTGATTTCTCTTCCACCTAACAGCCTTTCAAATTCTTAAAGAAAGTGAGGATTGTCTCTTAAATCAAATTTTCTCTACTCCAAGCTAAACATCCCAATTCCTGGTATAATCTTGACACCCTTTACCATTCTGGTCACCTTCCTCTGAATGCTTTCCAGCTTGTCAATGTCTCTCCTAAAAATAGGATGCCCAGAATTGAACCAGTACTCTAAATGTGGTCTGTCTAGGGCACAGTATAGCATAATTATCATTTCCCTCTCCTGAATGCCATGCCTCTCAATGTAATGTGATAGTGCATTAGCTTTTTTGGCTGCCATATGACATTGTGGATTATATTGATCCACTGAATGTCTCCATATCTATTTCAGAAACACTGAAATCTAGCCAAGTCTCCCCCACCCAGGATTTGCGATGCTCATTTTTGGAACCTGAATATCAGGCTTTCTATTTATTCCTATTAAATTTCATCTCGCTGGACTCGGTCCTACGCTCTAGCTCATTAAAATACTCTTGGCCCCAGAATTCTATTGTGCAAAGTATTAGTTTTACCTCACAAGTTTGTGTCATTTACAAATCTGAAGACTATGCCATCTATAATTTTATCTAAGTCACTGATAAAAGCATTAAATTCAGAGCCGAAGAGAAATCCCCTAGGCGAGCCACTAAAATAGCCATTGCAACTCCAATGACTGTGCTCTAGGTCCAGTCCCTCAATCAGTTCTGAATCCATTTAAACTATATATTTATTGTCTAGACTACATTTTTCCAGCAACTATAAGAAGATCATGAGAGAGTTCATCAAATGCTTTACCAAAATTTAAGAAAACACTCTCAGGAGCTGGTGGGTGGCTCTGTGAATAGAAAGCCAGGCTTGGAGACAAGGAGATGCTGGGTTCAAATTTGACTTTAGGTACTTCCTGCCTATGTGACCCTGGTCAAGTCACTTAACCCCAGATGCCTAGCCCTCACCATTCTTTTGCCTTGGAACTGATACTTAGAACCAATTCTAAGAGAGAAGGTGAGGGTTTTAAAAAAGAAAAGAAAATTATATCAACAATATTCCCCTAATTTTTAAGCCAGTGGTTTTAGTGGGATTTGGGAGTTACTTCAGACAAAAGAGAAAATCTCTTTTGTCCACTTTACCCACTATTTAACAAAAACTGCTTTCTCAATTGTTGATTTGGAGGTGGGATATCAATGTGCATGCTAGAAAAAAATGAATGATAGTCCATGCATAAAAATTATATATCTGAAGCAACATTTATTGGAAAAATATGTTCTGGTAAAGTGGTCTCAGGCTTCATTTTATAGCAACATATAGGAACACAACGAGTGAAGGCCCCTGACCATTTCTAGTATAGGATATGGGCTTCATGACCCACAGGATCTCTTGCTGTTAGCCCTCTGCTGGCCCTTCCAGTATTAGTGCAAACATCTGACATGCAAGTCCATGAACAGGGCACAAACCCAAAGATAAAGGCTCCCCAATACACAAAACATGTCTCTCCTCCTCCCATGGCCTGCATTTTTCTTATAGCTCCTTGGTTTCATTGACCTTGAACCTGAGTCTTTAAAGAGGCATTCCTATCTGCTCACTGGCCCTGGACATCAAGGAGGCTTCTCCAGATGACCACACTATCTGTTGACCCATAACTTTTGTAGAAAAGGAGGGTCCCCTTAACTTTAGGAATGCAAGGCTAATGATGAACAAAATGCCTCTGGGAAACTTAGACAGAAGCAAAGTACCAAGATATATGTGTGTATATGTTTTCTAATCCTGGTACCAATGGTTTCCCAACTAAATTCATGTAGAGCATTGAGCATAGGCATTTAAAGAATATAACATAGAAGATTTCATTGGCATAGTATTTAGCAAGAAATCTGTTTTATCTCCTTTAAAAATTACTAGTAGGGGGCAGCTGGGTAGCTTAGTGGATTGAGAGCCAGCCCTAGAGACGGGAGGTCCTAGGTTCAAATCTGGCCTCAGACACTTCCCAGCTGTGTGACCCTGGGCAAATCACTTGACCCCCATTGCCTTACCAAAAAAAAAAAAAATTACTAGTAGCAGATAAGACAGCACTAATCCCATCATGATTGCACGATCCAATCAAAATGCCTTTGCTTTTATTTAAAAGACCCTTATTCCTCACTATAAAAGTAGTGCTCAATTTAAGTTCTAGGTGGGACCAGCAGCCATCCCACTGATGTCACTAATGAGTGCTGTCTTGGTGTATTAAAAAAAGAAAACCTCCCAGAACAAAACCCCATGTGATATTCTGGTTTCCAAAAACTCAATAAAATGTGAGACCAGGACCAGACAGGTCTGAAATGAAAAAAAAAAAAAGTTATTTGGAAAGGAGATAAAAAGATCTAAAATATTCAAAGAGAAGAAAATGATCAGCTGAGAAAAGCAGAGAAGAGTTCCTTACTTTTGTCATCCCAAAATGCCTGTTAAAGTGGTCTTCTGCCCTTGAATAAATGCTCAAACTTTTCCAGGCAGGTTTTAATCATAGAGCCATATTTATATAGGGATTAGTTAGTGTTTCAATGAGGTTTTCCAGTGTTCGGATTCTTATGACATGAGATAGGTCAGCAGAAAAATACAAGGACATTTTAAAAGAATCCCATTATATTAATCTGTTTTAAAAAAGAAATTGAGTCTGGTATAATGAAACCATCACTACTTCCTTTTCAAGACATTCACTAACCATTCCTTTAATAATCTGTTCCAGAATTTTATCAGGAATAAAAGTCAAAGGATGGCCTATGTTTGCAGATTCAATTCCCTTTTTTTGAAATTCAGTTGATTTGCCCTTCTGTAGACAGAGTCACAGAATTGTAGAATTTAAGATATGGAGAAGACTTCTATCTTCTCTTTGCCCTCTGATTCTAATAGATCTGGACAGTTCTCACTTATAATTTCTTGAAATTTCATGTCCAGGATTTTTAAATCATGGTTTGGGGGAAACTCAATGATTCTTAATTTATCTTTCCTGGTCAGTTTTTATAGCAAATATTTTATATTTTGCCCTACTTTTTCAACCTCTTTATTTGTTCTAATATTTCCTGCTATCTCATGGAGTCATTGATTTCTGTTATGTGCTCTATAGTTTTCAAGGAGTCCATTATTTTATTAAGATTTACTGCTTTCTTTTCTAAACTATCTATTCTCCTTCCATTTCTTTCCTATAGAGCTTTTATTTCATTGTTAATCTCTTCTTCATTTCTTCATGTAATCCTTGTAGAAAATACATTTTTTCTTTGACTTTCTATTTGCAATTATTGTTGAGTTACTTCCTCCTTCTAGGCTAGATTTGGAGGGCATGTCTAGATATGTAACAATTTTTTATACTAACTGATATGTCCTTTGGTTTATTCCACTCTCAAGATTTAATTTCCCAGTCCGGGCTTTGAAACTGGCTCTCCAAATCTAGCCTAGAAGGAGAAAGTACTTGTTAAAAGCTCTCCATCCCTGTATGCAAGCTCATCATTCAAGTGTTTTAATTGGTGATCCAGAAAGGTCTTGGTTTCCTCATTTATAAAATAAATGGCCTGTCACTTGATCCTTTGTCCTTCACAGGGGTTTTGTTAGAATAGGTCAGAAGACAGGTGAAGTTACTTTGAGTCCTTCATTGCCCCAGAAATAAAAGGTAAATAAGATTACAGGGAAATGGGGGAAATATCAAGAGAGAGAAATTGGCTATCCAGGGCCAAAGTCCATTTTATATTACCTCAGAGTAATAGTACAGGAGAACTAAATCCCAGAAATAGCCTCATCCTTGATGAGTTAGGAAGCACTATTCAATTTACAAAGAAGGAACAATGTTTCTTCAGTAGGACATCTGGATCATCCTTCCTTCATAATTCTAGATTTTAAACAGACCAACAGCTGGGGCTAGAGGTTAATGGAAAGAAGATTGCTGATGGTCCAGGTGTAGAATGAAACTGTTCCCTTGGCTTTCCATCTGTATGGTTGCAGAGAATTCCTAGGAAAGGTTCTCTTCAGTAGGATTACACATGGTTTCGCTAGCCTTGATGATTAATTAGTACAGAAAATCACTTACCAGTCTGCTTTCTCCCTAGATTGTATAATCTGTACTTGAACCCATAGAATTTTAATTTTGATCCTGAGAGGACCTTAAAAATCATCTGGTAAAACTCTCTGACTTATCAAGTGAAAGAAGCTGAGACCCAGAGGAGTTAAATGATTTGACTAAAATCACAGCTAACAAGGGATCAACTCAGAATACAAATTTTCTGACACTCAGGATAGTGACCTTTCCACAACAATATTTCACAAACAGAAAATACAAGTTTTTCGTGCCTTGAATATAGTGGTCACCTAACACTTATGATTGTCTTCTCTCTCTACTACCCTTATCAATAGTTAGTGGACCCCTCAGCTCAAAGCTTTTCTCAAGATGGCCATAGATCAAATCTAGTCAAAATAGCAAAATAGGCAAAGCCAGTTTGCTAGAGCAGAATAACCACTAAACTTGGAGTCAAGAAAAGACTGTGTCCCACTGCTGACTGACACATATTCACTGTGTGCCTCTGGGCAAGTCAATTACCCTTTCTAAAACTCAGTTTACTCATTTATATGATGGAGATAATAATACCTGAAATCCATACCACTTAGGGCAATTGTAAAGCTAAAATGAGATTGACTTGGGCAAAGTGCTTTGGAAACTCTAAGACAGTATGTATCACATTTACTGTTCCTTTTCAGATGTGGGCTAAACTAGATGGCTGCTACAGTCCCTTGCAACTGTAAAATCCTGTGATTCTGTTTAGTAGAGTACAAGATAGGTGTCAGTGATGTGCTATAACAAGCCCAAGAGCAGAGTCAAGTTGCATTAATATAGGTCTAAAAGACTGGCCTCCTGTAGAAGAGCTAAACCCACTCTGGAGCATCGGGTTATTTCGAGGTGCTGGATATTAAGAAGAGCATCGATCAATTGCAGATTGCCCAGAATGGGACAACCATGATGGTATAAGGACCTCAAGATCATGTCTATATGAGGATCCATTGAAAGAAATGGAAATGTGAAAGATAGAGATGACTTAGCAGGATCATAATAGCTGCCCTTAAATATTCCAAGGTCTCTTGTGTCAAAAGAGATTCAACTTACTCTTCTTTGCCTCTGAGAACACAACAAAGCAATGAGTGGAAACTGCAAACGAGCAAATTTAGACTTAATTCAATAAAAATTCCTTAACCAAATTGCTCCATAAAATGGGCTGCCTCTGTCACTGCCCTTCACTGGACAGCTTCCAGAGAAAAATAATGACTACATTTTGGATGTGTTGTAAGAGATTCCTTATTTTACCTATGGGTTAGATGAACTGGCCTCAGGTCCCCTTTAACTCTAAGCGTCTGTGGTGATCAAGATGATGAAGGAGTTGGCCTTCCCACTGTCTGCCCTTTAAGACCCATGCCCAGAGACTTTCATTATAGTGATCCATTGAGGTCTGCCTTCCCAAATAATGTCCTAAATATAAGAAATCACCTTCTTTTCAGATGACCTTGGGCCTCACACTTTGCTAGACTCCTCAAATTAATCTCTTAAACTAATTCTTGTTAGTGTTTTAAAAACTGATAAGGATCTGGTATGCTGCTTTCCAAAATAATATATTTACTGTCTAAAGGGGGGGGGGACTTCTACCCCATTTAGAAGAAAGTACATTGGAAAGGAAATCAGAGACCTGCCTTCAAGCTCTGGATATGCTGCTGTGAGATTTGGGTTCTAGTCTCAACTCTGTAATTAACCTGAGGAAGAATCAGTTCACCTCTCTGGACTCTGATTTCCTCATCTCTGAAATGAGAAACCTGGGTTAAATGATCTCCAAATCTCCCTCATGATCTAACCTTCTGTTACAATCTATGTAAACCTCAAATAATGCATGCAAGATAATCATCTTCCCATTCTTACTTTTGCTGTTAAAAAAAGATGGTATTCAAAACAGATCTATATAGCCTTTGTCTGGGCTATTCGTCCCCTGAAATGAGCTATCATATGATAAGCTGACCTGGTGGTACCCTTAAGAAATCCCAAAATAAGGTTTCTCAATGAAACACAATTCTCCCAGAGATACAGGAAAAGGTCATCATATCCTGGGCCACTGACCAGTGCCTTAAACCTCAATCAGGACACATAAACTTACAAACTGAAAAAATGCAGGGTGAGCCACTATAAGCTGCAAGGAGAGGGAGACCATCATTCCCTCAAAAATACTGCAGGAAGACCACTCTGCCCAAGGGAATAGAGCATTCCATACCCTCTCTGCCTTGAAAATAGCCTAAGAAACAGACATTTTAGTAGTTCAGTGGATAGAGAGCCAGGCCTAGAGATGAGAGGTCCTGAGTTCAAATGTGGCCACAGACACTTCCTAGCTGTGTGGCCCTGGGCAAATCACTTAGCTCCCATTGTCTAGTCATTACTGCTCTTCTGCCTTGGAATCATTTTGAGTATTGAGTATCAATTCTAAGAGAGAAGGTGAGGGTTTTTTAAAGAAAGAGAGAGAGTGAGAGAAAAGAAGGAAGAAAGGAAGGAAGGAAGGAAGGAAGGAAGGAAGGAAGGAAGGAAGGAAGGAAGGAAGGAAGGAAGGAAGGAAGGAAGGAAGGAAGGAAGGAAGGAAGGAAGGAAGGAAGGAAGGAAGGAAGGAAGGAAGGAAAGGAGGGAGGGAGGGAGGAGACAGAGAGGAAGGGAGGGAGGTAAAGAGAGAAAGAAAGAGAAAAAGAGAAAGGAAGGAAGGGAAAGAGAGAAAGAGAGAGAGAAAGAAAAGAGCCTAGGGATCTGGAAAGTAACTATCAGGAAGAAACCTCTCCAGTGCATCTTCCAGCATGTGCTAGAATACAGGTGGGCAACTTTGGCTTTTGATCAACATAGCTTGGTCCCAGTGTTGGAAGTTCTAATGTTGGTTATGTTCTTCCATTGTCCAATGTTTTTTGGTTTATGATTGTCATTTGTGACAAGCAATGTGAGGAGTGATTGAGGACAAGGAAGCCATTAGGGTATCCTTTACATCTTAGCATAAAGATGCTTACCTATGAAAAGGGCCAGTCATCCAGAATCTGCTGGGCCATTGGGACTTGTCACTCAATTCTACACTTCTCCCTTTGGATAGCTCCTCAAGGACTGAGGAAGTATATTGGCAGTCCAGGCAAAGGTGTGATAGATGGGTGGTGTCTCTTTTCTAGCAGACCAAGGCTGATGGGAGGGTAATGATTGTGGGTTTGCTGTACATGGTCTAACAATGTGTCTGTCCTTTGTTGGTGGGAATGTATCATTCAGATCCTGACCGGGGAGGACTGGAATTCGGTGATGTATGATGGGATCATGGCTTATGGAGGGCCCTCTTTTCCAGGGATGTTAGTCTGTATTTACTTCATCATCCTTTTCATCTGTGGAAACTGTATCCTTTGCTGCTGCCACTGAAACCCCACTTTCCCTATTCCCCAAATCCTTTCCTATTACCCAATGAATGCACCTTTCCCAGGACTATTTGCTTTCTAATTCTACACCATCTTCTCTATTGGATTTCTAACTATTAAGGAATCAAAACCAAGACTCCCCACAAATGAAGGATACTGGAAAGAATTGATGTTATAGGATGATTAGGTGAAGGGAAGGACTTCTCAGGCCAAAAGTCCATATGGAGTTATGACTTGGCGGTAACATAAAGGATAGGGCAAGGTTGCCAATTGAGCTGCCTTGACTGATCCATGACTCCTACACCAGAACTGTGCTATCAAGGATACTTGTTTAATAACAAATGCACCACCTTCCTTGAGTCAAATCCCCTAAAAGCTTATTTTACTAGTTCTTTTTATTCTTCTTTCCTGTGAGACTACTCCATGTAGCTTTAGTCACTGGCTGGGTTAAACTGTCTTCACCCAAAGGCTTAGCATCTGAGCAGGTAGGTGACTCAGAGGACAGAATGCTGGATTTAGGAAGACCTGAGTTAGAATTCATCCTGGGACTCTTGTTAGCTATGTAACCTTGGATAAGTGATTTATTCTTTGCTTCAATTTTCTCATCTGTAAGAGTGGGAATAATAATAGCACCTGCTTCCTAATGTTGTTATGAGGATCAAATGAGATAATAATTATAAAGTGCAATAAAATAAAAAATTTCATTAAATAAAAACAAATATGTAATGTAGCACAGTGCCTGGCACACAGTACATTCTATATGAATGTTAGCAATTAATTATTGTTATTATGTATTCATCTATATGATGGGAATAATAATAGTACCTACCTTACGGGGTTGATGTGAGGATTCAGTGTGATAATATTTAGAAATCGCTTTGCAAACTTAAGGGACTATATAAATGTTAGCTGTTATTGTTATTTTTATTATTATCATCCCCATGAACCAAACCATGGGACAGAGATTCCAGAAATGGCCCTGAATAATGATATTCTCTGTCCTTGTCTAGAAAGGTACTAAAATGCGCATTCTTCCATGGACCATCAGGCAAAAAGAGCCTTCCAGAACTGCCAGACTCCTGGACCTTCCTCCCTTAAGATTTCACACTGGTTACTCTCTCTCTAGAAGTACGGTGGGTCACTCTGATACCTCCTTGGGATTCTTTACTTTGACAGACATTAGAACTTTCCACACTCAGTCACTTGTCATTAATCAAGCACCATCAGGCATCAAGGTGACACAGTGGATAGATTGTGGAATTGGGAGGATCTGGGTTCAAATGTGGCCTCAGATACTTCCTGGCTGTGTGACTCCGGTAAAGTCACTTAAAATCAATTGCTTAACCCTTTCCCTTCTGCCTTAGAGTTGTTACTAACACAAAAAGTAAGGATTTAAATTTTTTTTAATATTTACTGAGCCCCTGCTATATGCTGAGTCCTGTTTGATGTGGTGGGAGGTCTTCTTATGAAGCTTACAGTCTAGCCAGGGAGACAAGATACTCACTTTTTTTTTAATGTACTAACAGCAGAGACAGCCAAGAATTGCCAAATAGGAAATGAAGATGCTAGGAGGTCAGAGGAGAAAGAGATGACTGAGGGACAGCTAGAGCTGTCAGAGTCAGGCTCACGGAAGGAAGCATCATGACCTCCTTGACTGCCTGGAAATGTTAGTGAAGCATGACTTGCTCCTACCCTTCATCTTCATCAATCTTCATCACCCCTTTTCTCCTCTCCTTTTTGGAACATGGCCCCTTCTGTGAGGATTTTAGGGGACTGAGTTCCCGACAGGTCCAGAGTGACAGGAGTCCGGATTCTGCTTCAGCAGGTCAATGCAACAAGCACTTAGCAACTGTGGTTTCTTTGCCAGACATTGTACCGGAGATACAAAAATTAAAACAAAGGAATTCCTGCCTCAAAGAGCTCACATGCAAAGCGCTTTGCTGGCCAAAGTGCCCCCCAAAATATCAGCTCTAATGATGATTGCTGTGGGGTTTGTTATTCTGTGGAATCATCGTACTCGCAAACTCTTAGTGAATCAAGCGCTGCTTCCTGTGGCCCTGATATTATGCTAGTCACGGGGGATAGAAAAGCAAACAGGCAATCTCCCCAGCCAAAGACCAAGCTCTGGGAGGTCAGAAACTGCTTCATTTTTGTCTTTATATCCCGAGCCCCTAGAAGAGTGCCTGGCACATTGTGGGGCATCAGTGACTATTCAGTGACTGATTAAATCTTGAGGTTGAGGCAAGAAAAGAGGGCACTCCAGCTCTCCCAGTGGGAGCAGCCAGTGGAAAGTCACAAAGCTGGGGAATGGAGGGTAATGGATGAGAAGCAGTCAGAAAGCCAATTTAACTGGGTCATAAAGTGTGTGGAGGAAAATAATGTACAGTAAGGCTCAAAAGGTGGTTTGGGACTACGTTGGGAAGGATTTTAAGTGCCAGACAAAGGCAACAGAGCTCCTAGAGTTTGTTCACATAGGGAGTGCCACAGTCAGACTTGAGGAACATGGAGGAGAGGACATGCCACAGCCCTCTGAACAGTGTATACAGAAATCCAGCTCTTGCTTAATAGAGGTGCAAGTCGGACCCATGACACATACCACTATATGAACATGACTAAGTCACTTACATCTAAGAGCTCCAAGAGGGGCTGGTCTGAGCCTGGTTCTTGGGAATTCTCACCCAGTTGATCCATACTTAATTCCTCCCAGACTAAACAGAGCCAAGGTGGGGAGGGAGGCTGGGACCAGAGACAGCTCCATGGAAGGGGTCTGCTTTTATCAGGCTACATTGCCTGAATGGCCAATCAATGGGAAGCTCAGTCCAGAAATGTTCAATTTCAACCTGACTTTCCTTTTTGGACTGAAATGAGCCCATTTGGGGCCCATGTTTAGCAGCAATGTTTCAGTTTGAGGTACAGAAGGTTGGGGAAGGGGATGGAGAGATAAGCGTCTGGTTCAGCTCTGTACTTATTGGCCTTGGCAGACTCTGGCCCAGCCTCAGGGACATCAGTGTTTTTTAGCAAGGAATTTATATCTGTGGGCTTATGATAGTAGTTGAAAGGAATATCCCAAGAGGTCCCCTCAATGCCCAATTAAAAAGAATTTTTCATGTTTTGCATGGTAATACATGCACAATGCAGATCAAATTGCTTACCATCTCTGACAGGGGAGAGGGAAGAAAAGGAGGGAGGGAGACAATTTTAAAGCTTATAATTTCAGAAAATATATGTTGAAAATTGTTATTATATGTCATTGGAAAAATAAAATACTTTTTTTAAACCCTTATTTTCCATCTTAGAATCAATACTGTGTATTGGCTCTAAGGCAGAACAGTGGTAAGGGCTAGGCAATGGGGTCAAGTGACTTGCCCAGAGTCACACAGTGAAAATAAAATACTTTTAAAGAAAAAGAACTTTTGAGCCAGGCCTAGAGTTCTGCGTTCAAATCTGGCCTCAGATACTTCCTAGCTCTGTGACCCCAGGCAAGTCACTTAACCCCCATTGCTGAGGCCTTATTGCCCTTTTGCCTTGGAATCATCTAAGCTGGGAGGTAAGGGCTTTGTACAGCTGATGAAGACATTTTATAGAGGGTTAGTTTTGACTAGTCATCTCAGTGGGGAAATAACAGTAGTTAACATTTTTATAGCTCTTTAAGGTATTTAAAGAACTTTAAATATATATATGCATGTTTATGTGTGTGTGTGTGTGAGAGAGAGAGAGAAAGAGAGAGAGAGAGAGAGAGATCTCATTTGATTCTCATAACAACCCTCCTTGTCAGAGGAGTGCTATTGTTATCCTCATTTTACAGATGAGGAAACTGAGGCTGACAAAAGTTAGTGTGTGAGGCAGGATTCAAACTCATGTGTTCCAGACTGAAAATCCAGCATTCTATCTACTACATCAGCAGCAGCCATTTGGACTGGAAACCAAATGATTAAAGAGTTCGTCCTCCACTTGCTACTTGAACCCTTAGTTGCCTGTAGGCTAGCCTGGCTATGCCATCTTTTTGAGGCTTTTCAAAGCGAGCAGAGGCCAGGAAACTATTTGTCAAGGTAGGTATAGCTGGTGCTGAATCCCTTGGCATGAAGCCTGAGATTTATTAAGGACATTACCACAAGTTTTCTGTGTTCCACAACTGTGCCATGGCGAAAGAGGCTGCATTCTTCTATTCTCATTGCCCGTACCCCTAGCTTCTGCCCCCCAAGAATCCCAAATCTAAGAGTTATTTCCTTTACTAATGTATGAAAATAGACATCTTGCTAAATGTGTTCTTGGCTATTGCTGTGGACAATCTGGCTGATGCTGAGAGCCTCACATCTGCCCAGAAAGAAGAGGAAGAGGAAAAAGAAAGGAAGAAACTAGCCAGGTAACTAACTAACTAAGCCAAAGGTCTAGACTTCTGAGAGTCCAAATCTTAGAAAGCAGCTTCCTGAATATCTCAGATGATGGCAGAGAAGACTGGACTCTGGCTTCTGTTTTTCTATTCATTCTATTCTAGGAATGTGGGTATTCTGCAACCTGAGTCTGCTCCTAATTGTAATTGGATTTACGCTATTCCCACCATATTCTCTACTAGGGGTTTCATTTTCCAGATACCTACACACTCTAGCCAAAATCTCAATTGCCCAGCAGGGCTTTAAAAGTCACAGAGCAATGAGCCAAGACAGTTCTGAGGGACTTATGAGAAAGAACTGTGGGAGCAGAAACACAGAAGAAAAACAACTGCTTGATCACATGGGTTGATGGGGATATAGTTGGGGATGTAGACTCTAAATGATCACCCTAGTGCAAATAATAATATGGAAATGGGTCTTGATCAAGGACACATGTAAAACCCAGTGGAATTGAGCATTGGCTATGGGAGGGAGGTGGGAGGAGGGGAGAGAAACAACATGAATCATGTAACCATGGGAAAATATTCTAAATTAATTAAAGTTTTTTTTTGGTTGGGGTGAAGTGGAAAACAGCCACTTCAAGTGGCCCTTCTTGGAAGCTTTAGCACTCCTTCCTTAGTAGCTTGTATCTAAATTCACCTTTTGAAGAGAAAACAAGTCATGCACTCTTGGTTAACCCAGAGGCCAACAAAAAAAATAGAGCCTGTGGACCATAGATGCCATTGTTGCTCCATCCTGGATTGAGAGTGGTAACCCATATATCTTCTGGGCACTTGCTACTAGTTACCTTTGTCAGCATATCAACCACAACTCAGAAAATGCAGCTGTTAAACTGAAGCCAGTAAAGTCCTAAGCTAAGTAGAAAAGGAATGTTATCAGAGGACAAGGGTCTGGGAACCCAGTTATCAGTGTTATGGTGCCCAGAATGATACTGTATACACAGCAACAAAGGAAGGAAGCCAGATGTCTGAGACACACACAAATCCCTGGAGGTTCTATATTGCTTTAACCTTCAACAAGCTAGAGTAAGGTCTTATTCTACGCTGATCACCTAAATAAACATTCATTCATTCTTCCTCTTGTTGGCTGGCCAGGACTGCCAGCCCTGAGAAGAAGCAAGAGGTGGAAAAGCCAGCTGTGGAGGAGACTAAAGAGGAAAAAATTGAGCTAAAGTCAATTACTGCTGATGGGGAATCTCCACCTACCACTAAGGTGAGTAGCACATCTGCACCTTCCCACAATAAGTATTTGTTCCTGCTGCTACTGAACTCCAGATTCAATCTTTCCAGATTAAGCCAACCAAAATGGACACAGAAAAGACTAATGTACCCTGATCAAAGATAACAACAAGGAAGGCATGAGAGAGAATTTATTTTAAAATGAGGCTGGTATTTGGGTGGAAGGCAGAGGAAATAGAATGGAAAAGTAGGAAGGAAATTCAAGGGCATTTTCACCTTATGACATAAGAGAGGCAATATGGCATAGTAGATAAAGAGATGATCTAGGAAGACTTGGGTATAAGTCCTGCCTCTGTCACATACTAGATGAGTGCCCAACAGCAAATCACTTAACCTCTAAGTGTCCCAGACAATTCTCTAAGACTATAGATTACTCACAAGTAACTGCATTGGTGAAGAGAGCTCCCACACTAGGAACATCTCATACTGGTGAAATCATAAGTCCAAACTACACAGGTTATAAGAAAAATAATCCAATCATTTCAAGGAGTTATGATTTCATCAATATGGATAATTCCCTCTCTGATGAAATCACAACCTCTCTACACCCAAGTAGAAAGTTTCATGAGTCCCTTTGGCCAAAATATTTACTACCTAATGGCCAACCTTTTTGGCTTCAACCACACACTACTCCTCTATCAAAAGAACTGTGCCTAAAACATTTCTAGCTTTAGTTGTATCTGTCATAATTTGTGCCCTTCTGGTAACAGCATTTGTGAGCTTCAGTCATCACCATACTATGATCTGAGAACTTTTGTAGAAAGCTCACACAGTTTCTAGATGAAGATTTAAATGACTTTCTCAAGTGTCCAAATCCATGTAACAATGTCTAACTGTATCCCTCACCCTTCTTTCTCTCTTATCTTCCTAGATCAATGTGGATGACCTCCAACCCAATGAAAATGAGGAGAAAGGTCCCTATCCCAACCCAGAAGCTGGAGGTACACAGTCTTGCTGCCTAGAATGGAGGTTGGGATTGGGTGCAAAATCTCTAGCTCCCAAAGTTAAGTGGGAATAGTTTACTTCCCCCTTAGTTGGTATCGAGCAATGTGATGTCAGTGGGTCAGTCACTTAACCTCTCTGTTTCAGAGCTTTCTTGTATTATTTGAAGGTAAAATTTAAAAATAAAAAATATGTCACCCTCAGTTTCCTCAAAGGATTAGTTTCAGTGGTAAACTAAGATATAATCAACACTACTGTTTTCAGATTATATAAGCACAAAGTAGTATTATAATATATGTTACAACTATACATGATTGTGTAAGATATGTCATGTTATAATAAGACATCCCAGATCTCTCATGTGCTTTAAAGAACCCATTGCTGAATACAAGGACAAATGCCAACACAGATAACTTCCTTTTTGGTTTTTGTAAAGCACTTTAGGAGATATCTCAGAGCAAAAAAAAAATTCTTACAAATTCAATTTTATACTTACTCAATTTAGTAAACTAGCAAAAAGAATTCTCCCCTATAAAGAGATCTAAAGAGCAAAAGTCCGTGATTGTGTTCAAATTCCCTCCAAAACAATGTTCAATCTTATGATCCTTGTTCATAGAAATCCCTATTTAAAATGCTTAACCTATATGCCTGGAGCCAGTAATAACATAATACAGGTATTCCCACATCTCCACCCACTCTTCTTGTTTCCCTTCTTTTCTCTCCCATCTTCTTAACACTTTTTACATTGGCTCTACCCAGACCAAGGGCGTTTGCATCCTTTTTTTTTTGTTACCATGGAGACGGTGGTTACAGATTTCAATGATAGCTCCTAGGCAGCTAAAGAAACAGAATTCTGCTCCCTGTAGTCATGAAAAGGGAAGTTAGTATATATGGATGGGAAGGTAGAAGAGAAAGAGCAAAAGCTTTGAACCTGGGGAGATGACCAATTCAATTCTTGCCCAAAGTCTTCAAAATCTCTCTCTCTCATCTGAGAGTCAAGAGAATGCATGCCATCCCCCAACATCAAACATGGTTGTTAGGAGATTCGTACTTTAGAATCAGGACTGAATTCTACCACAATGCAAGAATTTCTGAGCCGGATTTTTTTAGCAAATGAGGAGATATTGACACCTCTTGCACCCATGACAGTGAACTCAAATTTTAGAATATTTGTTTATCAAGTGATATTTGAAAGATAGTGCTGAGATCTTAAATGCACAGAAAAGAACAGAAGGGCAGTCAGTAGGAAACACAGACACCCAGGACAGTTTTGAAAATTTCATGTGGAATTTATTATATGCATAACAAGCTATTCATTATACAGACTTGCAGTTTCATGCCCAATACTATTTTTCATATTCGATTTTGTATATATGAAAGTGCCCATCTTATGGGGTATTTGATAAGTCAGAATTAAAGAAAAAAGAAAAATGACTGCTGGATCTCTACCCCAAAAGAGTTCTCAGCCTCTTTTCCTCCCACTCAGTTAAAAAGATTGCTACTCATTAGATAAAAAGTGTTGGATCTAGAATTCTTCCTGCTGGAAGTTCCTTGAGAAGACTGTGCATCTTGAGGAGATTACAGACCTTGGATGCTGCACAGGACCTAGCCCAGTGCTTTCCACTCTAGGAGCAGATTCTCAATGTCTCTTACTGGCCCCAAGGACAGTGTGCTCTTGAATCTAAGTAGTTTCTCAAGTATGTCTGGACTGGAGGGCAAAAGCATTGATTTGCAGACTGCAGGTTCTCTTCTTGCTAATTAAACGAGTGAATTTTTTTAAGGGGTGATGCAGGGATAAAAAGTTTAAACCTTTTGTTGCTCTGAAGAGAATTAAATTGATGTAAATTAAGCTGAAATCAATTGAATTCATGTTGGACCACCATAATACAAAGAAAGACTCCTGGGGCTCATCTGAACACCCCAGAGGCTAACCTATGTGTGTAAGCATTTATCCCTCTCCATTCCATCCCAATCCAGTCATAAAGATGGTGGAGGCTTATAGCCAGCCCCTCAAATATCAAGGATAAGCCTATTCCAATAATATTAAAAAAAAAAAGATCTGATCAATTGCATATGCTTTCTATTTGTTTAGCATTTGTAAATCAGGAAATTCCCCTGGCTGCACTCTATGCTGAACGAATCATTGACCTTATTCATAAGATCATAGGATATAGAAGTAAAAAGAAGCTCTGAGATCACCTACTCCAATCGCTTCACTTTATGTATGAAGCAAACGAAGTCCAAAAAATTTAAGGTTTATACTCCATCCCATTATGTCATAAACTTCTTAAGAGTAATGTCATCTGGGGGCAGCAAGGTGGCTCAGTGGATTGTGAGCCAGGCCTAGAGATGGGAGATCCTGGGTTCAAATCTGGCCTCAGATACATCTTAGCAGTATGATGCTGGGCAAGTCACTTAACCCAATTGCCTAGCCCTTTCTGCTCTTTTGTCTTGGAACCAATACATATTATTGATTCTAAGATGGAAAGGAAGGGTTTTTTTTTAAGAGTGATGTCATCTTCCCTATCATATAAAATTGAATCTTAATAAATGTCTGGTTATTTGAATTTAATTTGATCCAACAGAATTCTATGGACTAACTGAAAATTGATCCTTCTCCCATCGCCCATGGTCAGTCACACTCTTCTCTTCCTCCTGACCTATGCCTTTTCCCTCTTCTGTTGAAAGTCTTCTCTCTTTTTCTCTGAAGACTCTAATCCCATAAATAGTTTAACCTTACCTTTCCTCTTCTCCTTGGTGTTCCATAGCTCCCTGCTGTTCTTATCTTCTCTCCTGCTCCAGACATAGTATTCTATGAGCCTAATGGCTCATTTCCTCCTGTCCCTCCATGCTGGAGGGAAGAAACCATAATGTTTCAGCAAGAAGATATATTTAAGTAAAGGAATTTCACAAAGTGGGTGAGATATGGATAAAGGGTGCAAACCATTTTTTTCTTTCTTTCTTAATCATGCACAAACCATTGCTTGAATTCTTCTGGGTCTCAAAATCCTAAAAGGCTTTCAGATCAGCTTCTGCTTTAGGTTTTTCTCTTTTCTTGATCAGGGTTGCCCTTCAAACCTCTTTCCCCTCTTCTCTTCCACAGCCTCAGGCTATCAGCCTCTCTGTGTCAAATTGATTCAGGCAAACACAACTTCAGAAGGCAATCAGGAAGGTTTGGGGGATGCAAAACGTTAGAGGGCTTCCAAACTACCACCTTCAACTATTCTCTTTGAGAAATGGAAGGTGCTGGTGACCTCAGAGGCTCTCTCTGGTTATTTAATCTCCAAATTCCAAAGGCTTAGTTAGTCTACTGGACAAATAACATACTTTCCACTTAGAAATACTCATTCATCCACTCACCCAGGGTGTATAATACTCTGCTAGGGCAAATAGAAAGGAATTATGGTTTCATTCATTTTATTCATAGACTAGGGGCTGAAGTGGAGCACCAACTATGGAACTATAGCTACATACTTTGGCACCATGTTCTGGCCTCTTGCCAGGCATGTACAATCATAAGCCCCTGATTGATTCTTGAATGGTCTCCAATTGTTCTATGACCAGGGGCTATGCCAAAGAAGATTGGCAACTGGGCCAGGAAGAGTCACTAACTCAATAGATTATAAAGAGTGAGGAATGATTGCTTACACTTTTTTTTCTGAGGTAGTCTCTTTGCTCAGGCATAACCAGTGCCAGCTCTCATTTGGACCTTCGGTGGGGAAAGGGCAAGGGATTTCTCTGCCCTACCATATTTCTGGAAACAAATTATAACATAGATGTTACCAAGAGCATGAGTTGACTCTGCCAAGTATTCTCTGTAACTCTCAAATTCTGAATTCCCCCATCTTCCCCAAAGACAGGAAGAAACAGCCTTGAATCTCCCTTTCTTTCACTAATACCTTTGCCAATAGAAGAGGGTTGGAGGAAAATTTCCATCCCTTGTTCTTCTGCCTTTTGTGAAAAGTGAAGAGTGATATTAGGAGCTGAATTCTTCCTTCAGAGCAGGCTTTCTTCTCAACAGCCGGAACTCATTCCCCTCAGAGTTGTGGTCTGGCTGATTCAGCCAGTCACTAGACATTTCTGGTGTGGTGTCAGTAGCTGTCATCCAGTGGCCAAGGTCCTTTCATCATCTCAGTTTGATTAAGAAACTTCTTAATTCCTGGTTCACTAGTTATTAAAAAAAAAAACCTTAAACACCTTTACATTCAGCATAACTTTCCTAAAATCAGCCCCCTGCTAAGAACCTTCAGGAGTTCCCTGTTGTCTTTAGAAAAGAATAAAAATGCCTCAGTCAGCATTCAGAACCCTCCCAATCTGGCTCCTCTCCATATTTTTTGTATGTCAGTCCTCATCACAAACTCTGCTTTCCAGAAAACCTGGCCTAATTGCTTTTTCCCCCACCTGGCATTCCATTTCATGTAACGTCGTAGTACACACTTTCCACCATGTCTGGAATATACGCCTTCTTCACTCCTGCCTCCTAGAATCTGAGCTCCTTTCAAGACTCAGCTCACCCAATGCCCTGCTCTCTCCCTTATCAAATTATTGTGTTTACCTACTATATAGCAGCAGACTCAGGAATTGTTTATGGACTGGATTTCAGTTAGGGAACTTTCACAATTACTTTTAATAACTTCCTGAAACTGAATACATCCCATTAAGTTCAACCAATATTTATTAAGTATCTACTCCTATCTGCCACACCATGGCCGCCATAGAATGAAAGTGGTGGATCACACATTGGGCAATAAGAGAGGTAGGCTTTTCAAGCTTTAGTCAGAAAAAACACAGCATATTACCAATATAGAATTGCACTCCAGAAGTGACAGAAATGATATCATCCAAGAAAAGTAAGTGGGCTTGGAGAAAGGACAGCATATGGACAGCTTGTGTGCTGTAGCATTGATACCCACATAACATCTAGAGATCTAAGGGAAGACCCCCTAGCACACAGGATAGGTTCCCCCATCCCCATCCTCTATGGAGGATTTGGGTAAGACATAATAAGAGATACCCAGGATGAGTACGGCTGTATGAATTACCATCTGCACCATCTCAGAGAGCATCCATATTACCAAAAACCACTCTCCCATTGAATGTTGAAAGTATTGTATTAAAGTTAGGGAAAGGAGGATAGCACAACATTGTGGAAGGCTTTGGTGTCTAGTAAGAAGACAATAAAATTACTAAAAATATTTGTGCAAAGAGGTGATATGATCAGATCTATGTAGAAGAAAGATTATACTGAGGGGCCAAGGTTAACAGCAAGGTGGCTTAGTGGATTGATAGTCAAGCCTGGAGTCAATAGGGTCTGGGTTCAAATCTAGCATCAGACTCTTCCTAGCTGTGTGACATTGGGCAAATCACTTAACCTCCTTTGTCTAACTCTTACAGCTTTCTGCCTTGGACCCCATACACAGTATTAATTTTAAGGCAGAAAGTAAAAGTTTAAAAATATATATTATATTGACAGTGGTATATCAGATGTTTTAGAGCAAGGGAAGGAGTTGAGCTGGGGAGCTACTGTAATAATCCAAGAGGGATGCAATGAGGACAGTTATTAGGATGTTCTTAATGAGTATAGAGAGACAGGGACAAATTGAGAGATGTCATAGAAGTGAAATTGCCTAGAGCGATTAATGTGACCAAAGCTGTAAGTGGAAAGGAAAACAACAAAGGTGGCCCCAAAGTTATAAATTGGAGAGGTTAGGTCAATGGTCATACCAGCAGCAGACACAGTGACTAGGAGGAACAGATTTAAGGAAAGAGATATTAAATTCATTTTTATGAGGACTAGGATGGAGTTTCAAGTGGAGTGAAGTAGAGATGTTCTTTACATATTCTAAAATCTAGACTCAGGGGAGAGGTCAAGAGTAGAGATAGAGACTTGAGGGTCATAGATAGGGTGGCTGAAATCATGGAAATGCCAAAGGAGAAAGTGTAATATAGAGAAAAAGAAGATAATAGCCAATGACAGGACCTTGCTCTTTAAGGAATGAAGGGAAATGTGTTTGGCACAGTATGCCAGGACCAGCTTATGGAAGCCCATGAAGTTTGGGATTGATTTCTGAGCCCTTCATCAGAAAAATACCAGTAAGTGATCAGAAAAATACCAATATGCCATTGGGTGTAGTCCACACTCTCCAGTGGTGAAATAGGTATTCGACCTAACATTTATCCAAATTGGTTATTAAAAAAAATTATTTACAAGCCTTTTAACAGACCTTTCCTTCTTCTTGACATTAGGGGATAAAATGATCAGGATAAAACTACTACACATGCCTCCTGGCCTCTGCTCCTACCTCTCCCAAAAGAAGGGAATATTTCACTAGTGATCAATGAGATAGTCTGCCCCATTCTCACTTTTCTAATGAAGAAATGAGATGCTCCTAATGAAGAGTAATCATGGAATGAAAACTCTGAAAATTCTTTCCAGTAGCTTTATATTAGCTGAATATTGTGGGCCTGCTGTGAAGTGACTGTTTAACTTTGCATTTGGCCGTAAGACTTCAAAGTCAGCTGTTGCAGTTGAAGGATTCATCAGACTATCAAGGCCTATCCCTGATAAAAATTATCCTAATATGAATCCATTCAAGTATAACATCAAAATCTAGCATCATAAAATCCATCAGCATCCAAAGGATCACAAGATTTTACCTGGCAGCCATAATTCCAGAGGCGAAATGAAGAAAGATGCTACCTACCTCTTAATAGAGAGATCAAAGACTCAAAGGGCATCCTGAAATTTGGGGGGAGGGCACATGGGGATTGGCCAGTACAGAAATTTGGGGGTTTTGACTACACGTGTTTGTAACAGGGATTTTGTTTTTCTTTCATTCTCAACTTAGTAGAAGCAGGGAGCAGGGTGGAAGGGGAGAGAGATTGTATTTTTTTACTGATTGAAAAAAATAAAATATAATTTAAAAATAAGGTTCACTTAGCAAGTCTTAACCCACATTCCAAGAAAGAAGCTGACAGTAATAAAAGGTTTATGCAAGGTAGTAAAGGAAGATAAGTTTGGGAAATCAGGTAGGAACTAGGTTGTAAAGGTCACTGAATGGCAAGCTAAAGAATCTGCCTTTTTCCTGGAGGTAATGAAGATTTCAGGAACACTGATCTGACAACAGTGTAAGTTAAGAATTATAGGAAGAAGAGACCAGAGAAAAGGGGACATCATTAACCCAAAGAAATTTAGAGCTGGATTCTAGTTAACAAGGCACTGCCAGGTCTTAAGTTGGGACATATGATGCCATCCCCAGCATGGCCACATCAGAATACATCGCTATGTGATCCCTTTATCTGAGGCAGCTGTGGCTTACAAAACCTATATTCTAAAACTCTTCCTGATGACTCAGAAATCTCCAAGGGCAGGGGTGAAGGATGGGACCCTTCAAAGGGAGACTCTTTTTTCTTTTTGTGAATTTTAAAGCACACTTGAAAAGAGCAGGAGACTTTTAAAACAGCATGATACAATGAAAAGAAAAGGAAAACCTACATTCAAATTCCACCACCATTACTTGGCCACCATTACTGTGTGACCTTGGGCAAGCTTCACTTGTAAAATGAGATTGGACTAGCTAGCCTCTGAGTTCCCTGCCAGTTTTAAATCTATGACCTTGTGTCTATGACCCCGTACAATGGTTTTCTCACATATGTAGTCTATCTCTATCACCTTTCATAGGATCACTCTGCAAGAAAGTATTTTTTAAACACCTTCTAAGTTGGAGGCACTGTTCTAGGTGCTGGGGATGCAACAACAAAAGTGAAATAGTCCCTGCCTATAAGGACTTCCCTTCTATTGGGAAGTCATGACAGCATGTGCACTTATTGAAATATATAAAAGAAATACAAGGTATTTGGAGGCACATAAGGGTGATAGCCTCTGGGAAAGATCAGGAGAGATCTCAGATTGCAGGTAACATTTGAAACTTTGCAGGAAGCTTGGGGTTCTAAGGAGGCAGAAATGAAGAGGAGGCACATTCTGGGAAGAGAACAGTCTGTTCAGAAGCACTGAGATAAGAAATCATACTAAGTTCCATAAGCAGAGGAACCTTAGAAATCATTTAGGCATGTCCTTTTGTTTTAAGGATATGGAATCCAAAGCTCTGAAAAATAAAGTTATACCAGTCAGTCAATTATCATTTATTAAGTGCCTGTTCTGGACTAGGCACTCTTCTGAGCTTTGGAGACACAAATACAAAAAAAAAAAATGTCCCTGACCTTAAAGAGCTTACATTCTAATGGGGGAATGCCAAAACAAACAAAAAAATGAAGTAGAAAAGCAAATAGGAGAAGGAAGGGAGTACCAGAATGCAGGGCATAATGAAGTCGGATGTCCCGGAGTAGCACAGCCAGGTGAGAAATAAGAAGTCTGAGCTGAGCTCCCTTCTTAAATGGAGGTTTGGGAGTTCTTGGCTCTATGGTTCCTTCAAACAAAAGGGCAGAGAGATAGTAATGAGATGGAGTACCAAGGCTGATGGGATCTTGAAGTATAGTGAGGTTTTCCCCAAAATGAGCTTCTTTGAGGCATGGTAGAGAAATCAGAGATGAATCTGAATGGTATGATGACATGAGAAATGAGGAAATGCTCTGAACTGAGATATTCCTCCTTAAATGGAGGTTCTGGACTTTCCCAAGTTCATACAAGGGAGTACGACTCCAAATCCTATTTCTGCTGCCACACACTGCTTCTCCTCATGTCTTACAGTTCCTCAATCATGTGCTGTCATAAGAGCCTCTTTTCTCCCTCTCCAAACCCCACTTCCAAATATCAAAAGCTCCCATTGTAACCCACAGAAATAGAGCAATGGATTTCTATTATAGATGGTTTACTGAAATTCCACAGAAGTCAATGTTTCCTCAAACATTCACTATGCTGGATAAATATTGGCAGGGATAGGTGGGAAACTGGTATTTGAATGAGTCTATTTTTTAACTCTTGCCTTCTGTCTTAGAGCTGATACTTAGTTTTGATTCTAAGGTAGAAGAGTGATGAGGGTTAGGCAATGAGACTTATGTGACTTGCCCAGAGTCACAGAGGTAGGAAGCGTCTGAGATCATATTTGAACTCAGGACCTCTGTTCTCCATCCTGGTTCACTATCCACTGTTCTACCTCATTAGTCCTGAATGAGCTACTTTCTTATAGGAGAAGAAGAGGAGGAGGAGCCTGAGATGCCTGTGGGTCCACGCCCCCGCCCACTCTCTGAGTTGCACCTCAAGGAGAAGGCAGTACCCATGCCAGAAGCCAGTGCATTTTTCATCTTTGGCCATAACAACAGGTATTCCAAAAAAACATGAGAATATACATCCTGTTTCCTCCAATGCATAACACCTAAACAAGCCACCAATGGTCTGTGTTCAATTGTATCTGTCTCCAATTGGTCATCATTCCAACACCACCCAAAACATAGATGCCTACCAAATGGGCTGCAGGCTGCAGGCTCAAGAGAACCCACTCCATCAGCAATGCAGCACAGTTGGGAAGCCAAAAGCTTGCTTATCCCTGGAGGAGAACCTCGGAGAGCACCCCTGCTATGATATCAGCATCTGTATCTTCTAACCCACCATTTCTTTTCTTCCAAAGGTTCCGTCTTCAGTGCCACCGAATTGTCAACAACAACGTCTTTACCAACTTGATCCTCTTCTTCATACTGCTTAGCAGCATCTCCCTGGCTGCTGAGGACCCAGTCCGGCACAACTCCTTTCGGAACCAAGTATGCATTCCCCCATTTTCCCTGTCTTCCTCTTGGAGGACAGGAGTGTGGGCAGGCCCAGAGGTGTGGTGGCTGACATAGTTTTGTTTCTGAAAGCCCAAACAGTAAGAAGATGCTCTATGAGGTATCCTGTGATTAAAAGTATCATCTGATAGAGGTCCAGACTCAATAGATATTCATATATCAGGACTAGAAGCAAAGAAAAGAGGTTATACCTAGGCAGTTCTGGCTCTTCCTCAGTGTGGGGGAAGTGCACACTAATGGATTCTCCATGTGCCCTAGGAAACTTAGTTACCAGCAAAGTAAGGCACTGATTCTCTTCCTTTTTATCAACATAATGTTTCCGGAAGGGAATGACTATGTACCAACAATATGGAAATTTCTATATAGAGCAGGCCACTGAGATCTTCCCTTCCCATTGGGTTACTGAATTCCCTGATATTTCAGGGCTCACCCAGGGGTATGACACCTTTTATTAGAGCCTTTGATAGAATGAGAACTGAAACAAGTGATTCTATAAGCTCATCACCTGAAGCAAACATGGCCCAGGGTGGGGATAGATTGAGGAGGCCTGTCTACACTATGACTATCCCAGCAAATAAAGTTCTATCTAAGGCTATCCTCCAAAGGCTTGGACCAATTCTAGATGGTAGTCCTTCTCAGGTGCATCCCAGCTAAAACTCCATTTTTACCCAGACCCATGCTGAAGAAATATTTGCTCTTGTGGTCTCCAGAGAGCCACCTGAGAGCAAAGATTTTACAGGATTGTGTGAGTGGGAGATGGAAGAGACTCCCTAGGGGTAGTACTCCTCTAATATTAAAATACTTTGACCTTTGAGTTTTACCCACCACTCAAAAGTGAAGAGAATTGTGCTACTTTGTAGTGTATCTCTCCTCCAGCTTCTGCTGATAGGAAGGGGCTGTCATGGCAAACACAGCAGCAGCATCCTCTGGACAAATTTCCATCAGAAAAGCAGATCCAATCTGAATGGAATATCTAGTGTCATCTGCAAAAATCTCTCATTTGATTACCCCTTTGACACAGATCTCCACGAAAAGTATCAGGGCTGGGCTGATGTGGTTCACTGAACTTAATGGATTCAAAAGAGCCGGCATATCTAACCCAAACCCTGCCAAACCCCAAACTGACTATACCTGCCCTAGAAACCCTCTTCTCCCCTCACTGTGGCTTTTCAGTAGGGACTATTTTGGAGGGACTCTGAAGCTGGGCCCTGCCTTAGAGGCATCAGAAGGGGAAAAAATTATGTAATGCTACCTGCCTCCTGGCCTGTTTCCAGCCCAGCTCTGCCTTCTCCACATGTAAAGCTTTATGTGACATGCTTCCTTGATTTTTGAATTGCAATTCCCCATTCTGGTGAACATCCAATGATCTATCTCCCTTCCCTTCTGACCCCCCTCCTTCCCCTCCCTCCAACCCTACCCCCTTTTTGTTTTGCAGATTCTGTTTTATTTTGATATAGTTTTTACTACCATTTTCACCATTGAAATTGCTCTGAAGGTAAAGCCTTGCTCTCCACCTCCTCCTCTTCCTCCTCCTCCTCCTCCTCATGCCTCCCTCCAACAGCACTAGCTCTCTCTGCCACTGTCTGTTGCTAACCTACATGCCCCTGGGGCTGTCTGGTTCATAATCAGAGCCACTAACCCAATTGTGCTTATTTTTCAGATCCTAGGCAATGCAGACTATGTCTTCACTAGTATCTTTACATTAGAAATTATCCTTAAGGTAATGCACCATGAGCAATAATACATCTGCACTGTCTCTGTCTCTCTCTTTCTCTCTACCTCTCCTGGACACCCTTGTGGGTTTGTGTGTATGTGTGTGCACACAAGCATGAGAGACTCTCTGGCTGCTTCTCTCTCTCTCTCTCTCTCTCTCTCTCTCTCTCTCTCTCTCTCTCTCTCTCTCTCTTTTCTTCTCTTTCACTCTCCCTTAACCCTGTGATTGGAAGGAGCCTACAGTGGCTTATCACTTTCATAATGGGTAAATGGTTCTAAACCAAGAGCCAGATGGAGCCCCCTCCTTTGTTACCTGCAAAAAACTAAAATTAAAAATGATGTCTTATCTATGGCCGGGGAACATTTGGCATGAAAGGGCTAGTGGGAAAGCTGAACACATAGTCATCTCAGGGGCATAATCAACCTGAATTTCACACCTTCCCCTTCACACTCACATACTACATTCTAGCTCCTGACCTTCTCTGCCAAAGATATATAATTCAGTAGCACCTCCCTCACTCATGCAAAGGACTTCCCCTCCCCATCACTTCCTATTTCCCCTTCCCTTCTGATCAGGGACCAGAATTATAACTAGACTTTTCCAGGATGATGATTTTGGAGATCACTGACAACATTTGTCCTCCTTAGAACCTACTTAGCAATAATTAGTTCAAATAGAAAGCTACCAAATTGCAGCCCTCTCCTCCTCCAGGCAGTCTCTCTCAGCCTTGTGGCTTGCATGGCCATGGTTTGTGAGGATTTTCCTAGACACAAAAATGACTGCTTATGGCCACCAATGATAGAGGACAAGTGGCAGGAAAGGAAAAACCACAAGCCGTTTTGTCCTGTTATCCATTCTCCCCAAGCTTGGTCCATGCCATAGTCCTCAAGGCTACCCTGAAGGTGCGAACAGTGTGTCTCTAGCCCTATAAAAAGGATGTGTCAGTCTTAGGTCCAACAGCTTCCCAAGGGAGTCCTTTGTAACTCAACACTGAAAAGGAAGTTAAATTTGTAAGTACAAGAGACTAGGACTTAACTGACAGTATAGGGGCTCAAAAATAGAGCATTCAAACAAAGAAATGGGCAAAAACCTGAATGTCCCTGGCACAGGGCAGACTTCTTGATAATAGCTTTGTGGCTAGATCTTCCTTAATTTATTTCCTAGGCTACCAGCAAAGTAGCACTTGTCTAGGAGTTTTCAGAACCCATGCAACTTGTTACCTTCAAAACCAGTTCTTCTGAGTTTTAACAGAAGAGCCCTCACCCTAAGATGAAGTACATTTAAAAAGCCAATACAATAGTAGGAGCAGCAAGGTGGCTCAGTGGATAGAGCATCAGGCCCAGAGATGGGAGGTCCTGGGTTCAAATCTGGTCTCAGATACTTCCTAGCTCTGTGACCTTGGGCAAGGCACTTAACCCCCAATGCCTAGCCCTTATTGCTCTTCTGCCTTGGAACCAATACACAGTATTGATTTGAAGACAGAAAGTAAGGTGTTTTTTTTTAAAAAGCCAATGGTGAGACTCCTCTAATTTAGCCCCTCTGAATAAGAGGGTAAAAATTAATCATCTAAAATGTATGTACATATTTATTTGATAACAATTTATTAAATACCTGCTCTGTACAAAGAATTATAAGGGGTAAAGGGAAGATAATGCAAAGACAAAAGCTGAAAGGCTTGGGGATATCACTTCATATTTAGTCTTATTTCAGAGTGAGTTTTCCTCTTTCTCTTCCACCAAATAGATCTGGCCTTCCATCATTGAGTCTGGTAGGAGATGGGTATAGATGTTGAATTATATCTAACAGGCAGTACTTCACCAATATATTTAAGCCCAAACCCAGCCTTGGAATCTATGTGTGGGCTAGGACATGCACCCATGTGTGGCTGAGGTGGGGGAATGGTTGGGTCCATATTTTTATACTCAGTCATCTACTATGTCCTTAACTTACAAAGGTAACAACTCTTGGACTCTGTCCCTGACTCCACTCAACAAATGATATTCCTCAAGGTGTTTCCCAGGTCAGAATTTCTTTGCCCTACCCTCTCCTCCTTGCATAGGGAGAAGCCCATGTTCCATGCCATAAGGCAAAACGTGTGAGACTCTATCCAGCTTGGTATTAGAATGAATTGTTGCCAAAGGTAACTTTGGCTCATTAGACTTTCGACATAAAAAGCATCACTGATTGCACAGAAGTCTTCAAGAGCAGGGATGAGGAATGAGGCCTCCTTCAAAGGAGGGCCCCAAGTATGATGTTCACCTTACCTCCCCCTCTACAGAGCTTCCCACAATGATTTCAATGGTGCTGATTTTTGTTCAAGGTTGCCATACAAACTAAAAATAGTAAAGGACCCCTTTACGAGCTTTGTTATGGCAAGATCCTTTTTCTTCCCTCCCATTCCCTGTCCCTCCTCCTCCATCCTACACTCAATGTACTCCTAAGTATAAATTCAAAATCCTAGTCCAGAGTTTATACTTTCCTCCTCACTTTGAGGGGTGTTTGCTCAGGCAGTAAGGCAGGTTCTTTCTTCATGGCAAGAAGCAATTAATAGCAGCAGTCCAGAAATGATCCAACACATAATTTGAAAACCAGTTGACAGAATTGAGAATGTTTAGCGGAAAGAAAAGAAAATTTAATAGGGTCATGATAGCTGTCTTGGAATATTCGAAGGGCTGCCATGTGGAAGTGGGGATTTATTCTGCTTTGCTCTAGAAGGGAGAAGGGAAATATTACAAGAAAATTTTAACTGACTATAACTTTCTAAGAACTAGAGTTGCCCAACAAGGGAATAGGCTGCCCCTAAGGGGCACTGTGCTCCCTGATACTGGAGATATTCAAAAAAGGAGTTGGATGGCCATCCTTCAAGGATGCTGCAAAAGGGACCCACATACTAGATGACCTCTAAGGTCCCTTCCCACAACTCTAAAGGTCTATGATTATACATTCTGCTGTCTTGGTCACTTCTAAAACTGTTTGTTCTTCATGAACAATGGCTAGAAGTTTCCAGGAAAAGGCAGCTTGAGCAGGTGGCTTGTAGCAGGGAATAGAGCTGAAGACAAATACCTTTGACTATATTCTTGGACCCAGTTTTGCCAATACCTTGACTATAAGCAATCCTAAATTGTCCTCTTCCATTGATCTTTTTCCTTGACCTTCCTGATGGCTTCTCACAGTGATACCTTCTCCCTCCATACACATACTCTCACACTCTCACACACAGAGTAATCATGCAGTATAGCTACAGTAATCCTGGTACAATCTCTCTTCAGGATCCCCTACATTCAAGAACATAACTCAGCAAAAGAGGACAAAGGTTATAATATCTTGAACCCTGTACTTCCTCTAGTCTTGAGTGATGCCTTCTTTCCTAATGGAAGAGGAAGACCACCAAGTCTCAGGAGTATCCAGGCAAAATATAAGCCTGGAGAGATAAGAACAGAAGTGGTTTAACTCCTTCCCTCAATATTGAGAGTAGAAATGCTCAGCAGAGGGAGTTTGGCTTGTGAAGGGGAGATCTCCCTTTTCAATACATGCTATCAAAACTTAGGTCCAGTCCCAGAGGTTCTAAGCATTTCAGAGGCCAAGGGAGTTGGGAAGGGGGCAGTCATATACTCCAGATGGTGGGGCTAATGGAACACTCCCAATCTATTCCCTCACATCCTTTTATGTAATCCACCTACTTCCCAAAACTGTTTCAGAGCACAGGTGCCTGAATCCCCTGTGACCCCCTATTGCAAGAGACAAATGGAAAGAATTAGGTTGCAAGAGCTATTTTTGCCAGCTCCCCCTGTGTTTGCTTTTGAATTGCTCTGAAAACACCCTGTCCTATGCATGCCCTGATTCCGCAAAGAAAAGCCAGACTCCTCATTCTCACATCCACAACTCAACTGCCAAGCCATAATTCCTTCCCCGCCCCCCCACCTCGCATCTGCCCCAGGTAACTCCACAGCTTATAATTCTTCCCCACCCTTAAACTGCCCCATAATTCAATGCAATGCAATAATATTTTGGAGTACCTACTAGGAACCCAGAACGATGGCAGATAGGTACTGTTAGAGGATGATATACAGAAGCTTACTGCATAGCTCCTAGTGTCAAGAAGATGATACTTAGTGGAGGCGGGGTTGGAACACAACTACGTGCAGGACACACATAGGTGCTAGGAATAGAAAAACCAATTATACAAGGAGATTACATTCTAAAGAGGAGATACACATGTATACAGATTTATACATGCAGAGTAATTTGAGGAAAGGCATCCTGAGTTTTGTCTTGAAGCTGAGGCTTTTCCAACAAGATGGGGGAAGAATGTTTTCTAAGCATGAGGACATCTGTACGGAGGCATAGAGGCACGAGATGAATGTCAAGTTTGGGGTATGGCTAACAAGACTTATTTTGCTGAAATGTAGTGTGTGGAAAGGAGTAATAGAAAATCATTCAGGAATGATGGTTTGTAGATAGATTCTTGAGGTTTAAAATGCCAACTAGGGAGCCTGAACATTATCCTAGAGAAAATAGGGAACTATAGAAATGGCATGATGAGACCATCTTGGGAAGACATTTAGCAGCTCTGTGGACAGTAGATTGGAGTAGGTAGGACTGGAATCAGATCAGTTAGGAAACTATTGACACAGTACAGGGGGGAAAGGGTGGGGGAGGCTTAAACCAGCTTAGTGGGCATATATATGGAGAAAAGAAGACAAATATGAAAAATGTTATGAAGGTAAAATTGACAATCCAGAAAATAATTGGATATCAGGGTGAGGGTCAGGAAAGAGTCAGAGATGGTTCTGAGGTTGTGAATCTGGGGGACTAGAATAATAACAGTGCCTTAGCAAAAACAGGAAAGAGATGAGGCAGTTTTAAAGCAAAAGAGAGATCAGTTTTAAAAGAGTTCTGTGTTACACATGTCATGTTTGAAATGCCAATAGGATATCCAGATGGAAAGCTGCAATCAGTTGCCAGGACTGAAATTCATGAGAGATACTAGGGTTCGATATATCGATTAAGCCAGGCTTTGTTTAGAGATAATAAATTGAGCTCACAGAAATTGATGAAATCAAGGAAGATATAAAGAGAGACAATGAAGAGTGTCCAAGATAGAACCTTAGAGACTAGCCACACTTTGGAGGTGAGAGAGATGAAAGTCCAACAAAGGGAACTGCAGAGGAACATAGATAGGAGAAAAATCAGGAGAGAGTACTATCTCATAGAAGCCTATGGAAAAGATAAATATGCATGAGAAGGGATAAGTCAAATGGGATGAAGACTGAAAAAAAGGGGTATGAAGCTTAATAGTTATGAGACCTTTGGTAAAGAGCAATTTTAGTAAGTGGTAGAATCAGAAACTCAATAACAAAGGCTGGGTGAGGAAAGGAAGGAAGGAAACATAGACAATTCTTTTCAAAAATTCAGAAATAAGAGATAGGAGAAATATAGGATAATTCAATAGGATTGCAGAGTCCTGTGAATGTGTTTGTGTTTGGGGAAGGGAGACGAGATGGTGGTTGGAGAGAGCTAGAGAGATCTAGGCATGTTAATAAGCAGCAGAAATCCAGTTGATACTGAGATTGAAAATAAGGAAGTGTGGATATATCAATGGATGTGATAAGGAAACAAACTTCTGGAGAAAATGAGCCACAATAAGAACAAGGACACAGTTCGTATTGACAGGGAAAAGATCACCTCTTCTTCAGAGACTGGGACATATGGGAGAATGTGGAACCCTGTGAAGGGTTTCTGAGTTATAGAATAGGGTAGAAAAAGGGAGTTAATGACTATGATTTTCTTAATGAAATAGAAAATTATGTCCTCACTGATTGTCAGATAGGGAAGCATTGAGGACTAGGACTGAAAAGTTTCCAAACAGCTTCTGTGAGGAGTGTGCTGCTCATTCAAGAAAAGGTGAAAAAGAAAAACACTCTGTGGCAACATCTCATAACATAAATTTCTGTGATCTGCTCTAATGACATTTAGCAGCACCTGATTAGAGATAAAGAAGGCAGATTGAGTAATACAAGAAGGCAAAGGATCCAAAGTTGTAAGATAGTATATAGTTGAGCTAATCAACTACAGGTCAGGATTATAAAGGGAAGAAAGACAGATTAAAGCAGGCATAATAAAGTAGGGGAAAGGAGAGGTCTAAAAAACTAGAAATTGAAGTGAGGTCAAATAGTTGTAAGGGGAATCAGAAAACATGTGAGAGGGAAGAACAGGATATTATTATTAGAAAGGGAAATATCAAGGGGTAAGATCATGGAGATGAAAGCTGAAGGTGATAGTGGGTGCTCAGATGCAGCCAAAGTTTGATTAACTCAGAGTCCAGATTCTTTTAGGAAGCAGCAAAGCCTATATTCAAGTCTAATGAAGTAGAGAAGACTGTGAGGCAATGGGGGTTAAATGACTTGCCCAGGCTCACACAGCTAGGATGTGTCTGAGGCCAGATTTGAACCTAGGACCCCCCATCTCTAGGCCTGGCTCTCAGTCCAATGAGCCACCTAACTGCCCCCTGTGAGGTATTTTCTTGAGAAAGTAAAGAGGGGAACCCAGCAGTCAGTGGGTGACTGGTGCAAAGATGGAAAAGGTGCTGATTTATCTCGTTAGAGTGAGCCTCAAAAAAGGAAAAAGAGCTAAGTGGCAGGTCTAGAAAATAGAGAATGGAAATAGTGTGTACACAGTATACCCACTTGTCCTAGCCTTTGTTTCCAAGGGTGTAAATGAATGGGGCACCCTCTTCCAGGGGGTGCTATGAATGCAAGGTGATAAAAAGTGTGAAAGGAAAAGATCTAGACAAAAGGAAGTTAAATATAGAATTTGAATTTCAAAAAGGAAGTACTAGTTGATCAAGTCTCACACCCGTCTGTTTTCAGTCTCAACATCTTGCAAGGAATTGATGCAGAAAAGAGAGAAATAGGTTGAACTGAATTGAATGGACCTATAGCTATGGAACTGGAGAAAATATGAGATAGAATCCCTGCTATCAATAAGCTTATAATATAGTTGGACAGGAAAAGCCTGAGAAACAGGAAATAATTAAGGAACAAGACATTATGGGGAAGTGTAAAATACATGACTCAGATATAAGTGGATTGGAAGCCAAGAGGAATGGAAGATTAGCCAGAATTGTTTTATGAAAAATAATGGATTTGAGCTGGACCTTGAACGATTAGGAGGATTTAAAGAAAAGGAGAAAAGGACAAAGGTTACTATATTGAGGGAGGGAGGGAGGGAGGAAGGACTATACAAAAGGAAAGGGTGGGACTAATAGCAGAAATTGGCATGGCATGTGTCAGAACCAGCCAGGGGAGAGGGGAGAGAATGAGAAATAATGGAAGGCAGACTTGCATTATTAAGTGGGGAAAGATTATGAAGAGCTTTGAAAGCCAGAATGAGACATCATCTCAAAGATTATGAGGAGCCATTATAGATTCTGGAGCAGGGGCATTCTTTGGGAGCTGTGAAAACTAATGGCTAAAACACCTATCCTGGCATTTCCTTTCCTCTTTTATATCCTGCCCAGTCTTGGGGTTCTCTGTGTCACCTGATTGCTTTTTAGAAAGAGCTCTTCCTGGAGCAGTCCAGGAGCATGCCCAGTACAATTTGGGGGGAGGGAAGGAGGATCTTTGAGATTCATTCAGTGTCGGAGTGCACTCATGTCTCTCTCTGCATCCTCTGCAGATGACCGCCTATGGGGCTTTCCTCCACAAGGGCTCTTTCTGCAGGAACTACTTCAACATCTTGGACCTGCTCGTGGTCAGCGTGTCCCTGATCTCCTTCGGTATCCAGTGAGTAGGGGTTCTCTGGTAGCCCAAGAGAGAGTGGCTTACTAGGAATAAGGAGCAGGAAGACCACTGCAAGGTCCAAGGGATTTTTGTTTTAATTAGGACCTTTTGACCTTGCCAGTCCCTAAGATGCAGAAAAACTTAACAAGGAACTATGGAAGGTCTGGAAATAAGCTAGACAAGGTTAGTCCCTCCTGGTCAAAACTGCCAAGTAGGCAACGTTTGAAGACAAACTTTGTTTTCAGTGCCTTCGACCTCCTCTTAAATGCCCTTCTCTCTCTTCTTCAACTTCACCTCCTCAAAGAACCCAGTACCTCCTTGCAAGCCCATCCAAATGGCCAGGGCCTGCCTGCCATAGCAGCATCCCACTCAGTCCTCTCTTCCAGGCCTTGTAACCTATCTTTCCACCTTTCCCCTATTTAAATCGATCTGCCATTTAACTCTTTCCTGTAGAGAACTGCTTTCCACTAGATATCAAATTAAAAAATTAATTTCCTCTGAGATGTTAATAACTTTATCTTTGCCAGAAATTGTTTCCATTTTAATAGGGGAAAGAGTCCACTAACCCAAACCAATAAGTGCCTAGACTACCTGCTTCCATAGGTAAAGCCAGCCTGGGAGAGGTAGGAAGGACAGAGAGAGGGCTTCAGTAGCAAGTCCCTTTTGAGGAGAAGGGAGAAATTTTTAATATTTTGGAGAATATTAAGGTTAGTAAAAAGAGCCTTGAGCTGAGAAACGGGAAATCTGGGCTAAGGGTTAGACCAAGGTTAATCCTGTCACCCACTATGCAGGTTTAGATCATTTACTCCCTTCCATATATTGGACTTTTCTTATCTACATAATGGGAATAGTACTGATAGTTCTTCACAGGGCAGCCAAAGGGGAAAAAATGAAATGTTACAATGGAAACTGTGTATTCTTTGGAACAAAGGTACATTAAAAATGTAGTATTGTTTCCCTTTACATCCAAATATTTCCATTATCCTTTAGCTAGAAAGAAAGTAAAATCAACAACAGTCACCCCTAATGTGTGGTACATTGTTATGGCCACTAAGCAGGAAGTTGCCCGTTCTAAGACTGGTGTCCAGCAATTTGCACCAGATTCGTTAGATGAGGAGAGGAGTTAGTGGTGGGATGTATTGAGGGGTGGAATGGTGGGAAGAAATACTTCAAAAAAAAAGAAATCACACACAGCCCACTATCCATGAGGTTTTCATTATTTTCTAACAAACCCACACCTCCAGATATGCTGTCAGAGCAGCTTCTCTACTGCTAGGATAGCTTCTTCTACTCCACCCTCTAAGACCAAGTAGGGTGTTAAAAACAGAAATTAAAGAAAGAAGAAAATAATAAGCAAAGAAGATATAAGATGGCCCAGTGAGAAGGATATAATACTATTATTTCCATTGACCCTGGTCTAACCCTTACCCTTTACCTAATATACCAGTTTAATTTTTTACCTAAATATAGGTAAATAAATTACCTAAATATAGGTAAAAATTACCTAAAAATAGGTAAAATTACCTAAAATAGGTAAAAAAAAATTTTACCTAATATACCAGTTTAATACATTTCCATCTTCTCCATTCCAACCAGTTTGGGAGTTGGGAGAAGGGGGAAGAAGAGAGACTGAGTGAGAGGTTGCAGTAAATTCTTCTGGCCCCACCTGGGACAATGAGTGTTTTCAGTTCCTGGTTGATTCTTTATGCATAAAAAAGGCTTTGACAGCACCCAGCCAGGAAAAGAGCAAAACACCATAAAAATGAAATTCTTTTCTTTAGAGATGAGTCTCCAATTCCACAACCCTAGGGAGATCAACAACTCTGAGCAGCTCTTGGAGGTAGCCAACATTTACCTGTCGGTGGTCCTGGGAAGCGCTCACTGTTCCATTAATGAAAAGGAAGGAGCAACTGTGATTAAAGACTCTCAAAAACTCTGTTTTCTAGTAACCCAGGTCCTGCCCAGGCCAAGCCTGGTGATAGGCATGACCTGAGTGAATTCTGATCCTGTCCCAGGACAACCCTGGTCTTATGTGTAAATCCAAGAATCATAGACCCTTAGAATCTTAGAGATTAAAGGAACCTTAGACGTCATTTGGCTAATCACTCATAAGGCAGAGTAGGCTGCTGCCAACATAATAGATTTGATTTTTGAGGGATCTGTGCCCCAAACTGTCTCACCAGCCAGTGTGCTGAAGTGCCTGAAACTCTGCTATTAATGATTCATTCCTTTAAGTGAAACACTGCCATCAGTAGCCAACCTTTTTATTCAGACACTAGACAATAGTGTGAATTCTTTCCAGCTACTTTGCTTTCCAACAGGAGGTCCCCTGAGCTGACATGAGGAGCAAGTTAGGTTCCTGGGAAATATAGGAGTGACTGACTATGGGGGAGTGGGAATGGAGGCAAAAAAAAAAGATATTAAGGCAGGAAAAGAAAAGTGGGGAAAAGAGTAATCACTAAAGATAAGCTTTGTATACTTCCCAGTTTTGCCTGGGGCAGACCCTGTCCTGGAAGTCCCTTCACCTGCACCCACTAATGGGATATTGACATCTTCATCCCACTTTTTCTTTCAGGTCCAGTGCCATCAATGTTGTCAAGATCTTAAGAGTTCTTAGAGTTCTCAGACCCCTGAGAGCAATCAACAGAGCCAAGGGACTAAAGGTGAGAAATACGAGCCCTAGACTTAGCTGTCCTGATCACTTAAAACCCTTCTTTGTTGGGGTGGAGAATTGTCAGGTCAGATGGGCATTAGGAACTAGCTATGATAGGTTATTGGTCATATTGAGCCTTCAGACCTACTCCCACATGAGCTCTTCCGATCTCTTTTCCACCCTCTTCGACTCTAACTGCACATCCTATCTCTATGATTAGGGAAGTGGATAGATACAGTGCTGGTCCTGGTGTCAGGAAGATTCATCTTCCCGAGTTCAGACATTTACTAGCTGTATGACAAATCATTTAACTGTTTACCTCAGTTTCCTCCTCATCTGTAAAATGAACTAGAGAAAGAAATCACAAACCACTCCCATATCTTTGCCAAGAAAAGACCCAAACGAGGTCACAGAGTCAGACAGGACTGAAAAAGACCAAACTATAACAATCCCTATGATTAAATGATTCCAAATACTTAAGTTAGCAGGAGGAATTACCATATGGATGTAGAGCAGAGGATCTGAGCTCAATGAACGATTCACCAACAATTCGCTTTACCCTCTGAGAGTTGGTTTTCTCATCCATAAAATGAAGTTAATGACACTTCCATATGCAGTTCTTGTGAAGATGGCACTTAGTAAATTTCCTCATATATAGAAATAAAAACTGATATTACCATAAATAGAAGGGGTGTTTTAAATACTCAGATCCCAAGCAAACTTAACACAGGGTCCTATTCCTAGTCCATTGCAGCCCTCAACACAATGGCTGAGGACTTGGGTGATAGAGGGACTACTAGTTGCTCACTCTCTATTTGGGGAGGTCTAGGAATTTCCTAGCCAGCTAGTCACAACACCAAATCTCTTATCCCATGTGATTCCACCACTGACTCATGGTCTGATTTTGGGAGAGTTGCCCCGTCTCTCTGAGACTGATGTTCCCTACCTACAGAGAAAGCAAGTTAGTGCTACCTTTGCTCCCAGAAGCTCCTGAAGTATTCAGGGCCTTGATAAAGACTGGGAGTGGGGCACTGATTCCAAATTGATTTCCCGTGACTCCCCCTCATGCACTGTACACCCCAGCCATACTAGCTACCTGCTATTCCCCACATAAGACATTTCCCCTCTGTGCCTTTGCACAGGCTGTCCCCAGTGCTCTCCTTGTCATCTCTACCTCTTGGCATCCTTAGCTCCCTTCAGAGCTTAGCTCATGAGACACCTCCTACATAAGACCTTTCCTGACCCTCCCTACCACCCACTCCTTAGTGCTCTCCTCCTCAAAAAAATGACTTTGCACTTACTTTGGATATAAATCTGCTAAAATCCCATCTTCTACAAGAAGCCATTCCCAATCCCCTTTAATGCTAGTACATTATTCTTAATTATCTCCCACATATCTGAATTTTCCATACTTGTTTTCCTGGGGTCTCCTCCACTGGACTGAAAGCTCCATGAGATCAGGGACTGCTTTTCACTTTTCTTTATTATCTCTACTGCTTAGCATAATGCCTGGCATATAGTAGGAACTTAAGAAACTGCTTTATACTTATTAGTAAACAAATTCTCCCAATAGACTGCAGATTCCTGAAAGATTTATTTCATTTTTGTTCATATGCCTAGCATAGTATCTTGTACATAGTATTTGCTTCATTTGAAATTTATTGAATTTATTTGAAAGGGGGTCTGAGACTGCCAAGGCATCTCATTAGCCTTGGGCCCTTCTCCCATTTCAATTCAATTTACAAATATTGATGAAATTCCTACTACATGCCAAGCTCCATGCCAGGGACGGGGCAGGGATACAAATATGAAATATGAGATGAATGCAGTGTTTTCCATCAAGAAACTTGTAATTTAACATGGAAGACAAGACATGGACACACTCAAAAGTAATTTTCCCTGCCCTTCTTCCTGCAGCATGTGGTCCAGTGTGTGTTTGTTGCTATCCGAACCATAGGGAACATTGTGATTGTCACCACACTTCTGCAGTTCATGTTTGCCTGCATTGGGGTACAGCTGTTCAAGGTAAAACTTTGCCTTTGTGTCAAACTTGTACAAATGTCGCCTCCAAAGGGAAATAATGGATTGGACTTGGAATGGAAGAGGGTGTCTCTGTTCCTCTTTCTCCAACATTCTAGTCAATGAAAAAACCCAATGGAAGGAATGGTTCACCTAGACACACCTACCCAGGAGTCAGGTTAGAGGAATCCCTTAGAGCTCTACTTCTGGGCCCCCACTCCCACTCCCTACCAGATATTCCCCAAGTCGTGAGAGGACAAAAGTCTTTCTTGTGTGGGGAAGAAAGAAGTAAAGCCCTTTAAAAACATTTCACTCTCCTCAAGAAGGTATAATATAGCCCTACTGCCTTTCAGTTCTAAGTACCTCTCTCTGCCTAACTTCTACAACCTTCTATATAGTTTGTCCCCAACAAATCTCTTCCAACTGCTCTCTAAGATGGCCCCTTTTACGCTGGTCACATCATTTTCCTCAGGCCTCTGAACATGCCATGCTAATTCCAACCTCCTTCCCTTTACACTTTCTATTATCTCTACCTTCGATTTCCTTGCCTCTCCTCTAAGGAGGAGGAAGAGAGAGTGGGGAGATCTGAAACTGTCTATCGAAGGTTCATTAGCCAACTTAGATTTTTAAAATATATTTTATATTTTAAGACTGAGTTTCCCTTTCTCACCTAGCTGGGAGTGAAACAGCCATTCATGGGCCTAACACTTTCTAACTTGAGCTGGTTCACCCCTCCCTTCCTAAGCAGTATGGCGGCCCCTTGCTCTCAAAGACTCGCCATATTGGTGCCAGCTTTAGTGCAAACACCTAATCAACTTTAACCTCACTGCAGCTCAGAACTCCTGAGTACAAATGATCCACCATGCTCAGGCTCCCCAGGAGCAGGGACTACCATGCCTGGCTAACCTACTTCGATTTTTAAGGAAGTCACATAGGTAAGGTGGAATGGTAGATTACAGAAGATGAATTTAAAAACAAGACATAGTCATATCAGAAGAGTTTCAGGAGTTCAAAAGCAATTTTTTAAGGAAAGTTGAAGAAAACCAAAAAGAGGCTTGGCCTTAATTACAGGAAAAGGAGACAATCAGGGAAAGTATAGGACTGTGGTTTGTCATGGATAGACCAATGAAAACAGAACAGAGAGAAAGCAGTCTCTAGCAGAGTGCTAGACCTGGCATCAAGAAGGCTGCAGTTCAAAACCAGTCTCTAATCCTTACTATCTGCAAGATCATGGGCAAAGCACTTAGTTTCCTCATTTGTAAAAATGGAACCTCAGTTTCCTTGTTTGTAAAGTAGATAATAACACTTATAGCTACTACTTCAGAGGCTCAAATGAGATGATATATGCAAAACACTTGGAAACTTTAAAATGCTATGTAAATGTCAGCTATTACTATTCAGTTGTTATCTTGAGGGGCTTTTCTTGCCAAGGAGACTAATCTTTTTATCATAAAGGAATAGAATAAAAATAGCTTATGAAGTTGAAACCGAATATTGCAAAAAAAAAAGAAGAAAAAAAAAGCACCTTAATTGTTTGTGTTCATTTCAAGTCATTAGTCCAGAAGAATGATATTCTAGGTTTCTGAAAGAAGAGGAAGATGTGATTGCTGTGATCTTTGGAAGATCAGGAGAGAAGTCACAGAACAGTAGAGGGCAAACATTCTCCCATTTTCTGGGAGAAAAAAAGGAAAATAAATCTGCAACCATATATAGGCCAGTGAGTTTGCTTTCAATTCCTGACAAAATTTGAAGGTGTGTTATCAAAGGGATGGTAGTGACATCTTGGGGCATACTAGGTAATGCCATAAATTGGAAAATGAGTCTTCCCAAATTAAAATCTGGCCTGACATTTACTAGCTATGTGACCTTAGGCAAATCACTTAACCCTGTTTGCCTCAGTTTCCTCATCTGTTAATGTGAGCTAAAGAAGGCAATGGCAAACTACTCCATTATCTTTGCCAAGGAAAGACCCAAAAAGTGGGGTCACAAAAAGTCAGACGTGACTGCAAATGACTGAACAAAAAATGACATCTAGGAAAGAAAAAATGATCACAACAGACCATCATGGCTTCTTTAAGCCAGGTCATGTCAGACTAACTTAATTTCCTTTTATTTTTATGCCATCATCTAGATTTTAGCAAAGCATTTTGCTAAGTTTTATACTGTTCTTATAGACAAGAAGGACAGTGTGGGCTACACAAAAGTACAATTATTTTAAATTCAGAATTATTAAATGACTGGAATTAAGAGGAGAGAATCATTAGTGTCTGGATCTCAACTTAGGAGGAGATCTCTAGCGAAGATCCCTAAGGATCTATGTGGCCCTTTGCCATTTGATATAGTTTCAATTACTTGGATAAATGCATGGATGTCATACTTGTCAAATTTACAGAAATATAAGGCTAGAAATGATAGACAAGATTCGTGACCAATAAATTCATGCTTTTTTCCATATCTGATGAATGATTCAGGATACAAAAAGATTTCTGATAGCTTAGAGTGTTCCCCAAAATTGAATCAGATGAAATGCAATAAGGACAAATGTAAAGCTTTACACTTGGGCTCAAAAAATCAATTTCATGAGTGTAAATCCTGAATCTGAAAATAATTTGAGGACCTTAATTGATTTTAAGACCAATATGAGTCAGTAGTTTTTGATATGGTGGTCAAAAGCACTCATACAATCTTGAACTATGTGAGGAGGAACAGCATGAAGATGAGAAATGACAGCCCAACCCTACTCCATCCTATAGGATCATTTTCTATTAACTACCATCATCTAAGTCACCCATGTTCCAAACATTGGTCTAATTCTCAATTTCATTTACCTACATGTCCAATCTCATTTCTACCTTGACAGCATCTCTTGTTTATGTCCCTTTCTTCACATTTAGATAGCCACTCCCCTAGTTCAGACTCTGTGGCTTCACGAGGACACCATTTGCCTTCAAATCTAAATCTCTGCTTCTTATTTTTACCCATTTCAGTTCATCTTCTAAACAACTATCAATGTGATTTTCATGACCATATCATTCCCCTACTCAATAAACTCCAGTGGTTCCCTATTACTGCAGGGATCAAATATAAAATCCTTTTTTTTTTTACCTTTAAAGCTCTTCATAGCCTGACTCCATCCTATATTTCTGGTGTTGTCACACATGATGTCCCTTCCCACACTCACTCTTCAGTCCAGTCATCCTGACCTGCTTGCTACTTTTCACACACAACATTCTCTCTCTTGTCTCTGGGTCTTTGCATTAATATCACCCATGTCAGGAATTCTCACCCTGATCACCTCTTGTCTCAGAGTCCCTGCCTTAATTTAAGACTTAGTTTAGGGGAAGTTAGGTAGTTCAGTGAATAGAGAGCAAGGCCTGGAGAAAGGAGATCCTGGGTTCAAATCTGGCCTCAAACACTTTCTAGCTCTGTGACCCTGGGTGAGTCACTTAACTCATATTGCCTAGCCCTTACTGCTTTTCTGCCTTGAGAACCAATACATACTATTAATCTAAGAGAGAAGGTAAGGGGTGTTTTTTTTTTTTTTAAGATTCAGCGTAAACACAACCTTATGCAGGAAATCACTCCCTTCCCCTCCAAGGTTACCTTCCATCCATTCTGCATGTATCTTGTATATACCTATTCATAAACACGTTACCTTTCCCATTAATATGAGAATCTGAGTACTATGAAAATAATCATTTAAGTGCCTTGAAGGCAGGGACTGATTTTCCTTTTTCTTTGTATCTCTAGCACTTAGAACATGATTGGCACTTGAGAGTGTTTAATAAACACTTGTTGTTTGATTGAACAAATAGGAAATGTTTATTCTGAAGAAAAGAAGCCTCAGGAGGAGAGAGGTTGAGACATGAAAGCAATCTTCAAGTATTTGAAGGACTGTCGTGTGGAAGAGAGATTTCGATTATTCTACCTGTCCCCAGAGGACAGAACTAGGAATACTGGACTGGAAGTTGTAGAGAGACACACATTTAAACTTGATCAAAGGAAAAGTTCCTAATAATAAGAGCTGTTCAAAGTCCATAATTTCCACTCAGATCTTTAAATGAAGACTGAATGATTCTTTCTCAGGATGTTATAGAGAACTCTTGTTCAATTGGACTAGAGCTGGGATTCTTTTGTGTGTGACATGGAACCCCTAGAAACATAAGGGTAGGGCACTGGACCTGGAGTCAGAAAAACCTGAATTCAAATCTGTCCCTAACTGGGTGAAACAACCTTGCTTCAGTTTTTTCCTCTATAAAATGCAGATGAATAATAATACCTCCCTCTCGGGGTTGTTGTGAGGATTAAATAGGATAGCATTTGTAAAGCACTTTGCAAACTTGAAAGTATCTTAAGTTCTAGCTAGTTATTTATGGTTGTCTATAGATACCTTCTCAGAATAATATTTTTAAATGTGTAAAATAAAATAGAGTTGTAGGGAAATAAATTATATTGAAATATAGTTATCAAAATATTTCAGGAACAAGTTCACAGCCCCTGGGTTAAGAACTCTTGGACTAGGTAGTCTTTCAAATCCATTTAAACTCTGAGATTTTGTAACTCTATAGTCCTTTCATATTAATCCTCCATCCAAAAATCACTTCCATCCAAATTTTACTTGTATTTTGAGACCCAGCACAATTCAGTTTTCCATGAAGCTTCCTTCGTAGGCCAGCCTATGATAATTATCTTTCCCTTTCTGAATTCCTCTTGTATTTATAGGCCAGAGTTATTTTGTATCTCCATGCTACTGAGAATTGTGTCTAAGCATATCTCACTAAATACTTATTGATTGATTAAAATCTCCCTTGATCCTTTAGGGTAAACTCTACACCTGTACAGACAGTTCCAAACAGACTGAGGCAGAATGCAAGTGAGTACAATCTAATATGGAGTCAATCCAAAGGTCAGTCTGCCCTACTAGATATGCCTGATGGCCTGGGATGGGAGACTGGGGAAAGAATATCCTATTCTTATTCCAAATCAATTCAGCCTGCCTTTTCTCCATTTGGGAAACTGTCCTTCATGACATCACATGGAACCCCACTGATTATTGTATTTCCCACCCACAGAGGTTCTATTGGTTGGCCCAGCATCTTAGGAATTTGCCTAGCCTGCCGGGCAGAGGTATAGATGATGCCTAGAATGCTTTTGTTACAAACCCACTCACATGTGCTTTCAATTTCAACCATTTGCCAAGTTTGGGGTCTGACTACATCACTCCCCCCCCCATATCCTTGTTCTCATACAGAAACTACTAGATTCTCAGAACCATTCAGATATCACAATAGTTGGAGTTACATCATCAATGTCCCCAGATGCTGACATCATTGCATGTGAAGAATCAGTGCCTTATATATTCTCAAGACTCAGCAGATGACACCACCTTGTAACTAGCCCTAATATCTGCATTGTCTATGCTTCCAAAATCAAGGCATACCAGGACCACCCTAAGCCTCTGGGATTGGTTACAGAAGATTCTCCTCTGATACTAACACACATTTGTAGTTTCCATAAATCATGTCTTTTTTATTCATCTCCTTCCTGTTATAATCTCATTGATTTCTCAGTGATTTCGTTCTTCCCACTAACATCCTATTCCTCATTTATTTCATACACTTAATGCTTCAAGTTCCATCACAAACAACTAGGAGCCAAGTCTTAAGCCACAATGTCAAGCAACAATCACACAATTCAAGAGGACATAGTAACACTTTTATAACCTAGAGAATAATCAACAATTATGAGCAACTCCCAAAGCCCCTTTTGCCTCCTATGCACGACTATTTTGTTCTGTTTTTTAGGAGTCTCCAGCTCCTAATGACTTTGTTCATTGCTCAGGGCTTATTGACAAAGATGGTGGGGAAGAATGAGGTATCCCCCAAGTCACTTGATTCAACTGTAGTTATTGTTTTTTTCTTTTGTCTTCTTATCCCCATCTCCTAGCACAGTACCTATCACTTAGTAAATGCTTAATTAATGTTTTCAATTCAATGAATTAACTCTTATCTTTCCTTTCTCAGGGGCAACTATATCACATACAAAGATGGTGAAGTAGACCATCCCATTATCCAGCCCCGAAGTTGGGAGAATAGCAAATTTGACTTTGACAATGTCTTGACAGCCATGATGGCCCTCTTTACTGTTTCCACCTTTGAGGGGTGGCCAGAGTGAGTATGAAATGTGTCAACAACTTTGATTCCTATAGAAAGAGTTGGATTGTAGTTTCACCATTTAGATCACATCATTTCCTGAGCCATTCATACCTGTATCCTGTATAGATCATCCTCTCTATAGGGGTGTCCTCTTCCAGCACTTCCCTGAGTAATTCCTCAGGGAAATGGAATGGCACAGTGGAAAGTGTACTTGACTTGGAATGAGGACACCTAGATTCTAGTCTTAGATCTGCCATGACCTAGCTTGCATTTGGGCAAATCACTTTACCTGTCTACAACTCATCCATTAAATATTGAGACTGGACTAGATAATCTAACAGATCCCTTCTAACTCCAACGCTCTCTAAGTTTCTGTGAAAAGTCGGTAGTCACTATCCTAGAGATAACCTTAGTTTTTATCAGACCCCAGCCACAGTGTAAGATTTAATTAATGTTGTCTTGTCTGAGTAGAAACTTCTGTCCATTGTTGATCCTTTGATATTCAAAGATGCCAACATTAGCAGGAGATCTTTCAACAGGCCAGGATGATAAGAATTGAAATGTTCCTTTACTGTCAGATACTTCTGAGCTACCCACCTTCTATACTAGCTGTGTCTACACTAACAACAGAAGAGAAGCCATATTCAAACACTTAGAAGAACAGTGTGCTCAACAGACTTTGTACCCTTCCACTAAAGTGTCTGTTTAAGACTCATCTGGCTACATGCCCTTTTTATTCTAATATTATCCCTTGCTAAACTCTCCAAATTGATTCTTTTAACAAATGGAATGGAAATGGTACTGATTTTTTAATGGCAAAAACTAGCTCTTGATTGAAAGGTCAGCATTATTTTTGTGGTGAGGTTAGGATGGAACCTAAAAAGAGATTCTTCTTAATTTTTTAGAACTAACCTACATATCCCCACTTTTACCACCACACCATGACATGCCTCTCACTTAGGGTGATATGAGGACAGCAGCTCACGTAGTGGTGAAACCAATAAATGGCATCATCAACTGAATGCCCGTGTTTTACAGAATATAAAGCACTGTGGTAAACTATAAAGGTAAGTAAGTAATTTCATGAGAGTCCCAACTCTCATGAAATTTGGAGCTTAATTAGGATGATAACACATATATAAAGTAACTAGAGCACATAAAAAGAACTTAAGTCAGCACTTCCCTTATTTGATAACTCATATTTATATAGGACATACAGTTAATAATACCTGTTTCTGGGGGCAACTGGGTAGCTCAGTGGATTGAGAGCCAGGCCTAGAGATGGGAGGTCCTAGGTTCAAATCTGGCCTCAAACACTTCCCAGCTGTGTGACCCTAGGCAAGTCACTTAACCCCCAATGACTAGCCCTCACCACGCTTCTGCCTTGGAACCAATACACAGTACTGATTCCAAGACGGAAGGTAAGGGTTTATAAAATAATAATAATGATGATAATAATAATACCTGTTTCTCAGAACACCCCTATGAAATAAGTATTATTCCCATTTTAGAGATGAAGGAACTGAAGTTCAGGGGGATTAAATGATTTGCCTGAATATGTATAGTTCATGTCAGAGAACCAAGAATCCAAGTGGTCTGACTCCAAGTCAAATACTCATTCTTCTATACCCTGCTGCTTTTCTGGAGCTTAAAATACATTGAAAGCATTTTTTTTAATGCTGGTCCAGGAAGCCTGAGTTTATCCCCAGGTTCAAGAGGAATTAAGATATTTTGTAAACAAAGGAAATGGAATTGAACCTATTTTTTATGAAAATTACACATGAAGGAGTATCTTTCAGTACATACAGAATTTCCTAGTTAATATTTTAGAAAGGGAAATAACGCTAGTATCAATATTTTCCTATAAAAACCCTATTCACTCTCCAGAGGATACTGTTTGGAAAGCTGTATCATATGGCATAACAACAACTCCATAGTTAGCATTCTAAAGAAGTATGGTATAAGAATCAAGATTACATTTTCATTTTTATGTAAGTCTTTTTTTGCACACAAGTTGATTTCTTTTAGATTCAGCTCATTTCCTTCCAGGTGTTAGGCCTATGGGCTCACACCAGTTTTCAGTAAGTTTCCTTAAATATTTGCAGTCTGTGTCCACAATTTCAGTTCTGAAGAATCCCTAGCACCAAGTCTCCAGAGAGATACTGTCTTTCCATTTCACTCTATGGGATCCATCTCTTCCTCCAGGCTTCTGTACCGATCCATCGACTCACACACTGAAGATAAGGGACCCATCTACAACTACCGAGTAGAGATCTCCATCTTCTTCATCATCTACATCATTATCATCGCCTTCTTTATGATGAATATCTTTGTGGGTTTCGTCATTGTCACCTTCCAGGAGCAGGGAGAACAGGAGTACAAGAACTGTGAACTGGACAAGAACCAGGTAGTTTCCTAAGGGAGAAGGGAAGAAGAGAGGAGAAGTTAACAATCCAAGTCAAAAAACAAGGGAGGCTTTGATGAAGGAAAAGACACAATAGAGCAGGCAACATTGTAGAGTGGGGAAAGCATTGGGCTTAAAGTCAGGACCTGGGTACCTGTTTCCTATCTGTGTGACCTTATATAGGTGACAACCTCTCTTAGCCTCAGTTTCTACATCTGTAAATTGTGAAGACTTTAGAAGATCTCTAAAGTACCTCCCAGACTAAGTCCTATGACCCTACATCCTTTCTGAAAAATAACAGGAAAGAGAAACTATAGCACTGAAATAACCTCTCCTGTGTTCTATAAGAAAAAGAATTGAATTTGAGGCTTGGGGGGAGGGCCCCTTTGAGGAATGATACAAAAAGAAATTGCAAATGCCTTTAAGTCATCAAATTTGCCCTTTAACTCTTGACTCTGCCTCAGAGTAGATACAGATGGCAAGAAGAGAGCCATAGAAACAAGTATTAAGGAAAAACCTTGTACACCAGTTTCTATTGGCCAAGCAAGAAGTAAGGGGAAACAAAATCTTTATGGGGAGGAAACAGTTGCCAAAAATTTTCCAACAACAAATTAGCCTTTATTAAGAAATTGATGTTCAAAACCCTGTAACAAGCATTGAATGAGATGCAAAGTATCAGCAAGACTTTGTCTCTGCTCTCAAGATACCTAACAATCCAGAGGAAGAAAGCAACATAGATTATGTAGATAGACAAACAGAAAGACAGACAGACAAACAGACAGATAGATAGATAGATAGATAGATAGATAGATAGATAGATAGATAGATAGATAGATAGCATATATATGCATATATATCTTCAAAGATTACATAATAAGATTCCTTTTATAATAAAAGGGAAGAAAATTGAAGAAAAAAGAGTAATTATGGCAGAAATATACTTTAACACAAAGTTGACTTCATGACAGATTAAATATATAATTGATGAAGTTTAAAATAGTTAAATACCTTCATACTTAAACAAGATTGCAAAACTTCTTTTTTTAACTAAGGTTAATACACTAAGTGAGTTGAACTTAAGTTGTTTGTTTTTCTTTTTTATGTCAGGTCTTTTACCTAGTGTACCTAAATTAGATGCTTTCTTCAGAATACGTTGAATATTACAAAGCCATAGCACTAACGGATTAATTTTAAATTTTCAAATTTAAGGCATCTGATTTGAAATATATGACATAAGAAAACAAAGGATCCTTACAGCTAGGACTTTTGGCATATGTTTTGAACATAGTTATAACTGGATAAAAATTTATATGTCATGGAAAATGCCAATCCTATAGAAAGAAATACTGCTAATCAAAATTCTGAAAAATATGGCCTCTGCAGCCTACATGATCTCTTTGGGAAGATCCATCTATAGTTCACCAAACTCTCTTGAAGTTCATCTGAGCCCCATGTTGGAGATGACCCCAAAAACCAGATCTCACCTTGAATACCACGAGTATTTTCACTAGAAATTTACACTATGCTATGTATACAATAACTGCATCAAAGTTACAAAACAAAACAAAATGTGACGTGATATCATGTGAGCCCTGAACAGTAAGGAGTTGGAGTTGGGAGAATTGAGGATGGCTTTCTAGAGTAAGCAGCTTTTAAAAGATGGAGATAATATCCCTGCTGACTGAGAAAAATATTGCTACTTGATAAAGTAATAACACTAATGGGTGGAGAAGAGAGAAATCGTGGTTCTTATCAGGAAAGAGGCTCCAGGAAAACTTTGACCAAGACTAAGGAGAAATAGTTCCAACTTCAGCATTTGGCATTCTGGTCCCTGAGATTAGAATAGAAACTCTTCCATCAAGGATGGTTGGGAGTATAGGAACTGTATGCTGATCAAGAAACCTAGAACTTCTTTCTCCAGGGAGAGGAGGGAGAGGAAACAAGAGATGAAATCAAGACTTGATATTAATAAGCATTCAACTGGCCAGTTGATATTAAGGGTTGAGTGAGGAGGTTGACAAAAAAAAACCAATAGTCTTGCCACAGGCTCAGGAATATGGCATAGAGATGAAAACTGAATATATTTATGGAGGGGTGCCAAAGATCTAGGTAGCCACAGTAACAAAGACTTAGTGTCACAATCATCTCTTCTTATCACTTGCCAAAGATTTGGGGAGTGTTTTCTTGGGTTTCAAATTCTGAGAAACAGGAAAGATTTAAGGAAGGAAAGGAAAGAGTCTGGATGCCTGGGAGAATACTATGGCAAAGAGAACAAGTAATAAGGAGGCTGTTACTTTTGTCTTTTCAAATAAAACCTAAGATTAAGAAAAAGTTTGAAGTAAACAGTTCTTCCTGTCACTTCCAAGAACAGGAGTAGTCAGTAACGGTTTCCACATACCCTGGGGATGTGAACACCTACAGAGTTCCTCTCCTATTGATAACTCCATCCCTCACTGACCTCTCTTCTCCTTTCCTCTCCCGCCTTTTTTTCCCTTCCATCCCCCTTTCCCGCACCCAACAGCGGCAGTGTGTTGAGTACGCCCTTAAGGCTCGGCCCTTGAGAAGGTACATCCCCAAGAATCAACACCAGTACAAAGTGTGGTATGTGGTTAATTCCACATATTTTGAGTACCTGATGTTCATCCTCATCCTTCTCAACACCATCTGCTTGGCCATGCAGGTAAGTCTAGGGTGCTGAAGCACCATGGGGTGCTGAAGACCTGAAGGGACTTATGGCCACTTCCCTGAGACTGAGAAAGAGACAGAACTAAGAAAAGCCACATGTACCTCACCAGGTGGTCTTTCAATTGGTAACCAAAGGGGAGGAATGGAGAATAACAGGCATCTTGTCCATTGGGCTAGCTGCTTCATTGAGAAAGACATGACTCTTCCCCAGAGTATGCCCTATTGGAAATATAGGTGCTATCTTGAAAGGTCTGGAATTAGAGAACCTGGGTTCAAATCCTATCTCTAATATTTACAACCTATGTGATCTTGGGCAAGTCACTTAACTTCTGTCAACTTCAGTTCCTCATCTGCAAAATGAGGGTTTTAGACTACTAGCACTACATCTGTGATGGTATAAGCCTATGAGCCAACAACCCCTGCCTCTCTTCAGTAAAAGGAAATGAGTGCTGGGTTAAGACTCCCTGTGATGTTAGGGAAACAGTTGCAGGTCTTTCCATTATATTACTCCTTTCCATTCTAAGAAAGAAAACTATTGGAGCAACTATATGGCTCAGGCCTGAAGATGGTAGGAGCCCTTGGTTCAGACATTTCCTTGCTGTGTGACCTTGGGCAAGTCACTTAACCCCAATTGCCCAGCCCTTACCTTGGAACTCTTCTGCCTTGAAACAAATATTTAGTATTGATTCTAAGACAGAAGGTAAGGGTTAAAAAAAAAAGGAAAGCCCGGTTTTTCCAGTAATATTAGAAATAGAAAGAAGCTGTGAGATCTCTGAATCCACTTACTTGTCAGCTGGAAAATACAGTCTCTATTCAGGGTCAAGCCCTTGGGATTGTGGAAACTGGCATGAGGAGGTTTTTTAAAATATTGTTGTTGTTTGTGATATGGATCAAACTCTGAGAAAGAAGGCAAGGGTAAAGAATGGGTAATGTACAGAGAACACCCATAGAACCTCAGTCTCATTCTCATTGTATTCTGGGAATTTCTTCTTCCCAGCACTACGGTCAGAGCTGTCTTTTCAAAATCGCCATGAACATTCTCAACATGCTCTTCACTGGCCTCTTCACCGTCGAGATGATCCTGAAGCTCATTGCATTCAAACCCAAGGTAGGCAGCCCTTTGAAAAAGGTCATCTAGTTTCTGAACATGTGCCTAGGAGAAAGGGAAAAGGGGGAGTCTGGTGTGATGAGTCACAAGAGAGGCAGAAATATGCAGTGAAAGGACCCATACAAACCTGCCTAAGTTTGGAGCAGGAACATGGGTTCCTGGAATGGAATATTAGCTAATAACGATAGTGTTCCTGATCTAGGATGCAAAGGTGACACATTCTCCCCCTCACAAAGGAGACAAAAAATTAAATCTTCTATACTCATTTTCTATCATGCAAACTAAGGGCCTCTACTTATGGGGAGCCTATATGTTAAAACAGGATGACAGCAGCTATTACTATGCCCAGTCAAGACTCTCCAGCTCAATCACCCAGGGCTTCCCTGAGCCCATGGTCATTCTGCACACATCAATTATATATAGACCCTGCACAATATATACAGCAAACTCTTAATTGTCAGAAAGATTTGATTAACTTGATTATGTTTTCATCCTACTGCTGTTGCTGCTGCCCAACTTCAGACCACACAAAGGTTCATAAATGTCCTCCACAATCAGAAAAGACTCTCAGATCTCTGGTTTTTTTTTTACCCCATTTTGCTCCTTGTTCACAGCTTTCTGTTAAAAAAAAAGATCCTTGTTCGATGAGAAAGTTATAATCATTGATTAAAATGGAAGATATAACAGTGAATGGCTATGGATTTTAATGATCTTTGCCCACATTTTGCCTTTATTTTCTTCATTCTTCCCATTCCCCTTATCTCAAAGAACTGAGACTATCATTCCAAGGGTCTTCTATCTCCAGCACCATGGTCAGCTCTGTCTAGCTGATCATACTTGCCCTTTGATACTTCACTCAAGCAACAGAAAACTACTTCCAAGAAAAAAAACATTGCCTTAATAGCAGCCACAGTCCTGTGAGATGGTTTTGAACTACAATGTGCGCCATGTTTTATTTAGGAAAATAATTCAAACAGACCTAAGAATCTTCTGCTGATGAAGCTACCAGTCTACCTAACATTTCCTATCTATGCCATCATTAGCTAAAATAAAGAGGGCCCAGATGGGTTGCTTGTTTCTATTACATTTTCAATTATTCTTTTATCAATTTATTTTAGGTCCTATGTCTGTAGACATTTACTGATGAGTAGGTTGAAAAAAAACATTTCTGCAATCCATCATCATCTTATTTTCATTACTATCCAAAGCAATTGTCAAGCATTGTTCTATGCTTAGTGCCACCCAGAGGACACTACAGAAACATGGTTTCTGCCTTCAAGGAGCTTAAAATGTAAGATAACAAAAAAATGCATCCAAGGTATACAGCTGAAGAATACTGAGATCTTACTTAATCATAAAAGAACAAGAATTGGGAGGGGAGAAACTAACCTATGATTTTTATGGATGTAGAAAACAGGGAGAAAACTCCCTCCTCCAAAGCAGAACAGTATCTACTCTGTAGCTTATATAGGTTTAGAGAATTTCTGGAGGTCCTGAGAAATCTAATTACTTGCCTAGGATCATAAAAACTAGCATGCATCAGAGAGATTTGAATTCTGGATTTCCTGATTCCAAGACCAGTTTGTTTATCCATTGGCTAACTTACTTTTCCCATAAAGGAACAAGCCTCTTTTTTAACCCTTACTTTTTGTCTTAAGAACAACTCTAAGTCATAAGGGTGAGAGCTAGGCAATTGAATTTAATTGACTTGTCCAGGGTCACATAGCTAGGAAGTGTCTGAGACCAGATTTGAACCCAGTCCTCCTGACTTCTGGTCTGGCACTCTGTCCACTATGCTACCTAGCTGCCCCCTGGAACAAGATTCTTTATAGATATGGTTTGAGAATACCTTTTTTCCTAAATCCTCCAGAGCAGCTTTCCACCCTCCTGCTCCCCTTCAGCTCCTGAGGAGCTGAGGAGCTCCTTCTTTCCTGAGGACAGAGTCTCTTCCTGCCTCAGAGATAAGTGTACATACTAAACTACCCTTGGCCACTTTTTGCATTGCTTTAGGTTTTCCTCATTTATCAGCAGAGCCAATCAAAGTTTAAGTCATTGAGGAATGCTGGCAGGCTCCAGATCATAGAATTTACAGTTCATGCCCCATTTGTACAGAAGACCTCTGCTAAAGGTTTACCTTGACGTCTTAGCATAGCATTGAGATAACCCTGGGTCAGCCTTCATGCCATTTAAGTCATACAACCCTTATATACTATAAAATACTGTCCAATTCAAAATACAAAATGCCATTGAACTAAGTCCAAATGCCTGGGGACTTGGCAATGCTTTGACTTCTGTGAAATGAGCCAGTCTTATTCTCTCAAATGGTATTAAGAAAGAATAATGACAGCTATCAAATATATTGCCCTTTAAGATTTACAAAGATATATTTTATTGGAGCAGTTAGGTTTCTCCGTGGTTAGAACACCTGGAAACAAGAGGACCTGGCCTCAGACTCTTCCCAGCAGTGTCACCCTGAGCAAGTTATTTAACTCTGTTTGACTAGCCCTTGTCTTCCTGACTTAGAGTTGTTACTAAGACAGAAAGTGTTTTTAAGTGCCATTTGATCCTCACAACAAACCTATGAGTCACTATTATTATCCTAAGTTTTATAGATGGGGAAACTGAAGCTAATAATGACTTGTTCAGAGTCAAACAGCTAGTAAGCATCTGAAGCTAGATCCAAAATCCAGTACTCCACTACTCCATGTAGTTGCCCCTAGGTGAGTAGCTCAACATTTTGGTGAGCCTCCAAAGTCTATTCCCAGAGGAAATAATGTAGAGGGCAGGCAATTGTGTGCCAACCTTAAGAGAAACAAAGGCATAGGGGAAGGAACAGCATAAATATCCTTCAAGAAGGCCTTGAGTCAACACAAAAACAACTTCCAACAAATGCAACTGAGGACCTATAAGTCCCTCCAGGAGAACAGAACCAAATAGTCATCAACTGAGTAGGAACTCAATAGCAATGTAACCCTGAATACACCAGTTGAGGATACTACAAATATGCAAAAGAGGCTTTCTGAAAAGAATGGTAAAATAGGCAAAGTTTGTCTTAAATACTGCCTCACCTCTCCTTTCTACAAACTTTCTTTCTACTCTCAGCAATATCCCTCCAAGAACTCAGTTCTTATGTTTCATTGATCTTTCCCAGCACTAATAAATACAAATGTATTCATGATCACATGATTACTAAAATAGGCCCTAGGAGAAGGATAAGCACAACTAAAAGGAATGGATTTAGTGAAATTTAAGGTAGAGATGATTTTATTTACTAAAAAAAGGGAGGTGGAGAGAGTGAACATAGAGAAATGAAAGAGAGAATATAGAAGATATCTATCCTACCACACTAAATATTTGCTCTAGTGCCCATTCAACTCTAGCAGGGCTTGTTAACCCCAATCAGAGGGTCTGGTGGTAAATTAAACAAGGGTTCCATCCACACAGCCTCCTCCAAGAAGGGGAAACATCTTTGGAACTAATCTCTCCAGAAGTCAGGAAAGGAGCCTGGCATATAATAAATGCTTAACAAATATTCCCTCTAAGGTTTCACCTGGGCATAAAAGGCATTATGAATTAAGGAGATATGGCAATGATGATATGGAATCCTAATTCTTAGGTAGAAGTCATCCAATATCCCAAGAGAAAAACTTGGACTAAATAGTCCTGCCATGTCAAATGGCAGGTATGTGAATGTTCTACTGAGCAAGGCAGATTGAACTATCAATATGTTAGTAAGGAGAAGGTCCCTTCTTTGGGGAAATCTCTGCTGACTTTTAACTCCCTGTGCCCTCAGAGGCATGGCTTTCCTTTGAAGAAAAATACCTGGGATTTGCCTACTTAGGGCAACTTGGGGCTTCCTATCTGCTCTTGTTTTAAGAATTACAGCCTGAATATTCTTCTCTCTCTCTCTCTCTCTCTCTCTCTCTCTCTCTCTCTCTCTCTCTCTCTCTCTCTCTCTCTCTCTCTCTCTCTCTCTCTCTCTCTCTCTCTCTCTCTCTCTCTCTCTCTCTCTCTCTCTCTCCCCCTCTCTCCCCAGCTTGAATTTGAAGTAAGATTCCTAAAATCTCAATACTTTACGTCTGTTTCCTTATATTCTCATTGTTCCTAGTCTGACCACCAGCACTCAGATAAGCAGAGTTAGCAGAGATTTGAATGAGCAACTGGATTTTAACACATTTTTTTCATATTTATGCTGAGAAAACACTTAATGACCTTTAAAAGACAACAATTTTATAAGAAGTAGTCATAATCTGTAACCCCTAGAAGGAAAAAGGGAGTCTAGATGGAAAGAGTAGGGCAGGGCTCACCAAAGACTTTGGGTCATGCCTGCATTGCCCTCAACACCTTGACTCCTCACCTCCCATTTGATGACCACAACATCTATTTTCCTCTCCTTGTCACTTGCTTCTTTGTTTCTTTGTTCAGCTTAGTTTCTTCCTCTGTTACTAACAAGTCAAATGTCCAAGCTCTCTAGGTAATTGGCCCTTAAATAAAGTCAGAAATCCCCTTAGAGGATCCTGGGAATGGAACTGAATACAAACAAAGAGCTTGGTCCCTATCTCCCTTTGCTCTGTGTCCAAACCTTTTGACAATCCCTTGCAAAATCAGCCATGGTATGCTTGACATTACAAGCAACAAAATAAACATCAATACTTAAGCACTGAAGATTTTCTCAGCACCCTAGAAAATTACTTTATTTCACAGCAGATATTCAGTAACACATGCAACAGGCATGTTTGCATGTGTTCAGTTGTCTCAGTCATGTCTGACTTCATGACTCCATTTGGAGTTTTCTTGGCAAAGATACTGGAGTAGTTTGCTATTTCCTTTTCCAGCTCATTTTACTAGTGAGAAAACTGAAGTAAACAAGGTAAAGTGACTTGCCCAGGGTCACATAACAAGTAAGTATTTGAGGCTAGATTTGAATTTGGGGACATCTGGACTTCCTGAATCAAAGCCTGAAGCTCTGTCTGTTGTGCCACCTAGTTGCCCTCCAGTAAGTAGGCATAGCACAGTGCAAAGCACTGCTGGACAGGCTGCTTCAGCGACTATATGTCTACATTATATTCAAGTCTGGTACATGCACTTATCATAGTAATACCAGCCTATCCTTAGAACACAGATAAATCCAATAGCAAAAAGGCAACATCATATCAATAGGTCTCACAAAATAACAGAATATGCTTTAGCATTAATATATTAATGAATAATACAAAAGAAATAGAGCTACAGTATCTAATAAATAAACTATAATACTCGCCTAGCACTGCTATATAATCTAATAAACAGCAAACTGATTGCATGTATAACTCATGGCATACAGTAATTAATAGTATATCAATAGACATACAAACACATGCAAGGTACATATGATGAAAGTAAATATCAGTATAAACAATTCTTCAGTTTTACCTACAGCATCATGGACATAGGTTGGACAAATCATGGGCACAATCTAGATACAGGTTGGATAAATATTGTTGTCTTGTCACCAGCTCAACTATTATAAGATAGATATAACATATGATATATAATCAAGCCATTCATCTGAATGAATTGATGGAATGGGCTACCAGGAACACAGTAATCAATTAATAAATGCCTGTCGATCGATCATGGTCCTAATTTAGTCTTGAACTTGTGGACAGACCAGTCTAGCTATCTGTGTTACCAAACTTTTGAGCATATCTCAACTCTAGGTATCTCTGTAGCTAAAGTTATAGGTAGGAAGGTTCTGCCTCTGAGTTCTGATGAGACATGACCAGACTACTCAAATAGTTCAGCCCACTCTTGACAGAACTGGACTGTAGCCAGGTTATTGGGTTCTGAATGTAGTCTTCTTTACTAGAAATGTCATTTTCTTGAACCAGTATCTTATTCAAGTAGTCTCTGCACAACTGTGGGCTATAGACTATAGAGATAAATGTCTATTACTTGTCTTCACTTGTGCATCAGGGAGCCCAACTAACTCTTATAGGCAATAAGCTGTTGCAGTGAATTGTTTTTCCAAAGGCCCCACTAATCTGTAGGGCAATTCTGTCAATGGGTAAGTTGCCTAGTCTTTCCATAGCTAGGCATGACTTAGCTTTCCATCCATCTGCTAATTTGTTTGTCCCCTGTATACCCATTTCCCAGAAATACTATCTTGTTGTTGGACTTCTGACAACAAACCCAGGCATAGTACTGTCATTTATTCTTGTCCAAGCCCATCTGAGCTGAAGACATGACAAATTGTTAGCATCTTTCAACCTCTCAGCCAGGAGGTGTATTGGTTGTGAATGTCTGTATCCTTTCCATCTTCCAGGACTCCAAAGCACAAGTCTATAGGTAGGTGTGACCCCTATCCAAACATCAGTTAAGAATAGTGTAATGCCTGTGCCATTATTCCTGGTGAAACTTTACAAATGTTCTAGCAATACCATATGCTGACTGCACGGAGATTGATGTTTTAGTCTTGATGTTTCTTAACTGTGTGTCCAACAATGTGATTGAAATATTCCAGCTGAGGGGCCACTATGGGGATTGCATTTACCTGAGTTCCTTTGATCTCAAAGTTTCTGCATTAGTCTTTATGAATCCAGAGAAGAAATTCATACACTGAAAAATACTTCTGCCACAAGTTAGGATGCTTCCTTGTTCCTAGTAGAACATGCCTATTTATACCTGATGAAATGATCAGCCTCTAATAAATATGACTTCTCACTCTCTCCTTCTGGGGGTGAAAAACCAATGCAGGCAACTCCTAAAGGGTTGCTAGTGCTTTCAAGTTTGCAATGCCTTTCTTTAAACCCATACCTGAGGGAGATCTGCTGCCAGTTGGGGCCAGTAAAAATCCTGCTCCTTTCTAGCTCTATGCTTCACTTTTGGCTGGCATGTCCAAAACCATCATGCAATGTGCCTTCATAACTATGATACCAAAAATGTTGGGAAACATCAAATGCTTCCTGATGCCATGTGTGGGACCAGTCATGGTCAATTAGGGTATTCTTTTTTCAAGTAGCTCTGACTTCTCCCATTGCTTCAATTGTAAGGCACTTTCTCAAAAAAAAAAAGAATTTTAGTTTCTTAGCATCATTCCTTTTTTCTTAGCTTGTATCACTTCTCACAGTCCTTCATTAGCCATCGCTCTTGCTACGAGTTACCTACAGTCAACTTACTGAGGCAGAGGAGATTGGTCCAATGACAAGAAATGCCTGTATGCTGCTGATAATATTCCCTGGTGAAGTCTCAAGCTCTCCATTACCCTTCTTTTTGATGGTGGCCAAACTTCCTGAGTATCCCACATGGCTTTTACACCATAGCATTGGTGTCATGTGACCTTCAGCTCAGAGCATCTACTCAGTCAATGTGGATACTGAATAAATAGTCAGCTAGTAGCATTAATCTTGGGACTGGTCAAACAAAATATTTCAGTGGATTGTTTCAGTCTCTACTTGCAGTTTACCTCTACAAGATGTAGTCTTTTCAGCAATAGCCCACTTCAAAGCCAAGAACTCCAGCTTGTGGTTGGATAGCAACTTAAGTCCTCTCCTAACAAATTCTACTGGTTTCTGGTAATCATTACTCTCTTGTAATGTGACTGCCTTCAGGCTTTCCAGGCTAGCATCTGTGAATGGAAAATGGTTTGTTTGGGTCTGCATAGGCCTTAAACTGGTACATGTGTGACCAAGGCTTTGAAAACTGGTTCATATTTATCTGTCCATTGATCTCTAAATAGCTGTGTGGGTTTAACGCAACTCAGACTTCCTTATTCCTCAGTTTCTGGTTCTCTTAAATCATATAAGCAAGAGTGAGGTTCAGCAATGGCCTAACCATACAAGCATAGTAGCTCTTAGCAAATTTGTGAGGAACCAACAAATCTCAGAATAGTCCTTTGATCTCAAAAGTTCTTTCATGTAGCCATTTGGGGATTCTTTTTTGTCTTCCCTGATCAGTACTCACACCTTGCTGTGACACTGATCACACACTTGCTGTGACACTACATACTTGACAAAGTCTCTGACATTTGTCAGTTTTCTGCCAATGTATCACTTAGCTTTAGACCACTTCCCTCTAGTTGATCCAACATTTTCAATGGATTCTCCTCCTGTTCTTCTCTAAGATCTCAGCATCTATAGCACTCACACTGCCTTCTTATCATCTGACCTGATAATACATGTGAAATCTATATCAAATTGCTTACCATCTCCAAGAGAGGGTAGGAAATGGAGAGAGAGAGAGAGAGAGAGAGAGAGAGAGAGAGAGAGAGAGAGAGAGAGAGAGAGAGAGAGAGAGAGAGCAAGAGAGAGAGAGAGAGAGAGAGCAAGAGAGAGAGAGAGAGCAAGAGAGAGAGAGAGAGAAAGAGAGGAAGAGAGAGAAAGAGAGCGAGCGAGAGAGAGCAAGAGAGAGAGAGAGCAAGAGAGAGAGAGAGAGAGAGAGAGAGAGAGAGAGAGAGAGAGAGAGAGAGAGAGAGAGAGAGAGAGAGAATTTGGATTGTATAAGTTCAGGAAATATGTGCTGAAAATTGCTGTAACATGTAATTGGGAAAATAAAATATTTTTTTAATTAAATGAATAATTTTTAAAAGAATGCACCCAACCTGTTTATAAGGAAGAAAAGGGAAGGCAAGAAGGAAATAAGCACTTCTATAGCACCTACTATGTGACACTGTGACAGGGGCTTTACAAAGATTACTTCATTTGTGAGATATGGTCATCATCTGTCCTACCTTTCCAGCTTATCTCCTCTTGCTAGTGATCATGTATCAAGTTGTCATGGTTTCTATTCCCTTTATCTTTCTAAGAATGGCTTGATCCATATCAGATATTCTGGGTGTTCCTAGCAATCTTTATTTGCGAATCTTTATTTGCATCTATATAACAATTCTCTGGCTTCAGTTCTAGGACCCATATATAGGAAGGTGCTTGTGAGATGGTTGAAATCAAATTTCTATGAAGTAGACTATCAGGTATGACTTCTTCCAACTGCTCATAGACTCTAGTCCAGTCTCTCACAAGCCCGTGGTCGGCACTGTGCTATACTATCCTCTAGGGATAGCCTTAAATCCATGCAACCCCATTATCATTTGGCCACTTGAGTATTCATCATGTCTCACATTTCACAGGGTACCACTCCTCTTCCTTCCAGCCTAAAGAGATGGCTGTCCACCTGCATCACAGAATTACACAGTAGTTTTTCTTTGTGCTAAATGGAAACACCAAATTTTGCAAATGCCATCTCAGCATTTAGACGAGAGCATTCCTGACATGTGAGTCTGTATTTGAAAGTGGCTCCTCTGATACCTTCCATCAAACAATTCATCATGTCCCTCTTGGTTGTCTGCCAGTTCCATAGTGGTGGTTCCATTGTACAGGCTCCTGAAAAGGTTCTTATGTTGAGCCTCAAAGACCTGTCTGTAGTGAGGTATCTAGTCATGGGTCTCCTGGGTGAGACTCTCTGTAGGATTCAGGGAATCTATCTGGTGCTCACATTCTTCATAGGTGATCCTTCTCACATGACCTCAGGCATCTAACTGTCCCTTCTCTCCCAGGAGAGGCTTTTTCTTTCTGACACAAAGAATACAGGTTCCACTTCCCCCACAGATGAGAAAGAATCCTGCTTCAGCCTCACCCACATGGGAGACATCTAACTCTGCCCACAACTGCTAAGGTACCCCCTTTGCTCATTTAAGTTGAAAATTTCATGAAGGACCCCTCCGTTATAAAGCAGTCAAATTATACAATTAAAATACCAATTCATCTATTCACTTCATTGTTATAAAGTACATGTGCAAATGAGTAGCACTGTAACAGGGACAGACCTCCATTCAATTGACACATGACTGTGTACCATTGAATAATGAATAGTTTCAAATTCCAGTCCAAAGCCAGACCTAATTCATCTATTAGCAGTATTGAAACAAGAACTTCACATTTATATTTGCCATTTGAATGTAACTGTGATAGAGGGAAAACCTAATCAATGAGAGACTAGAACAAAAGTCAAATAAAGCAAAAGTAATGTCTCATAGAATTTTCAAAATCAGACTGTAATATTTCAATGAATACACTTCCTTTTCTAAGAGAAAAGTTTGTCAAAATAATAACATAAAGGAGATTTAAAAATTAAAATTAAAAACTAAGCTATGTTCTCAAAACTCAAAAGTATCCAAGAAGCAAACAAGCTTCCAAAAAAGTTGCTGGAAATTCAGAATATCTCTGGTGTTGCTTCAGTAACACTGGAGAATTTTTAAACAACAAAGCAATGTTTTTCCCAATGCCTGACCACATGTAGTTCTAATGTATAAGCATCAGGTGGTACTAGTGAGTAAAATAACCTGAGTTATCGAATGTCCTGAGAAGAGAAAGCATGCTTTTCCTTTCAAACCCAGCCCATCTTTTTAGCTGAACCTAGGAAATGAAAAATGGCTGGGCTTTGCCCAGGTGCAGTCTGGGACTTTTTACTGGCTCCTGCCTCAGGAGGAATCTGGCCCTGAATATTATTGTCTTCTTCCCTCTAATACTATATTTTCAATGGAATGTGCAGCTCCAACCCCCAGCCAATTTGCACTGACAAAATCCAAACTAAGTTTATAAAACCTCAAAACATCAAATCTGCTTCCTTTCCAGGTGTCCTCCTTTGATTTCCAATCTCATCACGAGCATTCAAGAAAGCAGAATTGGCCCAGATTTGAATGGCCAGCTGGATTTTAATGCATTATCACAGGCATACTGAAAAAACAACCTAACACTTAATATCATTCACAAAGATGGTAGTTTTAAAAGAGTGGAGCAAAAGGGAAAGGTCATTGATCCCAGTCTAGATTGGAAAAACTCAGGGTTATCCTGATATTCTTCATACTTGTGTTGTCTTCAGTTTCTTGGCTCAGACTTCCTGAGGTTGCCCCTGAATCCCCAACTGCTTTCTCCTCCTTGCTTCTCCTCGTGTCTCCTTGCTCAGGTTTTTGTCTTTCTTACTGACAAGACCCTGGCAAAAGGCAGGGCTCAAGTCCCTCTGGGTCGTTTGCCCTCAGATAAAGTCTAAAATCCCCTCTGAATTTAAAGAATGCTAAAGTGGAACTCTGTTAACCCATAGCCCAGCCACCATCTTGCATCTTGTCCAAGCCTTGTTGCTGAATTTCCAAAAGTTGATCACAAATGAAAAAGACTAAATTTGTCTTGATCAAAAAAGAGACATAATGACCTTAAATCTACCCAGCAGTGGCCTTCACAAGGAGTCTTCTCCACCTGATTCTGTGGCGTCTTATTTGCAGAACATTGAATAAAGTCATTCAATAGAATTTCTGCCACATGAGGATTCTGGGTTCTTTCTGCCCACTTCTCTCCATTGTGAAGATAAGGGGAAGGGAGAATTCTTTTCTTTCAAAAAGAAAAACTTACCAAACAAAATCTAAAAACCAAATGACAAAGGAAAGAACAAAAGTGAAGCCTGTAAGCATCTCTGCTTCTCAGTTTTTCTTGCTTCAGATAACTATCTGAAGACTCCTTCACAACTGTGAGATTTGTCCATTCTTTTTCCAAAGAGAAGACCACTTTCTCAGGTGTAGGAAACCAGCTCTGAAAACTCTAAGGTGCATTCCCAGAAATCAGCTGAGAGATTTAAGCCTCTCTGCTTAGGCTGTCATCTCTTGGTTGAAAATCCAGAATCTTACAGTCAGCTGGTTTGCTTTATATTGTCAGATTTCTTTCCTGTCTGGCTTCACTGCTTCCGTGTTTTCCATTCTCTTGTTCCAAGACTTCTTCCTCCCCAACCCCAACTAGCCCTTAGCAAAGTGTTCTGTACAGAGTAGGTGTTTAATAAGTGTTTGTTGAATTGAATTGAGTGTTGCCTTTTCTTTAATAATTGAGTTAGCAAAGACTTTTCCCAAGATGAACTAGGTTTTTATAATTGTGGTTTTGTTCTCCAAAATCTAACTTGGTTTTGTTTTCTTTGTTTGGCTTTCTAATAAGCCAGGTCTCTCCAAAGAGAGCTAAAGAACTCAAGTGTGCTAGGTGGCCTTATCGCATGTTTTATGCCTCAGTTTCTTCCTATGTAAAATAGAAGCTGTTTGTTTAACAAGCTTGGAGTGATGGAGCAGTCAGATGGCTGAGTGGATTGACAGCCAGGCCTAGAGACAGGAGGTGCTGGGTTCAAATTTGGCCTCAGACACTTCCTAGCTGTGTGACCCTGGGCAAGTCATTTAAGCCCCATTGCCTAGCCTTTATCGCTCTTCTGCCTTGGAACCGATACACAGTATTGATGGAAAGTAGGAGTTTAAAATATAAAAATAAAACCAAGCTTGCAGTAAGACTGTGAGATTAAACTTGGGGCATTTCAAAGAGCTAGTGCTCCTGTGTCTGTGTGATGTGAATGATACAATCCATGCTTGGTTGCCAAGGAGACTGAATCATGTCTTTATTGGCCTGTTTGCCCAGGCCATGAGAAATTCTTTTAAAAGCAGAATAGATTATCTCGGGTTCTTGCTCAAAGCCTTAAGCAGAAGATGGATGACCACTTGTGGGCTCTATTGAAAGACCTCTTTTGTAGAAAGGAGTTGGCCTTTAGTCTAGGGTCCCTTTCTAATGCTGATATCATGTGATTCTGTGATCATTCTAAATAAAGCCTAAGAGGCAGTTCGGTAGCTCAGTGGATAAAGCACCAGATCTGAACCTGGGTTCAAATCTGAACTCAGATATTTCCTAGCTTTGTGACCTTTGGCCAGTCACTTAACCCCATTTGCCCCTTCTGACTTAAAGTTGTTCCTGAGATAAAAAAAATAAGAGGATTTTTAAAAATAGACCTAAACTAGATCTTACTGATACATCAGCCTTCCCAACTGCCAGCTCAGTTAATTACTCTTCATTTGTTTTTTTGTCTCCCTTATAATTCTGACTTCAAAATCCATTTGAATCATTCCATATGTGAGACATGGTATCAAGCATACTACAAAAGATAATCAACTAAATTGCATCATTACTTGAGCTGCTTACTAGCAGCTAGATGGGACAATGGATAGGATGCTAGATCTGAGTTCAAATTTTGCCTTAGCATTTCTATGTATTATCAGCAAAGTCTAGCAATAAGAGAAAGAGAAATCCCATTTAAAATATAAATATTATTAAGATTATAAACTAGTTATATGATAAAAATTGAAAAGTCACTTAGTTTTTATGGGACTCAGTTTCTTCATCCTTAAACTGAGGGAACTGGAGTCAATGACTTCTAGCACCAAATCTATGATCATATAAGATATCACTTCGAAATTTGGTAAATTTATCACAACATCTTCAGCCTCTATCCATGGTACTGGTTGGTGTTTGTTGTCTTCCTATTCTATGTCTACATTTCTTCATGTTTTCCTATTATTACTTTAGGGTAGGATACTCAAACGGGACAGAAAATAGCTAATGTGATTCTTTTATTTGGCATTTTAAAGAGAAAAACAAATCCACTTTGACCCAGCGCTCAGTGGGTTCCCCAGCTGTCAAGAATTCTCCTGAGCCCAGGTTCTACTTTTAGCTTTGAAAGCAACCTGGGATAGCCAACTTGGAATTAGGAAGACCAGAATTTAAAACCTACCTCAAATGACAGCTGTGTAACTTTGAGGAAACTACTTGACATCCCCAAGCCTCAGTTTCCTCATCTGTAAAATAGTGATAATAATAGCAACCTGAGGTGATGGATATGATTCACTTTGTAAACCTTAAAGGACTGTACAAATGTGGACTCCTATTATTCCTTGGGTAACACCTCATCCTTCATTGTCACGCCTTCCATTTTGTCTGATATTAGGTTATTCAGCTTTACAGATCAGTAAGTTCGTGAACCAAACTTGAGTTAGTCCCCATACATGAATTGCTGTTTTTTCATTGTTAGTAATGTTATTCCAAAATAAGCATAAGCCAAATCCTGCTTTAACCCACTATAACTAATGGACATGCCTCCCTTTTTGGTTTTAGACCTCCCCCCCAAAATCATGGCCTTTTTACATTCCTCCGCTATTTGTTCTTTCTGCTCATAGGCTAAGTTATAAGAGACTCCAATGATTTTAATTTTATAGGTCTGGGGCTCAGATTTTTATTGTAGAGGAACCAACCAATAAGTAGTTATAGAAAAACAAGCTGAGCATACACCCCACAATGCAGTGTACAGTTGTACTTATATCACAGAGGAAAGGTGTTTTAGAAAGGTAGTGAGGGCAGTTAGGTGGCTTAGTGCCCAGACAGCCAGGCCTGGAGATGGAAGGTCCTGATTTCAAATGTGACTTCAGACATTCCCTCTATGACCCTGGAAAAGTCACTTAACCCCAATTACCTAGTCCTTACCTCTTCTACTTTGGAACTAATACCTAATATCGAGTCTAAGACAGACAGTAAGGGTTTTGAAAGAAAAATATTAGAGGGCATTTGGCCAGTGAAGGAAAGGGAGGAGGAATCATAGAACCTTTTTTCCTTTTTTGAGGCCATTCCATAAAAGTGAGGGCCTCTAGAAAAGTGAGGGTTTTCCAGAGCAGATATATCTCACAAAACTTTTTTTTTAAAAAACTCTCAAAAATAAGATTTTTATCTTTCAGAAGAGGGGATAGAAGCATGTAGTAAAAGGAAAGGGACATATTACTCAACTCCACTAGAGAATGCTGTCTTTCTTCTCTTCCATGTCTGTTTTGGGATAATCTTAGCACCCTTTGAGATCAGAAATCTAGGTAATTCAAACTTCCATTTGCTGGGTCATTTTGGGGGTAGTCTCAAGGGCGATTATTACTATGCTTTTTAAAGACTCAGATTCCCTCATTAAACAATGTAGAAATAGTACTACTTTGCAAAGCACTCAGATTTAATGCTCCCCCCATAAATGTTTCCTATTAAGTCCCTCTATAACTGTTTAGTATTTAGTAGTAATGTGCCTCCCCAAATGTTTAGTGTTAGACAAAAAACCATCAAGCCTGTCCTAGTTAGCAAAATGCTGCTATGTGCCTGATCCTTAAGCATATGACTCTGAATGGCCCCAGAGGATCCCTAGAAAAGAAGAAAATAATGTTCTATTAGCACCAGGGTAAGGATTTGAAATGAAAAGACAAGCCTAAGCAGAATTTGGTAACTAACTGCCAAGTCATTTTCTGTAGCCTTTCTTTAATATGTCTTTTGTTCCTGTTCCTTCTTATTTATTCTTCTTATTGCCAGTCTAGTTCAAGCCCTTATCCCTTGCCTGGGATATTGGAAAACCATTTTGGAGATCATCCCTGATTGTTCCTTCATTGTTGAACACAAGTAGAACCTTAGAAAATTCTCTGACATGTTCTTTAGACTAAGCTGAAATCAATTTTCCTCAGCAATCTCTAACCCCTGCTGAAGCTCAGAATTCAATTCTGAATGCCTTGAGGCCTTTACAGAGACACAGAGACAAACAGTTCTGAAAAGGTATTCTATTGCCCCCAAAGACCCAAAGGACTGAATCCCAAGAATTTGATCCAGAGACCAAAAATCTTCCTTTCTAGAAGGAAAGCCAGAGATTTACAACACAAGAGAAGTTTTTGCACGATGGGTTCCAGTGATATATGAGATCCAACTTTGAGGCACCCTCTCAGCAGGAAAGGAGCCAACCTCATTATAGCTGGCACAGGAGAACATCTTCTTCGGGTTCTCAGTTACTACATTCCTAGAGTTTGAGGATTGGAAAGTATCAAGAGCTTGGGATGTCATGGCACCAAGGACAGAGGCAGAAATATGGTTCCTGGAGAGGTTAAAGAGGGGAAAGTGCCTGTAGTTTCATGACAAATATTTGTGAGCATGAGAAAGAAGACTCGGGAAGTCATTTGGTGGTTAAGAAGAATGAGTATGGTAGCATGACCTGAAATTCCATGCCCTATTAATGACAAACATACCACTGAATATAGTCTGGCTATACACTGGAGAAAGCAGTACCTTCTGGGAGTAATTTCCAAATGAAGGTGGTATCAGTGGTTATATGTTTAGTATTGGCTAGAGTAAGAAAGTGAGTACCTGATGGTATGAGCTTGGCAATCCTGGAGCTGTGTTTGGGATTTGATGGGAAAGCTAATTGAAGGATGATAGAGATTATGAGAGTAGGGAGGTAGGTGACTTGGTTGCTAGTGCTCCCTCTACCATAAAATAAGATTGGACTGAGCTGCAATGAAAAATAGGCTGTATTTTACAACATATCTGAATCACAAGTTTCTTAGCTTCTCTTGGCAGAGCAATTAATAACATTATAGACAGGTCTCTTGCTTCCTGAAGTGAGGCTGTATTCTCCTAGTTATAAAGCTACTCATTGGAGTCGGCACCATCATGACATCAATCATATTGTTAGCACTCCTAAAATGCATCTCCTAAATTCAGTCAACAAATATTCAGTAAGCAGTTATGCATTGTGCTTAACTGGGCAAAGAACAAAGATAAATGGCATTCGTGCCCTAAAGTAGCTTACAATTTAGTAAATAAGGTGTAAATGGTACGTGGCCATACCCCACAGAAAACAACAATCCAGCCTTCTATGATACCATGAGTCATTGTGGTTCAGTCATTTCAGTTGTGTCTGATTCCTCATGATCCCATTTGGGATTTTCTTGGCAAAGACACTAGAGTGGTTTGCTATTTCCTTCTCCAGCTCGTTTTATAGAAGAGGAAATTCAGGCAAATAGGGTTAAGTGACTCACCCAGAGTCACCCAGCTAAAAAGTGTCTGAAGCCAGATTTGAACTCAAGAAGAATGAGTCTTCCTGACTAGGCCTGGTATAAGTCACTGAACAACAAACTGGGGGTGGGGGGGGGTGGATGTGAAAAGTCAATATTGTATTTTCCTTCCTCCATTCCCCCAAATGTTCTCTGAAGCTTAGGAAGACTTCATTAGGGACAAGATTGCATTGTTGGAAAGGAACAGGGAAGGACAGAAAAGGGGAAAACTGTGTAAGATGCCCTTGGGTCCAGTTTGATCTGCAATAGCAATACTTGGCAACTGTACACATTTTCTTAAAGACATTGCTAATGTTCAGTGTTCAGTATGGCTCTAAATGCCTTCATTTAAAATGAGCTAAGGATTCCTAGTAGCTGAAGTGAGGTATGGGGAATAAGGATTCCTTGAAAAGATACATGAGGGACAGTTAGATGGCTCAGTAGATAGAGAGCCAGACCTGGTGATGAGAGGATCTGGGTTCAAATCTGCCCTCAGACGATCCCTAGTTGTGTGACGCTGCTACCCACTCTTTTGCCTTGGAACTAATAGTTGATATTGATTCTAAGACAGAAGTAAGGAGAGAGACAGACAGACAGACAGACAGACAGACAGACAGAGACAGACAGAGAAACAGAGAGGGGGGGAGAGGGAGTTTTAAGAAAAGGCATGAGGCAAAATGCTGTGTGTGAGTAACACAGAGTAAGCCATTTGGGCTGGAACATAAAGAAATATGAAATCCATCTGAACAGTATAGAAGTTGAAGCAAGATTTTGATGGACTTCAAATGTCTCACAGGGAAATTTGTTTGGTTTGTTATAGTGGCAACAATAGGGAACCTCGGTAGTCTCAGGCAGAGGGCTAACATGGTCAGATCTGAGCTTTAGAAATATCACTTTAGGAGGCGTGTGGACAGTAGATTGGAGAAGAGGGCATTGACTGGAGGATTAAGAGACTGTTGCAATAGTGATAGGCAAGAGATGATAAAGGACCTGACTAAAATGATATCTTGAGTAGAGAGAAGGAAACAGACATAAGAGGTGTGATGGAGACAGAACTGGCAACTTACTGGAAATGGTGGAGGGTAGAAGAACAAAGCAGACCAAGACTAGGATTTTGTGAACTTGGAAGGACAACAACAGAAACAGGGAAGTCCAAAAAAGGGGTGAGTTTAAGGAAAAAGAACATACAATACAAAGAAAAATGGTACACAGCTTACCCTCTCATGGTTTGTTGAATGACATTTTTTCCTTGACCCAAATTTAACAAGTTTTGCCTCTCAAGAAATAAAGTATCTTAGAGCATGATGGGCAAAACTTGCATTGAACACTGCCCAAGCTATTACTCAGTGAGCATTAACTTGCTGTTATATCTACTCTCAACTGTGTGTGTGTGTGTGTGTGTGTGTGTGTGTGTGTTCCTCAAGACATCAGTCTCACTGGTCTACAGAGACCCATCAGCATACTCTAAAAGAAATAGGGAAAAAAGGATTTGGAGATGGAAGGGAAGAGTGTAAAAGGATCAAATGTAGTAGCCCTCTTTCCCAGCATCACACACACACACACACACACACACACACACACACATGCACGCTGCCTAGATTGGTGAGCTGGTATTACCATGATTATTATTTATTTCTGGTATGACAACAGGGTACCTGGTGCTTTCAGTGCAAGACTGACAGGCATGAATGGTAATAGTAGGGGCTTTGTTAAGGAGAGGCCTGCCTATCACAGCTGCTGTACTCAGGGAATTTGCATATTGTTGCAACATTATGACAGGCTTCTTTCCTGCCTGGTTCTTGAAAGCTGGAGCATTACTATAAATGATTTTTTTTTAATTATGTGACTTAACAAAAAGCCGTGGTGTGGGAAGGGTAGTATTAGCTATTACATTTAATTATTTAATAGGTAAAATTATCCCCACCAGGAGAAAAGCCCAGTGGGATGGTACATTTTGGTTTTCAGGAACAATCATGAGAACCCAAGAACAGGCATAGAAAAATTCTGCCTGATTTGTAGATGGGTGATTTCCAAAAATCCATCAGACTTGTTCTGAGCAATCCAGACTCACAGTGATGAAGGAGCCCAACCCCTTTAGAAGGCACTAAGAAATAAGGGAAATGTTCAGACCATTGCCCCTTAGAGCGCCCTTCTATCCCACTGTGATTAGGTTTCTGGTCAGTGATTCAGAGGCAGATAAGAACTAGGCTAGTACTAAAAAATATCCTGCATTTCCTGCCATCAGCCCTTAAATCTCAGAACCACCAAATGCGTGGGCTTTCCCTTCCCCTTCCCCAAAGACCTCTCAGACTGCATGTCTTTGTGACCTCTGCAAGGTGGCTGCTGAGGTGGCACAGTGAATTAGAGCCACCCCATTCCTTCACGGACCGTAACACACTGGCTCCAGGCTGAAGGACCCTAAGCCCTTGGGAGATAGAGCTCCTTCGCCCAGGCTACAAGGCTAGGAGGAAGCTCCTGGAGGCCTCTTTTTTAAAGAGTGTAAAATGGGATGTAGAAAAGCTTTCTGCTTCCCTATGAAAATATGTGGCCACTTGCATACTTTTTCACTTTAAGATACCATTCATTGATCGATAGGGATATTTCTGCCTTCCCCAACTCTCCATCATGCTCTTATTGCACAGGTTCTATCCTCTTTCTGGGTTTACCTTTGGTGATTCTGGATAAGGAAAAAGGGGGCAGGGAAGGAAATAGAGGCTCGAACTAAATCGAAGGCAAAAATGTAAACTGTTCCTGTCACCTCAGCATGCATATGCCTTCTGTTCAATCAAAAAGCTGAATTCTCCCCATTCCCTTTAAGAAACTTGAGCATCCTTCTATTAGTAGGCAAGGATAGACTGAAAAAGAGGGGGGAAAGCAACACTATGTAGCACACCAACTGGCTGCTTCCTCCAATCCATGACCCTTAATTCCACACACACACATTTCCGTATTTCACTGCTCTCTGATAACTAGATATATCACAAGGTAAGAACTAACATAAATGTAAAAATCCCCACAATTCCCCTCCAAGCTCTCAGGAACCCTGGAACAGCTGTGTGCTCCATTTATTCTTCCTCTATTAGATGCTACTAATTTCCATGATTACTGTTATGCCTAAGTGGCATCTTCTAATGTAATAGAATTTATATTATCTCTGCTTGTTGTCATTTACCATTGTCATGTTGATTTTCCATGGGATAAACCCTTGACATACATACAATGAGACATTGCCACTGCTGCCATTTCTCATTTGGCACCTCTTCCCTTCCCAGGCTCACTCAATTTAATTTTCCAGGGCCATGACATGAAAAGGAAAGAAACTGGTGAGGGATCCTGCTTCTGGAAAGCATCTTCAAAACTCCCTCATCCCTATCCTCTTTCAGCTGCATTCCTTCCCAAACACCTTATTCTATTCTCTTCAGAGAAGGGAAAACTTGTGGGTGGGAGGAGGGAAAAGGGTTGGCTCATAATAATTATCTTCAGGCATTTAAATGTTTCTCATGTTGAAGAGGGTTTGAACTTAGTCTGCTTGGCCCCAGAACTAGGGATAGAATTAGGAAGAATAAATGGAAACTGCAGAGATAAGACATTGGTTTGATGTAAGGGGAAAAGCTGTCCAAATAAGGAATAAGCTTTCTCTTTCCAGTAGGTTCCTCATCAATGGCTATCTTCAAGAGGAGGTTAAATTTTGTTAAGGATATTGTAGAAAGGATTTCTATTCAGGTACAATTTGGTCCAGATGACCCTCTAAGGACCCTTCCAACTTGGAAGTCCTATAATTTGACAACTATTTATTAAGTGCCTACCATATACAAGGTTCTGAATTAGGCTCAGTCAATACAGATTTTTCTGAGATCCAGCATATCCTAGAAGTTCATAAACATCTCCTTCCCATACCCCTCCTCTTTCCTACCCTGCCTCTAGCTTATTCCTCTTTTTCTCTTTTATGACTAATGTGTCTTTACTCTGTCTATGCCTGCAGGTTTACTTCAGAGACACTGAGACCTGACTGTCTGGTGAATTTCGCCAATTTCTTATTCTCTAACCCCTCTTCCCATTTCTCTTCTCCTCTCAATTATTTGTTCCCCATCCAGCCATCTTCTTTCAGTATATGCCTCCCATTTAGTATTCTTCTCCATCCTTAACCTTCATTGTTCCTCTTCCAATATAATCACCTTCTTTCTTTCTTTCATTCTGTTCTTTCTTGTTCTTCTTGTTCTTCATCCTTTCCTTCTTCCTCTTCTTTTCTCTATATCTGCCTGATTGTTCACTCCTCTCTCTTTCTTTCTCTCCATTTTCCCCTCTCACTCTCTCCCCTCTTTTCTTCTTCTCTTCTTTCTATCATCTCTGGCCCCTCTCCTTCTACTATCTACATCTACATACTTTCCCAATTATTTTCAGTCTTTACCTGCATCTACCCTTTTATTTTCATGCAGTCATTTCAAATTGTACTGCCTCTTTTCTTTGCTTCAGTTGTCTCATTTTAGCAGTACCAAAAGGACTTGGTTCCAACAGGAATCATCTGACTTCAATTCAGGTCTACCTATGCCCAACTAATGGGTAATCACAGCTCCCCAGTGTACCTTTATCTAATGGTTTCTTGCTTAGTATCACTTGAAAGGAGTAGTTTTATGGTTAGATGGAACTAGATAGTTGGAAGGATTTTTATAAGCATTCTAAACACCAGAGATATCAATGACCCAACAAAATTTTATAGCCATCATCCCTATTCCATTGAACTTTTATGTCTTCTCTGCTGATGCTTTCCCATGTAGGTATATGAAAAGGAATAAAGTGAATAATCAAATAATGATTTCCCAAAATGAAAGAAGTCATAACTTGAAAATTGCCTAAGAATTAATAACAAAGTCTCAGGGGGCACTTGAAAATGTATGCAAATACATCCAAGATGGCCTCATATCTATTTGATAAACCACTATGAGACTGTCGGGAAAATTCTAGCAGATACCACTACTGTGGGTACACCATGGGAATGAAGAGGAACTGCATTTTCAACAGCAAAGATGTGTACTGAGAAACATGCAGATACCTCAATATTCAAAGGATTCAGGTCAACGTGGACACCTCCTCCACTAAGATTGATCATAGCCAGTAGACAATCTTCAGGAGTATTACAAAAAAGTATACTGTCCTGCCACTAATTTGGTGATATGAAGGATTCTCAAACTGAGGCTAGTTCTCAGATAACAGATATGGATCTCATTCTCTAAGCCTTTCAAAATAAGTAAGATCAGCTAAAATTTTACATTCTTCTGGCATAGCCTTCCAAATGTTAATCATCTCCAGGCACTCTGCAGTAAATTCCTAATGCAATCATCTAGGATACAGTAAACTCACAGCAGCCAAACCAGTTCATCATAATCCACTATCTATGGAGAGTTCTCTCACTTCTCTAATACCCCTGGCCAAAAGAATCCCAACTATCCGATAACAGAATAGAGATAGTAGCTGCTGAGTATTCTACAGTCATCTGTCTACTAGATCTAGAACCCACAGAGCCATGGATAAAGTTTAGCCACATAGCACCCCACCATCCATCCTTTCACAAATCCTAATATTAACTTCATCATCCCCACCTCCCTCCACATTGGAACTGATCAAAATTACTTTCCAATCACTGCATATTACTGACCTTTGAGAAAAGGCAAGGAACACAATGAAGAAGAATTAAAGTGGGCACAAGGGCAGGAGGGTGGGCAGGGAGAGGGTTCTCTGTGTTTCATAAACTACAGATCTTCTGGGCCTTTAAATCAGCAAGTCCCAAGTTAACCAACCCTCAATTATCTTTACTGATGGAAGATAATAAAAAATAATGATTAACCTAAAAATCCTTTGGATTTGGATTTGGGAATGTGTTATACAATGTTTTTGTAATGGATTTATCTTAATAATGATGTTTTGCTCAAAATAAGTTAATCTGAATTTTCTCAGGATGTGTGGGTTGAGGAGGGGCAGAGAAGGTAAGAGGAAACAATTCTAGGGTCTTCTGACAGACAAGAGAAAAACTGGCTAAAAATTTGGGGGTCAGGATGTTTAATGGTGTAGATGATAAAAGGTGGGTTTTATATGCCTGGAGCTAGACTCAAAGTATGATTCCCATCCAGAATGGGAAAAAAAAAAGAGGGAGGGAAAAAAACTTTTTGTCTCTTGGCTCCATATCCTGAGGATTGAGAGGAGAAAAGAAATGAATTTTCTCCCCAAACCTCAGAACTGGGTGGTGGGTACTTGAGAGGAGTTAAAAGGTCAAATGCATCCAAAAAACTCCTCAGCCATATTAGCTCTATGAAGTGGAACAAAGAGAAGTCAAGTGAATTTGAAACCACTGAAGTCCACAACATTCTCTTTTGTGGCATGATTTTTAGACTTTAGTCTGAGGACCAGGCCCCACTGGGAAAGGAAGGATGACCAATATAATTTGATTCGGAGGGGAAATAATTTTGTAAGGAAAGTATCTATGATGCTGTCATGCTCCCTGCCCCAAAAGACTATGTCTGATACCTCACTCTCCTATTTCTGTCCAGTGTTTCCAAGCAAAGAGGGATATTTGTCAGAGAAATTAGACTTTCCTGGGTTTCATATACATCAAGGGTTTCTACTGCCCAGGAACTGATAATTTAAGAGGTTGGCCAGGGGCCAGAGAGAGAGAGAGAAACAAACAGAGGACAGATGACCCTTGTATCTGGGAGTAAGTGAGAAATGGAACAGAGACGAGATTTGGCTTGGCCTGAATATCATTATGGTCAGCTGACTAGGAAGATACGGGTGAAAATCAAATGGGTGTGGAAGGGAGTTTGGATGAAAGGAGGTCATCAAGAAAAACTGCAACTTAAAGGGACACTGTCAATATTCCCATCTTACCCTTTACATTCCTTCTCACCCCCCCCCCACTTTCAAGCTGTGTTTATGAACTCTGAGAGGGCTGGGTCCAAAAAATTATGATATTGTTTAATGAAAAGCCTCAGTGACTAGAAAAAATGATGAAGATGCTTTCAGCAAATTTGTCACTGGATGCCAACTGCTCGAGTATGCCTTGCACAAATCAGGAAAATCCAACCTAGGAGCTAGCCAGCTCCTGCCATTCCAAGAAACACAGCCTAGTGGGGATGGGGCAGGAGGCAATGCCCAAAGACAGTCCAGCCAAACTAGAGGGAAAAGAAGAGGAGATAATTGGTGTATTTTTCTTTGAGCTTCACAACTCTGAACCCCACTTCAAAGTCCAATGATAATACTAACAATTGAGGGTAAATCAAGAGGTTGACAGAGTTCCTTTAAGTTTTCTCTGCTCTCCTGGCAGTTCTGATTAACCTTTCCTTGTTTGCCTGATTTTCAGGATTTCACCTTTGTCTCATCTCCCTCTCTTCCTCCCTCTCCCTCTTTTCCTTTAACAGTGACATGGCAGACCAGATCCCATCTCATCAGTTTTGTTTCAGGTCCCTATGATGGATGCAGAGACTCCAGTTCATTCCTCTTTTGACACTAAGGTTCCCCTCCATACACATCCCTCAATCCCTCTCCCCACTGCCCTTCAACCATGTGACCTTTCGTTACCAAGTGTTCTAGGTGGGATGCTGAATATTTCTGAGTTCTAATCTAGCTCCTACTTTCCCATTCTTTTCTTGTCTTCCTCTTCCCCTCTAATAGAATCATAATTGCCATATTATAAAACTGAATGCATGGGTAGGATGGTGGGATTTCTCCAGGGTTCAATCAAGAGCCTATTCTGCCCACAATGATGGCTTTTTTCATACTGATACATTCTATAGTATTTTTGTATTTATAAGCCCTTGCCTTCTATCTTCAAATCAATACTAAGTATTGGTTCTAAGGCAGATGAGTGGTAAGGGCTAGGCAATGGGGGTTAAGTGACTTGACTAGGGTCCCACAGCTATGAAGTGTATACCTAACTGCCCCCATTAATTGTATTTTCAAAAATCCAATCTTAAGAGAAAAACAAAAAGACCGTCAGCACTAGTGAGTCTTCCTTTTCTATGTCTCCTCTCTCCCATCACCATGAAATAAAAAGGCTCTTGATATTTTCCCCCAAAGGAAAAATTAAGGAATCAGGAAAGGATTTGCTTTGTGTTTTCTGTTCTAGGTGTGTGAAAGAGAGAGTTCTCTTTCTTTCAGAGGCTCTGGACTTTCTGAGATGCTCCAGAGGGCCAGTAAGGAAGCCATGACACAATCTGACCTTCACCTAACCCCTGTCCCCATCAGCCTCTGCTTCACCATCTGGCTCTTCCCAAACCCCTTTGGAGGCTGTGCTCTACTTCCCCTTGGCAGAACAGCCTGGGAATTGAGGCTCACCCTTTCCCCATGACCTGACTTTCCACATTAAGAATAGCAGCCGCCTAGGACAACATGTCTTTCATTCCCTCTGGAAACAGGGCACAGCTGGGAAGTTAGGAGGTCAAAGGAGGTAGATATATCCAGAAGGAGATAAAAGAACCCAAGTCTTTGCCTTATGAAAATGCATATATATGCATATATATGTAACATACATATATATGATTGAGATATATGCATATTTATTAAAAGATTAAGGCGGGGGGAATATTCTGTTGTAAAGAAGTGTTTATTCATGATGAATTAGTGAATTAGACTCCTGGGTTTCATTTTACCCAAAGGATCTCGAATGCCTAGCACCTGCTGCTTTAAAAGGTTGATCAGGTGGCCCCCATGTTCAGCCTAAGGAGTGGGATGGAAAGAGTGTGTCCTGTACCATGTAAGACACCTCAAAGAGCTAACTTAAAAGCCACATGGGAATGTTGCATGAAAGGCTAATAAACTCAGCTTACAAAGAAGCAGCCCTTTCCCTCAACTCAACTACAACTATCCTAGGGGACATCTGGGTATTTCCCTGATGGCTTGCTGCCACACATCTGAGATAAACAGGGGAAAATGAACAGCACAGCATGAAGCCTCTGACCCTACCCCCCAAGCGCATCACATCCACATTCCCTAATCCTAAAATTCCCACCCATAGGAGCTCTGCCCAATAGCTTTCAAAGGGGAAAGGGGGAAATTTTAGAGGGTGCAGAAATTCAACACATGAATTCCTTCAGTAAAATAAAAGAAGATAAAAGGACCAGGGGCAAGGTAAAGAGTAGGAAAGAAGTTTGGGCTCTAAATAGCTGTAGGGAGCTTCCTTCCTTCCTCCCTCTGTATCATAAAAAAAAATCCCCAACTTGTCGGCACAGCCTCCTCCCTCTCTGGCCTGCCTTCCACAAACTGTGATACTGCCCCTTAAGAAGTTCAAATAATTTTCCCAGTGTTAATCTCCCAAAGGCCTCTCTGGTAAAATAGAAAAAGCATGGGCCCCATAGGCATGCATGCAGCAGTGGTCAGGTGTATTCTGGCACACCCTTGAGGAGCATTCCCATGTGACCACTGAATTTCATCCTCCACTATGTGCTAGCACATCTCACACATGCTCAGTGAATGCTTATGATGGGATCCCAAATCCCATAGGTTGGACTAGAGTCTCTCTGGGGTCCCTTCTGAGTCTGAGGTTCTCTCCCTCTGCCATGAGAGAAACTAATCCTCAAGTCCAAACAATTGATTTTGTCTTAATTGCACTATTTTCATTCCGTGAATTTCAAAGTTGATTTGTGGACACTAATAGTTCTGCTATCACCTAGAGTGCCAAACATAAACTTGCTAGTTGTGGCTCTTGGGAGTATCCTTCTGGATTCCATCTTGAGGGAACCAAGGGGACAATTATAGAAATTATAGTGCTGTAGGTGGTACCTGTCAATTGCTTAAAATGGGAAAGACCCATGTACCTGAGAGAAAGCCATTAGTTTATGGCTTTGGGGGCAAAGTTTTAGAACAATGGAACCACCTTCCCTTTGTTGACAGGCTGTCCCCATATCCACAGGTGTCATCTAGAGACATGGAGAGGTCCCCCTTTTTCTAGGTCCAAATTATAAGACTCATGTTCAAATTCATGTGCTATGAAGCATCAACTCAGACAAAATTCTTGTGTAGGTGAATTTGTTTTAGGCATCTTCAGCTTCCCTCCTCCCTTTTCTGTGCCTTTTTCCTCCTTATTTACCCTCCTCTTTCCCTTCACCATCTCCAGAAGTCCAATAAACTGCTCTTTCCCTCACCTTTATCCCTAAGGAAACCTAGTCTCTGGAAAGAATCTGATAAATGCATCCACACTGAGGTGTTTAATATGTTACCTCTCCCCAGGAATCAATATCTAACTGTGAAAGTCCAGGCACCAACCGATACTGGGTGGGCCACGGAAATAAGGGTATTTATCAGTCCTGAAATAATACCCACACTCTGCCTACACATGAACCCAACTGCAACTATTCCTTTCAATAGCAAAACGTGTGAAGGCTAGAACAGAGATTTACTTATATTTGATGTGAATAGGATCCGGCTCATTATGGATGTTTTTTTCATCTATTCCATGTATTTTTTTTTCAATCTACCCTTTGTGTGAGCTACCTCAGAACTAAGCAGACTAGATATCCCATTTGGGTCTATTTATCTTGGTTTTCAGTGCTTCTCTTAACCTCTAACATCATCCACTTGGGCCACAGCCCCATTAATCATGATTGGCCATTCCCTTTCACAGCAGCCTCTGGTAGGGACCCTGATAACCACCAAGAACTGGACCAAGGCTGGATAGGGTGAAGGCCAGGGAGAATCTAAACTAAGTGGAGAATGGAGACCAGTCATATCTCCGGACCATCTCAACTTGAACTTTCCCCTCCCATTCCCTTAATTCCCAAGCACAGAATATTAAAAAAAAAAAAAAAAGAAGTCAGCTGCCTTTCTCCTGCCCTAGAAGGGATATCTGGGATTAGGTGGGGTGACAAGGAAGAGGCAGGGGCAGAGGGCTCAGACTAGACACCCCACCACCAACCCCTTTCCCCTACACTCATGCTCTTGGCCATACAGTGTTGAGGTATGAAACTCCAGCAGCCTGCCTGGACGGTGATGCTAATGGTGATGTTACACTGTTTTCGTCTGTCTAACATTCCTTTTTAATCCCCATCCTGCCTGCCCCTCCCTTATGTAGGGTTACTTTAGTGATCCTTGGAATGTTTTTGACTTCCTGATCGTAATTGGAAGCATTATTGACGTCATTCTCAGTGAGACTAATGTGAGTATTACTCTACCCTTCCCAGGATACCTCCTTCCCTTTTTCTTCTATTTCCTTATCTATCTATCTCTCTTTTTTCTCTCTTTTTATTTCTTGTTCCCCTCACTCCCACCCTCTAGTCATTGCTTTTGTTGAACCTGCCGCCGTACTTCTCCAGGGGGAAAAAAGCAGGAATTTCTCCTCCTTTTTTTCCTCCCACATATCCCAGCTCTGCCCTGCTGTGATGGGCCCCAAGTACAAAGAAATGAGTTGGAAGGGAGCAGTTGGACTCCCCACCAGCCCAAAGGGGCCTACACATCTGAGTGTATGTAACCATTGAACTAACCCACCTTTTGTCAATCCTCTCCGCCTGCCCTTCGAATCGAACGTGACACAGGTTTCAGCTGCCAGATTTATAGAGTGGTTTAAAAAATGAAAAAGAAAAAGGTGATTGGAGATGCCCACCGTAACCTCTTTCTTTTCTTATTTTTTTCTCTTCTCTCCCTTTCATGCTTTTTTTTTATTTTTTTTTATTTTCTTTTCTTCCTTTGTTGTTGGTTTGTTTTGTTGGTTTGTTTTTTTTTTCTCTTCTCTTTTTTTTCTCCTGGGCTTCCCTGCCACATGCAGCACTATTTCTGTGATGCATGGAATACATTTGACGCCTTGATTGTTGTGGGTAGCATTGTTGATATAGCAATCACCGAGGTAAACGTAAGTAAATGGCGTCTGTACCTAACTGTCCGTGCCTGCTCTAACACTCATTTGTCTTTAGCAATTCTTCCTCCCCTTCCCCCATCCTTTGTTCTTTTTTATTATTTTTAAGGGGGTTTAGTTTGTTTGGGTTTTGTTTTTGTTGTGGTTCATTTAAATGATTCTTTTTTGTTATTGCTTTTCATTTGATTCTTTTCCCCCTTTATTTGGGAATGAGTTCAGATTTTTCTCCCCTTTCCTTTTTTTGATTTTTAACTGTTGCATCTTTTCCTTTCCTCTGCCCCCTTCATAATCAGCCTGGCATGAATCAAAACTGTATGGCAGGAAGCAGCCAGAGGCATGTGGAATGAGAAAGAGGCAGGAGTTTTTCCAACTGCTGGGCACTTTCTGGGACATGAATCTGTACCCAACCTGACCCTCCTTCAGAGGAGGGCCAGGACTGCCTAGGCATCCCAGCCCTTTCCGCCCCACAGCCTACTGAGCATCAACTCTTTCGAGGTGGGCTGTGTAAGGAATAGAAACTGGAATCCTCACTTCCCATAGCTTTCCATAAGCCAAGGAGCATCCTGAATAGGATCCCCCTTAATGTATGCTCCAACAGCCTTTGAAGTGGAAGGCTTGTCTGGCTCCTCCTTCTGGAATCCTCTCTGAAGTTGGGGAGCCTTGATCCCCTGTCCTCTGGATCAACTGATGATTTGAGTGATCAGATCTCCATTGGGTCCATCTGAAAAAAAAAGCCATGTGGCTCTGACTGTAAAAGCAAGCAGCTGGTTCCCTGGCACTTTCACAGCTCTGCCCCATTCTCCCTGGCCTCAGATGGAAGCTGACCCTGGCACCCTGTACTCTGTGGCCTTCTGCCGCATCCCCTCTAAAGAGTTCCCTCCTACTATACAGTTCCTATCAACTTCTGCACATGTCTCTTTGTTACCTGGCATGTTTAAATCTTTTCTCTTTATAGGCAAGTCTTTCTTAATGTGTGTTTTTTTGCTTATGATTTTTCTTGAACTAAGAACCTTAATGATGTATATACACTCCTCTGATCTGAGTGGTTGAATAACAGCATTAAGCAGTAGCTTTAGAATGAGTTTTGATCTAAGAGGTTGAAAACTGCCCCACCCATCCTGTACAATCCCTACTATCTCCCATCCTACTACTGTATTTGCTTCCCATGCTCCCAGCCAAGTTGAAAAACAAAAAAAAATAGCTGCCTTGTTTCCCTCCTACCAGCTCTGTTCCACCTCTAGCAGGTAAAATTTGGAAGGAGCAGGAAAGTCCTCTAATACCTGCTCCCCTTTGACCTTTCCTCTCCTCCTCACCTTGCCTTCCCCTGCCCATCACACTCAGTGTTGTCTTCTCTCTTCACAGCTGTGATAGCTCTTTGAGGAGTCAACCCTGTTCCTCTGGCCCTACAGAGCAGTCTGTCTCTGGAGACTCCTTTGTGTCTTGTCCTGTGTGTGTGTGTGTGTGTGTGTGTGTGTGTGTGTGTGTGTGTGTGGGCACATGCGTGTGGACATATGTATGTATCACTTCATCTTGTTCTTTGAATGTAGATGCTCAGATAATTTTAGAATTCATCTTCTCCCCTACCCAATTCCTTGCCCACTATCATCACTTTTATCTGCTGGAGAATCCTGAGTTCTGCTTAAAGTCCCTGGAACCCTCAGATTCTCCACTCTTTAATATCTCTATTTGGTATCTCTAGCTCTTTTGGTAGCTACAGCCAGTTCAGTAATGACCCTCGAGTTGTTATTCTAATCCTAACAGTAGCCTTCAACAATGACCCACAAGCTTATTGCATCTACAACTTCTTGCTTAAGTTGTGATGAGCAATTGAGATTGGGGGCAGGAGGAACTGAGGAATGTTGGGAATACTGTATTTACATATATATATATATAGGCACATAGGTGGCATTGCCTACTCCAGTATTGGAACTGGGCCTATTTACTTGGGCTGCTATGTATTCCTAACTCCTGACTATGTCTAGGGAGAAAACCCCTGGGGGGTGGACTCTTTCTGTCAAATATCTAGGCTTGTCCCTGTTCTGTAGGGAACAGAAAGGACTTCTGAGTTGGGCTATGTCTATATGACTGGCAAGTAGGGCTTATAGAAGTTCATCTAGAGAAAGGACCATATCTTCAGCTCCTTTTAAGCATCTGGGATGGTGCTGGGCACAGCAGAGATGTTCAGTTAATCAAGATGACAGTGAAGAGAACTAGTTCAGATAGTGGAGGAACAGGTGATTTGCCCCTGAGCATCTCAGTGTTTTTTGAATGTGCATATTCCAACAAGTGTACATAGATCACCTACCGTGTGCAAATACCCCTAGGCTTCTTCATGTAAGAAGATAACCTAAGCCCCTTGAAAAGAGGGAGCATCTTTGTTTTTTATCTCCAGTACCTGGCCCTTGCTAGTTGCTTATTAAATGGTTTATTAAACTGTAATAGAAAGAGCAAAGGAACCTCTGCCTTCAAAAAAATCTTTTTAACAACACTGAGACAAACATAGGAAAAAATTAAAAGATATAAAAATTGGCAGAGAAACAAGTTTCTTATGGCGTTGCTGGAAGAGTGTAAATACAAGTCCCCAAAATTTAAAGTATCTAACTATGGAGAAGATTCTTAGCAATGGAACTCCAAGACCTTGACATGTCACTGAGAATTACATATCACTTCAAGGTTGATCAAGAGCTTTTCTTAGAATATGTCAGGTGATAAAAATATTATTGTTCCCATTTTATAGGTGAGGAAACAGACTCAAAGAGACTTGCCCAAGATCATACAGATAATGATGTCAAGGCTGGCATTTGAACTCTCCTGACTCCAACCCCAGAGTCCTTTACTACTCCAAGCTGCTCATTGTTCATAATCAGTGAGATAAGCAGCACTGCCCATTCTCCCATTCCTCTCCTTAATGTATATGTTTAAAAATAAATAAGTATCCACCTCTAAAGTTAGAGGAAGAGCTATAAAATTTTATTATGTTAGAGGTTTAGGGATGTCAGAGTTACAGGAGACAAGTGAATCATCCACAATCCCATTCCTTTCTATCCCTTCTTCTTATCCAACCCTTCCTAAGGCTCTGGAGAAACAGGTGAAGGGAAAGAGGAAATCAGTGGGTGTTCTATCTTTGTGGACTTTGTGGACTTACCTAGGAAGCTCCATTAGCTAGGGTGATACCACACAAACTCAGATGACTATAACACAATATTATATAATAATTTCATAAGCAAATTATGCTATTTAAGGAAGTCACTGTTTTCTTCTTTTTTTTTGTATCCCCAAATCTTAGCACAGTGAGTTATACAAAATAAGCATTTAATTTGTTTTCCATTCATTCTTCACTGGGAGGGAATCAGGAGAGGACACATTCCAGAGCATTTAGCATCACAACTTGATCTAAGGAATATTGGTTTTTCCCTACCCTTAAGGTCTTCCTGATCTAGATGCAGCCTCTAAGCCCCCTTCCAACTCTCAGTCTTTGACTGTGACTATAAGAATTGCAAGTTATATATATATATATATATATATATATATATATATATATATATATATATATATATTCCAAAGCTCGTATTTTCCCATTGGGATTCTATAACAGTGTATATAAGAATGGGACATGGGGAGCATATTTCTCCTTTTCCACCAATAAAGGGAAAAGAGAGAGTCACTATTTCAAGCCCTGGATGGAAGGACCAGGATCTTCCATCAAGATAGGGTCATGGGTTCTACGGTTAAGAGCAAGAAGGGAGTTGAGGATTTCAGGGCTCCCTTCCATTACGTTGTTTTAAGACCATTAAAATCTTAATAAGGATTCATCAACTAGAAGAAGGGGAAGAGATCCCAGATGTAAACTTGGGCAGCTTGGCCTCCACCTCTCCAACTCAAGACATTTATTTAGTACAAGTGCCCCGGAAAAATCAAGTTGCTTGCCTGACGTCTAAAGAGGACACTTCTTGGTCCTTGCCTGGTTCCCCCAAGCATCTCTTTTCTTTTTAATGGGCTTCACTCAAACCTGTCTGGATTATATGTCCTCAATTACCACCAGTTGTGTCTAACCAGAGAAATAAATGCAGATTTATATGTCCTGGAATCAAATAAAGAGCCTCTCAGATGTTTCCTAAAGATTTTAATGATGATAACAATGGGAAACAAAGGATTTACTTAAATTCTACAGAAAAAAAAGTTGTAGGTAGAATTGAGACAGATCATCTATCAAGTGAAAAGGAGGTTTCAAATAACCTTGGGTATGTCATCACATTAACTATGATGGGCCAAATTGTTGCCAATTAAATGGGAAAGGCAACATAATGAAGTAGAAAGAGCATTGAACTAAGAGTAGGAAACATATTCCAGCCTCAATTCTGCTACCCTCTCTGACCATGGTCACCTTCCTTGGTCTTGGTTTTCTCTTTTCTAAAATGAAAGGAGTCAGATCTATAGAGATCTAAGGTCCCTTCCAGCTCTAACAATCTATGACTATTTAGAGCAAGGCAAGTCTAGTGCTACAGCTCAGAAAGGAGAAGTAATTAGAGGAAAAGAAGACCAGTTCTGTCTAAGCCAAGAATTTCTAACTTATCACATTGGGAAGAAATAGAAGTTTGTGGGAAACTCCCTAGGAGTAGGGTACTGATGGACCTAAAGTAGGCATATATTAGAGGAAAATTGCCTGCTTGACTTAGACTTTCTCACTAAGACTCAGAAAGATTAAATGACCTACCAGAACTTTCTTAATCTTTTGTCACATGTTTTGAGACACAGTTAATCTCTCAACATTTATTTACCCTGCTATTTTTCAGTGAGAAAAAATCATAATAAACTCTTGAGGCGTACAAACAATAGGTATCCCATGAACATAGGATCCATTTCTCTAACATCTGGCACTTGGCTATGAAGAATGAGGGGAGCATTCTGGTTATCCATAGCCCTATTGATGTGCCTGGTACATCTGTTGTTTGGGAAAGAAAAATAGAAGGAAGCTAGGGAGAAAACTGCATGTCAGAAAAGAAACAGGTGTAGCTGTCAGAAGATATTCTCCAAAAGAGAAGACCATACCCATCAAATTTGGCAGAAATAGCTCTTTATTCTATCTCCAGTCCCTGGAGTCAGCTCCATATTTCAACCTAGATGAGCAGGAACTACCTCCTTGACCAGTTCTCCCCACTACCTTTGCTGTCTGATCTCTTGTATAAATGTACACAGAAAAGAATGAAGTTTGGCCCCCACCCTGAGCATCTGCTTCTGAAGTGATGGAAGAAAGACAGCTTGAGTCAGAGAAAGATGTTGGCAGCATCCACCCACTGAGAATTGAGTCAGAGTGGGCAATCAACACAGCTCCAGCCTGAGGGCCCTTCCTTCCTTCTGGAGAGGGAGCTGAAGAAAGGGGAAGAGCCTCTACTAGCCCTGACTTTATCTTCCTTGGTGGCCAAAGCTGCTTCAAGGGAAAAAATTGAGCAATTGAATTCATCTTCTGTTTGAGGGCTGGAGTGTTGTTGGAATGGGTGAGACTAGCAAGTGTGAGTAGTTTATATTAGAGAATCATAGGACCTTTTGTGGATAAACCTTAGAGATTGTAATCAAACCCTGTTATTTTATAGCTAAGAAAATGGTGCCTGAAGAAATAACAGAGCTTGACCAAGAGCACATAAATTAGTGGCAGAGTTGGGACTCTGACCCCTAACTCTCAAGTCTAGCATCCTTTCCCCCATCCTTACTGGTCTTTTTTTTTTCACATGCCATTGGACTTATGTTTGTATGAACTAGAGAAAAGAGAGAAGAATTTGCTTAGCTAAAGAAGTTAGCCATGAGTTAAGGCAGACAAGGTCAATCCATGGAAAATAATGAACAAGGAAACTGTTACCTTTGAAACCCCTTCTCAGGCCCTAAGCACTCTTTTCCTGGTGTTCTTTTTATTGCCAATTTCTATCTCAGAGGAAAATAGTATATCCCTATAAATAAATGACTTCCATTTAAGAGTTACACATTGGCTTGATGAAATCTAAACTAACGATAAATGGTAATTTGGCAATCAGGTTTGATCCAATTTGTGTTAACTGTTGAAATTGTGTATGCTTATACAGGCAGCTAGCTTCTTAGAAAGTTGAATCTCTAGGCTTATTTTGGAAAACATATATATACAAAATCATTAATTCTCTTTAAAGGGTCTTTAACTTAATTTACGTAAGTGAAAGATCAGTTTGATCTAGTGTTAGTATTATTTTAATAGATTTTTATCAGTACAAAAAAAGGTAATAAACTCATTCATGTTAAGGAGATTGGTGATAAAACAGAATTTTCCAAAAGTTTTAGTGCAGTTTTAAGCTATTAAAGATTCTTATTAGCTATTAAATACATTGTACTATGACTTTTGGGACATCCTGTAAATTATTTTGTTTAATTATACTTGCTTTTTCCCCCTTAAAACCCTTACCTTCCATCTTAGAATCAATACTATATATTGGCTCTAAGGCAGAAAAGTAGGAAGGCCTAGGCAATGGGGGTTAAGTGACTTGCCCAGGGTCACACAGTTAGGAAGTGTCTGAGGCCAGATTTGAACTTAGGACCTCCCATCTCTAGGCCTGACTCTCAATCCACTGAGCCACCCAGCTACTGCTGATATATATGCATTTTTTTAAAAAACCCTTACCTTCCATCTTGGAATCAATACTTTATATTGGTTCCAAGGCAGAAGAGTGGTAAGGGCTAGGCAATGGGGGTCAAGTGACTTGCCCAGGGTCACACAGCTGGGAAGGGTCTGAGGCCAGATTTGAATCTAGGACCTCCTGTCTCTAGGGCTAGCTCTCAATCCATTGAGCTACCCAGTTGCCCCCTATATATGCATTTTAAAAGAAAGAACAAAGCCCAATCTAAAGAGAGAATTAGAGTACCTGAATAGGAAAGATATTTGAGGACAAAAGAGCTCTCCTGACTTCCTCAAATCATGCCTTGTAGGAATAACATAAGACTATATTGCAAAATACTGGAATATATTGAAATATCCCCAAAGTACAATTGGACTTTTGTTTAGTGGTACTTCTCCAGAAAGTAACTGAGAAAGCAAAATAGCCTAGCTGCGAACTTCTATTTATTCCCTATTCCATAACTCCATCCTTATTGAAGTCGGCCTGTGGGGCTTCAATGGCTTAGGATCTTAGGAGAAAATGTAAATATATGCAAATGTGGTTTGGTTTACCTTCATCACCACCACCACAACCACATCCCCATTAGCAGCCAGGTCATGGAAGAGCATTTCCTAGTGCCACAAGCCAGTGTAGCCTATGATTCTTGGCAAGGCTTAAGGCAAGAAAATTATATCAGGATTCTAGTTTCCTTAGAGTGTAGCAGATAGAGAAGAGTCAGGAATAAGTGCTAAATATGAACTAGGAAGCCAGATGCTATCCTCTGCCTCTCTGCCCCTTCCTAGGCTCGGCCCCATGCTCCTCATACCATAATGTTGAGAAAGGCTATGAGGAATCACTGGGCTTCTATAAGGATTCTGGGCTCTATACCAAAAGTCTGCTTGGGGGACTGAGGAAAGGGGGATCTGAAGTAATATCCCAATTGAGAAGGGATCAATAAATCTAAGCTTATTAAAGGCAAATACAAGGAAATAGAAGTAGACCAAATAAGTTACAAGGAGTTCTTGGCTTTCAAAAGGGAACTTCTTTCTGCCTTTGATCCCAAATTCACAGGGCTCCCTCTGTTTTTGAGAACATCCTAAATTTAATTTTTAACTCACTGGAGTTCTCTAGCACCTCCATACCCACTTTTATCCCTAGATAAGTTCCCTTCCCTCCTTCATCACACACGTGTGTGAGCACATGTGCATCTATACATATTTTCTCCTACCTTCGCAGTTTTGCAGACTTCTTCCACAAAAAAAAAAAAAAACAGTGACAGAAGGAGGCCCAGTGTTTAATCTAGCTACACCATCATTTGTCTGTGTTCTTCTATCCATGGATCAGGACCTGTTCAGCAGGCTGGGTTTGTGTTGATCTATATGTCAGAAAACCATCAGAGCCAAAAGATTTAAGTAGATTGCCTGAGAAGACATAAGCACAGAGAAAAGTTGTCAGTGTCTCTCTGCCTCTCCCAAGTGCCTAATGTTAAGCCAAATACCTATAACCAATTGTAGAGTGGTGAAAAACATAGGCATTTCCTTTGATATTCCATAAACCCATGTCTTTATTGATAGTGTTCTGGGATTACTTGTATTTGCAGAGATACAGCTCTCTCTCCATAGTTTTCACCATCCCTGTAACTAATTCTTTCTTGAATCCCCAATTATTGATATTGTTGGTGGTACTGACAAACACATTTTGTTTATTTGTTCCATATGGATTTTCTGAGTTGTTTTTTCATGATCTGGTGCTATTCCTCATCCCTAAGGGGAAAAAAAAACATACCACAGCAATTTTATAACAAATTTTGTTAACCTACGTGTTTCCTTAGCAAATAGTAGAGCTTGTCCCACCTTAAAGAGCCTATCATATTGCAAGGAGAGGTACATGGTGACCCTTGAAGCTTCACCTATTTCCAACCATTTGAGCCAGCAACTGTGCATCTGCTAGCAGACTAAGCTAGACATGCCAGACTTCAGCATTTCAGGACATAAAGAAAGGACAGGGGAGGGAGATATCACCACTGAGAAGCTACCAGAAATTCTAGTTTTTCTCAGTAGTCTCTTCAGAAGAAAATAACCTCTATGGAGTAGATTATCTACCAAAGGAATGCTATAGTGATCTGGATACCAATATCAAAGGGCTCCTCTCCTTCTGCCCATGATTTTCATCAAAGAGGTATGTGAAAGAAGCCAAGAACACTTGTAATGAAGCATAACAACAGTTTAGGAAGGAGAACTATAGGAATGTAAGCTGCCTCTTTCTGACCTTCTACCTTCTCATTGTTATTGTTTTTATCCTGTTTTCGTTATTTCCCTTCTATCCCTTTATCCTTCTTCCGTTTCTTTTTGCTCCTGGCCTCTGATACTTTCTCTATCTCCTTATTCCCCAATCAAAATCAAAATGTTGGTCCTAAAGTACTTTGCTTTGTTTCCTTATGCTTCAAGAGCATTTGACCTTTTTCTTTATGCTCTGGGCTATTTCCAAATACCTTCTTTTCTATTGATGATTGATTGTTGCTTTATGGCTTCTGACTATCAAACTTAGATGCCAAATGTATCCCCAATCCTCCAGTACCACCAGCCTCTGCCAGTCCTCTGTCTCTTCCCTTGTGCCCAAACCTTTATCTGAGACCACTACATATCCTGAACTATATAACCACTTCTCTCATTTCAATTAGGCAAGTAGAAGCCTTCCAGGGGCAGCAGAAGCAAAGCCTTTGAGGAGTTCCAGCCACACCATTGGGGCCTGACCAAATTGATGGTCTAGGGAGCAGAGCCAAGATGGCAGCTTAGTAGCAAGGAAAGCTGAAATGGCTCTGACAATCCTTCTAAACCATTCTTTAGAAAGCACCTCAAAATGACAGAAGTCAAAAAAACAACTGCATGACAAAGTGAGGGGACTCTCCTGCTGAACAGAATTGATGGTCCACAAAGTAATTCAGAGAGCTAGTGAGAGGCTACCTAAAGCTGTACCCCTCTTTTTATTATGCTTTTCCAGAGGAACTACATAATCCATATTCTTTTACATGTGTCTCACTATCACAAAAGGCCTTACAAGTCCAGACTTCATTCTGCCCTTTGTCGCTGTGGGCCAACAGGGTCACAGAAGCATAGAATCCAACAACTGGAAGAGACCTCAAAGGTCATCTAGCCCACCCATATAGAAATTCTTCTAGAAATCTAGAAATCTCCAAGAAGTAACCCTTTAGCTTGTGCTCATTGAATAAGCTGGAGAATGAGGGAGAAAAGGCATTGCCTCCTACCTACTCATTTTCACTTTTGGATTGTTCTAATGATAAATATATCTGTCCTTACATGAAACTTAAGTCTACTTCTCTGCAACTTCTACTCCATGAATTAATTCTACCCACTAAGGACAATGAGGAAAAATTTGAATCCTTAGTCCTTCAAACATGTAAAGATGGCTCTCTTGTCACTTTCCCCAAAGGTGCTCGGAATCTGCCTGCTACTCCTTTAGTTCATCTCTATACTAAACTCTTTCTCCAAACAGAGGGAGAAGGGAGAAGTGATTTGACAGTCCCAGGAAATCCTAGAGAAGTATGAAGATTTATTTGAGGACCCAACTCTGACACAGACCAAGGGTTCTTAAAGGTTCCCTTTTGTGTCCTAGACCTCGTTAACAGTCTGGTAATGACTATGAACTCTTACCTGTTGCCCACACTTCTAATTGAAAGCACCACTAAATTTCAGTTAGAAGTCAGTAAAAATAAAGATGACTTTTTTACAGCCAAGTTCCCAGATTCCCCTAAAATCTATCTATAGACCTCCTAAGGGTCAATGGATCCCAAGTTAAGAATTCTTGACATAGAAATTCTTAGAGCTGGACAGAACCCTATAATCATCTCATTTGACCCTTTGCTTTACATGTGAAGAAACTAGAGTTACACATGAAGAAATCGCAAGGGTGACTTGCCTGGCATCACCTAACCAGTTAGTGTCAGTCATTGGCAGTATAATCCTTTCTTGCCTAGAGACCAAGTAGCTGTGGTAACTCATCCCACAACCCTACTAGGTCTTGTACAATTAAGAAAGAATCTATTTCCCAATATGACTATGTGATACACTCTTTTTCAACTCCAAGATGAACATGCAATGGTGAGGAAAACTATCTCACCAATTAACAGTCACACAAATATCCTCTCCTCATCTTTATCCAAATGGGAATTCTGCCTCTTCTACCTTCTGTCATCTGGGGCATTATTCCTTGGGATCCCAAATGTGGAACACTGAGCAATGTAAGGAAATAACAGTAACAACCATAGTGTTAAACATCCATTGTGTATGAACCCTGGGCTAAGTACTGGAGAAGATATAAAGTTCAGAAAAGATATGGTACCTGAAACACATCCTAAAGGAGATTTGATCTTCTGTGGCATGTTTCATAATCTCGACACTTCACCCCTGGAACTTACAAATGAGGAACAAAAGTTGTTCTTAGCCATGAGGGGAAAATGGATCCTTTATTAACTGTCCACTGAAGTCCATATTGCAACTTGCAGTTATGCCAAATAAGGGTAATTTGCATAAATCATTTGAAGTACAGTCATTTCCTTTTTGGTTTAATTTGCTCTTAACCTACAGCTGGAACCTATCACTAGGAGTCTCTGAAAACTTCCCCTCTCTGTCTCTTAGATACAAGTGATAATAACCTGTTCTTAGTCAAACCATTAGCATTTACAAATGGAGTTAACTCACAGCCCCAGAAAATTGCAGGCTGGTTAGGAAAAAGAGATGTGGGAGAATGACTCCTCAGTAATTCACCCTGTGGGTAGTGTTCATGAAGGCATTACCTCATTAAAACCTGGTCATTTTAGGTAGGCTGAGAGAGCTGGCATTTAAGGTTCCCATCAGAAAAGGAAGGCTTAAGAAGCTCCTGGGATCAGGAATTCCATACTAGAAGGCTTTTAGTAAATTTACTATGAATACATTCCTTCTAGGTTTCAGCATTTCCTTTCCAGATTGGTCCCATAAAGAATGAATGAATGAATGAATAAATGAGTGAGTGAATGAATGAATGAATGAATGAATTTCAGCTTCTTCCCTCCATTTTGAATTCAGACTACCTAGCAAATTACTGACAGATGGTTGCCCAAAATTCAAATCTAAAAAGTTTCCATCAATAGACACAACGAAACTCATTTCAACCTTCACAAAACCAGTGACTGTGATTTGCCAACAGGCAAAGCATGAGGGACAATAAGAAGGGAAGTAACTTTTAGTGACTAACCAATGTATAACCATATTGGAAGTTCCTAGAAGATAAGCACCTAGCACCTTACTCAATACCCTAACACATACCAGGTTTTAAATAAGGGTATGTGTTTTTTATTCAATGACTTGGCTAAATTTTCAGACTAGTCTCCATCTTGATCATATTACAAAAGGGGATAATCCAGAAAATAATCAGACATTATAGTAAATTGCTTTTTTTTTTTTTTGGACTCCATACCATTGGGTGGAGCCAAGACTAGGACAAAGACACAAGCTCCCTAGTAACTGGACTTGACTTACAACCTTTAACATCCCTTCCAACTCTAAATCAATGATCCTATGTTATTATGGGGGTTTGTGTCTTGTTTACTTAATCCTATTCAGTAGCAGGTAATAGGGAACTTCTCTCATAATACTCAGCCATCCTGGTTATGATAGAACTCCAGAGACATAGCCCACTCCTTTAGCAATACCCTATAACTCTGGGAGTTATCAGAACCTAGCCATCACTTGTTTAGCATTAGAAATCATTACCAAAAACAATTTCTCCTTGCATCATTAAGAAACAAAATAAAATGTCTTTTCTGGTGAATGTATATATGTGTATTTGTGTGTGTGTGTCTGTCTGTCTGTCTATCTCTTTGTCTATATATTTGGACTATGCTATATGGCCAAATACCAGTGACCCCAAACAAACCAGGGAAATGGATCAACCAGAAATCACTATGACAGCCAGTAATGAGTGTGAAGCAGAAATCCAAAATTCAAACTGTGTTTTCTAAATGACTGCAGATCCTCTGTCTCCTTTCTTTCCCTTGCCCTACTGCCACCCCATCCCTGAAAAAAAACAAACAAACCACCAAGCTACCAACTTGCTATGGAAAGAAAAGAAAAAATCAGTTGAGAAACTCAATAACAGAAAATCATTTTCAGTCTTTAAGAAAATGTCTAGCTGGGCACATTTCCATTGTATAGAAGTTCCATCCCATGTTTTCTTTGTTTGTACATTAAAAACAAAAAACACAAGAGCAACCACCTGAAAGAGGAAGGTAAAAGTCAAATGCAACTATGGATCAGCAATCTTAGAAGTAGCCTCTGTAGAAAACCTGTCATAGTTCATTTTAAATCCATAGAGTGGGGGAGGAGGGTACTCTATAAGCTATGAGTTCCAAAGCATTATAGGAAAAATTGACATGGAAAACCTATCTATAAAACAATTTACTGGGTTATCTATTGTCAAATGAATTCAGCAGTCAAATCCCAGAGAATGGCTTTCAAAGACTGTTCTGAGGGACCATGTAGACATGTGGCATTAAATTCTAGTTATTAAAGAGACTCATCTTCCTAAAGACTAAGTTCTGGGAATCGACCCTCTTGAAGGTATAATAAGAGGAGGAGGCTTCCTTCCTCAGATTCCACAAGGTCATTAGATCTCAGCCTTCCTTGACATAGATGTTCCCTGCCCAGTACTCAAGCTTCTTTACCTAAGAAGTGGGAAATGATGTGGATAAAGCATAAGGAAACCTTTCCTCAATTGGTGTTGCCCAGATAGAGTTACAGCCCCACGACCCAAGCTTTAAAGTATTGAATTGGGAATCACAAGAAAATAATATAATTTACCTATCTGAGATAGAGTGAGCCAGACAGTTTGTCTAATTAGTGGCTTGACATAATCATGGGGTAAGAGTTCTTCCTAATGCTTACTTGAGGGGGAGTAAAAGAGAGCTCTAAAATGGTAGCCATACCCAGATAGTATACCATTCCTGGAACAACTTGGAACCTGACAGGACTACTCTTTTCGTGTTTTTTTTTTTTGCCACTTGCTTCCTTTTGCCCTCTTCTGCCACAGTGTTGCTCCTGTGTTAGCCAAGACCTAGAGTACTAGGGCCTCTTCACTGGAGACTTATTACAGCTTATCTCTGTCTGCCTTCCTTTAAAGCCAACTGAACATACCCAATGCTCTCCCTCTATGGTAAGACCAAACATACAGACCACGCTCCCAGCTTCTGTGACACTCCTCCTAACACACTTCTCACTCTGTTGTCCACCCCAGTCACAAGAATCTCTTTGAGCCCCAAGTTCCCTCTGCATGAACCCACTGTGCCATGTTTCCATACCCGCCTGGTGTCACATTAGCTGTGAATATGCTGTACATGTGGTGGTGTATTTTATCTTCATATGTCCTGAGCTTTCCTTTGGGTGAAGCTTCCCCATTGTCCTGCCTTTCTAATGAGCGACTAGGAGAGAATAAGACCCAGAGACCATTTCCTGTTAGATACATTAGCAACTTACTTGGCTTGGATATCTAACTTTGATCCAAAATGGAAGAAATCATGCCTCTAGTCCAGCTGGTCGAGAAAGCTGAAGAAACATTTAATTGTTTTAAGCATTTTAAGGGTTAATTCACTTGTTTGCTTACCTCCTTTTTTAAGGAGCTCATGTTTCAACACTGAAAGGCAATATATGTCCAACTAAGTGGTATACTGGTCCCCCTTGAGATGTTAAGAGAACGAAAAGGCCTCCAACATGGTAGATTGCTTATTTATGTGGGGGGGGGGGGGACAAGAATTACATAGAATAAGAAAACATGGAGGGATTGAAATCTGTACCAGAGACTATTAAATCAAAGATCCAGAACATTACTGAAAGTAATTACTTGGTTTCCATTTCCCCTATGGCTAGATCCAGAGAGGAAAAGGGGCTTCTTAAACTAGGGTAAATTACCAAGGGAGATTCAGACTCATAGACTGGAGACAGGAGAGTGATGGACTAGACTAGGTGATCTTGGGAGGGGAGGGGGGGAGAAGGGCTTCAATTACCTGAGGATCCTATGATTTTCACTTTAGAAAAAAATAGCAGTCATGAGACCTGATATTAGTCTTTGTGTTTATCTGAGGAGTTACCTCCTATATACTGTTTGCAGATGCACACTCTTTGAAAAGGACAAGCAAAATCCTTGCCTATACAGTAGGCAGCAACTACTGGGCATTTAAAAGCGGGATAGATTAGAGACTCATTAGGATTGACCAATTCATTTGAACAGTTCTCTTTCCAGTATAGTCCATCCTGAGTCCTATGCCTCAGGTGAGAGAAAACTGACATAACCCGTGCTTTGAGTTTATCTAGCCCTTGGCACAGTGATAGATCTTTAAAGCTATCTTCCTGTTACATCATAATTCAGTTTATTAGAGGAAATTATAGTGGCTCAAGTAGAAATGTGTTTATCCTACAAACTGCATGGCATTAGCAAATTACAGCCAACAGGGAGAGTTCTGAAAAAACAGAATCGAGTTCATTCTACAGGGTTGGGTTGCTGGGTTTTTTTAATTCATCAGAACAAGATGCCCCAGTGGCACCAACTTTTCAAACTCTTGACACTCTCAGCTGGATCTCCCACTCAGAATTATTCTCTTTACATTTTTCCTTCCCTCCTGAACATGGTGAGACTGACAGCCAAGCTACAAAATCTTATGTTTTCTCTTCAAACACCTCTAGGGAAAGGCAACCTTTTTTTAAAAAGAGAAAATAGAATTTCAAGCATCTACACAGGTGAGAGAAATAGAGATTAAGGACATCAAAGACTTCAAAATATGCAGGCTAGAAACCTGGGATATGAGAAAGACTGTTGCCTACCATCCCCCACAAGTTCCTTCAGCAGTCCACCAGAGATGCCCAGAATATTGGAATTGGAAGAAATGAAAATGCAGAAAAAGGAATGGTCGTTTCTAAATTTTCCTTCTTCTAGAGGGGGTAGAATGACTGGGTGAAAGAAGCCTCTTACCCTGAAGGGTTTGGGGAGTAGAATAGACATCCATTTATAATATTACTGAGATGGTTCAGATCTTGTCTGGAAAAAAGAATATAAACATTATTCCATGGTGGCTCTAATTTTTCCTTGGCCCTTTATGAGTTCTTTGTCCCATTTTGAACATGAGTGAAAATTAGGTGGAAATAAAGCTTCCACCCTTCACAGAAAAACCTCCAAGTTATTGCTAGTCAACATGCCGTGAAGTTGGACAAATATTGCCTGTAAGCTCTCAAGTACATTTCATTCAATACATATATCTGAAGCTTAGACACAGCCAAGGCATGACTTGCTAGGAAATAGTTAATATCTTTTGCAAACCAACCAGGGAAATGGTATGTTGGTGAGGTCAGTAGTAGTAAGACAAACACAGCTGCCCTTGGGCTGATGAGTTTTCCCATTTTGTGGGAGCTGTGAAGAGATGTGGGCTTGGAAGCAACAACAGGAAATCTAATGAGTCTGTTCTCTCCTGGTCCTGACAGCAGGAGGGGCAGTGGCAGGGGTTGGGGTGAGCTGCACTAGTTTGCGGGTGGGGAAGGTAGGAACAGATACACTGACTCTCCTTTGAAATACTTTCTACCTGAGCAGAGCAGCCAAGCTGGATATAGGGATGGGAGTGGAGGGTCTGTACATTTCTATGCAGTCTGTGGAGTTCTAAGTTCCAAAAGCAGAGAACGAGAAGGAAACATCACCACTCACTCTCCTGGGTATCAGTTGTTCAAAGTCCTAGGTCAAACAAAACTGGAAATCCATCCTTCAGCCCATACTGGAGCCATGTACCCCAAGCCTACCAATTTTAATCTCATTGGCCCATCTCTTCCTTTATTCCCCTCTCCCCAAAAAGAGACTCAACCAAAGACTCTATTTAGGAAGATGATGCTCCCCAAGGCAGAGCATCTCTCTTCAAAGAAAATGAAGCTCATTGGCTCAACCAGGGAAATGGCAACTCCCTTCAGAAGCTGTCACTCAGATACAGGTCCCTGGCAAAAGCAAAGAAGGGAGATAGTAAACAGTAAAATACTTAGATAATACATATGGAGAGAGAGAGAGAGACAGAGACAACAAGAAGAGAAAATCTTTCTACATGGAGTCACAAGAGCCAGGGCCAGCAACTGAAAGGGAGATTCCCAGGCATTTATACACAAAGTCCTGATCCATAGACAATGCCCATTCAAGATTTGGATCCCATTGGCAATGCCAGATTAAGGGCAGCAAAAGGTATATCAAGGGTTTCCCAGCCATGATTAAGTACAATATCCCAGTGGGAGTGGAGGGCAGTCCGAGAGCCAGAGGCTTTCATAAAAGACAGTCATTTCTTCTGAACCTTTCTCGGTCACTAAATTGAAAGCTCTATCAGCTACCAGGAAATTTAGAATTGGAGGGTCAAACAGAATGATTAAGTTAAGGGGTGAGAGAGAAGGAGGTGTTCAGAAATAAAGTCCTAACAATGGGGAACATACATTCAAGCATACCTCTTTACAAAGAGCTCTGCCTAGAAACAACTTGATCTTGACTCTTGAGGTAGCATATAGGGACCAAGGGAAGGGCTGAGCATGGAGACTCACCAGAGAGCAGTCTATGTACAACCTGAGAACAGATTCTGGGAAGTAGGAAAGGGAATCCAAAGAAAGGAACAGAGTGCAGCTAACCCCACCCCACCCTTATCAATCCCCTGCCTCAACCAGGCATTGCTTTCTTGGAGCAGGGCTCCTACCCTCCATCCCCATCCCTGTCTCTCTCTGGCTATGTTAACTACTACCTCATGTTACCAATGGATTCCAGAATGCAGAGGAGAACTCCCGGATCTCCATCACCTTCTTCCGTCTTTTCCGTGTCATGCGTCTCGTCAAGTTGCTGAGCCGTGGGGAGGGCATCCGGACCCTGCTTTGGACTTTCATCAAATCTTTCCAGGTATTCTCATTTTTTCTCCTCCTGACAGCAACAGCTTGAACACAACCTTCCTTCTGTCCTACCATCCTAAAAAAAGATTTTCTTGCCTGATTGAGGAGAAATATTAGAAGACATTTCATTGAAGTTTACTATTCCCTAAACAAAGCATGTTTTGCATAGTTGATATGTCTGTTAAGTAGTTATCACCTTCCTCTTCAGAAATGAATGTTATTGCAGCACATGTACTCATTCATTCAACTAGTTAATTGCTTCCAAGGAAAAGGGAAGAGTTCTGATGACACCCTAATGGAGAAAGATGAGAATGATTTGATCTAAAAGGTACAGAGCTGCTTGCGCTTTTCAGCTAAGTATGGCAAGGTAATCTCTCTTTTAGTCACCTGCCATAGTTTTCCCAATTTATAAAAAGAGGGCTACCTTTTGATGCTCTGTGTGGCTACAGATGAGCTTATAAATATGAAGGCTTAGGAAAGCAAAAACAAAAACACATCCTTCTGTTAAGTGTTTTGAATTTCTTGAACACATGTGATATGGAACCCACAGCTAGAATGGTCTGGCCTCCATCTAGAGAAGCCCCGACAATGTAGCAGATGATGGGGAGACTTTTATGCTAGACCTTCAGAATCACTCTCAAATCAATGAAACTCAACAACAATGAAACATAGCCTTCTTTGTCCCTAGGACTGAACTCTGCTATTGGGGAAAAGGTAGTAGGACCTAAAATCTATTTCTGCCCTGGACAGAAGCCACCACAGGAGAAAGGAATATCTATTTGAGGAATATATCCTCAGACACCTGCCTTGACCCAGGGTCAAAGCTGAGACACCTAAACTAGCATTGAACCAAGTTAGCTACATGAATCCAAATTCTAAAGATTTGATTTTCAAAAATTCTTTCTCTTTTTCCAATTATTGTTTGTTTCTCTCCCTCTCATTTAACTCAATGGGGGGGGGGAGCCTTGCAAAAAATATGGATCCATCAAAACAATACTTTTCTAACAAATATACATAATGTCCGACAGTCAACATCAAACACAATTCTCTAAGACCTAATGTGTCCTAGCTACTCTGGCCTAGCTTTATCCTTCACTATTAGCCACTCCAGGCTCCTAGCTTGTGAAAGCAGTATCTTTCCCCCTCCTCCACCCCCATCAATTCTCATTGTCGGCACTGAAAGGCAAGGGTCTCTCAAGTGTCAAGACTTGGGCCAAGAAATCAGAGAAAAAGTATAAGTTTCCATTGTTTGCTATGTCAAATAATGTAATTATTGAATATTATTCACTTAACATGTTTGTTAAATGACCTCTATGGTCTCTTTGAGCTTGGACTGTCCAGAGAAGTTAAATCAGTTTCATGGAAGTCACTACAGTGTTACATCACTAAGCCAGCTAGGACAATGGCTAAAGGCCGTGTGATCCCTGGGTTCAGTCCTAGCTAGGCCTGTAGCGCTAGGGGAAGGGGACAAAGCCCCACCTGGGAGGAGAGGAGGAGATGCTGCCTCGAGTTCAAGGGGGAAAGGGAAGCCTTGGAGATTGGACTTGGAGCTTACTGAGCGTGGATCTGCGGTGACATCTAGTGGTGGTGAGAGCTAATCCTAACGCCTTCAGAGAACGTCTTCTCCAGCCCAAACCACATTCTTTGTTTTGTATCTTCCAGAGAAGGGACTGAAGCCCAGGAGAGATACAGTTGCAGGCTGCCGAGCAAAGGCTTCAAACAAGCTGGGGTTTAGAATCCCACAGCCAGCCTTTCTCTGAGTCCTTCCTTCACAGAATCCATCAGAGGGTCTCTGAATGTAAAGGGATTCCATGTGTTTCCTAGCCCAACCTGTCCCTGCTGAGATCTCCCTCTCTGACTTCCCTCCCCAGAAGCTTGTTATGATGAGTGGCACCTTGTACTACAGGGCTACCTCAGGAGGTCCACCAGATCCTTGTTCTTGCATCTTGTACCATCTTGTATCCAGCACTGGCTGACTGTGCCAAGTACATCTTCCTGGGAGTGGGGCAGGATGCAGTGGGCCCGCTTTTTCATGAAAGGCTGCAACACAGCAGGCTTATTCACTTTCTTCCAGGCTCTACCCTATGTGGCTCTTCTAATAGTGATGTTGTTCTTCATCTACGCTGTCATTGGAATGCAGGTAGGAGATACACCAAGAATTCACAGGTCTCTGGTTCTGTCCCCACACACCTAGACCCCCTTCTCCCTCCCTTTCCTTTTGTCTTCCTCCATTTCATTCCCCCTCTGCCTCTCCATTTTTCCTTCTCCTTCTCTCTCTCCTCCCCGCTCCCTCCTTCTCTCCTCTATTACCAGTACGATGCATGTCTGATGTCCCCCTGACAACAGTTGGAGTCTGAAACAGAATTCTTCATTCCAGACCTAATCACTACTTTCACTATGGGTGGGCAATGAAACAGATGCAAATAAATTCCACAAATATTTAATAAGTACCTCTGGTGTGGAACACTGTTGGGCAAAACTTAGACAAAAGGAAATCTCTAAACCATCTTCCTGGTGAATCCAGAACTTTATTCTGCTATTGTCAGTGAGAATCATTGCCAAATTCTTTGACAGATTCTTTTGTGGGGCTTCATCCCCGAGGATGTGTTTAAAGGTCGCATATGAGGGCAGCTAGGTAATACAGTGTAGAGAGTGGAGTCAGTAGGACATGGGTTTAAATATGGCCTTGGGTACTTCCTAACTGTGTGACCCTGGGCAAATCACTTAATCCCAATTGCCTAGCCCTTGCCTTTCTGCCTTGGAGCTGCTACTAAGACAGAAAGTAAGTGTTTAAGAAGCAAATAAATAGGAGAAAATATACCCTTTGCTAATCAGTGCCTGAAATGCAATTTAATTCAGCATTTACCAAGTGCCTACTCTGTGGATAACACTGGGAGTACCGATAGGATATCCTCAAGGGGTTCCATTCCATTCATTCCGTTCATGAAGGATACAACTCATTAAAAGAAAAACAAACACAAAGTAATTTGAAGAGGGGGACTAATACTGGGTTTGGGATCAGGAAGCAATAAGGAAAATTTCTGTATATGTGGTAGAACCTGGGCCAAACTTTGAAGGAAGCTGAGGATTCTAAATGAAGGAAATAGGGCAATGAATTCCAAGAACAGGGAAATGACTTGCCCAAGTATACAGAGTATACAGAGGTGATAGAAATTTGGGGACTGGCTAGTAATTCATCTTGGCTGGGACACAGTATGTGAAGGGCTATATAATGTGAAATAAGTCAGTAAAGGTAGGTTAAAGCCAAATTGTTGAAGACTTCAAAAGGCAGGCCAAGTGATTTGTATTTTTGAGAGAGGAAATAGGCACCTACCAAAATGTTTTGAGGAGGAAACTGACATGGTCAACCTTGTGCGATAGGAAGATTATTTTGGCAGCTCAGTAGAGGACAGATTCAAGAGAGGAAAACAGAAACAGAGAGACAATTAAAATTGCCCCAGATGAGAGAGACGGCCTGAACTAAAATAGTGAGCATGTTCATGGAGAGCCAATATATATCCACATACATATATATACATACAGGAAGTGATTTAAGGAAAGAGAAGAGATAAAAATGTCTCTCAGGTTGCAGACCTGGGTAACTAGGACAGTGGTGGCCTTGAGACAAATAGAGAAGTTCTTTGACAACGTGGATTAAAAGGAGAAGATAAAACGCTCTCCAGTGCTACATACACAGTGTGACCTTATCAGACTAAGAGAAGCTGGACATACCTCTCCCAGCACAAAGAAAGGAACCCCTCGCCTAATCAAATGTGGCAAAAATCATTACAGCAGCAACCTAAGAGTCCAACTTATACACTACAGTCTTCAAGTCCCTGGGAAGCCTTTTCCTTCATTTTCTAAAGCTTCAACATAGACAAAGTTAGGAGGGTTTTGTTTTGCTTTCTCAAAAAGTTAGATCCTTCAGCAGTATGGTGGCCCCAAGTTCTCCAAGCTCTAGTTCCAGTTGGCAATCCTCTTCTCCAAAGGGAAATTCAAGAACCAAGCCAGATCCAGCCTAGTGAAATGACATATGGTCTGTTGTGAGTAGATCCAACACATTCCCCTGGTCTCTCATCTCAAAGACCCTAAAAACTAAAGCCAAGAAAATAGTTCCTTCTCAGAGTATTCGTAGACCCATTAATGTTGACCGTTTCAGGGATTAAAATAAATTCAACAGACATACCATCTAAGACAAGGTTCAAATCTCTTCATTAACACCTAGAATATAAAAATGAAATGGTAAGTACAGCTAGAAATATCCAAAACAAACCACTGAAAATTGCCATGCAAAGGATAAGTTACACTTGCTCAAATCATGGGTCCCTGTTAAATGCTGCCACATTTTCCAAGTTTCAGGTGATGCCATGTTTCAAAAGCTAAAATTTGAAGAATGTTTGTTAGTTGGTTAGGCAGAAGACTTGAGGGCCAATCAGTCATTCTAAACAGAGATAGGAACAGGTCAACTAAGATTTTTGTCCCATGATGCTGAATCTTAAAAACACTAACTATAATTTGAGACAACAAACATTATGTGTTTTTGGAAGTCAATGTGCTGTAAGAGTTGGGGATATAAAAGCAAATGTAAAATAGAACCTGCCCTCAAAGGGTCGACATTCTGCAGGGGCAATAGTGATGCAGGAAGTTGAAATAACTGACCTTAGTACTTAGCAAGAATAACTAAAATAGGAAAAGAATAGATTGGGAGGTCCCAAACATCAAATTGCTAGTTATGGTTCTGATTTGGATGCTGCCTTACAGCATTTTAAGTCCAGAAGTTGAGTCAAGGTCCTTTAGAAGCCAATTGGGGACTTACATGACAAGGTGAAGAAAAATAATTGGGGGGGGGGATTAGGAATAAAGGTTAGGGAATGCAGTTTTGTGGCTTGTTATCCCTGAAACTGTGGCCTGGTAGCCTAGGTATAATGAGAATTTGGCTAGTTTGTCATGTGGAAAATCATCTCACTCTAGGATAGCCAAGTAACATTTATGGGATAGAAACTAGGAGTCTAACCAACCCTGTCACACACTCTTTCTTTCCTCTACTAGGTATTTGGCAAAATTGCCCTGAATGATACCACAGAAATCAATCGGAACAACAACTTTCAGACCTTCCCTCAAGCTGTGCTGTTACTCTTCAGGTGGGTAATTCAGTGGTATAGCTATAAGTACTCAAAAACCACCAGATGACATTGGGGAGCAAAGCAAGTTCAGCTGTCAACGACACCTAACCAGGAGAGTGATCTTCATACATGGGGGAATTCACTCCCTCATCCATTCCTGTGACTGTAACTTTCCTAGCAATTCCTCTCCAGGCCATGGCTTCCCTTTAAAATTCTCTTCTTGCCCTCCTCCTCCAAATTCCCAGCTGCAACTTCTAGGGCTGTCTGGATCATATTTACTGAGAGTGTTTTCCTAAGGCTTACCCCTTCTCCTCAGGTCAGAACTCTAAATGAGGGAATTCCCTCTCCTTCATATATAGTTAAGTCTTAAGTCAAAATACAATAGACAGTTTGGGTTTATATTGACCAATAGTTTAATCAGATTTAATGGCTTAGAAGTAAACATGCATATTTAGAACAGAGGCTAATGCTTTCTAAGCCCAGGGGAAAGTGGGAAGTTTAAAGTGAGTGGATAATTGATAATACATTCAGTTCTCTCCCTGGAGAGAGGGAAGAAGTGAGGTAAGAGCTCTCTTCCTGGCCAGTAATCAGTCATATTTCACCCAGGACATATCTCATGCTGGGATTCTTCTCTTATCCCTGGATCAGATATCACTACAATCATTAGAGCTATTATTTTGCCCTCTATGGCACTCTGTTTTCTTGTGATACATTCTTCCCTCTTGCTTTCCTGGTCCCTTCTTCTCCTGTTCATCTTAGCTTCCTTCTCCAAGGCCCTTTCAAACTCAAGGTCAGAGAAGGAACCTCAAAAATTTGTGCCATCCTTGGTTTTTAAAATGTTTCTAGCAGAGTAAGTACCTGGGTACTGAGTCACTCCCACTGCACATGTGGCCAAAAATGGGCTACCTGTATCTTCATTATCACACAGAAACTCACAGAGATTGTCACCTCTAAAACCTCATGACCTTAAACTCTGAAACACCTCTCTCTAATCATAACATCCTGTTCATCCATTCCTCTCTCCCCCTCTTCACTTCAACTTCCTATATTCCTGTTTTTAACCATCATGCCTCCAACTCTGGTCTCACTTCATTTCCTTGCCTTCTTTTCTTATTAACATTCATGTTATGTAAAGTATGAACCTTAATGTAATGCCACCTACCCTGTAAAATCTCACAATTGTCAGACAGACCATATAGACACTTCTTCATCCTCTAGGCATATTTATTCACTCCTACCCATGCTCAAAGGCAATTCCAGACTCTTAGAAAAGAACCACCATCAAATTATTCACTCCTACTATCTCAAGGTCCTGAGGTAACCCTGAGGGAATATACTTCCCCCACTCAAAACTTTACCTCTCAAGCTAAACTACCAATGTCCTTCCATTCGCAGAATGAGTTATAATGATATTTTTACATCTTAAACATAACTATTTGCTTAGCAATAAGGTAAAAGGAATAATATTATCAGAGTTATTCATCTTTTCAAACAAATGTAAGGTAATACTTTCCTGCCAAGGAACAGTATTAATGAGGAAGAGTAGGAGTACACTTACCAAAACATGGCAGTGAAACATGAGTAAAAAAAACTTATCTGCTCAGGGGAACTCACAACCTTGGACTCCAGACTTGGAGGTCATTGGTCCATTCAGGAACATCTGAGCCACACAAAGCTATCTTTGCTAGCTGCTTATTTGGGGTCCTCACCACTCTCCAGATAGACAAATATTCATTTCCTTTATTTTCTAACCAACAAAGCATTAAGAAACTCTTTTAAGTTACACCAGCTCTTAAGAGGATATTGGAAAAGTTACATTTCTTAATTTATCTAGCAATTCTCTTTCAGCCAAAGAACTCCAAGGCCAACCAGGCTGTTTCTCTCTGAACAAATACAAGTATAGATAGAGCTGTTCACTCACCAGGATGGTGCATCATCCAATCAGGTTGTAGTAAACAAAGCTCATATTAAAAAAAAAAAGTTCAGGCTAACCCTCTGGACAAGGTAAAGAAGCCTAGCCAGCTCTTCACTCAACAGGATTCTAGATTTCAGCATCTCTTCCTATTCAACAATACAACTGTAAAACCTGACTCTCACTGACAAATATTCTGAGATGCTTCACCACCCTTAGGTGTCGCTAAAGGGCAGAAGCTGAGACTAAATGCCCACAGTCCCATAAGCTCCAGCCTTTAATCCAATCAAGAACTGGGTGCTGAGTGCTTTTGCTTTACTTAAAAATAAAAATTAAAAAAATAATAATAAACTCAGAGTTTCTTTTTGCCCCTTTCCTACCCATTCATGCCCTACTCCAATTCTTGGCCTTTTTAGATATAGCAGCTAAAAAACACTGCTAGAGAAGATGATGTAATCATATTGACCAAGTTTGATATGAATGTGTTATCTTACCTCAACTGAGCCCTTACTGATGAATGGAAATCCTTTTATTTTTCTCTTGTGGGTTCTCTATCTCACACTAAGCAGCTATTCCAAACTTCCAGTCCTGGAGGCCTGCCTTTCACTCCTCTAAGGGAGAACTCTTAGCAGAGGACCTTTCCTCTCACTCAATTGATGAACTAAAAGGCATCCTCGATCCTTTCCTCTCAGTTGCCAACTCTGTCCCCTCCTCTTCAGTCCCTCAATCATTACCATAGTTCATGTGTTCAGTAACTCTCATCTGGACTTATTGTGATAACCTTTTGACAGATTTCTCTTCTTCGGTTTCCAGCTTCAGCAATTTATCTTCCACACAAATGCCAAATTAATAATCCTAAGGCACAAATCTGGCCATGAAAAATGGCCTCAAAAAATCTTTCATGTCTTCCTATTGCCTTTAGCTCATAATATACTTGTCAGTTTGACATTTAAAGGCTTTAACAATATGGCTCCAATCTATTAGTTCAGCTTTATTTCACATTACTCCTCTTCACATACTCTATTCTAGCTAAATTGCACTATTACTAGCTATCCAGACTTGGTATACCATCTCCTGCCTCATACATTTGTCGCCCATGCCTAGAATGCTCTCCTTCCTCTCCTCTCAAGTCATCCCTTAGCAAGAATGACCAAGGGGAGCATCTAGCTGGCTAAGAAGATAGAACCTCAGGCCTGAAATCAAGAAGATCCAGGTTCAAATCTTACCTCAGATATTTCCTAGCAGTGTGACCCTGAGCAAGTCACTTAATCCCATTTGCCTAGCCCTTGCCCTTCTGTCTTAGAGTTGTTACTAGGGCAGAAAGGAAGAGTTTTTAAAAAGGAGTGACAGACTTTTTCTTAAGTGACTAACATTGAGGAGGAAGGAGGCAGGTGGTCTCCCTCTTTACACCTCACCCATGGTCCTCCATGGCTATGGGGCAGCCATCCCCAAAATACCACCCATTGCTGTGGTACTCCCTGCTAGTTCTATTCTCCTACCCCAGAGTAGCACTAGATAGATGTTCTGAGAGATGGACCACCCCTTGTTCCAGCATGACTGACTACATTTATAGTTTAATGGTCCTCTGGAGTGCTGCTACTCATGACTACCTCAACCAAATGTCCCAGGTGCAAAAATTCCTAGTTAGCTCTCTACTCACCTGTACCTCTTAGAATGCTTTGAGGCCATCTTAGGTGCAGCTCCTACTCAAAGACTTTGCTGACATGCCCAGTTACAAAACCTACCAAGTCACCTTGTATTTACTTTCCTGTGAACATAACATAATCGCCCTAATAGAACGTAAACCTCCGAGTGCAGGAATTTTTGTATTTAGAATCATCCCAAAGCAAAGCCATTCATTCGGTTACTCTTTCTTTGACACCCTCCCTTTCAACAGCATTCATTCTTCCTGTTATAGCACCCTCCGCTGTAGCCATCCCCTGACCATGTTATACCCCATGTTCCAAAATATCTCTTCCCCATCCCAGTTAAAATACCCATTTCCTCTGAACTCTGTTTGGGACTATAAGTCCCCAAGAAACAAGATTCACTAAACTGATTCATACTAAAATTAGCTTGAATGTTAAACACCCACAGTAATATTTACATTGAAGAGACCATGCCAAAAGGAGCGAGAATCTAATGACGCTAGACCAGTGGTTGAGAGTGTTTTGTATATACCTCCAATCACAGTACATAGAAAGCTTGTGTTTTACAAATGTCAAAGTTGGCCCTGTTGGTATATAATTATTATAAAACTATAATTATTGTGATATTGTGAATATAATGATGTTATAATACAACAGAGCTACTGATCTTTTTATTCTACTCTAGTTGTCCATTTTTCAATTTGTTTGCAGAATTCCAGTTGATTTTTTTAAACATAGGCATGACTCTTTATTATAACAAAAGTGCCTATCTCCTCCTCCTGATTTCCCTCACCAGAATGCAACTGTTAATGTTATTGGCCATGCCACCACTGTCTTCTAATCCTTTCTTGCCAAGCCTGAGTTTGATCCTGCCTTATCTCTCTTCTCCACCCTTCACAGGTGTGCCACAGGGGAAGCATGGCAAGATATCATGCTAGCCTGCCTGCCAGGAAAGAAATGTGCCCCTGAGTCTGAGCCGAATAACACTACTGAAGCGGAAACACTCTGTGGCAGCAGTTTTGCTGTGTTCTATTTTATCAGTTTTTACATGCTCTGTGCCTTCCTGGTGAGCTAACTCTGAAAGCAAACCTCTGAACCCCCAACCCCACCTCTGTCCCAATCTGGCCTCTCAGCAAGTCTAGGGAAATGAGCATTCTACTCTAGAATTCTCCAAGCCTTCAAAATAGCTGAGCTTCATAGGAACCCTTGTCAGGGAGAGTCCAGCCACAGTAGAGCCTGTCTTAGGAAGATGAAGCTCAAGCAAGCTTGTCTAAACAACAGTAAAAAAAAATTCAGAGGTGTGTCCATGGTCAGAAGTTCAGCAACCCAAAAGGTATACATTTTCCTTTTTGGCTATTGGTGGCATTACCCTAACCAATGGAGTAAGAGTTACAAGCAAACAGATTTTTGATAGAGCATAAGGTAGAAATTTCTGATAATTAGAAACATAGATCTAAACTAAAAAGGACCTTAGAAAGATGAGGGAAACTGAGGCCTAGAGAACTTAAATGGACTACCTCATATCTTATTGATAGTGTCATGACTGAGATTTGAATTTAGTTCCTTTGACTCTAAGTTTTTTGCTCTTTCCATTGTACCAAAAAAGAAACAAGCTGCCTCATTAGGCAGTTAAGTTCTCCAATGCTGGAGATAGTTGGGCAGAGGCAGAAAGACTACTTGTAGAGAATTTTGGACTAGATGATTTAGATAGAGGTTGAACATTCTAAGACCCATGAAAACAGTGGAGCGTTTTACCAGCTGACCTTTGATCTTTTTGCACTTTGCTTACTTGTTGAAGAGAATTCCCTACAGCTCCTAGACACCAGCTAGAAGCTTGACTTTATACATTTCTACATGGTTTCCTTGGAAGGCTAATATCTCCATGGATATTCAAATTGTAGGGTCAGGGTTTTGAACAGTTGTTTTCCTGGTTCCAGATAGTTTGGGGAAATTTTCACTTCTGCCACCAAGAAACATCAACTGATAAACTCTGCTATAGAGAAAAGGAGCACCAGTATCCTTTAAAGGGCCCAGACATGTCATGCTCCCCAAACTCTTACCTTGGAGCATAAAACTATGGCCTTGACACAACCATGGTAGGAGTGCAGGATTGGGGTCACTGAAAATGCCTTCTTGTGCCTTCTGTAGATCATCAACCTCTTTGTAGCTGTTATCATGGACAACTTCGACTACCTGACAAGAGACTGGTCCATCCTAGGTCCTCATCACTTGGATGAATTCAAAAGGATCTGGGCAGAATATGACCCTGAAGCCAAGTGAGTATACAGAGGGATAGCTTGTGGCTTCTATGGGCTAATATTTAAAATAGCAGGAGAGACAGAAAAAGACAGAGACAGAATCAGGGAGGGAAGAAGGAAGGAGGGAAGGAAGGAAGGAAGGAAGGAAGGAAGGAAGGAAGGAAGGAAGGAAGGAAGGAAGGAAGGAAGGAAGGAAGGAAGGAAGGAAGGAAGGAAGGAAGGAAGGAAGGAAGGAAGGAAGGAAGGAAGGAAGGAAGGAAGGAAGGAAGGAAGGAAGGAAGGAAGGAAGGAAGGAAGGAAGGGAGGGAAGGAGGGAGGGAAGGAGGGAGGGAGGGAGGGAGCTAGTTAGCTAAGTAACCAGTCATGTTAAGATCTCATGTTAGGATCTCAAGATAACAATAATTACTAAAAGTTCACATTAATATACCACTTTATGACTTGGAATCTATAAAAATCCTCTCCTGATTCCTCACCAATAAATTAAGGTGACTTGGAGTTCCTAAAAGCCATGCCAGTGGGGCATCATCTCTGGCAGGTCTTCCAATCTGGAAAGGTTTGAGTACAGAGCTAGGAACATCCAGCAGTCCTCACCTCTGAGGGCCACTATTTATGAGAACAAACCCCAAAACCTGAAATAGTTTTAGAAAGAAATTGATTAGGGGCAGCTAGGTAGCACAGTGGATAGAATGCTATGGCTGGAGTCAGAAGAGCCTAGGTTCAAATCTGTCCTCAGATACTTCCTAGTCATGTGACCCTGGCCAAGTCACTTAACTGTTTGCCTAGCCCTTGCCCTTCTGTCCTAGAGTTGTTACTAGGACAGAAAGTAAGGATTATTAAAAAAAAAAAAAAGGTTGGGAGTTGAGGGAAAGGTGAGTTGAAGTAGAGACTGGCCTATCCTGATTGTTTCCTTTTCTTCTTCTTCCAGGGGTCGTATCAAACACCTGGATGTGGTGACCTTACTCCGGAGGATCCAACCCCCACTTGGGTTTGGAAAGCTATGCCCTCATCGAGTAGCATGCAAAGTAAGTGTGTTTTGAGTAAGGGTAGGGAGGAAGAATACTCACAACTATGGATATATAAAGGAAACATAATTAGGGAATGTAAGCAGAAGAGAGAAATGGGAGAGACAAGATATTTCCTAGCCATTGTAGCTTTTGCAGAGTCATTTAATATTTCTGGGTCTTAATTATTTGATTTTTAAAATGTATGTGCCAAAATTGGGGAATTGGACCAAATGATCTATTGGTATCCCTTCCAACTCTATCTATGACTCATCTTGGGAAAGTAGAAAGCTAGAATGAATGAGGATATCACCCCACATTCCCCTAATTTTACCCAGATGGCCAATTTGAGACCAAAGAGAGAAAGGTACTCTGATAAGAGCAAGGCTCTCTTTCCTTTGAGAATCCTGGCATATTTCCCAGAATGAGTTGCCTTCACTCCTTTAGATGGCTCCTGGGGACATATAGTCTGTGAATAACATCTCCTGATTTGGTTCTTTCTCCTATCTCATAACCAATGATGTTAAATATCCAACCATAATCATGTGATCCTAAAGCTAAAAGAAGCAAGGATAGGTCATTGAGTCCATCTTCATCCCTCAATACAAGCTTATACAGTATTATTCTATCCCTCTGAATGTTACCTGTTCTTCTAAGCTACACAGACTTGGGAACAATATTGAGTTTCTGCCCAGGGTTTTGGTTTCTATTCCCTACATCCCCTGCTCAGATGGGGGCTATAAACAGTGATAGTACCATGACCATGGGATAACCCTAGAGAAGCTGGAGATTCATCGAGTTTCTTTTCCTCTTCCTTTCCCCATTCCTGCCCTTTGGTTTAATGTGCTCATTAAGTGGAGTTTCTCATTCGCTGAGTAATGGCCAGGGAGAAGAACACTATGAGAGGATAGAGAAAATATAACATAATCCAGAGATTATGCTCTCTTAGATGATGCCAAGTTGGGCAGGCACAAAAGACTACATTGGTACACCAATTCAATTCCATGTAATCCTACAAACATGTATGAAGTACCTACTGTATGCCCAGTGCTAAGCTTTGTCCTCAAAATAGAAAAATGAAAAAGGGCAACATCCTCTACTTTCAAGGATCATCTAAGATACTAAATAAACTCCATAATGTTCCAGAACTGTGGGGCCCCATAAGTATTCTGTTATAACTCATGGAGTCCTTTATTTCAAATAGTTCAGTAGGTAGGCAATATCAGTTATGGTGAATCTGACACCATGGAAAGAACCCCAGAAACTTATGAGGCAGAGGGAGGATAAAAGGGCTAAACGCTTAGTCTTTCCTTTCTTTTCTCCACAGCGTCTGGTATCCATGAATATGCCTCTGAACAGTGATGGGACTGTTATGTTCAATGCCACCTTATTTGCCCTGGTCAGGACAGCCTTGAGGATTAAAACAGAAGGTAAACTAGTCTTGTCATACCCTTCTCCAGAGACTTTCTTTTTTTTTAAATATATTTTTCCATGGTTACATAATTCATTTTCTCACCCTCCGCTCTTCCCTCCCCTCCTGGAGCTGACAAGCAATTGCTCTGGGTTATACATGTTTTATACTTGATGACTATTTCCATATTATTCATTTTTGTAACAGAGCAATATTTTAAGACCAGAACCCCAAATCATATACCCATATAAACAAGTGATAAATCACATGTTTTCTTCTGCATTTCTACTCCCACAGTTCTTTCTCTAGATGTGAATAGCATCTTTCTCATAAGTCCCTCAGGATTGTCCTGGATCTTTGCATTGCTATTAGTAGCAAAGTTGATTACATTTGATCATTACACAATGTTTCAGTTTCTGTGTACAATGTTATCCTGGTTCTGCTCATTTCACTCCACATCAGTTCATGGAATCGTTTCCAATTCATATAGAGAAATCCTCCAGTTTATCATTCCTTATAACACAATAGCATTCCATCACCATCACATATGACAATTTGTTCAGCCATTCCCTAATCAAGGGACACCCCCTCATTTTCCAATTTTTTGCCTCCACAAAGAGTATGACTATAAATATTTTTGTGCAACAGTTATTTATTATCTCTTTGGGGTACAAATCTAGTTGTGGTATTGCTGGATAAAAGGGTATGCATTCTTTTAAAGCCCTTTGGGCATAGTTCCAAATTGCCTTCAAGAGTGGTTAGATCAATTCACAACTCTACCAGCAATGTATTAGTGTCCCAATTTTGCCACATCCCTCTAACATTTATTATTTTCCTTTACCATCATATTGGCTAATCTGCTAGATGTGAAGTGGTACCTCAAAATTGTTTTGATTTGCATTTCTCTAATAAGGAGGGATTTAGAACACTTTTTCATGTGATTATTGATAGTTTTGATTTCTTCATCTGAAAACTGTCTATTCAGGTCTCTTGACCATTTGTCAATTGGGGAGTGGCTTGATTTCTTATACATTTGACTTAGTTCCTTATAAATATGAGAAATTAGACCTTTGTCAGAGAATTTTGTTATAAAAAATTTTCCCAATTTGTTGCTTCCTTTCTAATTATGGTTTTGTACAAAAACTTCTTAATTTAACATAATCAAAATTATTCATTTTACATCTTGTAATGTTCTCTATATCTTTCTTGGTTTTAAATTCTTTCCTTCCCCATAGATCTGAGAGGTATACTATTCTATGTGCACCCAATTTACTTATAATTTCCCTCTGTGTATTTAAGCCATTTACTCATTTTGATATCTTGGTATAGGGTATGAGTTGTTGATCAAAACCTAATTTTTCCCATACTGTTTTCCAGCCATTTTTGTCAAATAGTGGATTCTTATAGGTCTTCTGCTTCATAGGAAATGGATGAGAAATGTGGACAGAAATAGCCTGATTCCATGGGTATACATCACTAAATATCAAAGAAATTGTACTAAACCTGTAGTGCATTCTCACCCAAGTTACTTCTCAATCATGCAATCATAGGTTCATAAGGCTTTCTTACTCTGGACAAATGCATTTTAAAATTGCACTCTGCTTATTCTAGAGAATGGCGGAATATCTACCTTCCAATGCCCCACCACACTCTTGGTTAGACACTAGCAATAAAGGTATGCTGGGGTATAAAAGAGGGACAGGATGAATCTGGCATCCAGATTTACAGAAGGATGTCTGCTCCATGTAGCCTTTGTTTTTATATCAATACATTGAAACTAGGTGAGTACTCTGAGTGTAAGCTTATAGATCTCTCCCTAGAATTCAGAAGTAAACCATAAACTACATCCATAAACAGAAGATTTACCAACTGAACCTAAAAAGAAATTTACTGATCTGTAAACTATTTCCTTTCTATTCTTTTTTTTAATCCTTACCTTCTCTCTTAGAATTGATAATGTGTTTTGCCTCCAAGGCAGAAGAGTGGTAGGAGGTAGGCAATGGGGGTTAAGTGACTTGCCCAGGGTCACACAGCTGGGAGGTATCTGAGGCCACATTTGAACATAGGACCTCCCACCTCTAGGCCTGGCTCTCCAGCTGCCACCTCCTTTCCATTCTTAGCAAAGCTATTGCAATTATATAGCTGATATTCGATATCTTTTTTAAATTCTGATCCAAAGTCTCATGGATCATTATTTCCTGATTATTCAAAGTCTCCCTACCCCCCTGGTGTGGCAGGCTGGTTGCTTTCAGGCTCTGGACCTTACAGCAAAACCCAGAAGTATTTCTGGTACCCTGTAGGGGAGGACCTGGATGAGTTAATATGAAGTGGTGTGTCCTAAAATGATCTTAAAAGAGAAGTATATTGGCCTCATTCCATAAGCACATGCATGGACCAGCCAGTGATGAATTATTCTAGAAAACAAAAGGCCTTTTGGTAAAGGGGATTAGCCAGGGGGTTCAAGGTAAGTAAATGGCTTGGGAGAAACTATAACATTCCATCATATGTTATTGTCAGCAATAAACATTTGGTGATGACTTGATGTGTACCAGATACCACATAACTTGTGTTTAAGAAAATAAGAGATCTAGACAGTTGAAGAATTTGTAAATTGCCTAGTTACAAAATAGTTTATCCACAACCACTGGTAAAGGTAGCTGCTGTGGCTTGGAGAAAAGGGAGTAAACAAGGAAGCAGGAGATCTGAATTCTAGTTCTGTTATGGCACTAACAGGCTCTTTGACAATGGGCAATTTCTTAACTTTTCTGAACCATAGTTTTCTCACCTTTAAAATGAAGTGGTTGGACAAAAGACCTCTAAGGTTCTTTCCTGCTTCTTAGCATCATGTGATGCTGTGTCAATAAAACTTCTGGTTTTTTTAAAAGCTGGAAGGGAACTTAGAGAGACTCTAATCCAACCCTATCCAAGTAGTGAAGCCTAATCAATATATGTCAGGAAGGAAGGGAATAAGTGGTTGAAGAGGGGCTGGATGAAGCTACCTGAAAGCTGATGATGAATCAAAGATATCAGTGAGAGAAAGACAGTAAACCAAGTGCTAAGAAAACTAGAAACCAGGCCCAAATTGGGAACGCTTTAGAAGTATGGTGTGCAGGAAGACTAAACCAGTCAGAAGAGAAGAATTGGGAAAATCAGCACCCAGAACTTAGTGCCAAAACTTGAGAGAAGCTAGAGAGAATTCCAAGAATCCTATCACCTGTGCATGGAAAATTGGGCAATCCTCAGAGTGGAACAAGGGGTAGAGTGAAGAGTTCTATCCTTGGCTAGGGCTAAGGAGTCAGAGTTCAAGTTGGAAGGATGATATTAAAAAAATATATACTAAAAAAAACTAGGCTGAGTTCGTGCCACAGAATCTCCCAAATGCTAAGATCCCAAAGTTGAGGAACAAAAAGACTATTTTGCCAAACAGAGAATAAAAAATTCAAAGGAATCTATAAGATCTTTAAGAAGCAGAAATGGAGTCTATTAGCACCAAGATGACAAAATATCCCATGGGATAAAGACAAGTAAGTTGTGATTTCAAATTTTACTCATTCCCAGAGGCAGTAAGGGAAATGGCAGATTTTGCAACAAACCTATTGTTCTGACCACTATACCCTTGGCCTGAACATAGGTGTCAGGACATAAGCCCTTTGAGAGAAAAAGTCATCCAGTTGTTGTTTTTTTTTACTTGTATCCCTAGCACAGTGCTTGGTACATATTAAGTGCTAAGTTAATTCTGATTAATTGATTAACTGACAGGCATACTGGCTGATGTCATGTCCTAATTGCAGTACCAGAAGCCATTGGTTGTTTAAGATCTTGCACAATGCCTAGTCTCTGTCCTTTCATGGCAGAGACAGATCACTATCTCAATGTCCTCACTAAGGTCAACTTAAAGAGCAAGTGAAATTGCAGTAGCCCAGCTGAGACCAATTCTTCCTTAGGTGTGGACATCATGGCTATTTGGAGAACAATTAGGCCTAAAGGTAGGCTTTCCACCAGTGCCCATAAATTTTCTCTAATAGCTATGGCTGAAATATGTTTGGAAAGTTTATAGTCTACGAGAGAACCTGTTGAGGTGATTTATCCATCATATATTCAGATTTAGGGGGGTTTGTCTGTTTTTCTTCAACTCTTACTTTCTGTTTTAGAATCAATACTAAGTATCAGTTCCAAGGCAGGAGAGAGATAAGGGCTAAGCAATGGAAGTTAAGTGGCTTGACCAATTCCACACTGCTAGAAAATATCTGAGACCAGATTTGAACTCAGGACCTCCCATCTCTAGGCCTGGCTCTCTATCCACTGAGTCACCTAGCTGCCCCCAGATTTTGGTTTTAATGGATTGAAATGAAGGAGAGTTGTTAGCAAACTTAAATATACTGAAATCTCATGCCCAGTGGCAGCATTGGCAAAAATGTGGCACTCGTGCAGAGCCTGCACTCAGGGAGTAGCTTCATCCCTCCTCTTCCCAACTCCTGAGAACATTTTTTGCATGCCCCACCCCTCTGTCCAGCCACCCAAAGCAAACACTTTCTCCCTAAACTCTCCCCAGTATTCAGCAGGGCTCACAGACATCTTGAATTTGCCCTATGGGCACTTGTACTGGGAAAGGGTACACCAAAGAGGGTATTTATTGAGTTGGTAGGTAGTCTAAAGGTGTTCTAAGTTTGTACAGTTATAATGATCACTGATCAGACTTCATGCCCTTTTGCACTGGTCCATCCATACTTCAGATGTGGCTTCATGAGCAGTTCCTTCTCCCAGACTGATATCAGTCAGCTTGCAAGAGAAGTTTCCAAAGGGCTAGAGCATAGAGAAGTGTAGTGTGACCAATCAGAAGATGGTAATGTGGTCTGCATTGGCCACTAGGATGAATTGTTTGCACCAAGACAGAAACAGAGATGAGATAGGGTTTTGATTTTGTTTTGGTTTGGGGGCATTAAATTTATCTTCTACCAGGGTCATCTGCTAGAAAGCTTCAGCAAAGGAGGAGGGAAAGTGGAGTCCCTGGGTTGAAGCAGTATTAAGCCATGCTATATGAGAAGCTGCTACAAATAAATATCTTTTACCATATAAGATGAACTTTGTGTGGGTCCACATGGCATCCCTGACTATTTATTTTGTGCCTAAGGATCTTTAGGCTCTCAAATTAATACTGGTTTAGATCCTAGAGGAAAGTTTGGACCAGATGGATCCCAAGAACAGACTAAGATATTACTGAAATAAAGCCATACCCTTTAGTCCAGGAGGTCCTACAACAACAAATTCATGAAACTCTGAAAAACTAAATAAATCATTACTTAATCCATATCATTTAAGCCCAATATAGGTTATACTAGGTTGAAGGTAAAGGAGATCTTCTGAACTTACTCTCCCAGTTGTTTTCCAAGAACTATCACAGACCCATTATCTCTGATATGGCCACAGAGCCAGATTTCAGAGTTGGAATGGAAATCAGAGGCCATTTGGTACACCCTGCATCTGAAAAAGTAATTTCTTCTATACCCTATTCAACAAAGTCAGTAGTCTTTGGTTAAAGACTTCTAAAGAGGAGCAACTCACTACTTTCCAGGGCTATCCATTCCAATTTAGATAGTTCTCATTGCTAAGAAGATTTTCGTTATACTAAGCCTAACTTTGCCTCATTGCTCCTGGTTCTGTCCTCTGAAACCAAAGAGAACAAGTCCAGCAAACTAATATGTCCCCCTGAGTCTTCTTTCTTCCAGCCTAAACATCTCCAGCTTTTTCCACAGATTCTCATCTGGTATGAACTCAAAGTCTCTCATCATCACAACTGCTCTCCCTTTGATGTCCTCCAGCTTACTAATACTCTCCCTAAATATGGGGCCCATATTTGGTGCCCCATTTTATGGTCTGACCAGATCCAGTTCTGGTACAATGGACCTCTGGGAGTTATAGCTCTCAATGCAAACCCAAGATCACATCAATTTTTTGACTATTTTATCACAATGTCAATTGATAATGATTTTTCACTGAAATCTCTAGTTCTTTTTAAGAAAAGCTGCTGTCTAGGTGAAAAGGATAAATATTTACAAAAATATAAACTGCCTGGATTAATTTAAAAGGAAGTAGAATACTTAATCCCATCTCAAAAAAAAATTGAACAAACTATCAATGAACTCCCTAAGAAAATATCCCCAGGGCCAGGTAGACTCACAAATGTATTTTATCAAACATTTAGAAAGCAATTAATCCCAAAACTATATAAACTATTTGGCAAAATAGACAAAGGAGAAGTTCTACCAAATTCTTCTTATGACACAAATCTAGAACTGATATATAAGCCAGGAAGACCAAAAATAAAGAAAGAAAATTACAGATCAATTTCCTTAATGAATGTCAATGCAAAAATCTCAATTAAAATACAAGCAAGGAAACTACAACAATATATCACAAGGGTTATTCACTATGACAAGGTAGGATTTATACCAAGATACAAGGCTGACTTACTATTAGGGAAATTATCATTAAAATTGACCTTATCAGTCACCAAACTAAAAGAAATCACATCACTATCTGAATAGATGCAGAAACAGCCTTCAATAAAATATACTAATTACTATTAAAAACACTAGAATAAATGGATCTTTACTTAAAATAATAAGCAGTATCTAGCTAAAATCATCAGCAAGTATCATCTGCAATGAGGATAAGTTAGAAGCCTTCCCAATAACATCCAAGATAAGATATCCAAGGATGCCCTTTATCACCACTATTACTTAATATTGTCCTAGAACAGCTAGCTTTTCCAATAAGAGAAGAAAAAGGAATTGAAGGAGTTAAAGTATACAATGAGAAAACTAAACTATGACTCTTTGTGGATGATGTGATGGTATACTTGGAGAATCCTAGAGAATCAATTAAAAAACTAATTGAAATTTGATAATTTTAGTAAAATTGCAGAATGCAAAATAAAATCCACATAAATCATTATAATTTTTATATATTACCGACAAAGTCCTGCAGCAAGAGAGAGAGAAATTCCATTTAAAATAATCTAGACAATATAAAATACTTGGGAATCTATTTGTCAAGACAAACACAGGAATTATATGAACACAATTACAAAGGATTTTTCACACATATAAAATTAAATCTAAACAAATGGAAAAATATTAATTGCTCATGTGTAGGCTGAGCTATCATTATAAAAATGATAATTCAATATGAATTAATTTTTTATTCAATGTCATACCAATCAAACTACCAAAAACTATTTTATAATAATAATAATGAAATTCACATCTGGAAGAACAAAAGCTCAAGAATATCAAAGGAATTAATGAAGAAATTGTAAAGAAAGGTGGTCTACAATTACCTCAAATTATACTATAAAGCAGTAACCATCTAAACAAATCTGGTACTGGCTAAGAAATAGAAAGATGGATCAATGGAATAAATTAAGGGTAAATGACCTTAGTAATCTACTGTTGATAAGCCCAAAGATCCCAGCTTTGAGGATAAGAACTCACTATTTGACAAAAAATTGTTGGGAAAACTGGAAAACAATATGGCAGAAACTAGGATTATACCAATATCTCACACCTAAGATAAAGTCAAAATGAATATGTGATTTAGATATAAAGAATGATACTATAAGGAAATTAGGGGAACATTTGTCACATCTATGGAGAAGGGAAGAATTTATAACCAAATAAGAGAGAGAACATTACAAGATGTAAAATAAATAATTTAGATTATATTACATTTAAAATGTTTTATACAAACAAAACCAATGTATCCAAGATTAGAAGGAAAACAAGGTGGGGAGGGGGCACTACTTAACAAATTTCTCTGATAAAGGTCTCATTTCTCAAATATAGAGAGAATAAAGTCAAATTTATAAGAATACAAACCATTGCTCAGTTGAAAAATAGTCAAAAGATCTGAATAAACAGTTTTCAGTTGAAGAAATTGAAGCTATCAATAATCATATGAAAGAATGTCCTAAATCACTCTTAATTAGAGAAATACAATAATAAGGTTTTTATAGCTTGTATTTGTGAAGGCAATTTTTTTAACCTAAGCTTATGGGCAGCTGGGAGAGCACCAGGCCTGGAGTCAGGAAGATTCCTCTTCATGAATTCAAATCTGCCTTCAGAGATTAACTTCCTCTATGACCCTATGCCATATTTACCTTTGTTTCCTCATCTGTAAAAAAAAGTTGGGGAAGGAAATGGCAAACCACTCCTGTATCTTTGCCAAGAAAACCCCAAATAGGGTCACAAAGAGTTGGTCACAACTGAAAATATTGAAGGACGAAATAAGACTTTACATTTTTCTTTTTTCACTTTGTCTTATTAGATTAATCCTGACTCTATCATCCAATGTCTTATCTATCCCTTCCAGCTCTGAAACTGAAAAACAAGCCATATATGTCTTTATTTAATGAGTTAGTCCAAAAGTATTTATTAGGAGAATTCTATGTAGGGGGAAAAAAGAACATACTATGTTTCAGGTGCCCTACTAAGCAATGAGGTTACAAAGAAAGACCAAACAAAAAACACAAAAACCCAGTCTCTGCTATCAAGAAGTATGCATACTAATGGGAGAAACATGTATATGGGCACATATAAGATATAGAGAGAGTTGAATGAAAGTAATATAAAAGGAAGAGTAATTCAAACAGCTGAAGGGACCAGGAAAAGCCTGATGCAGAAGAATTTTGAGACAAGTGCATTTCCTTTTTCCGTTCCAAGTTCTCTACCTTTCCCTTACCTGCCCCATCTAGTTAGAAGGCAAGAAAAATAAATATAGTCATTCAAAACAAATTTCTACATTAGCCATGTTCCAAGAAAAAAAAGAAATAGAAAGGATGTTTCCATCTGAGTCCATCAGTTAGTTCTCTAAATAACATGCCTCATCATGAGTCTTTTGGAACTGTGGTTCACTGTTGATCAAGTTACTAAATCTTTCAGAGCTGATTATCTTCACAATATTGCTGTTACCTGATAAATTGTTCTCCTGCTTCTACTCACTTCACTTTGCATCAATTTATGCAAGTCTTCTTCAGGTTTTCTGAAATTAACTTCATCATTACTTATAGCATAATAATATTCCACTGCATTTATATACCATAATTTACTGATCCATTCTTCAAATGATGGGCATCGCCTCAGATTCCAATTCTTTGCACTACAAAAACATTTGCTATAAATATTTTTGTATTTATTGATCCTTTTCCTCTTTAATCTCTTTGGGCTACAGTCCTAATAGCAGCATCACTGTGTCAAAATGTATGCACCTTTAGTAGCTTTGTGTGTAATAATTCCAAACTGTTTTCCAGAATGGTTGGCCAAATTCACATCTCCCTCAACACTATATTAGTCTTATTTTCCCATACCTTATCCAGTATTTGTCATTTACTTTTGTATCATCGTAAAAAATCTGATGGCTATGAATTGATACCTCAGAGTTGTCTTCATTTTTATTTCTCTAATTGTTGGTAATACAGAATATTTTTTCATATGACTTTTTTTTGATAGTTTTGATTTTTTTCCCTCTGAAAACTACCTCTTCATATCCTTTGACCATTTATCAATTAGAGAATGACTCCTTTTCTTATAAAGTTGGTTGAGTTTCCTAAATGAGGTCTTTATCAGAGAAACTTGCTTCAAAGATTTTTTCCCATATTCCTGCTTCCCTCCCTCCTAATTTTAGCTTATTATTAGTTATAAAAAATAATTCTTAATTCATGTAACATATTATCCATATTATTTCCTGTGAATCTTCCCTCTCTCTTGTCTGGTCATAAACTCTTCTCTCTACATAGATCTGATAGGAAATTTCTTTACTAATTTCCTTATAATATCACCCTGTGTGTCTAAATCAGATACCCATTTTGAGCTTATCTTGGTACATAGTGCGAGATGTTGGTTCTACGCAGTTTCTGCCAAAATACTTTCCAGTTCTTCCCAGTTTTTGTCAAGTAGTGAGTTTTTATACCAATAGCTGGAATCTTTACACTAGTTTACTATGTTCATTTACTTCTATATGTTGTGTACCTAATCTCTTCCACTGATCAACCTTTCTATTTCTTACCCAGTAACAAATTGTTTTGATAATTAACAGCTTTATAGAATAGTTTGAGATCTGGTATTGCTAAGCCCCCTTTCTATTTTTTTATTGATTCCCTTAATATTCTTGATTTTTTATTCCTCCAGATGATTTTTTTTCATTTTTCCTAGCTCTATAAAGTAATTCTTTAGTCATCTGATTGGTATGATACTAAATAAGTAAACTTATTTAGATAGTATTTCCATTTTTATTGCATTGATTCAGCCTACCCACGAGCAGTTAGTATTTCTTTCTTTACATTTTCTTTATTTGCACAAACATTTTATAATTGTATTCACATCATTTGTGTATCATGACAAGTAGGATCCCAGGTTTTTAAACTGTCGTTATCCTCTATAACTTATTCTCCCGGTTTCTACCCATTTAACTTTGTATCAATCCATACAAATCTGTGCTCATTTGTACATATACTATAAACAGTGTATCTTTGTGGAATGTCTTATAATTCCTCATTCACATTTACCTTTTTATGCTTCTCTTGAGGCCCATGTTTAAATGTCAGATTTTATGATTAGCTCTGATCTTTTTTATAAGTAATACTAGAAAGCCCTCTATTTTATTAAATATTCATTTTCCCCTGTAGGATTATACTCAATTTTTCTGAATAGGTTATTCTTGATTTTAATCCTAGATTCATTGCCCTCTGCAATATCACACTCCATGATTTCCATTCCTTTATAGTAGTGACTATTAAATTTTATATGATCCTGACTGTGGGTACATGGTACTTGTATTATTTCTTTCTGGCTACTTGCTGTATTTTCTCCTTGATCTAAGAGCTCTGGATTTTGGCAATAATATTCCTGGAAATTTTTATTTGGGGATTTCTTTCAAGAAATATCTAGTGGATTCTTTCGATTTCAAGTTTGCCCTCTGGTTCTAAGAGATCTGGGCAATTTTCTTTTGAGATTTCTTGAAATATATCTAGTCTCTTTTTTTGTTCATACTTTCAGGTAGTCCAGTAGTCCTTAAATTATCTCTCTTTGGCCTATTTTCTAAGTCATTTATTTTTCCTATGAGTTATTCCACATTTCTTCCATTTTTTAGTAACATTTGTTATATTATTTCTTGATGACTTCTGAAATCATTAGCTTCCATTTAACCAATTTTAATTTTCTTCAGTAAGGTATATATTATTTTTACCAAGCAATTAATCCTTTTTTTATATAATTTTATTTGGTATCTTTTCTCTTCCTCAACTCTTTTTTGTCATTTTAATTTTTTTTTTTTTGCTTTTTAAAAAATTCTTTAACTCTTGTAGGAATCCTTGTTGGGTTTGTATTCCATCTGCATTTTTCTTTTCTTTGAGGCTTTGCTTAGATGTTTGTCTTTTCCTATGTTTGTGTCAAGCTTTTTTGTCACCACAGTAGATTTTTATGGTCAAGTTCTTTGTTTGCTCATTCTTCCAGTCTATTTTTTGACAATGGGCTTTATGTTAGTGTTGGGCTTTGCTCACTTTTGGAGAAGATATCTGGCCTGAGTTTCTATCTTTTTATGTCCTTCTGCTGCTTTTACCAATCAGTCTGGGGATCTGCAAGTTTTTTGGAGCTTCCAAAGTGGTGTGATCCAAAGAAAGGTCTGTTCATTGACTTCCTATTCTGAGCTCTATAAGATTTTGACCCATATTTAGAAATGTTGGGTTGGATATTGTTATATTTTGATAGATTGCTACAGGACTCAGTCACTGTTAGCCAAATAGGAAGTTCATTCCACTGCAGACTTATGTATGGACCTAAAAGGTTAGAATTGAGCCCCTGCTTTGCTCTTAGGCTTAGAGCTAAGTTTTTGAAACTTACTCCTTACTCCATACTGAGTGAGAACCTGGCTTGCTTGGGACCATTCCTCTTTTCCCTGGAATAGTGACCTGCATCTGGGAAATGGGCACCAGAATTGCCATATGGCATTCATTCCTGCTATCAGCACCATTTAGAGGACCCCTGGCATCTCTTTATTCCCCAGCCATCTCAGCCTCCTAACTGTGCCTGGGAATGTCCCCTATGGCTAGCCCCTACCCCAGTGTCCAAAACCCTCGCTCTCTGGTTTCCTAAACTATCCTAGGCTAGAAAAAAACAACTCACTGACATTTTCTTAGTTTTCCCAATCAGAATTTGGTCTGGCATATTTTCTAGGTTATAGCAAAGAGGGGGTGCTAAGTGAGATAGGTAAAAATACATCCTCTCTCTCAGTCATCTTAACTTTGTCCCCTATATGTGTTTCCTCACTTGATGGGATATAAACTCTGTGAGGATAGTGACTACTTAATTTTTGTCTTTTTATCACCAGAACACAATACATTATATGTTAATAATTCTTAATTGACTATATGACTTTGAATAAGCCTCTTAACATCTCTGAGCCTCAGTTTCCTCATTTGTCATATTGGGGTAATTAACTTCCACAGCCTATATATCCCAGGGTTGGTTGAAATGGCTGTACTATGGAGGTAATAATATACATTATTACTACTATTATTAGATAATGTCATCTTCCCACAGAGAAGATCTTTAGGCTCTCTCAGACACAAAAATACTACACATGGAACATCTACTTCTAGTTTGCAGAAAAATGAGTACTAATGGTCCACTGGGATCTAAAAAGAATCCACAGCATTTCTCCCATTATAAGTTGAGCAAACTCCAGTTTACCTTCTAGGGAAATATGGTCCTAAAAATTAGCTCCCTCCATTTTTGTTTTGAGAGTCAGTATAATGAATACCATTTATTGCTCTCCCATTTGGATTCTTCACCAGAGCCAATACATATTCAGTAAGTGCCTACTATGTGTCAGGCACAAAAGGAAGAGACAAAAGACAGTCTCTGCTTTCAAGAGTTCATAATCTACCAGTGGAGACAACATGTAAACAACTATATACAAATAAGCTATATTAGGATAAACTGGAAATAATTAACAGTGAAAACACTAGTATGAAGGGGGATCCAGAAAGGTTTCTTATAGGAGGTAGGGTTTTAACTGGGAGCCTAGACCTGGATATGAGGAGGAAAAGGCATGAGGGACAGCCAGTGAAAATATCCTGAGTCAGGAGATGGAGTATTTGGTACAAGGAACAGTAAAGAGATCAGTCACTGGATCACAGAAGATATCGCGTGAATAACCATTGTCAAGGCTACCTATAGTTCTTACCATCTAGGACAGCAAACAGCAATCTCTTTACTCATAAGTGCAACCTACAGAGCTAATAAGTCATATCATTGAGTTACCCTGATTGGCCTTGAGGTTGGGGGTGGGGGTTAAGGAAAATAAATGAAGAAGTAGAAATAATATAATTCAAATAGGGCTTTAAAGTTTACAAATTATTTCTTTAAAAAATTCATTTGAGATAGATATTTAGTAATATCTTCATGTCTCAGATGGAAATAGACAGGGAAAGTGACTTAGAATCACAGAGCTAGTGTTGAAGCTAGGACTCAAACTTGGTCTTCTGCCTCTAAGATCAGTGTTTTTCCCCCTCTGAAATATTATACCCCTTAAAGGAAAAGTAGTAGTAGTCGTAGTCGTAGTAGTAGTCATAGTCGTAGTAGTAGTAGTAGTAGTAGTAACAGTAGTAGTAGTAGTAGTAGTAGTAGTAGTAGTAGTGTCAGTGGTAATAGTAGTGGTTGCAGTGGTAGTGGTAGTGGTAGTTGTGTGTGTTTATGTCTGTGTGTATTGGTGGATGAAAATTGTGGGGGAAAAAGAAGAGAAAGGAAAAGAAAGAGATGTATGTGTGACATGTTAGAATGCTACTAGAGGTATTTTCAATGAAAACCGGTGGCCACCATTCCATGGGTTGACTCTATGATTTAGGCTGGCCTTCCCCTATGTCCAACAATGTTTTATTGATCCTTCTTCTTTCAGGGAATCTGGAACAAGCCAATGAAGAATTGCGAGCAATTATCAAAAAAATCTGGAAACGAACAAGCATGAAGCTACTAGACCAAGTGGTACCCCCAGCAGGTGGTGAGTTCTCTCCTGAAAGCCCCCACATTCTCCCTTCCTAGGCTGCAGGGATTTTTCTTCCTAGGTACCCATTTTTCTGTGGTGTTCCTGGAGCCCCAAGAAGAAAGTGCTTAAATGGTTGGTCTTGAATCCAATGGACATGGGGAATCATAAGGGAAGGGAAGTGTCTCCAGATCCTTTTTGAAGGGCTTGAAAGTCCTCTCAAAAAGACCAAAATAGGGGGCAGCTGGTTATCTCAGTGGATTGAGAGCTAGGCCTAGAGGCAGTCCATACACAGTATTGACTCCAAGACGAAAGGTAAGGGTTTAAAAAAAAATTTTTTTTTTAAGACCAAAATAATGCACCTCTGTGGAGCAGTCCAAGCAAATTTCCTTGATACCAAGATGCTAGGCAGAGGGAACAAGCTGAACTCTAATAAAAGCTCAGAAAGTAACTACTCTCCCATTGAAAATTGGACAAACTTCTGGTAATCTTCTAGGGAAGCATGACCCTGAAAAAATAAGCTCCTTCAATTATTATTTTGGCCAGAATACTTCATTTATACTGCATTTATCCTAGACTAACCTGGGCAGAATTCTGAATGGCTTCCTTTTGGGGGGAGTGAGAATTGTGTTCCCTTGAGACTGTAGCAGATCAAAGATACCATCACTTCAGTATCTGAGTTTTGCTTGTAGGAAAGTAGGGAAGCAAGAAAGATCATCCAGACCTGACCAGATTTAGCCTGAAAACTACTCCTTTGCCCAGTCTCTTGGGGTGGGGGTGGGGAGACAGAGCTTACTTAAGGAAGGAAAGCTGCCTGAGTTTTTCTTTTAGGAGCTGGGGGGGGGGGTGCATATAGGAATGTAAGAATAGGAAAATAGGAACAATAGGAAATAGTTCCATTGTATCTGATCTTAGGTGTGTAGGGACTTGATTCGTTTATCCAAGAAGAATTTATCAAATGCCTATCATGTGCCAAGCACATCTAGATACTGGAGATATGAAAACAAAATTTAAACAGCCCCTGCCCTTAAGGTGATTACATCTAGTAGGGGAAACAGCAAGTATGCAAACATATTAATACAAACCATAGACAAATAAATACACAATAATTTCCGATGGAAAGGGCACTAATAGCTGGGAGGATCTGACTATGGCTTTCCATAAGAAGGCAGCTAGCCTTAGTCTCTCTTCTGAATTCCAACCCCGTATCACCAACTAGAGATTTCAAACTAGATATCCCATAGGCATCTCATCTCATCATGTTGAGACACGTCCAAAACAAAATGAATTCCCCAGCACTACCACCATCTCCCCCAAATCCTTCCCTGTTTCTAAATTCCTTGTTTTTGTTGATGGCAACATTATTCTTCTGGGTGCTCTGGTTTGCAACCTCAGAATCATTCATCTCTTCCCTCTCCCTCACATCTCATATCTATCTATCTAATCAGTCAAAAAAGTCTTTATCCACAATATGTCACATTTGTCTTCTTTCCATTCAGTCAGGCACCACCCTAAGTCAGGCTCTCTTCTTCCACAAGGACTATTGCAACAATCACCCAATTATTCTTCTAGCCTTCAGTCCCTCACATTGCCTGTCTTCCACACAGCCAGCAAAGTGGAAGACCAAAAGCATAAATCTGTACTAATCACTCTGCTTCTTAAGAAGCTCAGTGGATTCCCTATTGGCCAAGAATAAAATAAAAACTCCCCTGTTTGACATCTAAAACCTTCCACAACATGGTTCCAGTCTACTTTAGTAAGCTTAATGGTTATTATTCCCCTTTACACAGTCTCAGCTAATCTGCCCTATTTATTGTTCTATTTATATTTCATCTCTCCTCTCCAAGCCTTTGCATAATCTGTCCTGCAGATCAAAAATATATTTCTTCCCTGTGCAATTCCTTAGATTCCTTCCAGGTTCAGTTCAAGTGCTATTTCCTATATTATATATGTGCGTGTGTATGTATATATATTTGTATATATTATATATGTATTCTAAGTATATGTACATAAACATGCATGTGCAATATATGTACATGTGTGTTTATGTTACATATATAGCAGTATTCACTTATTTGTGTCACCACCATTTCACTTTTGTCTTTGTATTCCCAGCACCTAGCACAGAGTCTATATATAACAGGTGTGTTAAAGTGTGTATTGATTGAAATAAGGCTGCTGATAACTTTGGAAGATGTTGTTTCCATTTAATGGTAGGAAAATTCATGCTTTCCAGTTAGAAAATAGAATCTAAGCTCAGAAGAGGGAGAAGAGGCAGCCAGTTCTAGGCTTCTGTTTTTCCCTTCCTTTTATTCCCTTCTTGAACACCCCAAAGTGTTTCCTTGGGCTACTCACTTACCTTCCATGGGCTTCAATTTTATCATATTTAAAATGAGGGATTTATACTGAGGTCCCTTTCAGCTATCTAGGAGTTCTAGAACGTAATGAGAATTCTTAAGGAATTATTGATGGAAAATATCTTTGCTTGTTACACTAACTTTGTTTCCTCTCTTCATCCCCTGGCACTATATAACATTCTAAGATGATGAGGTGACCGTTGGGAAGTTTTATGCTACCTTCCTGATCCAAGAGTATTTCCGAAAATTTAAGAAACGCAAAGAGCAAGGGCTAGTGGGCAAGCCCTCCCAAAGGAATGCACTGTCACTTCAGGTGAGAAGCTAGAGCTTTTTATGTGTCAAAGGCCTCTTCGGCAGTCTGGGGAGAAAAGCCTATGGACGCCTACCCTGAATAATGTAGGGATTTTTTCATTTATAATTGAAGGAAATGCTAACTTTTAGATAGAGGCTAATAAAAATTAAAATGAGATTTTATCTCCCATTCCAGTTCATGGACTCTTGAAATCTAACCATGGATCCCAAGTGGGATTCCAAAGTTAAGAGCCTCTGTGCCTAAGGAAAGAATCTACACACCCATTAGATTTGGTCTCTTCCTCATCTTCACTCTTCTTACTTATTAAAAATAATCCTGTTGTCTGTGGGTTGAAGGTCACCCTACAGAGGAAAGCCATCAAAGGTTTCCAAAGCCTCTGAAAGCTTCCCTTTAATCTACAAATCCTCTTAAAGTTTACATGCCTCCCTACTCTCACCCTCTGAATGCACTGGAAGGAACCATATTCATCCCAGGATGTGGGATCTCCCAACGTTGAAATGGCTATGCCCATGTCACTTTTAGAGACACTTCACTATACACTATAAGGAACTGTCAATAGCTAGCCTAAGCCAGACTTGGGGAAAGAGGGCTTTCTCTCCTCCACGTGTCTTCTGGTTGTGTAGTTGTACTAGAGTCCAGAGCAGATCATTTAATCTCAGTGAAGCACCTACACTATACTAGGTGCTTAGATTTCAATGTGATCAGTGATAAAAGAAAAGATACAAATAGATAAAGCCCTCTACAAACAAGTACCCTCAAATCACCTGCTGAACAGAGAAGTAGCAGATTGGGTTTGGTCAAGTGTGGGGCCCAGGTAATGGGGAGCCCCCTGGTTTGATGTAACTTGGATGTGGGAGGCTGTGACATGGAGGAAGGGGGTTCCCACACAATTTTACTGTATTTTAGGCTGGTCTTCGTACACTGCATGACATTGGACCAGAGATTCGACGGGCCATTTCTGGAGACCTGACAGCTGAGGAGGAGTTGGACAAGGCTATGAAGGAAGCTGTTTCTGCTGCCTCTGAAGATGACATCTTTAGGGTAGGTGGATGCCTGACCCTCCAGCACAGATCTCTAATACACAATTTTTTTTTAAATCAAGAAAAGTAATCAACTATGTAAGCCTAAGAAGCTATGTGTTGCTATCTTGTCATTCTGCTTGCCACCCTTTTCTTCATCTATTCCACCCACCTTCTGCTCCCTCTCTGACACCAATACATACTGGAAACACTCTGCATTTATCAGAAACTAGAGTGGTGGGAGGGAGGGGGAGGAAAGAATCAAATCCTGGATTGGGAGGCATGTACCCTACACAGGGGATGGTTTTCTTCCTCTGCATGTGGAGGTAGATTTTTCAAATGGGAATCTCTAGAGCAGAGAAGAGTTCTCTGAATATATTTGAGTCAGGGCTCATTCCCAACAACTTCAGTCTTGGAGCTAGGGTAAGAACTAGAATATAGAGGAAGACCTTCTTCATTTTAAGTAGGATATTGTTTCATCACCATCATCTTCCCATCTCCCTTCTTTCTCTTTCCTTCCCCCAACTCTCATAGGCTCACAAATAGATCTATACATTTTAATCTCTAAGGGACCTTCAATTATACATTTTATACAATTATACATTTTAGCTCTAAGGACAATCAATACCTCCTCTTACACATTAAGAAAATGAGGTCCAGAAAATTTAAGTGAATTGTCCATGGTCACCCAGGCAATAAGCAACAAAGTGGGGTTTCAAACCCAGATATTTTGAGTCCAGATTCCATGTTCTATGTACTATGTGCCACAATGTTCTCTTGCCCCAGTTCCCTTCCTTCCCTTTTCTTTTCAATCAAAAGCAAGTTGAATTAGGGTTAAAGATCTCTGTGGAAGACCATACTAGCAAGACTTCCTATAATTTCACTACCTTTAGAATACACCAAATTTTAAAAGCCCTCCTATCAAGGCTCTTGTACATCCTGGTATCTGAAAGGCAACTTTCAAAGACTTATGCATAGCCATTCACTCATCCAACCAGGGTAATCAGTCAACAGACAACCAGGCACTATGCAAAGTTCCAGGGATTCAAAGACAAAAATGAGATAATACCTGCCTTCAAGACGTTTATATTTCACCAAGATAAGAAAAGATTACTGGAAAAGAATATTGGCTGAATTGCTCTAACTCTCTGAAGAAGGACAGATTGTATCTGAACAATGTGACCTCACAGATTGTTAGTCTTTATTTTCAGGATTATTCTTCTTCAGGATAATTCATAGCCATGTGAGTCTATTGGTTTTCCTCCTCTTGAAATCTAGCTTGGAAGGGAAAACCTGTACTCCACATCACTTGGTTCAGGGTCCAACCAAGAACCTGATTGATATTCAGGCATACCATCTGGAAATACTTTTTAAATCCAGGTCTGAAACTCCTCTTCATCTTTAGAGGTTTTCTTTTTTAAATCCTTAAACAACTTTTTTAATTATTGGGACGTTAACCTCTAACTTCTGTCACTTTAATTTTGTGATAACAATATGTTATTTCACAAAGGGTAGGTTCCTCCTGCTCTTAAGTGATCACGTTAGTCGATCTTTTAGCCATTAAACATTTATTTAACACTGACTATATGCCAAGCACTATACTAGGTGATAAGGTCATGTTCCTATGTAGTATTTCAGCTTCTACCACATGCAACCCCAGAAGCGGCTGTTGGGGACAAAACTTTGCTGTTCCTGGGATTCTGACTGAGGATTATTTCTCCGAAGATGGGGGAGGAGACAGCTGAGGGAACATTATCTTCCTACCCTGTCTTGCTTACAGAGGGCCGGTGGCCTGTTTGGCAATCATGTCAGCTACTACCAAAGCGATGGTCGAAGCTCCTTCCCCCAGACCTTCACCACCCAGCGCCCACTGCATATCAACAAGGCGGGTAACAGCCAAGGTGACACGGAGTCGCCATCCCATGAGAAACTGGTGGATTCCACATTCACTCCCAGCAGCTACTCATCCTCTGGTTCCAATGCCAACATCAACAACGCCAACAACACTGCCCTGGGCCGCTTCCCCTGTCCCACCGGTTACCCCAGTACGGTCAGCACAGTGGAGGGCCATGGGACCCCCTTATCCCCTGCCATCCGGGTGCACGAGACAGCATGGAAGCTCAGCTCCAGGAGGTAAGCCAGGTGAACAGATCTGGGTTTGAAGTATGTCGGGCCCAGGCAAGATGGCCTGGTGGGAACTTAGCTAAGAAAGTGAGGGGAGGAGTGGGGTAAAGGAGAGAGAGAGAGAGAGAGAGAGAGAGAGAGACAGAGACAGAGACAGAGACAGACAGACAGACAGACAGAGACAGAGACAGAGACAGAGACAGAGACAGACAGACAGACAGACAGACAGAGACAGAGACAGAGACAGAGACAGAGACAGAGACAGAGACAGAGACAGAGACAGAGACAGAGACAAAGAGAAAATTCACCCCCTCAGTCTTCCCATTTTCTCTTAGGCTTATAGTGTACCTGATGGTATTCTGGGATGTCATGAAGAAGATAGACACCATACTGACCTCATACTGGACTTGAAGAATAGTTATTTCACATGGCAGTCATTCTTAGAGCAGTAAAACCTCCTCACTATAATTTTCCATAATGCCAAGCTACTGGACAGAGTCTTAAGTGGCTTTCCACTCCCAAGCTGCCCTCTAACTAACCCCAGGCTGGCATCCTATACAGCTATTTAAAAAAAAATTTTTTTTAAGACTTCCTGTGCAAATACCTGAAAATTGTTAAATATGCAAAATTGTGAATTAGTGCCTCCAAAAAAGGGGGAAGCCCTTTCTATTTCTGGCCTTCCTTCTGTCATGGTGATCCCCACTCCTGTCCTTCATCAAAACTTGCACTCCTCAGGATCTCTTATCGGGACTTTATATTTCCCTATGTTACTTCTCCCAGAACAATTGGTATTTTAGCCTGATTACTAGTTGTGAATTTAAGGACTTTGGTCTTATATGACAAGACTTGCCCTACTCAAATGGTCTCAGCTGTGTTGTCTTCTTCCCTGACTTGGTCTTAGCTACCCACTTCTTCTCCCTTCTGCTCCCTAACGGCACTAGGATGTATTGTTGTAGAATGCTACAAGGACTGATGTCCTTGGAACTATAGCCAGGACCTGGCAAGGTCAGAATAGGCCAACTTTGTGGCCCCTAAGGAAAGAAGGAAGGAAAAAAGTGATCTCGTGCACACGCACACACATGCACACACACACAAGCATGTCATTTTTATTTTATATTCTTTCAGGGTGAGACAGTCTACAGATGTTAGGCTCCACAAACTCCCAGATAATTTTCAGGCACCAGGTCTCTTCTGCTGCCTTCACTGCTTTCTGTTCCAGAGGGAAATGAATGGAAGAGCTACAAATTATCCTGCAGGTCTACCAGAGGAGAGCCCTGTCTTAGGAGAGAAAGTCTTACACTGCTTCCATCCAAAGCAAGCTTTCTCGCTTTCTCTTACCTGCTGTTTAATCCAGTCCGGGAAATAGTCATGCAATCACATGGCCTGGAATCTATAACCATGTTTCATACACACACACAGTTGTTTTTGTTTTTGTTTTAAGGCTATAATCCTTTAATCTTTGTGGAGGATCAACTGCCTGGTTGATTTTTGTTGCCTGTAGGCTTATCTAAGGACAAAAAACAAAAGGTGATATAAATACAGAGCCAGAGAGATCTGATTTCAAGTTTCCCTGCCCCCACCCCCCACCCCCACCCAAAAACATACATACATACTGTCTTTGTGAACTTGGGCAAGTCACAGCCTCTTGGGACTGTAGGTAATACTATAAGACTGGAAGACAAAAGGCATTTCTTCATTGGACAGTTCCCCCACATCAATTTAATTGCAGGTCCACTCCCCATCCTATTTAAAAAGGGATCTAATTGGTGCCCTTGTAAGACAGCAAAAAGCAAAATAAGTAAACAAATAAATGAATGAATGAATGAATGAATGAATGAATGAATGAATGAATGAATGAATGAATGAATGAATGAATGAAACCACAGAGATGATACTACCAATGTTAGGTTGACCTTTGATGGAGGATTTATGGGAAAACATGGACAAGGATGGCACAGCTATTTCCTCAAATCATCTCCCACACCTGGAACACATTCCTCCCCATCTCTGTCAAAATCCTTCTTTTCAGGACAGCTAGGTATAGACAGAGTGCCAGGTCTGGAATCAAGAGGACTTGGGTTCAAATCTGGCCTCAAATACTTCCTAGCTGTGTGACCCTGGGCAAGTCACTTAATCCCAACTGCCTAACCCTTACAGCTCTTCTGCCTTGGAATCGGTACTTAATATTGATTCTAAGACATAAGGTAAGGGTTTAAATTTTTTAAATCCTTTTCTCTCTTCAAAAACCACCTCAGATGCCACCTCTGCTATGATGCATACATACACAAGACATACACACACACACACACACACACACACACACACACACACACACACACACACAGAATGAAAGCATTCTCTATCCTCCTATAATCCTTTGTCTTTGTCTCTTTTCTGCCTCCATCACATTCTACTCTGTGTCATACCATCTGTGTACATTCCAGGTCTCCTTAAGAGTTTAGGGTGTTATGCTGTGGTAAGTATATATTTCTTAAAGTTAGGAGATCTGAAATGAATTCCCATAAAATGGTAGACAAACTACTTTATCTACCTGATTCACACAAACTTTGTTTGTAAACCTCAAATTCCTAGATGACTTCTTGTTATTAGACTATAAATTCTATGGAGAAAGGAAGGCCCAGATAATTTTCTTATTTGTATCCTTAGTGTCTAGCAGGATGCCTCACACATACAATCTTTATCATTCCCTTCATCCCCAACAGCAAAATCATGGCTCAACCAAAGCAAGAGATATTTTTTAAATAATAGATAAAACCAAGGGAGATTTAAGAAAACAAGTTTAAGTAAATTTTCCTAGGGTTCCATGACTGTTTTGACTGTCCAATGAACAGTTCAATCCTACTGACTAATACAGTTGTAACCAAAAGAATTGTTTTCATATTTGTTACTTTAAAATTTACAATGCAATTTTCCCTATGAAAGTGTTGCCGCAAATATTATGATGTTTCATAGCACTCTTCAAGTAGTCTATACTCCTTCTAACCTCCCTGTTTCTATCAATGGTGTCATCATTCACCAAGTCCTCCATCCTCCATTTTTGGTGTTCTCTCTAACTGCCTCCAGTCCAACTCAACTCCTATTATTCCTATCATTATAATATATCTCTCATCTATCTCTTCCCCTCTATTGTTCCTTCCACTATCTTTTTTATTCAATTCTTACTTATTTTTAATAGGCTTTTTAATTTTTTAATTGTTTTTATTTTCCATTCAGAATTTTTTCCTTGCTTATCCACTTAAAAAGCAAGAAAAACAAAACCCTGATATATCTTTTCTACCCACCTTTGACTGTTCTATTGAAGTCAATTCAAAAAGCAATTATCAAATGACTCCTATGCCCCAGATACCATGCTAGAGGGGTCAAAAGGAAATAGTCCGTGCCCTCAAGAAATTTAGACTATGGGGAGAAGAGAGAACAACATGTACACAGATAATGCAGAATAATTTGTATTTCTCCATATATATTAAAGAAGCAGTAGTCAGTAAGGGTGGAGGGAATCAGGATTAATTTCATCAAGGAGATGACACTGGACTTTGAAGGAAGCTAGGTATCCCTCGGGGTCAAAATGAGGAAGGAAAGTATTTGCACAAAGAAAAGAATAGGAAAAAAATGTCATGTTATGGGGAACCATATTTGACTGAAATGAATGTCTAAAAGAGAGCAATGATACACTGAAGCTAGGTTTTAGAGGGCTTTAAAAGCAAATAAAAGAGTCTGCATCGTATTGAGGAACATTAATATTGAATTGTGATATTTATGTGAAATCATTTTCCCCATAGCCCTCTTCAGATTCAAGCTGAAACAGTCTGCCTCCAGGCTTCCACTTCTACCCCCAGGCTATCAAACTGGGTTCAGACCCTCTTTTTTTTCTCATTATTATCTTAATAGGATTATAGGCAGGGCTTATCAGCCATGATGAATTTTGACCCATTTTAAAAGTAAGGTGAGGCCAGTAATATGGCTGGGGAGCTGGCATCTTCCAGGATAAGGCAAAGATCTGCCTCTCCTGTCATGAAGTAATAAGTGAGGAGTTGAAGTCTCTAAGTCCTTCTCCTCTTTTGAAATACCCACCAATGGGGACTGTCAGGGAAGGTCCAAAGGTGGAACTGTCAAGCCAATCAGAAAGAGAATATGACTCCCTTTCTAAGCAAAAGAAAGGACTCGCTGTCTCTTTTTTGTGGAGGGAGACTAGAGAAAAGGAACCATTCTTTGTTAATTGCATTAATAAACCCATTAATTAACAATTCACCCATTAACAACAATTAACAACAAATTAATAAATCCATTCATAAACAATGTTATTCTCTGAGAAATGGCCTCATAGTCTTTATTGGTTAAAATTCCAATGTTACATTATCCTATGGACTATAAGAAGCCTCTGATCAGGGGAGTGACATGGTCAAGTCTTATATTTTTAAGAGTATCAGTTTAGCACCTGGGTAAAGGATGAATAGGCAATGAGAGTCCTGAGGGAGAGAAACCAATTAAGAGCCTATTAAAGAGACAGCTAGGTGGTCCAATGGATTGAGAGCCATACCTGGAGAGGGGAGGTCCTGGGTTCAAATCTTCCCTCAGACACTTCCTAGCTGTATGACCCAGGGCACATTACTTAACCCCTATTGCCTAGTCCCATTGTGGTGAAACTATGACACACATGCCAGAAGGGGCACTCCGAGTCCTCTTTGTGGACATGTGTGCCATTGCCCAAGCACAGAGTTCACCAGAGTTCATTGCTAGAAAGCCAGAGGGAAGCCAGTCTATTCCCCTTTCTCTCACCTGAGGACATTTCTTACATTACCCACCCCTCTAAAAGGTTCACCATCACTGGCTTAGCCCTTACCATTCTCCTGTTTTAGAACCAATATTTAGTATCAATTCTAAAACAGAAGGTAAGGGTTTTAATTTTTTTTAATTAAAAAAAAAAGGCTATTGTAGCAGTCCAGGTGAGAGGGGATAAACTAAGATGGTGCCTATGTGAATAAAGAGAAGAGAACCATTATAAGATATATTGTAGAATTAACAACACTTGATAATTAATTTGGATGTAAGGAATGAAGGAGAAGAAAGATTCAAATATGACTCTGAGGTTATCAACTTGAGTACCCTGCACAGAAATAAGGAAGTTAGAGAGCCAGGCCTAGAAACAGGAGGTCCTAGGTTTAAATCTGGCCTCAGACACTTCCCAGCTGTGTGACCCTGGGCAAGTCACTTGACCCCCATTGCCTAGCCCTTACCCCTCTTCTGTCTTGGAGCCAATACACAAATGGAAGGTAAGGGTTTAAAAAAAATTTTTTTTTTTAAAGAAAGAAGGAAGGAAGTTAGGAATATGAGTGAACAGGGGAAATACTGGGTTCTGTTTAAGACTTGTTGAGTTTAAAATGCCCACTTGGAAAGGTGGGCAACCTAGTAGATAGAGCACAAGACTTGAAATCAGGAAGATCTGAGTTCAAATTGATTATTGCAATAGCCTGTTGGCCTTAGACACCACCTGTATGACCCTGGACAAGTCCCTTAACTTCAGATTCTTTAATTATAAAATAGGGTTAATACCACTTCTTCCCAAGGTCATTGTGGAAATCAAATGAGATAATATTTGTAAAGTGCTTAACATAGTGCCTGGTATATAACAATTTTGTTTCCTTCCTTCCACTGGACAGCTGGTTGGAAATGTACAGTAGAAGAATGGTGTTGAAGTACTCTGGTAATTTCATAAGTCCGCAATTTCTTATAAGTTAGGAATAGACACAAAGAACAGGGATTCATCTGCATAGAGATGATGAGATCACTAAAAGAAAGGATGTGGAAAGAAAAGAGAAAATGGCCTAGAAGAGAAGTCTAGGGTACATCTTCTTAGGAGACATGTCTCCAACAAGGGAACCAGAGGAACAGCCAGACAGATAGAAGAATGATGTCACAAAAATCAAGGGAAGAGAGTAGGTAGAGGAGATGGTAAACAATGTTAAATGTTGCGAGATGTCAAGAAAGAAAAGGATTGAGAAAAGACCATTGAACTTGGTGATCATTGGTAACCTGAGAGAGAGAGAAGTTTCAATGGAATAATAAGATCATGAGAGATTACTCCCAAGGCTAAAAAGTAGTGGAGATGCCAAGTATAGACAGTTTGTTTCTTTTCTCAGAATTTGGTTGAAAAAGGGAGGAGAGGTTTAGGACAGGAGTTTGAGGGGATAGTAGATCCAAATGAAGGTTTTTAAAAGACCATGATCCATACGTATTTATAAACAATAGAGAAGGAGCTGGTAGGTTTGGAGTTGAAATTTGGAAAGAAAAAATTCAGACTTATCCTTTAAAATTCAACTTAAAGCCACTTCCTCCTCTTTACCTAAATTTCCCTCCCAGTAATAACATTTTCCTCTTCAGACATCCTGGATTTCAAATTGTTTTACATTGACTTCTTCCTTCATTTCCCTGAAAGATTATGTGGCTTTAAGCCCTTGGAAATTCCTCCCTGAACTTCTATTCCAAACCATTTTTCTGCTCAAAAGTTTAGCCCCCCAGAAGCATATCCAGTAGATGGTTAAATCTGATTCTAACTTTGCTTGAAACTCAGCTACTTCACTTGTTTTTCCAAGTCAGCATCTGGGTCTCATCTTTCCATCAGCCTTAGAACTAGTAACCCATCATTTTCAGAGCCTGTCTGTATTTCATCAACTGTATCCCACAGCCAGAAGCAGACTGCCTGCCATCTGTCTCCCTTTCAAACTTAGACCTCCATCAAAGTTCCTGTCCTTCTTCTTCAGGAAGCTTTCAGCTTACAGTTCACTTACAGAGCAGAGAAATATTGGATCAGATCTTTCCTAGTTGCAATTGCCATTGGTTTTCCCAATTGGCATAGTGGAAAGAGCATTGGACAAGGTGTTAGGAGAAACCTTGGTTTTAATCACAAATATGCCATTTATTGTTTGACCTTGGAAAATCATTTAATTTTTCTAAGTCTCTATTTCCTCATCTGGAAAATAGATGTAATAAGATCAATAAAAATTCACATTTATATACATTTTCTCACTTGAACCTCATAAATACCTTGTTAGACAGGTATTAGAGCTATCATTATCATCATCGTCATACAGGTAAAATAACTATGCCTCATAAAGATTTTTAAAACTTTCCTATGGTCACCCAGCAAGTGTCAGAGGTGGGATTTGAACCCAGGTCTATCCTGATTCCATTTCCAGGGCTTTCTCTATCACATCATGCCATTTCCCTACCACATGGTGCTATTGTGAGGGAAACTCTTTGTAAACCTTAAAACATTATGTGAATGTGAGCTACTCATTATTATTACTACGTAAACCAGCTGCCTTAAAAAAAGTGGTCTACCAGAATCTTAGCATTACAATTTTAAAATATAGCCAGGGGCAGCTAGGTAGCAGAGTGGATAGAGTGCCAGGCCTGGAGTCAGGAGGACCTGGGTTCAAATCTGGCCTCAGAAACTTCCTAGTTGGGTGACACTGGGCAAGTCATTTAACCCCCATTGTCTACCCCTTACCACTCTTCTGTCTTAGAACTGATACTAAGACAGAAGATAAGGATTTTTTTATGTATAAAATAAAATAAAGTGTACCCTGATTAGTTCAGATAATGAATGAATTCCCTGAAATGGTTGCATTATTTAAATTCACACTGCCTATTTGCACTAATCTGTAATTTGTAATCTTATAGCACTGCCTAAGGTACTGGTGGAGAGGAAAGGAATAGAATAAACATTTCTTAAACATCTATGATGTGCCTGAAACTGTGCTAAACATTTTACAAATATCTTATCTGTTCCTCATTCTGTGACCTAACATTGCCATTATTGTTCCCATTTTACAGCTGAGAAAATGGACCTCCATTTTGTGGAGGTCCTTATCCACTTATCCACTTACTAGCTGGTTGGACTTAGGCAAGTCACTTAACCTCTGTCCAGCTAGTAAGTGGATGTCTGTATTTGAACTCAGGTCTTCCTCCCTCCAGACCCAACACCACTTAACTGTGATTTGTCCAGGGTCACAAAGCCAATAGGGGTCAGAAGCAGGACTTTTCCCCAAGTCTTCTTGACTGCAGAGACAGAGAATTCTAGAAGATGGCATTGCCCTATCCTCAGCAGAAAAAGTACTCTAACTTAGCTCCTTGTTCCCCATTTGACCCTTTTTCCAAGTTGCTCTAACCTTCAGGGCAATAATACCAATGAGAAGAGTCTCCTTCCAGTAAGGGCTGTATTAACTATGCCCAGATAAATGCCTGTGTGTGCAGAGAAGAGGAACGTTTCTTCCCCTGGCCTGCAGGAAGGAGTGTTAGAAGCAGAGGTTGGGGATCCTCTTAGGGGGCTGTCCTAACATTCTCAAGTCATGTTTGGCTTCACAAAGTCTTTACACATCTACTTTCCCTTCCATTACAACTAGGTTTAGTAGATAGGAACATCGTTATACTTATTTTGCAAAGGGAGGAACTGAGGCATAGAAAAGGGAAATGACTGGATCAATATCACTGGATCAATATGCTGGTGACAGAGCCAGGACAGAAACCAGGGGATTCCATCTCAAAGGCCAGGAGTACAACTTGACTGTATCCCCTTTCTAGACTCCATGTGCTATGTCTCTCATGCTCATTTCTTTTCTCTTTATTTTAACCCTTACTTTCTGTCCTAGTAACAATTTTAAGACAGAAGGGTGGCAACAGCTTGGCAAGCAGGGTTAAGTGACTTGCCCAGGGTCATACAACTAGGAAGTATCTGAGGCCAGATTTGAGCCGAGGTCCTCTTGACTTCAGGTTTGGCTCTCAACCCACTGAGCCACTTAGCTGCCCATCATATTCATTTCCTATGAAAGGAAGAGGTCACAGTAGAAATGTGTTTCTTTTTAATATCTCTAGAATATGCCTTTTGCCCAGGATTCTTTTTTCTTGATTATCTTTTGTTTTCTGGCCATAGATACCACTCCCGGGACAGCCGGATAGCCATGGTGTGTCCAGAGGAGGCAGCCCCCAACAGGACCTATGAAGGCAATGTGAATGAGGACACAGAATACTGCAGTGAGCCCAGCCTGATCTCCACTGAGATGTGAGCCCAGGGGTCCTCTGCCCAAAGGGTGGCACCAGCCCAAGTCAGAGAAAAGTTCAGCCTAAGAATGAAGGGCTATGGGTGTCAAAGACTGATGAAATTCTTCTTCTCTACTGCCCAGCTTAATTGAGGCAGGTTGTAGAGGCTAATGAGCTCTGAGGAATATCTGTGCTCACTCACTCGCACAATGTACAACTCAGCACCAAAAGTATTGGTGAGCAAGGAGTGGGCAGAGATTCTGGTAAAACAAGAGCTTGTCCATTGCTCTCCTGAAAAGCTCAGGGATCTCATAGGCTGGATAGGCTTTTGACAGAAAGGTTGATGTGGCAATCAAGATAACTACTTGGTCAGATTGCTGCATAATGAGACCTGGACCCCAAGGTGTGCTAAGTGGCAAAAGCATGTTGGAGAACGCCTACCAATCAAGTCAAGCAAATAGTGCCCATGCCAGGTAACAAGGCAAGATTTCCAGTGTTAGCAACTCATCACTACTCCTTCCTTTGCCTTGAAAACGTACACAAAGTACAGATTCCCCAACAGATCAATTAGCAAAAGCAACATTGCTCCCTGGGGTTGTCTGACCCTGGATAGAAGCACACACAATTCTTCTTCATGACTCGGCCTCTGCAAGCAAACCCTGAGTTTTCTTTGTTCCAGGTTATCCTATCAGGATGATGAGAATAGACAGCTGACACCACCAGAAGACAAGACCAGGCAGTCTACAAAGAGAGGATTCCTCCACTCTGCCTCACTAGGTAACTGATCCTGCCTTCTCCCCATGCTGTGACCAGACATCCCCGAAGGTTCTTTCAGTAGGGGACCTGAGCTATGGTACTATCCCAGGAACCCTCACCACTTCATTCCTTGCCTCCCCCATTCCTTGATATATGTAAAGCTATTACATATGTAAAGGTAACTTGAAGGAAAGAGAAGGAAGGCATGGAGAAGTTATAGAGTTGGTACCTTTGGGTGAATTAACTGACAATAGTTTTTCTAAACCAATTTAACCACTGAACATTTTTGAGTTTGAATATATTGACACAGGGGCAGCTAAGTGGATTGAGAATAAAGTCTAGAGATGGGAGGTTCGGGGTCCAAATTTGGCTTCAAACACATCTTACCTGTGGGACCCTAGGCTAGTTATTTAACCGTTCTTTTGTCTTGGAACCAATATTAATTCTAAGATGGCAGGCAGGGGTTAAAAAAAAGAAATCTATTGACGTGATATTGGCCCTATGGAAGAAAATATTTAGAAATTGTGAACGAAAATTAAGAGTTGAATCTATTTTCTTTTTTTTAAGATTTCATTTTCCCAATTATGTGTAAAGCAATTTGATCTAGGCTATATATGCATGATCATGCAAAACATATTTCCATATTGGCCATCATTGTGATAGAATATTAAGTCTATTTTCATACTAGAAACTTGCTTTCTCTAACAAGTACTTGTAATACATACATTCCTTTATATTTACAATTTTAAGAGGGGAAATTTTCTCCCAGAAATTTGTAACTACATTGTTTCATTAAACATAAACTGAAAAATTAGGCCTAAAACCATTCCATTTCTACATGTCCTCAACTGTATTAATATAAAAAGCTTTTCCACTTGTTTTTTCTGTCTACTTCAGGTTGTGTGTAAACCAGACCTCCTCCCTGGGACCCCAGGATGATACTACCCACGGCACTTTGGGCTAGCTGGGAAAAGATCTAGTCAGAGTCAGGCAGGCCACTGTAGAAATTAGGCAAACTTCCAAGCTGCTGAATCACTGGACCGAGCTTCCAGGGCCAAGGCTTCAGAGGGATGGGGTGTTGGAATTTAAAAACCCTCTGCAAAATGTCACTAAGCATCAAGGCTAAGGGTGGGAGAATAGGTGGAACTTAGCAACCAGCCATTACTGGCTACCCTTACACTTTCCAGAAAGACATGGAAGGTCTTATAAGCCATCTAGAAATCCTCCTGGGATTATAAAAACTCTGACCCTAGTGCATTGGGTGTATTACAGGTCGGAGAGCCTCCTTCCATTTGGAGTGTCTAAAGAGACAAAAGAACCAAGGAGGAGACATTTCTCAGAAGACAGTGCTGCCCTTGCATCTGGTTCATCACCAGGTAACCATTCTAGAAAAGTCACTGCCCACTGGGCTAAAGAGCCCCTAAGAGCTCAGTCTGTGAGAAGTTCCACAGGGGTGAAGCCCTTCAATGGAGTTTCCACCAGCTTGTACCTACATAGCTTAATTCCTCCCTCTATAAGAGTGGTAAAGGCAGAAAATGCTTTCAAAAGGTGTCATCATGTTATCAATAGAAAGGTGAACCTACCTAGAGTTAGGACTCCCACACACTAATTTTCTTAGCTCTGACACAAGATGCATAACCCTAGACAAGTCATCTGACCTCTATAAACCCTGCTTTTCTCATTTCATAAAAGAGGATAATATTTGCACTAATATTTAGTCAATCAAGAAGCATTTATGCCAGCCACTACACTAAGCTGTTGTGAGGTAAATTTGTTATAAACTTTCAAGTACCGTAGATAGGCAGCTAGGTGACTTAGTGGATAGAGAGTTAAGCTGGAGTCAGAAGGCAATGGGTTCAAATCTGGCCTCAGACACTTCCTAGTTGTGTGACCTTAGACAATAAATGATACTTGTATTGCTTCTAAGACAGAAGTAAGGGGGGAAGGAAGGAAGGAAGGAAGGAAGGAAGGAAGGAAGGAAGGAAGGAAGGAAGGAAGGAAGGAAGGAAGGAAGGAAGGAAGGAAGGAAGGAAGGAAGGAAGGAAGGAAGGAAGGAAGGAGGAGAGAAGAGAAAAGGAGGGAGGAAGAAAGAGAAAAGAAAGAAAGAAAAAGAAAGAAAGAAAGAAAGAAAGAAAGAAAGAGAGAGAGAGAGAGAGAGAGAGAGAGAGAGAGAGAGAGAAAGAAAGAAAGAAAGAAAGAAAGAAAGAAAGAAAGAAAGAAAGAAAGAAAGAAAGAAAGAAAGAAAGAAAGAAAGAAAGAAAGAAAGAAAGAAAGAAAGAAAGAAAGAAAGAAAGAAAGAAAGAAAGAAAGAAAGAAAGAAAGAAAGAAAGAAAGAAAGAAAGAAAGAAAGAAAGAAAGAAAGAAAGAAGTTGATTCTTATTATTGGGAAACTGTAATGGTGAAGCTCTCCTGAAGTTTACAGAGCCTCTCAAATTGGTAACCCGTGATAAAGAGCTGCCATAAGGAAATACTCAGAGTAGGGCCAATAATTCTCCTTAAGTAAGAGGGAACCCTAGTAAGAAAAAAAAATAGCATTTGTGTAATTTTTTTATAATGTTTCTTACCTTGATCTTAATAACACTAGGAAGAACTCATTAGCTTTTATTTTCCTTTTTAATTTTAGAAAAGTTGTCATTTTCCCCCCAAGATACAATGATTTTGCCCTTGCATAAAAAAATAACCCCTGGAACAATGAGACAAGAACTCACAACAACTTGGTATGAGTGCAATTGAATAAATTGCTATTAAGTTTCTCCTATTAAGAAAGATAACAAGAGCCCCTGTCCTAAAAGAACCTATGTGCTAGTAGTTTGAGGGAAGTTAAAGATAGAGGAAACACTAATAGTGTGTAATTAGAATTCTGTACCCTTGATCTACATTTCCCAGCATTCTTCTTTTGTCCTCACCTTAGGTCCTTACCTTTGGTTAGATAAATTTGGGTAGCTCTGCCCTCTCTCTCTCTCTCTCTCTCTCTCTCTCTCTCTCTCTCTCTCTCTCTCTCTCTCTCTCTCTCTCTCTTCTCCTGGTCCAGGAAACTGCTCTTTAATGACAGTTTTTACTTTCCGCCACCTCAAGTGATTATTAATAAATCTTACAAAATATAATACTTGGAGTATTGGATATTAATTTTTAATCTTACAAAAGCAAGAAGGCTTCATGGAGAAAGTGAGGCCTGAGTTGAACTTTGAAGGAAGATAAGGCACTTGAGAAGGAGTGATGAGGAAAGAATATATTTCAGGGACAGAGAATAAACATGGTAGTATGCAGAGGTGGAGCATGGAGTTTCATAATGGTCCAATCTGGGTAGAGAAGCTGTGAAGATAAGCTGTAGGAACTGAGTCAGGGAAGGTCCATAGGAGCCAAGTTGTGGCTGTCCATGCCAGGAGGAGCTTTCTCTCTGAGGAAAAAGAAGGTCAGTGGCACAGGACATGATGCCAAGTTCTCTCCCTGTGTTGCCACAGATCATCCTTCATGAGGACTGAACTACTCCTCCCGTGCATTCAAGCAGAATTGGCCTTTTTTATAACTAACTACAAGGCATGAAGAAAACAAAGCCCAAGTTTGGGTTGGGATGTGAACAAGTAGAAAGTTAAATGAGGTTTCTATGACAATGTGATGCAGCAATAGCAAAGGGCTTGATTAATTGCCAGATGAGCGGCAGAGCTAACTTCCTCAAGAGTTTAGAGGAAGGAGAGGTCACTCGGGTCTGGTAAGGGAGGAGGAGAGATAAACTTGGCTAGGTGGACATTTCAGGGATGTGGAATCATATTAGCATCTCATCTGCAGTTTCCACCTGGTAAAACAGGGGGTCCACAATTTCCTGTCTTCGTTCCTGACCATGGTTGCATCCTTTGTGTTCACAGGCATTGGCAGTGACAGGCCTCAGCCCTCTCCTTCAGAGAAGCCATTCTCCAAACACCACATTCCCCAGGCCAAGTGCCACCCCCCCAGCAACTCCTCACGGCCAAGCCTGGCCCCTCCAGCCCATTCCTACACTGTGGCTAGAAGGAGCTGAGTCTGTCGAGAAGCTCAACAGCAGCTTCCCATCAGTCCACTGCAGCTCCTGGTATGCAGAGAATGCCAACTGCGGAGGCAGCAGGGGCAGCACCTCCCGGAGAGCCCGGCCAGTTTCCCTCACTGTGCCCAGCCAGGCTGGGGCAACTGGTAGACAATTCCATGGCAGTGCTAGCAGTCTAGTTGAAGCGGTATGTGGCATCATCCCCAGAGGGCGCAGGGGAGGGAGAGGCAATGGCAGTATTCTCAGCAGCCATTGGAAAAATGGAGGGGATTTTCCAGGAGTCTTCATAAAGGAGAAAAGCAAATATCAGGATAAATTCAGCTCTTTCCAAATGGAATTGTATATAAACTCAACCAAAATAGCCTTGACCCTTACATTAACCTTAGAATGCTACCCTGACCCATATGGAAAAAAGACTTGTCCACTAGTTTCCTTTGGGAGTACTGGGTAATCAGAAGGAAGGCTTTTCAGATTTATGAAGGAATCTGACTGACCAAGAGAGCCCTGATACAAAATATAGCAAAACTAAATTTACTAAAATTGTCAAGCATCTCCCAAAACACAGGAAGTAATTAAGAAAGGTAACTCTAGGTCAAATTATATCCCCTGGGAACATAGTGAGATGACATATGCTGTTGTAAATAATCATTTTTATTATTATTATGGCCTCTCTTACTAAAATATTAGAAGCTACCAAATAATACATGTTATAATAGGCTTCTAGAAACTTGGAACCAGTGCCTCCATTCCCAACTCCAAGTGTTAAGAATATAAGAAATAGAGGGAAGCTAAAGTGCTTAGTGGATAGAGAGCCAGACCTGGAGATTGGAGGGTCCTGGGTTCAAATGTGGCCTCAGATACTTCCTAGCTGTGTCACTCTGGGCAAGTCACTTAACCCCAATTGCCTAGCCCTTGCTACTCTTCTGCCTTGAAACCAATACTTGTACCAATTCTAAAGCATATGGTAAGGAGGGTTTTTTTAATAATAATAATCATAGGAAATATTATACAAGGTTCTTCCCAGCATGGGCCAGTCATCTGTCTAGAACAATCACTTTCTTCTTTCTAGTTCTGAGATTCTCTATGAGTCTGTGTACCTTTGAATCAGTACTAGCTGGCTTAAGTAGCTAGTAGAGAAAATGAATTTCAAGTGTAGCCATGTCAGATCATGACTAATGAGTCTGATACAGTGGAAAGGATTCTGGAATTAGATCTGGCCCTGGGTTCAAATTCCATCTCTGTTGATTACTGTGTAACCTTGGACAGATCCATTGGCCTCCTTTGGGACTCAGTTTATTCAGCTATAAAAATAAGGTTAGACTAGATGATCTCCAAAGTCCCTTCCAGCCTTAGGTCTATGAGCACAAGGTATGGGTTGATGGTCTCAGGTCCCTAAGCCCATAAAAGTTCTCAAAAGCTTAACATAAGCCACAGGCAACCAGAAAAATACTTCATCACTACAATTCTGAGGAAAGAGACTTTCTTCCTATAGTGACTTGCCTATTTGGTTCTTGTATCTTATCTTTCTATCTCTTCTTCAGGTCTTGATTTCGGAAGGACTGGGACAATTTGCGCAAGATCCCAAGTTCATCGAAGTCACAACCCAAGAACTTGCTGATGCCTGTGATATGACAATAGAGGAAATGGAGAATGCGGCTGACAATATCCTCAGTGGTAGCAGCAAGCAGAGCCCCAATGGCAACCTATTGCCTTTTGTTAACTGCAGGGACCCGGGGCAGGACCAAGCAGGTGGTGAGGAAGAAGAGGGAATGCCCAACCCCGAATGTCGAAAGAGTGAGGAGGAACTCCAGGACAGCAGGGTTTATATCAGCAGCCTGTAGTTGCTGGAGCTGTCATGATTCGGGGTTTTTTTTTAATTTGTTTCAATGTTCCTAATAGGTTCGTTTCAGAAGTGCCTCACTGTTCTCGTGACCTGGAGTTAACCGGAACAGCGTTCTTCATTCATTTCTGTTGGGATGAGAGACAGAGTTGGGTGGTGATGAGAGAGAGCTTTTCAGGGGAAAGAGAAGCAACAACCCCAGTCCACAGGTGTAGAGTGGTGAGGAAGTGGAAGAATAAGGGAGGGAGGAGGAAGATAATAGGTACCTTACCCCCTCCTTACTTCAGGCCCTATACCAGAAAGTGACAGCTGCCTACTGTGCAAGAAGGGAAATATCATTTCCTGTGGGCCACCCTCACCAAAAGGACCCTGCATCAAACGGGTGTCTTTCAACTTTGCTTGTAAAAAAATCATTTTTGCACATATTCTGTATGAGCCTCACTGTCTCCATAGAGCCAGGGCCCTATGGATTTGGAAAAGGAAATGGTGGCATGACTTCTGCTGAAGATCCCAACACTTTGCCAAAGGGGGAGGAAGAAGAGGAAGAAAGAGATGGCAAGAGAAACTTTTAGGAGGGAGGAGCAGGAGGGTGGAATGGGGAGTGCCTAGAGAAGCTACAAACCAAGACTCCTAGGAGGTTGGGTCATACCTACCCCTTCAGGTTGGGGTCACATTGCCTGCACAAGTCACATAAAGCTTGCGCTAGCAGTGGTGCTGAGAAGTCAAGGCTTATAGGGGGTTGGCACTGCCCACCAATGTAGCTTACCTTACAAAGTAAGGTGGCACAGGGCTTCTGTAGAGTGCTCATTTGTTTTTGCCATTTTGATATTTTTCTTGGCAGCATGTTCCAGTTTCCATTTTTAATTTTGATTTCTGAGGGTTCAGGGAGGAGGGAGAGTGTTTACGGGGCTTTTTAGCCACCCACCTTATCATTTTCACTTTGGCAAATGTAAATCAGGTTTGGTTTCATTGTATTATTTAAACAGTTGTGTTCTTGTTTATTTTTGGTGATGGTGGGAGGAGGGGGTCTTTTTCCCCATTGGAGATTCATTAGGAGAGTTTTACCAACATTTGTGTATGCCCAAGACTTTATTATTTTCTTTCCTTTGATAGTAACAGAATGGGGGGGGGGGTTGTTCTATAATTTAAAGAGAGTAGGCAGTGCACTCAGTGTAATCTTGCACATGTGAGTGCTTGAATTGGGTTCATTTTCAATTGGATATGTTCATGGAGGCCAGAGATAGAGGTATGTATGTGTGTGTGTGTGTTGATGTGCCTAATAGGTTGAGCTGGGTGACACTGCATGGGTGTGTATGTGTATGTATGCGGGCATGCATGTGCAGTTCTCCACTCTTTGGTTTAGCCCTATAGGGAAATCCGATTCTGGGGCCATTTGAATGCAAAAACAAACCACTGTCTCTGTTTCTGAAAGGGAAATCAGTAACTCTCTGCATTTTCTGTTCCACAAGATATGCAAAAACAATGCAATAATATTAATTTTAACTAAAGTTGTGAGTCATGTTGGCATTAAAACTGTATAGAGATGAAAAACAGCAACAGTAACTTAAGGGGGGGAAAAAAACAACCCAAGAAGGAGTTTTGCTTCGATATATATTCCATGTGATGTTTTATTGCATTGATAATGTTTCTGTTGAAGAAACCGTAATACTTGAATTCAGGTCAGTTTCAGTATTTTTCAAATATTTTTTTAAAACTGAATTGCAATTGTGCCAAGCAAATATAATGAATTGAATTAAGTTTGTTTTCGAATTCACTTCTTGTATATTTGGCTGCATGTAAAGTAAACCATTTTGTATTTGGAGCGTGATTAGCTTTCCCTGTGGACTCTTTAAATGCTTTTTTGCGTATAGTTGGGGAAGGGGAAAGATTTTTTTTTTCATGTGTACAATAAGCAAAAGCATTACTGGAGTAAGCAGCTATTCTGCGGTTCTCAGCTGGATGGGTTGGAGATGACTGATTTTGCATATCTTGTGCTCTCTTTTCCCTCTTTCCCTCAAGAATGGTATAGTTGGAAAGTTTAGTGCTAAACTCGGCTTTCAAAACCAGGACCTTTTTATTCCAGTCTTTACATTCTCCAACCCACTTAGAACCTCTCAATTGATGCTTTTCCTCCAAGATCAGTCATATCCTTCTTGCCTGGCTTTCCATTCTACTCTAGCTGAGTTAACAACAGCATCATTCCCCCACCCCACCCCAGCTAAGGAGGTGGCTAACGTCTCTTTTAACTCCCTCAGCAGAAACTTTGCTCTCCAGTTTCCTGAGCATATTATACTAGAGAAATGACTGACTGAGGGATGAGAATGCTAGGGAGTAGTTACTTAGTGCAGTCACTTCAAGATCTTCCCTCCTCTCAAACACTTATGGTAATGCCTTGAGCAAGACCTGGACTATTGTCACTGCCTCCATCCTAAAGACTATTCCCCCTCATGTTCCGCCATCAAGGCATTATCCTGGACTAACCTATACTACCAGAAAGTGACAAGAAAGACCTGTGGAGTTAGAGCAGGCAGAGTGTCTTTGAAAGAAGAGAATGAGCTAGACACATTTTATTCTCTGGCCCTTGACATATGCCTGAAATTCCTTCATGCTTCCCAACGTTTGGCCTGGAGAGGAGCCAAATTAGGCCCCTTGATTCTTGAATCTTTTCCAGTCACCAGTTCTCTTTCAGTTCTTCTTATGAACAATGTGGGTTAGAAGTTAAAATTTGTAAAAGTTCCTTTTATGGAGAAGATGAGTCTTCCTACCATGTAGGACTCAGAGAGGATCTTAAAAGAATCAGGAAGAATCATTTCCTGAAGAAACCCTGCTTGAAAAAATCTTCAGCTCAGTTTTTAGCCCAAATTGGATTAGAAAATAAGCTGAAGATATGGGTGCTTCTCCCCACCCATCTTATTTAAGCTTTCTGGTCTGATTTTTTTTTTTTTGATGTACAGGTTTTTTGGAGATATCCTGTAGCAACTACCCTGGAGTAACTGGGGATCTCTGTTCTTGATCAGAGGAGGAACTCATTAGGGCTTGCTATATTTCCCATACAATTGGTCCCCAGATAAAAAATGGAGATCTTATAGGATTGTGTTTATCTTTTTATGCTGTTTACTGATTTCCTTCTTCTTCAGGAATTCTCAATCAAATAATTAACTCATTATATATTGTAACATGAGACTATTAGGTTAATACTCATATCAAATATAGTATCTTAGCCACACTTTTGAGTCCTTCCTTGAGTTCCAAGAAAACCAGAGTAACTCAATTCTGTACCCTACAAGGCAATGGCAGTGATAATGATAATACCTGACCATATGTAGATCAACGGATTCTGTGTGGATTCTAGATTCTGTCTGATCTTCACTGTCTCCATAGAGCCATGAGTCTTTAACCTGATTTCATGGTCTGCCAATCTTATAACAATCATGATGGTTTGGTAAACTCTGAATTCATCCAAGAAAAAAACCATCTTTCATTCTCCCCATGATAAAATAGAAACCTCACTTGTGTCCCAAAGACTAGATACCATCTTGCAGGGTATATTTACCAGACCTTTGCACATTCATCTAGAATGACAAATAAATTCTCTAATGGTTGAAGATGGTAAGAGCTTTTAGAGGTATAGACTACGGTTCAGAAACCATATTTCCTTTTTAGCCATTGATTGGAGACCTACTTCAGAAAGTTAAAGGAAAGACTCTTTTGTCCCCATATAAATCAAAGTCTTCTAAATTGTCTCCCATGGCTACAAGATTTCTTTGGTCTAAAGGTAAAAATGAAACTCATTGTTATGATTGAAGTTCACTGATGAATACTTCCATAACTTGAATCAATCAATCCTTACTGCCACATGTCCTGGTTTGTCAAATTAGTAAACATTCATATTTTTCAGGGACCATGGTCCTTGCAGTTCGGGCTGAGGAATGAGACTATCAGAATTCTGTCTTTTCTCCCCTCTCTTCATCTATTTCCAATTTCGTCATGTGCTTACATTCCAAATTTCAAGTTCTTCCCTGCAATGTTGCTGTCATCCCATCACCTTATGACAGTCATCCTTTTCCTACAAGTTCCTTCAATGGGAATAAGAGGACGGGGGGGGGGGGGAATCCATGTCCTTTTTTCAATCCTTTGTGAAAAATGACGAGCACACTATTTTTTCCTTCAATCATTCAACAAACATTTATTAATCACCTATTGTGTGCAGAGTATTGCACAGGCTCTAGGAGAGATACAGTTTCAATAAGTCACGTTCTCTGCCCTCATACATCTTATAGTTTTATAAGGCTAAGGATTGTTTTTATACAGAGCGGTGACTGAATCTTGTCCATCACTAGTAAGGACAGCACAAGAAAAAATGAAGTAAGAGTGGAACAGATGAAATTCAGTTTGGACTTAAAGTAGAGCTGACTAATTGGCAGAAGTTCAACCCTATAGCATCAGGTAATTGTTCAACTCTATAGAATCAGAAGTGATGGCATATCCATTCATGGAAATGTAGAGAAAAGAGGTCTAAGTTATTCTAGAGGTCCTTCTTGAGTCAAAGATTCTATAGCTATAGTATCCAAAGAAAACCAGTCAAGCCACAAATAGAATGTTCTGAGACCATGTGGTCTAATCCCGTTCTTTAAGGAAATTGTTTCTACTTGGAGATTCAATACACATGGAACTCTGGGCCTGTGCAAAGAGCTCCTACCTCCTCTAGGAAGAAGGAAAAAGTGAAAGTGAAGGCTATGGTCCTCTAGCTGAATCACTGCACAGAAACCACTATTATGATTTGCAAAGGCCTAAATTGTCTCCTTGGAGGAAAAAATAAATAAATCATTTCAATCTTGACTTGTCCCTTCATCCTCCTAGTCAAATCAAACAATTTATAAGGAAATAGACATGTGCATACATATATAATATATTTATTATATATGTATTCTTGCCACTGTACTTCCTCTCTTCCCTGGGCTGTCCATTTCTTGGTATCTCTAGAGCACCTCCAAGCCCCCCACATTAGATTTCTTTCTTTCTTCTTCCCCTTCAAGAATGACAGGTGGTAAGAGAGCTTGAATGCACAGAATTCATAGGATTTCCTGTCACCTCAGATCTTGTTGTCCAATAGTTAGGTGCCTTTTTAGTGGGATAAGGAGTGAAGGCAAGATCATGTAATGACCAAGAGTCAAAGTTCCTTCTCCCTTCCCTAATCTGCTCTCTCATTTCTTCCTAGCCCCCTTTTCCAATCCTCACACATACTGTCTAACAGAGAGAGAGATAAAAGAAGTAGCCTATCCATTTATGCTTGGTTTTCTGATTTTCACTTCAACCTCTCCATAATGATATCACTGCCAACAACTGACCAATGACAAATGCATTTTTAAAATATCTCTTGATTTTTTTCAAAATAATGTTTTTGGTTTGGTTTGTTTCATTTGCTTTAAGATTAACACCAGCCTAGCAGGCGGGTGGGTCTTCTGTGTCGTTTCAAAAATGTTTGAGCTGCCAGTACATAGCACATCTACATACAAACTGTCTCCTGCAAGAATAAACTTGGGCCAAATGTTTAGCCAAAGCCCCAGACATATGACTTTATGGTCCTGCTGGGATAGATGCTATATAAAGTGGCACACTGATAAAACCAGAATACTGCAATGGCATAGGTTGGTCAAAATGAATAAATTCCTATCAATACTGAGAAATTCTCGTGCTGCTAAAAATCAAGGTGTTTTTTCTCACCTCTTCTCTTGAGAGATCTGTGATTCATGAGAAATAAAATGATCAAGGAGCCAAGGGCCAGTTGGGTTTTCTGGTATAGTTGAGTGATCATTTTTTTATGTTTCTAAAAAAAGAATTAGAATTGAACTTATTTAGAGACCAGTTCAACAATGGGAACTGAGAGGAGTTGGATTTTCTGTGAAAACTCTATGCTCCTCTACCATCCAGTAAGAAATAGATGGCCCAAGCAAGTAAAAACTTGAAGTATCATCTCAGCAAAACTAAATCCATTCCTATGGGCATCATATATACCACCATTTCTCAAATCGGAATAACTCAGCTTCCATAAGACATCTAGATAGGGGAAAATAGCATTTAGCTGAGTGTCATTTTTTCTTATTGATTCATTAACTGAAAATCAGGTGTACAGCTCATATGCAGGAAAAAATATATTTCCATAAGGCCTTCTACATTGAACATATGTGGGTGTTACATGAGGGCAACTTCTATGAGAAGGAATGTGCTAGCCAGTGAACAGCTTCTTAGTGAGAGTTTTTCACGTCAAGAGAATGCCTTTGGCATTTCTTTTCTTAATATTAAAGGTCTTGGCAGTTTGACAAAGAAAATGGAGTTTAGTAGCCATAGGAATGAAATAGCTGGGTGATGAGAAAAGCCGAAAGCAGACTTGATTTGATTCATCTGCAGGAAGCATTGCTTGAGTTTTCATTCTGGCAAAAAGGATGGGCTTTGATCTGGAGAGCTATGGCAAAAAGCAGGGGAAAACTGATCACTGGATTCTATGGTACACCATCCACAACCTTTCCATTCTGAAAAGACTTCACCAAAGTTATAAAACTTGAGAATCAAGGGCAAATAGTCCTGTCTAAAGGGCTCCCTCAGAAAGTCATCTTCATTGAACTGAATGCTACGAACTCTTTTCACCATCTGCATTAACAAACACTCATCAACCCTATCCATACTTTGTGGCTTCATCTCATTCCCTCTAGACTCAAGCATACATCTTGGGATTTTCCCCAGCTCACCCTCCACAGTTATACATCTTCTGCCCTTCCCAGAACAGGTGACGCTTTTCTCCAAACTTCAGCAGGAAGATGAACCATGCATATGACCATATTGGGAATTCAGTCTTGCTGCACTGGCGGTAACTGAGAAAGAATCAAGAAAAAATGCACACCTTCCCTGGGTTAGGAATATAGGATGGGAGGGGGTGAGACTTGGGGGGAGTCTTCCAGTTGGTCAAGCATCACATCACCTGTTACAAATGCTAGTCTTGTGACTTTGCTTTCTCATTTTAATATCACAGAGTTGTTGAACAAAACTTCCCTTGGTATAAATGGCGCCAGCTCTATTCTCCTACTTTCCTGAACCTTGACCAACCACCTTCTCTTCCATGTCCATTCATCCTCATGTTCCTCCCTCAACTCAGAGACATAGACAGTGCCTCTATTGTTACCACCAACCCATTACCAACTTCCATGTACACCTTCACCCCATCCAGTCTCCATGATTTCACAGAAATGCTCCTGTAAATATTGCTGTACAGTTTGTCACTGTTATTCAAGACTGTCATTGGAGGCCTCACCTGCCTCACCTTCTCACCCTGTGTGAAAGGGAAGGGAATCTGAAAAGGGCCAACCCTTTAAGGAAAGTTTCAGGGTCATCTCTGTGTGGGACACTATGTATATTCCTGTAAGATTGCATTTTTATCTAAGGAATGATGTTATTAAAAAAAAAACAAAAACCACAAAATTGCAAATAAATTTCTTAACAATGTCTAAATTGGTTTAATTGTATCTTAACTACTCTTGTTCAGCGCCTCTTTTACAGAGGCAACAAAAAAGCAAAACCAAATGTGAGCCAAGGGAGGTGGGAAGAGGGAAAGGGGTAACGTGGATACTTGGAATCCAGGGATAATCCAACAACCCAATGTCAGGAAACAGTTTCAGTGTCCTTCCCCTTGAAACATTGTTATCCTGCTCACAAGGAGAGAAACGAGTTCCTTTTTGTCTTCACTGACAGGACCAAAAGCTAGTAAAGTTAGCACTAGCAGGAAGTTGACCAAAGACTGAGAGAAAACAAAAGGTGTACCTGAACCACAAAATGGGAAGTTCTCCCTTGAACCTTCCACAATGGCCTACCATATATATAAAAGCTCTAGTCTAGGAACTAGCGTCCAAAATGGCCAAGATAAAACTTCCATTCAATTACTCTGCAAAAGAAAAAATATTCCAAACACAGGCTTCTAAGGAGACCATAAAGCAGGTGAGCCCAACGGGTTGATTTTCATTTTGAAGTCAAAAATGGTCAGTGGCAGCCACCAGCTGCCCCTCACCAGCTCACTCTCCCCATGCCCTGCCTCGATATCAATTCTCAGTTTGCTCCAATGATCTGAAGATTTTGGAGGGGGGGGGGAATTATTTTAAAAACCTTTCCTCTACAAAAAAATGTTTTCAAACAATCTTAAGAGTCTGTCAAGTCTTCCTGGCTGCATACTTCAGCCTGAATTCCAGGAGAATTTCTCCAAGGTATAAAGTGAATTTTTTTTAAAACCCTTACCTTCTGTATTGGAATCAGTACTGTGTATTGGTTCCAAGGTAGAAGAGTGGTAAGGGCTAGACAATGGGGGTCAAGTGACTTGTCCAGGGTCACACAGGAGGAAGTGTCGGAGGCCATATTTGAACCCAGGATCTCTTGTCTCTAGGTCTGGCTCTCAATCCACTGAGATACCCAGCTGCCCCCTATAAGGTGAATTTAAAGGGAGAGAGTCCTGTGTTTGAAGACTAGCTATTCAGGCAGTAGTAATTCAAGAGGCCAGAAAGGCAGGGAGATGGAGGTGGAATGACTGGCTGATGCCAGGAAAGACTTGAAGCTCGTATGCTTAGGACCATTTCATTTGGGGGAAAAAAAAACTTTCTAAATATGCCCACCATAACCAAAGTAGCTTTAATGTGACTTGCTTGGCAACGCTCAAGCCCCAATCCAGTATTTTGCCTTTTATTCCTTTTCAAGGAGACCTTAATATTCATTTTAATCCAGTTTTACCAGTATAAACGGGCTGGATGATTCAGGTGAAAACTGTAATTTGCTCCAGATGTCAGATCCTACCTACTGATGACCCTTAATGCAGATATGCAGGTCTGCCAACCTAGGCAAATTCTCTACTTGGCCTTGAAAGATTTTTTTCCTTCTGCTTTCATTAATAATAACAATTATAATAACCATAGCTCTCATCCCTATTGGACTTATTAATGTACAAAGATTTGTATATATTTATCTTATTTGATCTTCACCAAAAGAAAAAAAAAGACAAGAAATCATTTATTAAGCAGGATGTGTTGGCCTTGTTTTACAGATGAAGAAACTGAAGCACAGAGCCATTAAATGACTTAGCCAAGGTCACACTGCCATTAAGTGGAAATTCTGGGATTTGAACCAAAGTCTTCTGATCCCTTACAGAAGAGGTTTCTGCCTATTTCTGGCTTATCTGGCACCTCTCTGGTATTATTTATTCTCCATTTCCTTCTAATCCCCAAGGAGAACTGGATAAACTCAAAATCTGAATGGTCAGGGAATTAGGATAGATGTAGCAGGTGGATTTTGAGGAGTGAAGTATATAATTATTATATTATATATTTATAGAATTTTTATAGAATTAAGAATAAGAGTATATAATTAAGAGTGCTAAACTTAGAGTCAGGAAGTCCTGAGTTCAAATCCTGCCTGAGGCACTTATGAATTCTATGAATCTGAACAAGTCACTTAACCTCTCTCAGGCTCAATTTCTTCATCTGTAAAATGGGCATAATAATAGCACCCACCTCACAGGCCTGTTCTGAGAATCAGAGAGCATGTACAGAGCTTTGCAAATCTTAAAGTGCTATGTAAATGCTACTTATTATTAAACAGGGTTCTTTGTCCACATTTTTAGCTAACTTACCTGGCTGACTGCCTCGTTTATACTAAATCACATCAAAGATATTGATGCTATATTTACACACCAGTTTTCCCCTGTGGGGATCTTTGTATTGCCCATCACAACATTTTTTTTCTACCCAGCATAATGGAATCTTCATTAATGTGTGAGTTGTTCAATAATGTCTCTAGATGGGCAACATAATCCAATTTCAAAGGGAAAGGGGCAAAAAACTGTAATCAAGAGGGAGAAAAAAAGAAGTGACTGCCATTCATTTCATTCTGAGTCAGCAAAGTCATTGCCAAAGTAGCCTGGAAAGTTGTTTGACAAAGATTGCTGGTCCTGATAGATCTCAGAGTATGGCTTCCTCCAGTGGCAGGAAATAATTCACTCTATCAATAAATCATTCTTCAAGCTGATTACCATGGGAGAGCAAACTGGCTCCCCGTGACCTAGATTAAGGCAGGTGTGATTCTTTTCCAGGAGACCTGCTCTCCTCTGGTGCTCACAAGAGGCAACAAAAACTCAATTTTTTTTAAACCCTTACCTTCTGCCTTGGAATCAATAGTGTGTATTTGTTCTAAGGCAGAAGAGTGGTAAGGGCTAGGCAATGGGGGTTAAGTGACTTGCCCAGGGTCACCCAGCTAGGAAGTATCTGAGGCCAGATTTGAACCCAGGACCTCCCAACTCCAGACTTGGCACTCTATCCACTGTTCTACCTGGCTACCTCAACCTTTTCATTTTACAGATGAACACAGAGAGGAAGTGTAAGGAAGGGACTTCAGAAGCTATGTATTCTGATTTCTAGGTGAACAGAGGCCCAAAGGTCGTGGATTACACCTGGCCCAGATGGGAACCGAGCCCAGTTTCTTCTGGTTTCACTATGCCATATTGCTTCCTAGGTAAGAGGAAAGGGGAGGGCTTTGGCCAAGTTCAAATACCAGTATCCCTTCGACATTGTAACTTTACCCATTGCAGTTTCAATATAGCGCCAGTCAGCATAAGAAATGAAAAGGGAATTTGGGGGCAGATTTGAGAAAATCACAGACAACACGCAAAAGTTAAAAATGTTAACATGGACCTACATATAGCCCATGGCCAAATACTTAACCCAAATTTCATAGTAAGGTACTATAAACACCCCATAAAAGGAAAAGAAAAAGTTCTGACTCTATCTCTGGTCTGAAGGGAGGGCCAAAAAATTCTCTGTGGACTTTGCAGATTGTAAGGGTGCTGCACCCCCAATTCTCGTGATGTGGAAGGGACGCCTATAATTACTAAATCAAAGCAGGTCCTCTGGCACTAAATTCAATGCTCCTTGGAGATGATCTAGAAAGGTGACTCCCTGGTCTTCACTCCTATCAACAAAGACTTAAGATGGTTTTGTGCCAGCTGCCTCTACTTGCTTAATTCTTTCACACAGTCTTCATTTGTTTCTCCTCTTACAGGTCCTTTGCTAAGAAAAGGAAACCCTCAGATTGCTCAAATGTCAGGCCCTGAGGAGTGTCAGGAGTGACGAGTGTCAGGAGTGACACTCCTCCGGAATTCCTTTGGAAACTGTTTTAACAAGAATTTATTAAGCACTTACTATGTGCCAGACATGGACCTCACAACAACTCTGGGAAGTAGTTGCTGTTGTGTTATCCCCATTTCTTAAAGGAGAAAATTGAGGCAAACAGATTAAATGACTTGCCCAAAGTCACACAGCTACTAAGTGTCTTGAGTCTCATTTGAACTCAGTTCTGAATCCAAGGCTAGTGCTCTATCCAATGATATACCAAGCTACCTTAGCTATAGAGTAAGGCTACAATTTAGACTCAATTAAATCTTTAGGATCCCAGACTAAAAATGTAAAACATCCAGGGCTTCAGCCTACTTCTTTTTTTTTAACCCATAACTACTGCCTTAGAATCCATGCTAAGTATCCATTCCAAGGCAGAAGAGCAGTAAGGGCTAGGCAATTGGAGTTAAGTGACTTGCCTAGGGTCACACAGCTAGGAAGTATCCAAGGCCAGATTTGAACCCTGGACTTCCCCATCGCCAGGTCTGGCTTTTTAACCACTGAGCCACCTAACTTCCCCTTCTTCAGTCTACTTCTATTTCTTCCCCTACTCCTCCCCTTGAAAAAGTACTAAGAAGAGTAGTTTACTTCATTGACCTGTACTAGGCAAATGTCTTAATTAATGTAAAAAAAAATCCACTATGAAATTCCAAACTTTTCTCTTATCTTCATAGTAACTATTATTGGGAGTAAGCTAGCTGGCTCAGTGGATTGAGAGCCAGGCCCAGAGATGGGAAGTTCTGGATTCAATGCAGCCTCAGATTCTTCCTAGCTGTGTGACCCTGGGCAAGTCACTTAATGCCCATTGCCTAGCCCTTAACACTCTTCTGTCTTGGAACTGATACACAGTACTAATTCTAAAACAGAAGGTGAGGGTTTTTTTTTTTTAATAGTAACTATTATTCTCTTTTTTGTCAATCATGTCAAAGGCTCTTTTCTCCACATCTCTTTCATTACAACCTTCCCTTTACCAAGCCATTCTGCCCTAGTCTCAGTACCGGATCATCTGAGGATTATAGAATTTACTTGTGTGCATAGTGTGTGGAATCGGGAAGCTAGTCAGGCTGAGCTGTGAGGCATCCACTGAACCAATGTACCTTTTGACATCCTCGCCCTGTGATAGGAGCAGCCATGACTCTGAACCACCTTCTTTCCTTCCATCCACAAAATGGGAGACAATTTACTGAAACAGCTAGTTGCTACAGTGGCTAGAGCTCTAGGCTTGCAGTCAGGAAATCTTGAGTTCAAATCTAGCCTTAGACTTTTGCCAACTGCCTGACCTTGGATGAGTCACTTTAATTTTTACTTGTCTCAGTTTCCTCAACTGTAAAATGAATAGAAAATAATAGTATCTACCTCCCAAGCTGTTGCAAGGCTCAAAAGAGATAATATTTCTAAAATCCTTAGGACAGTACCTGGTGCACAGCAGACACTGCATAAGAGCTAGTTATCCTTCTTATTAAAAGGAGGCAAAGCTGGCTCTGGGACCTGATGGGTCTACAGGACTGGCCCTAGCTTCCATGACCCATCTTCCTTTCCCACCCTCCATCTCCCAGCCTACCTGTTATCCCTTGTAATTGATTGGCAGCTTCCCGAGTCACATAAAGGAATAGAAAGTCATAGCCACCTGGGTTCTCAGCCCCTCCGTCTTGTTGGATTTCTAAAGCCCATTTCTGTTTCTCTTTGGAGATTTGCAGATTGTGGCAGGGGGGGTGGGAATCTGAAAAAGTACAACTGTATCTTTACTGTGTTAGGGCAAAGTAAACCTCCTCGGGTTAACTGTTCAATGACATCAGAGTGCCTCATTTCATCCCAACATGAAACCTGAACCAAGAGGGTGCTATCCAATACCCTCTCCTATCACTTTTTTAAAACCCTTACCTCCTTTTTAGAACTGATCAATTCTAAGGTAGAAAAGAGGTAAGAGCTAAGTAGTTGGGGTTTAATTCTAAGGTAGAAAAGAGGTAAGAGCTAAGTAGTTGGGGTTAAGTGACTTGCCCAGGGTCACACAGAGAGAACCTAGGTTCTCTCAACTCCAGGCCTGATGCTCTGTTACTCCCTCCCATCTTGTGGGCAGATATTCCCTGGTAGGTTATAATGGAGCATTCTCAGGAGAGAAACAGTGTATGGGCCAAAAAGGGGGGATGAGGACTTTATGGATTTAATGTGTGAGTGTCTGGAATACTTGGACTATCCCATCACAAGAGAAGGAAAGGGTGAGCTCCTAGAGGCAGCTGTCACTCAGAAAAATGGAGAACACAGACCTAGAGTTGAGATGGAAAAGGGGAGAAGGCAAAATTATGCTACACAATTTAAGACCCAGGATAATTTTTTAGCATTGAGCATTACTTCTATCCACACTTCTTCCCTCGTGAACTGATACTAAGGAAGGGAGAGAAGTGGCCAGGAAAAGAATGGGGCAATAAAGTCAATCACATAGAAATAAATTAGGAAAGAAAGATGAAACCTGATACTTCAGAAGATTTGCCTCCAAGAGGAAGACAAAGAGATTAAAGAAGTAATAAATATAGATGATGAATTAGAGAATAAAATTTCAGGATAAACAATGAGGGAAGAAATTAGTGGATAAAACAAAGAAAGTATAGAAAGGGCATAGATAAAAGAAAAGTAATCACCATACGTAGTCAGAAGGAAGAAAAGTGTGGATTTTGAACTAACCACTTAAATGAGAGAGGAGGGAAAAGGAAGGAAAGTGAAAAGAAAGAGATAAGAAAATAAATGAAAGAAAAAGAAATCAATAATTTAAGTAAAACTCCTAAACCAAGGAAAGCTTAATAAACAAGAATAGGGAAATAAGGTTAGAAGAGAGCCTATGCTAAAAAAAATGTGACTTTAAAAATAGTTTAAATGCAGTTAAACATAAAGACAAAGTACAAAAACTTTTTTTTAATTCTAGAGACACAAAGAGGAAAATGCAAACTTAACTGTCATAATCTTAAATGTGAATGGACTAAGTAACCCAATAAAATGTAAGAGAATGGCAAAATGCAATAAAAAACAGTACCATATGTGTTAAGTACAAGAAACACATCTAAAAAACAAAAGCATGTATAGAATCAAAATGATAAGATAAAATAAAATTCAGTGTGTATCTGGTGAATCAAAGAAGCAGAAATTATATTCAAACTATTATAAGAGAAAAATATATTAATAGATCTAAATAAGAAAATTATATTATTCTGGAATGAATATCAATATTAAACATATTGCTAAATGGTATAGCACCTAAATTTGAAAAGGAAAAATTAATTGAACAGCAAAAAGATCCAGATAATAATACAATAATACTAAGAGATTTTCATTTCCTCTTTCAGAGCTACACAATCAAGCAGAAAAATCAACAAAAGAGAAAATATAGAAATGAATTTGGTATTTAGCTCTAACATATTTATGGACTCTTGTGAATAGAATTGATAAGGAATATATATATTTCTCCAAAACTGATGGCATTTTTATAAAAATAGACTATCAGGAAGATGGTAGAAAAGGGCATGAAGTGTCCTTGCTCTCCTAATATGCCCCCCCCCAAACAATCAAAAATAACTTTAATAATCAATGCTAAATGCAGCAAAACAGAAGGGAGGTGGGAGTGAGGCTGAACAGCCAGTGACAACCAGAGAAAAAGGTTTCTGACTTTCCTGTCCTCGGTCCCACTGCTGCAGGCCCTGGGAGCAGGACCAGAGAAAACAGCAAGGAATCAACAAGGCCCTCCCTTGAAGGCAGGACCAGTAAACTCTTCATGTTTTTTGAGCCCCAGAGCTTATATCCCAAAGTATACCACCGGAATTGACAGGCAAAGTGCCCTGGGAATGCTGTATTTAGCAGCAGCCTCAACTTTAGAGACCCATACTGGCCTACAGTTAGAGATTGAAGGAGTAGACACCACAGAATCTGTGGGTGCCAGACCCTAAACCTAGTTGCTAACAATTGACGGATTTGGAAAACCCAAGGAACTTGGATTAGATACATGCTCTATTCTGGCCTATGATAGGAGAAGAGGAGTAAAGAAGGATTGTACATCAGTAAGTGCAGTTGCTGAGGGACTGTGTCTCATCAGTTATGGTCACTCTCAGGTGAGTGGAGTCCCTGGTTACTATCACAGGGGAATGCAGATTGCCTACTTGCAGTTGCAGTGGGCTCTGATTGAAGCACCTAAGGTTAATCATGGGCTATGGCTTGAGCAGGGGATCCAAAATTACATTAGATCCTGGACAATAAAAAATGGAATAACTAAATAGAATTCAGGGGGAAAAAAACACACATACACACCCAAAAAAAAAATCCTGAGGTAGCATACACCAGCACCTAGGAACATTTGGACTCCAACAAAAAGCCAATAATTAAATCTTTTGACCTATTTGCTATTTTTTTAATGAGCAAGCAAAGGAGAATGAACCCAACAATTGATAGCTGCTATAGGAACAGAGAAGACTTCAACTCAAACTCAGAGGCCAATGATGTAAAAAATAGCAAAGAAATACAAGAAATGGTCACAACTTTAAAAAAAAAGCCTTTGGAAGAGTTTTTAAAAGACCTCAAAAATCTTGTTTTTTAATTATGAAAGAAAGATCATTCAAATGGAAAAAGAGATTCAGAAACTTACAGAAGAAAATAATCAAGAACTAGAATTGAAGAAGGGGAAGCTAATGATTTCTAAGACAAGAAGAAATAATAAAGCAAAATCAAAAGAATGAATAATGGAAAAGAATATGAAACATCTCATCACAAAAACAACTGAGCCAGAAAATAGAACAAGAAAAGGTAATATGAGAATAGTTAGAACTCCTGGAAAGTTATGATCAAAAAAAGAGTTTAAATACCATCCTCCAAGAAACCATCAAGGAAAACTACCCAGAAATTCTAGAAGTAGAAGGCAAAAGAGAAATCCAATTACCACCTCAAAGACACCAATGATGAAAAGGCACAGGAACATTATGCTAAGTTCTATAGCTCCCAAGTTAAGGGGAAAATATTAAAAGTCAAAAAAAATCATTTAAATACTGAGGAACTACATTTAGAATAACATAAGACTTAGCAACCACAACACTAAAAGAATGCAGGGCATGGAACTCAGCATGGAACAGAGCAAAAGAATTGGGTTTACTTACAACCAAGAATGACATATCCAGCAAAGATGAACATAAGTACAAAGGGAAATAAATGGAAATTTAATGAACTAAAGGAGTTTCAACTATTCCTGGAGAAAAACCCAGATCTCAGCAGAAAATTTGATCTATATAAAACATACAAAGGTAATTAAAGACTAATCATAATCAACCCAAAAGGTCAAATTGTTTGCTTCTGGTATGAGAAAATGTTATCTATGGCTCTTGGGAATGGATCATTGTCTGGGTATTTTGAAGGAATGTGTATGAATGGAAGATTCTAGTTCAAGGTGAATGAAATGGAATGAACCAAAATGGCAATGGAGTAGACCAGGAGGAGGTAGGTCAGAATAGCTAATCTCATATGGAGGAGGAATGAGTGGAAGAATATATATCAAAAGGAAGGGGTTTAGGGTGAAGGGATATGGGAGCGACTCCTAGGACAAGATAGGGGAGGAATTTTTAGAACTGAACTCATATCAAGAAGTAGGAGGATAGGGTCGGGGTGATATGAATGAGATTTTTGGAAAGCTGGATAGAATAAGAATTAAAAGGCAAGGGGGAAGGGACAAGTGAGGGACCTTTGGAAAGGTGGGCCAATTTGGACCTAGGAGAACAAGAAGAGAGGATAAGGAAAGATTTCTGGGAAGGTGTGCAAATTGGAAAGAAACCAGTCAAAGGAAATTGGACATCTGAGGAGAGATACATTGGAAAGAAAGGAAAAGGGGAACAAACAGGTAAGGGGAATGGAGTGGATGTAAGTGCACAACTGGTAACTATCTTATCAAGTGTGAATAGGATTAATTCATCCATTGGAAGAAAACAGAATGGATAAAAAACCAGGATCTGACAATGTGTTGTTAACAAGAAACACACTAAAAATGAGAGACACACAGAGAGTGAAGGTAAGGGGTTGGAACAGCATATACTGACTTAGCTGATCCAGGGAAGGTAGGGGTAGCAGTCATGATCTCTGAGAATTAGGGCTAAAATGAATTTAATCAGAAGGAAGGAACAGGGTAACTATATTAAGTTGAAGAATACTGTGGATAATAAAACATTTTCAATATTGGACCTATGTGCACCAAGTGTTATTGGATCTGGATTTTTAAAGGAAAAACTAAATGACTTACAGATGGAAATAGATAGCAAAATAATGACAGTGGGGAATTTTAATTTTCCCCTCTGAGAACTAGATGTTTATATAGAGGACGCTTATATTAGCACACATATAATTCACATATTTTTAATTGTAAACAATACAATTTGTGATTTGTGGTTTTGCACATAACTTTTTTATTAGTTTATTTAAATATTTTTGTTGTTGATGATGGTTATTAAGTACATAATAAAAAAAATTTTAGATAAAATAAAAATAAACCATCTATGAGAGTAAAGCAAAATAGCAAGTAATATAAAAATGCAGAAATAACTAAGCACATCACCCAAAAATTGATATAAAAAAGACAATCCAAAGAGCACAAACAAAAGATATAGACCTAAATGGAGACTTAATAGATACAAATGATAACTTCTCAAAGTTTTAGACTATAAAATAAACTAACAAAAATCAAGATTTCTTGGTAATAAAAAAAGCATGAATAAGAAGGGAAGTTCCATTCAAAATAACTACAAAAAGAATAAAATATTGAGGAATCAGTCTACCAGAGCATGTTCAATATTTTATAAATTTGGATACAAAATGCTTCTTAGAGACATAGCTGAAGAAATATTTTGTGCTCAATGCTAGGTCATGCTAATGAAATAAAAATTATAATATCCCTAATTAATGAATAGATTTAATGCTATAACAATAATACTCTGAGAATGCTTTACACTAGATAATATATTGACAAAATTCATTTGGTCGAAGATCTAAAATATTAAAGGAAATAATAAAAAGGTAAGAATAAAGGAGGGATCGATAGTATTTGCAGATCTCAAACTATAGTATAAAGCAGAAACCATCAAAATGACTTGCCACTGTTTTTAAAAATAGAAAAGTAAATGAAACAGACAAGACAAGGAAAGATTTTAAACCACTGAACTCAATAAGCCCAGGATTTAACAAACCTGCAAACAATAGCTTCCTAGGAAAGAATCTCCATTTGACAAGTATTTCTAGGATGGTGAAACCAAACCTTTTAGAACCTTTTAGGGCTACAGTCTGGGCCTTAACCCAGCCCAAGGTTGCATGGGCACCCCCCCCACTGTGTGCCCATTCCCACTTTGTGCCACCAACCCACGTTGTGAGGGTGGGCTCCCAGCCCCCCCCCCAAGCTGTCTCCTGTGGCCATGGGGACCCACCCCTACACCCAGTCTGGGGGGGGGGAGAGCAGAATGAGGGAGCTGCTGCTGAAGAAGCCTGGGGGAGAGTTGGCTCTGAGACCAAGTGCCCCCTCCCCTGAGTTCAAGGGAATGGACTGATTCCCAGCTTCTGAGGGAGGGTGGAGAAGTTACATCGTTAAGCCACAGGGGCCTGCCCCTTCGTCCAGCCTCCCCAAGGCTATCTATTGGGCTGCAACCCACATGGGGGTGGGGTCAGGGGGGTGGAGGGAGTATAGTAAACCTTTGGGGGGCAGGGTTACCCCTGAGACTGGTGGCTGACTGGGAAGGAAGAAAGAGATCTTTTAGGGGGTGGGGCCAGGCCAGGTGGCAAGAGAAGAAACCACTCCTCAGTTGTCCCTCATCCCAGACCAGAGAGAGAGAAAAAAGGGGAGTATCCTGAGTATTGTGTTCAGAGGAGGAGTAAGTGGGAGGGGGGGAGAAAGGGAGCAACTGCAAGGAGGAACATGGGTGTGCCCACAGAGATAGTTCTTATGCCATCTTTGGCATGTGTGCCATAGGTTCACCATCACAGTTCTAGGATAACTAGAAATGGGTCTAGCTGAGTGTATAGCAGCTTCTTATAAATTCAAAACAGATATGTGAAGCTAATATTAAAAATAATACTAAACATAATGTAAATCATATTGCAAATAATGCCATTGAAAAATTGGAAGAGCAGATGATCACATACTTTTGACACCTGTGTATAGGGGATAAATTCTTAACCAAAAGATAGAAGCAATTGCAAAAGCTATAATAAGTAAATTTGATTACGTTAAATTGAAGGATTTTTGCACAAAAATAATTAACAACCTATCTAAATAATAATGTCAACAGTCAACTAGGAGAAAAAAAATCTTCCTGACAAAAATCTCTAATGAGGACTTGGCATCCCCAATACTTATTATGGTATCTAGCACATAATAGGTATTTAGTAAATGCTGATTGAGTAATAAGATTACAAACTAATAGAAATAGAAGCCCAAAATCAGTTCTCCAATAAGTGATCAAAGATTATGAACAAAAAGTTCACAAAAGAGAAAGGAAAAATGGAAAAAAATAAGCATTTAGTAAGCACCTACCATGTTCCAGAAACTGTACTAATAGTCTATAAATGTTATCTCTTTTTAAAATCTCATTTGCAAGCTAATGATAACCATATGAAAGAATTGTCAAAATTACTGATAAGAGAAATACAAATCAAAATGACTGTGAGGTCTAACCTCACATCCAGCAAATCGCCTAAAATGACAAAGAAAAAGAGTATGGAATAAATAGGTCATAGCATTTGCAGACCTCAAACTATAGTATAAAGCAGACACCATCAAAATGACTTGCTACTGCTCTTAGAGGTATAGACTACACACAAAAACCACTCCAATGATAATTGGTTTTGTCTGTGTTTCAAAATTCCTCTAAAGTGGGAAACAATCTGGTCACTTAATAAATTTACAATTCTACAAAGGTTTATCAGGGTGATATTTTTCAACAGTTTTGCATTTCCACCCATTTTGCACACATTTCCTTGATCAATGAAGTGGGAACATCCTCTTTTGCATCAGGCTCACCTGAAGAAAACTCACTCTGAATAGCTGTTGCTCCCTTTGAAGTTCCTGCAGCATCTCAATATTGAGACCTTCTTTATGCTCCTGAACTAGCATGTAATGCTTTGTTTTGACTGGAGTTGGCATATGCTTCCTAAGATTATGATGCCAACAAGTTCTAGCAAGCATGTTGAGTGCCAAGCAAATATTGAATACTCTTGACAATTTTTCCTCATCAAAAATGCATCAAATACCAAATTCAATGAGTTCTGAAATCACTGAGTAGCAAGTTTTGACTGTACTTTTTTGATAGTTTTGCTCATCTGAGACAGATAGACGGGCAGATAACAAAATCATGAAGAGGATCTTGTGAATAATATGGCCCTAGACCTTAAGTCTTATTGATCTCGATCAGCATCCCAGCCTTCCTAGCTTTTCCTTGGAACTCTTCAGTGGACTTTTTCCTTGGCCTCAAAGCACTATCATGTCCCTAGCTTCTAATGCAACACTTTTCTTAGCCATACCTCCTCTAGGTATTGTCAAGGAGATGAAGACAAGATATGAATGACTGCGGTTTCGGACAAACATAGTTCCAAGTGTTCTCAGTCCCTTCCCCAGTAGAGTTTTGCCCTGTCTGACTGCAGCTCACAGGCATGCCCCCATTCCCACCCCCCCACTTTTGGGTAAAGAAGAAAAGTCTGAAAAAGGTGGATTCCACACAGATGCAGCTGCCATGGAACTGGAGGAGCAGTTTCAGCCATGAGATCATCAGCACCAGACTCTATGTCTAAGACAGTCTGCACAAATAATGCCTGGGGTATGTCAGGTCAAATACTACATTGATAAAACCTGTTTAGATTGTAGATCAAAGTCAGTGATCCTTCACTTTCCAGCTCCATTTTTCCTCCTCTCCTAAAAAGGTATGAGCCTGATATCTTTCCACCAGACTTGGTTAAGCTTACTTTTGTTTCTTAAGTTTGTTTATCCTTCTGTGCTTCAATGTTTCTTTGTCTTTTAAACCAGAAAATGTGATAAAAAGTATTAACCACCTAAATTGTGTGTATTATTCAGCACTTATGGGCTTCAGGAGGAGGAGAGACAGACAGAGCAATGGAGGGAGGCAGAGAGTGATGAAGGGAGGGAGAGAGAGAGAGAGAGACAGAGACAGAGACAGAGACAGAGTCAGAGACAGAAACAGAGACAGAGACAGAGTCAGAGACAGAAACAGAGACAGAGACAAAGACAGAGACAGTCAGAGACAGAGACAAAGACAGAGAGACAGAGACAGAGAGAGAGAGAAGGAGACAGAGAGACAGAGAGAGAGAAGGAGAGGAGAGAGACAGATTGAGAGAGAGAGAGAGAGAGAGAGAGAGAGAGAGAGAGAGAGAGAGAAGGAGAGGAGAGAGACAGAGACAGAGAGAGACAGATTGAGAGAGAGAGAGAGAGAGAGAGAGAGAGAGAGAGAGAGAGAGAGAGAGAGAGAGATCACCTAGTTCATTTCTCATGGAATAACTGATGGGCAAGCTGTTCCCTTGCTTTTAGAACAAAATGTTTTGACTTGATTTGATATGTCTCTGTGCTAGGACAAGCAGTTTGCTCCTAGGGTTAACACCTTGCCATGTTCAGCTCCTACAGCTAGTGGCAGAATATTCTATAGACTCCAATTGACTATTCTGATCTTTTGAAGCTCAGAGACTTATAGCCTCATCCCTTCTGCCTCTAATTCTCATTCTCCTAAGATCAGAAAAGAACTAGCACAACAGAGAAAGAAAAAGAGAAGTACCATGCATTTATAGTCACTGGAGACTGGATGAAAGGACTAGAGTTCCCAGTCTCCCCATTCAGAGATGCAGAACAGTATTCCTTCCTCTTCAAATGAAAGTCACAAGTGAAGTGAAGGGAAGTGAAGGAGAGCTTTTGTCTGAGCTTTTTGTATGTGCCCCCAGTTCCAACTCAGTAGCCAATTAAAATACTTTCCATCATCATGAAATAAGCTGTCAAGAAACATCTGTGTATGTTGTGAAGTTGATAGGGAAAAGGTCTCTTATCACATCATGCATTTCCAGAAACAGATTCACCAAGACTCTGTGGACTGATCCCAGGAAGAGGGATTCTTCACCATCTTCACCATCTAAGGAGTGGGCCCTCCTGCTTTACACTAAAGTTCCTCAGAACTCATTTAACCTTTACCACTATCTCTAAGTTAGGAAGACACACGATGTTATAATGAATAGAATGCTGGACTTGGAATCAAGAAAACCTGGGTTCCAAAACAATTCTGTCATTTGTTAGCTGTATGTACATATGCAAGGCATTTAACCTCTCCACACCTCATTTTTCCTCATCTGTGAAATGGAGGGATTGGACAAGTTGTGCTGGAGAGCCTCTTCTAGTCCTAAATCTACAATCCCTTTGTCCTCTGACTATAGCACCTGACTCACTCATGAACCACAAGGTGATGTGCTCCCCTACCCTGACAGAAGACTAAATCTATGTAAAGCAAATTCCTGCTTCTCCCCTTCCATTTCCAGTTCAGAAGTTATTATTATTTGTTTCTAGTTCTACAAAGTCATTCTTTGGAAATCTAGTAGAGTAGTGAATAAGTAAATTAATTTAGGAAGTATTGTTATTTTTATTATATTGTCTTGGCCTACCCATAAGCAATGAATATTTCTTTAATGATTTACCTGCCTTTATTTCTGTAGAGAAATTTAAAGTTACATTCATATAATTCCTGAGTCAATTTTGGTAGATAGTCTCCCAAATGTTTGGCACATCCTATAGTCTATTTTTATTATTAAAAGGAATTACTCTTTCTAGCTCTACTTGTTGGGTTTTATTAGTAGTCTAAAGTAATGTTTATGATTTATGTGGATTCATTTTGTATCCCGCAAACTTGCTGAAGTTACTGGCTCAATTTTTTGTTGATTCTTTAGGTAGATCATTATATCATCTTCAAAAGGTAATAATTTTGTTTCCTTTGTTTCTTTTTCTTGTCTTTTTGCGACACCCAGCATTTCTCATACTATTTTAAAAATATTTTAATGATGGTGATATGAGCATCCTTGTTTTGCTCTTGATCTTATTTGAAAGGCCTCTAACTTTTCTCCATTATATAAAGTGTAATATTTAATCTTTGTTTAGATAGATAAGTGAAATTAGTATCTCAAGAAAAAAAACAATTATACTTAAGGAAAAATTCCAATGATTTCTAATACTTTTTAAAACCCTTACCTTCTGTCTTAGAATCAATAGTATGTATTGGTTCCAGGACAAAAGAATGGTAAGGGCTAGACAATGGGGTTTAAGTGACTTGCCCAGAATTACACAGATAGGAAATATCGAAAGCCAGATGTTAATCCAAGACCTCCCATCTCTAGACCTAGCTCTCAATCCACTGAGGTACCTAGCTGCCCCCAATTTCTAGTATCTTTAACAGAAACAGGTATTAAATTTTGTCAACATTTTTTCAACATTTATTGATAAATTATAGGCTATTTATTAATAGGTTTATTACATATTCTTCTCATATTGAACTGATCGGCATTTTTGGCATAAATACCATCTATTCATAGTCTATGTTCATTTTAATATATTGTTATCGACTATTCAATAATATTTTATTTAAAATTTAGCCTCAATATTCATTATGAATATTGTTCTAATTTTTTCTGTGTTTGATTTATCCTGGTTTAGATCAAGTTTGTTAAATTTATTTTTCTAATATTAGATTATTGAAATAATCTATTTCTTCTGTCAATCTGGATATTTTATATTTTTTGTAAGTATTCATCTGTTTTTTCTCAGTTATTGGTTTTGTTGGCATATAATTGGACAAAATGGTGTCCTTAATTTGTTTTGATTGTTGTGAAATCTTTTTGACTATTGATATACACAATTTATTTTTCTCTCTCTTTTAAGCATAATGTAAATTCCCTAATTAGATCTTTTAACCAAGTTTATATTTACTAAAGCATCATATAAAATCATGATTGCTACTCTTGCTTTTTTAATTCTTTTGAATAATAAGTTCTGCTCAGGTCTCTCATTTAAGTTTCTGTGAATCTATATGTTTCAAGTGTGCTTCTTGTAAACAATTGTTGGATTCTGCTCTAATGCATTCTGCTATCCTCTTCCACTTTATGGGTGAGTTCAGATCATTCATGTTCACAGTTGTGACTGTTAATTGTGTATTTCTCTCCATCCTTGCAATTTTCCTCTCTTTGCCCCAAGACTACTCTTTACAAATAAGTTGGTTTACAAAAACAAGTTTGCCTAACATGTGTGACCTATAAAAGAATTAGTCTTTTTCTGATCCTCTTCTCTTCTCCTGGCCTTGATCTTATCATAAGTTTTTAGTATTTATTCTTTTCCTTTTAATCCCTAATTTATGCCCCCCAACACTGGAGTTTATTTTGCTTATCACTGTCCTCTTACTTATATTTTCTTCCCTCTGAAGCTCCCCTCCCATTCCCTTTCTCCTCCTATTTTCTCTCTTTCTATATGTATGCATATATGTATACATATGTAAAGTTGATGAGATACCCCTTCCCTTCCCCACTTCCTCCCTGTATAAATTTTCATTTCATATAACCCCATTTTCTGAAATGATAAATTCCCTCCCTTTGTTCCTCACTCCTTTTCTTCCCAGCATAGACTCCTTTCCCTTCTCATCTTTGTCTTCTCCTAAGACCATTAGAACAGAAAAAAACACCTTCTATTTCTCTGCCTGTGGTATTCCAGGATCAAGAGTATGCTAAATTTTATGGTCCTTTGGGCATAGTTACGAATTGCCCTCCAGAATGACTGGATCAGTTCACAACTCCACCAACAATGTATTAGTGTCCCAGTTTTGCCACATCCCCTCCAAAAAAAAAAGAAATACCTCAACATTGTTTGAATTAAGCACATTTAATTTATTAGTAAGTCTAGCAATAATCAATAAAAGAGGTCAGTCAAAAGACCCTGAGGTAAGGCTTACCAGTATCCTTCATATAATTTTGGGAAGTACTAGAGAACAAAGAACAGGAAGCATAAAACAACATGATTGGTTGCAAAGTCTGAAGTATTCTGGAAAATAATATGATTTGATGGAAGTCAGGAATGAAAGGTTAGTAACAGTCCCTCCTTCCATCTTGTTGCTATGGAAAGCCATTGTTAGTGTCTACCTGCCTGGATAACAATCCAGACTTTCTTGAAGGCAGCCGGTTTTTCAGAGATTATACACTTCTTGGCATCCATCTGCATCTTGCAAAGCTTGTTAGCAAAATAACAGATCTCTCTTAATTGTACATGGACAATAAGATAGGTGGAGACCATATATATAAATTAAGGTGATTTCCTGGACAACTTAGCTCAAAGAAGAAAGCTGAACTTGTGAACTTAGACACAAAAACATGGCTTAGGCAATTTTATAACATATCAGGGATGATACTGAATAATGGAATCAGAATCAAATCAATTTTCTCACCTAGGTATTCCATTTTGCATCTCTTGTTTCATTTCTTCCAAGTACTCTTGTAGCAATGACATTTTTTTTCTGAGAAACTCTATTTGGACTGATTATAGAATTATTCACTTCTTCTGGGTTTATCCCCTGTAAGTCTCTTGGTTTAAGGTGTTTCTTCATTTGTTTTGAATTTTTAACTAATTACATATATCTCTAGATTCGATTTCTTAGTTGGGGCTTATACTTGGATAAAACTCTGCTCTGGATGATGTGGATAAACCCCATTTGGTCTTGAGTGCAGTGTTTAAAATTGGGCCCCACCTTCTCCAGGAATCCTTTGGGGTTTTGCTGTTAAGGAGTTTACTGTCTAATAGTAAGGGAACATACAAAATAACAATGTTCAACAAACTATAGGGAGGGGAATGGCTAGGTATCTCAAAGGATTGAAAACCAGGCCTGGAGATGGGAGGTCCTGATTTTAAATTTGGCCTCAGACACTTCCTAGTTATGTGACCTTGGGCAAGTTATTTAACCCCCATTGCCTTTACCGGTCTTAGAACCAAAATATGGTATTGATTCTAAAGTGGAAAGTAAGAGGTTCTTTCTTTATATAAAGGATAAAGTGGAAATAATAAACAAAGGGGATTTACCAAATTAAGGGTATTGGAAAAGGCTGCGTGTAGAAAGTGGGATATTACTTGGAATTTGAAGGAAGCCAGGGTGCCAGGAGGTAGAAGAGATGAATAGGGAGAACATTCCAAACATGAGGGACAGCTAGTAAAAAATGCCTGGAGCCAAGAGATGAAATATCCTGTTCAAAAAATTCCCAGGAGATCTTCATTGAATCTAAGAGTAAATGGGGTAGAGGAGACAAGGGTACAAGGTGTAAAAAGTCTAGAAGGAGCAGAACAAGTTATAAAGGGCTTTGAATGCCGACCAGAGGAGGGAGCTCCCTGGGAGTTGGTGGAATAGAGGGTGGCATGGTCAGACCTACATTTTAGGAAGATCATTTTGACAGATGAGTAAAAGATAGGCAACAACAACAAAGAGACTTATAGCAAGCTGACCAAGTAGCAGATAATTATTGCAATAGTTCAGGGCTGAGGTGATGCAGCCCTATGCCATGGTATTGGGAATATTGAAGAAAAGAAGGTAGCATATGTAAAAGATGTTACAAAGATAAAAATCAGTAGGCCTTGACAACAGTTTGAATATGGGTGAGTGAGAAAGAATGAGAGGTCAAAGCTTACACCTAGATTGTGAACCTGAGGGACTGGGAAGATTATGATGCTCTCAAAAGTAACAAGAAAGTTAGGCTGGATGAGTAGATCTGAAAAACATCTGCACAGAAATGATCATTGAATCCATGGTAGGTGATGAAATCACCAAATGAAGAGAGGAGAGGAGAGGAGGGGAGGGAGGGGAGGGAAGGGGAGGACAGGAGAGGGGAGGGAAGGAAAAGAGAGGAGAGGAGAGGATAGACTGGAAGGGAAAGGGACCAGAAGGGGAAGGAGAAAGAGGGTAAGGAAGGGGAGAAGAAGGCCCCAGATAGAATCCTGTGTGGGACACTCACTCTTAGTGAAAATGACCTAGATGAAGCTCTAACCATGAAATGGCAAAATGAGCAGTCAAAGAGGAAAGAGCAATGTCATAAAAACCCAGAGAGAAATATCAAGGAGAAAAGAGTGATCAATAGTGTCAGACGCTACAAAGAGATAAAGAAGGATGAGGATTGAGAAAAGGCATATTTGGCAATTAAAAGATAGTTGGTAGTTTTGGAGAGAGTAATTTCAGTTGAATGATGAAGTCAGAAGCCAGATTGAAGTAAGTTAAAAAGAGAGCAAGAGAAAAGTGGAAACATCTATTGTACATAGTCTTCTCAAGGAGTTTAGACACAAAAGGGAGGAGAAATATGGGATGGTAACTTGCACGGATGGACAGATCAAGTAAAATTTTTTTGAGGATGAGAGAGCCATAAACCTCTCTGTACACAATAGGGAAACAGCCAGTAAGCAGGAGAAATGGAAGATAAAAGAATGGGGATGAAAGAGGGGACAATTTGGTGAAGATGGAATAGAGCAGAATCGCTTGTATAGGTAGAGGGGGTTCCCTTGACAAGGAAAAGGACCACTCACCTCTTCATGTGATACAGGGGTTAAAAAGGAGACAGTGACAGAAGATATTTGGGCAATGTGAGATGAGAAATGAGGAGAGAAGGGAGCTCTTTCAAATGATGTCAATATTTCTAGCAAAATATGAGGCAAGATTCTCAGCTGAGAGAATAGAGGAATGAAGAGCCAGAGATTTAAGGAGGATGGTTTTGCTACTGTGGTGAGATAATGAGTTAATCAGGGAGGTGTAAAAGGATTGCCTTACAGCAGTGAGGGATCAGTTGAGGTTATGTAAGATAAATTTGTAGTTGACCCAATCAGCACAGCTTCATTTAGCAACTAAGGAGTAATAGCAAAGGCAAATGACATTGGGAGCAAACCAAGACCAAGATTTGTCAGAGTGAGATAGGCAATGCAATATATGGAAATACAGATATAACCTACATCAGACTATTGATTGCCTTGGGGAGCAGAGAGAGGGTTGGGAAGGAGAAAACTTGAATTCTAAAATGTCAAAAAATAACTGTCAAAAATTGTTAATCCATTTAACTGAATTTTTTAAATATTGGAAACAAAAAAAAATATGCAATGCAACAAAGGGGCAAGCAACTGAAAATGAAAGTATAAAGTTGAACTGGGTCATCTAAGGACCAAAGTGGAGAGGAGAGTATAACTAGTGCAGAGGTAATGACCTGGAAAAAGAACTAAGGGCACGAAGGACTGGAAGTAATAATGTGAATAAAGAACAGGTTTGGGGGATTCCGAGGGAGAAGTGTAATGGCAATCGACTACAATCATATAGGGGAATTTCAGAGTTTATGGATATGGCACATTTTTGAGGGATGGCAAGATCAATGTCAAGATCATGTGAAATGAGTAACTTAAGTAAGTGGGGGGAGGGGCTTGAGGGAGAATTAACATGGATGTTGAAATCAAGGACAGTCAGTATGGAAGTCCATTCCTTCTAACTTCAGCTGTAGTACTCTTTCACAATTTTGCCTGGCTCTGCGATGGCTATGAGGTAAATTCTCTTTTCCCACTGAAGTCAATCAGATTTAGAGATGTATCTCTATGGGAAAAAAAAAATTCTCTAAAAGACTTAAACCAATGGTTCTCAACCTTTTCAATGCCGTGACCCTGCAATACAGTTCCTCGTGTTGCAGTAACCCCAAACCAAAAAATTATTTTGGTGGCTACTTCAAAACTGTAATTTTGCTACAGTTATGATTTGGGATGTAAATACCTGATATGCATTATATATTCTCATTGCTACAAATTGAGAGGTTGAGAACCGCTGACTTAAGCAAAACATTTTAGAGGGGAAGGAGTTAACTGGTAGCCATTCCAAGGAATTCTATACCAGCTGAAATGTTTTTACTGCCTTCTTCCCAATTACTCTTTTTTCTGTTGCTAACTTATCTCCCCAAGACCACAGGAATTCCTCAAGTAATTGAGGTTCCCCGACTTTCCATTTACATCATCTGTGAACTTCCTAAAATTCATCTTTTTTTAGGTGGCTATTGAAATTAGCAGTATATTTTCCCAAACACAACCAGTTTAAAACCTGAATTTTAGGCTTGATATGACTTTTCAGAGAATAGTCATGGGTTTTTTCTCTTCAATAAGATTTCTGTAAAGTCTATAAATGAACCTGAACTGGACAATTATTTCACATCTTAACTATAGGAACTTCTATAATAGGGAAGAAAATCATAGCTGGAAGGGGCTCAGAATCCATCTAGTCCAACCTTTTCACTTGACAAATCAGTAACAGGCTGCATCGGTGGAAATTTACAAGGAAGCAGAATTTGGTTCAATGTAAGAGAAAAACCTTCTAATTATTAGAACTAGATAAAAATGGAATGAATTCCCTTATAAAAGGGACAGTTCAAGGGCATCTAGATGGTTGAGTAGAATAAGAACCAGGCCGAGAGACTGAAGGTCCTGGGTTCAAATCTGGCCTCAGACACATTCTAGATGTTTGACCCTGGGCAAGTCACTTAACCCCTATTGCCTAGCCCTTACCACTCCTCTGCCTTGGAACCAATATATAGTATTGATTCTAAGACAGAAGGTAAGGGTTTTCTAAATAAATTAAAATTCAATGGTCACTTCCCTATCACTGACAGTCTTCAAATAGAAGCTCATCATACCTTTGGAGTGGAATACGGGGTGGTGTTAGATTATATAATAATGGGAGAATTACCCAATGGGAGCTCAGTCTTTAGAGCAAGCAACAAGATGCTCTCTCTGCCTATATCAACCCATTTGGTTGTGTGGTAAGCCTGTGTATAGAAATGTGTGACATGGAAGGAGAGGGATGCTTCCTGAACTCACTTCAGAATGCATGGATGCATAAATATAACTATTTCCTGCCAGCTTACTTTGTGGTGACAAAAGACCTTTTAATTGGCTGCTGAGCTGCCTACAAAAAAATGCAATCCTGGTGGCAACCTAAGGAGAAAGTGCTATAAGCCTAGACAGAAAGATATAACAGCAGTATAACAGCCTATATGTATTATATATATATATATATGCATGTATGTATTATATGTGTGTAAACATCTAATTGGACTATAATAGCATCCTGCTTCCTGATATCAGCTGCTTTATTTCTCCACCTAATTGCCATGTGGCTATGAAGGCATGGCACTACTGTTTTTCTTCCTTCTCTGTTGTAGTTTTCCTTTTCTGATCTTAGGTAAATAGTCTCATTGACAGAATGTACCAGCTTGTGAACCTATGAACTTCAGAAAGTCAGAGGTTCAACAGCTGGAATCCTTAGCAGGTTTTCCAGTAGCTACAGCAGCCAAATCCAGTAAGGAACCAGCCCTGAGATTGGAATCCAGCACCACAGCAAATGGATCTAATAGCTGAGACATGGTATCCTCCTAGCAAAACAATGATACATTTGTTGGCTATGCCATACCCAGAAATGGTAGGAGACAATGTTAGTGGTCGCCATTTTAAATCTTGTCTACTTTCTCCAGGGTTCATTGTACTGAAATCAACTAACCCAAACTATTCTGGGATGGTAACCACTGGGCAGATGCTGTTGAACTCATAACTTGTAAATTGGTACTGGGAGGAACAGATAAGTAGCACAGTGGATAAAGCACCAGGCCTGAAATTGGGAGGACCCAAGTCCAAATTTGACCTCAGACACTTCCTGGCATTTCAGATCTGTGGTGATCTGAATATGACCCTGAGCAAGTCACTTAACCCCAATTGCCTACCCTTGCCACTCTTTTATCTTAGAAATGATTCTAGAATAAATGTAAGAGTTTAAAAACAATTATGTTGCAACAATAACCACAGATTACATGATATTGTAGAAATGTTAACTGGTGATGATATTGAGGGGAATACACCAGAGTGGATCCTCCCCCTTAGAAATCTGAAATGGGCAGTAGCCTTACTCTAGAGACCTTAACTACTAGTCAGAGTGCAAGTTTGTTGGGAAACTGAACCCAGAGCCTTTATGGGCTACATAAGTTTTACTTAAGTTCTAAAGTTTATAAAGCATTTTCCTCTCAGCCATCCTATGAGGGTGATATGAAAAGTAATATATTCCAATTCCACTGATGAAATTGAGCTTCAAAGAGACAAAATGATTTGTCCATTGTCACACAAAGATTACAGTCAGAATCCAAATCTAGATGCCTCTGAGTCCAGCCCTCTTGCCACTGTCCCTTTTGACTTCCATAATAGCAAAATGTCCTTCAGTTTTAAAATTCATCTCAAAACAGAGGAGTCAACAATAAATGAGATATTTGACACTTTCTCCAAGTTTGAAGTTCCTACTTCAAATTAAAATTAAAACAAAGATGTATTGCAGTGGTGAAATAGAAGCAAAATAAGGAAAGCAAAGTGAAAGTCCCACATAGGCAAAAGCCCAAGTTCCTACAATTTTTTTCTTTTTTCCACCACAGGTATCTAATAGAAATGGTCAAGTTTCTTTGTCTTTCTGTCAGAAGAAGAGCTAAGAGCATACTCCTGAGTTGCTTCTCCCTGTGTCCTCTTTAAATTGGTAGGATTTTGTTCTAAACCTGGGATTTCATTGGAATGGGAGTCTCCTGACAAAGAAATTTCCTCTACTAATTCAGATCACCACAGATCTGAAATTTTTGGACTTAATTAGTTTCCTGAGACACTGAGAACTCAAATAAGTTGTCCAGAATCATAGGATCAGTATATCAGAGGCAGGACTTGAATCGAAGGCCTCTCTGTCCTCTACATCACACTAACCTCTTTAAGTGAGCAAACAATGAGGGATTGCATTTTTAAAAATAGCTTGGACTAATATCCCATTAGCAATTTTAGTATTTGTATGATAAATATGGGGGAAATAAAGGGTACTCCCAACAGCCTAATAAATTTCTACCTGGCCATTGAAGACAATAAGGATCTTTTATTTTTTTTTTTAAGGAGGTAACCACTACTGATAGGAGGAGGGTTTGTAACCAACACAGTGTTTTTGGAAACCAGAACTCATTGGTATAAATGGAGTGAGGTTGAGAGGGTACTACCCATCCCCAAACCTCAGTCTATCCAAGTTCTATGTGAATGGCTGTTCATAACCACTATTTGCTTGTAGTAATAGACACTGTAAATAAAGAATACTATACAGAAGATGATGATCATAGTGGACATAGTGATCAGGGTGTAAATGGACATACGCTTTTCCACGGTTCCCTTCACCAAGCATATTTTGGGGTCAGGACATGTGTCTGTATAACAGAAAATGGCATCACCATTCACCAGGGGCAGGTGACGAAATATAAGGATGCACAGAAATGTTGTCTGGAAAGTGAGTTGTAGGAAGAAATAGAAGAGGTATAAACCCAGGAGCATCTTTTGCTGTCCAATATTCTGTGTGTTTTTCTTTGGGCTTTGGTTGTTCTCCTGTATTCCCACCATAGAGCCCTCCTCTACTTCACTGATGGACTCCATCACCTTCATTTTGATGTGCCCAGAGATAATGTGAACAATGAAGAACTCCATGAGGAAAAAGGCTGCCAGGAAAATGAAGAAGAAGAAATACCAGAGGCCCACAATGGCCATATTGAAATGTTTCTCAAAGCACTCTGTCTGGCAAAGAAAAGTGACATTGCCTTGACACCAGAAGTCATGGTCGATTGAATCCCAGGACATTTGAACCACATATATCACTACCCCATACACCCCAAGAAATCCAAACCACAACAGTCGTCCACTATAATAGCCATTTCCATCACCAGTCACAGAGATAAATGTAGGAATCAGTCCAGCCAATGTTGCTGCAGCCATCTCCTCTGGATGATCAGGGATGGAGGTGTGGACTCATCAAGCAGAATTCTAACAGCAGCTCAGCAATGGAAGAAAAGAGGGGAGGAGAAGGAGGAATCAGAAGATACCAGCAGAGCCCACTTCAGTTTTATTTATTTTTACTTGCCTCCCACCCCATCCTCAAAAAAACAACAACAACATTTTGGTTTCTTAACAGGAAATATGATCTTCACTTCCTTCTATACCTCCCAACTGGTGTTCCAAAAGAGATTAAAATATATTAGCTTTCAAAGATCTGTGTCCAACTCTGGACTTCTCACCTTATACTCTACCTTATATTTCAGTATAGTTGTCTTATCTCCTTTACTATATCATAAATTCCTTGAGAATAAGTACTCAATTTTATCAACCTTTATTTTTTACCCTCCATCAGCATATAGCCCAGTGCCTTACATAAAGAAAGAGTTCAGCAAATATTTATTCAGTCTAATTATGAATTAACTCTGGTTGTGAATTGTTTTATTCCCTCCACCAGAAATCTTGGGACTTGGAAATTTTTCTTTCTTTCCAGACGTATGGGAAAATAACTATCAAATTCAGAAATTTTGAAGAAAAGTATAGAAATCAAAAAATTAATTTTCTTCTTGTCTAAGCATTCAACTCCCATGGTGCTTCTTTTAAAAAAAAATGAACACCCTTACCTTCTGTCTTAGAAGCAACAGGATTCCCAGGCAAAAGAACAATAAAGGCTAGGCATTTGGAGTTAAGTGACTTGCCCAGCATCACCCAGCTAGGAAGTATCTGAGGCTACATTTGAAGCCAAGTTCTTCCAACTCTAGTCCTGGCTCTCTATCCACTGAGCCACCTAGCTGCCCCATCCATGATGTTTCTTCCTGACAACACTTCTTTATCTGCACCTCCTGCTTTATTTCACATGATGAAAAAGCTCCTCTTTTTAAAGTCTATTCTCTTATCATTTCAATGCACACGCTTAGCATTTGAACTATTATGTAACATATGTAAAATGAGATAGTTTAATCAATGACCTCTAAGGTCCCTTCTAGCTCTAAGTATATGATCCTTTGATCAAATGAACTAATATTTGTAAAATGCTTTGCAAACCTTAAAGTTCTCTGTAAATATTAGCTATTAGCTTTCACCCTATAGCCAATCTGTCCAACTATTCCATTTATTAGCCCAAAATATTTGAGTTCGTTTGTATAGTTATATATTTAGTAGTTTCTTGTTCACTGAAAAATGGTTCCGCCATTCCTAACAGTAATGTTAATTGGATTCATAGTGGGGAAGCTACATGGCTGAGTGGATTAAGAGCCAGACAGAGAGATGGGAAGTCTTGGGTTCAAATGTGATCTCAAAATACTTTCTAGCTTCCTAGACCCTGAGCAAGTCACTTAACCCCATTGCCCAGCCCTTATCACTCTTCTGTCTTGGAACCAATACATAGTATTAATTCTAAGACAGAGTAAGGTGTTTTGATTTTTTTTATTTTTAAATGGATACATAATAATATCATTCATTTAAGAAATATTTATCCAATTGGTTCATATATAGGCTACATTCCTCAACTCCCCCCTTCTAAATCTGCCTTGTATTAACGTCAATGTGAACTATAATTTTACTTTTGGTAGGAAGAAAAGAACAAGAAAAATGATGAAGATCAAGAAGATCAAGGACCATAAAAATGAGTAAAAGGGGGCAGCTAGGTAGCTCAATGGGTTGAGAGCCAAGCCTAGAGATGGAAGGTCCTGGACTCAGATACTTTCTAGCTGTGTGACCTGGACAAGTCATGTAACTACCATGGCCTAGTCCTTACTGCTCCTCTGCCTTGGAGCCAATACACAGTATTGATTCCATGATGGAAGGTAAGGGTGTTTTTTTTTTAATGAGTAAAAACATTTTTATTTTGTTTAAATTAATTTTAATGTTCACAGTTAATATATTTTATATTATAACTTTTGCTTTCAAACAGATACCAGATAAAATGAGATTGGTACAGTCAATATTGGACATAAATATATTCAAACTAAAATGCTATTGGATACCAAAGATGTGTGTATATATATGTGTGTGTGTGTGTGTGTGTAAATATATATACACATACACACATGCAAAACACTGTGTTATTCTCTATGAGGAACACAAAAACATGGTCCATGCCCTCGTAGAGCTTATAGTACAATAGGAAAGATAAAATCTGTATTCAGAATAGTATAATGGGAGTTTTAGTGGGTGTAATAAGATAAGTAGATCCAAGTTAAAGACTTCCATAAAGCTACTAGAAATGTGAGAATGGAGTTAATAGTGAGAAGTCAAGGCTGAAGTCATCCTCTTAGAGATGATAGTTGAAGCTTACAGGGTTGGAAGAAATCTCCAAAGGAGCCCAACACCGGATCGATGACATAGTCCTATAAAGCAGGATTTTAAACATACGATGATACCCTCACCTCTCAAAAAATGCTTCCCCCTTCCCAATCCCCATCTTTCATGATAGCCCACATCCCCAACATTTGAGGCATTGAGAGACCAGAAAGGTGTTGTCTCCAGAAGTCCTCTGTCAAATGTACACCTCTACCAGGAGACCTCAGGGTTCTCCTTAAGTCCCCTCTCGTTTTTGTCAGTGATCATTTTTGCTGTGATACAGAACAACTGTGTTTTATTTGGGGCAAAGTGTAGAGAACTGAGAAAACCTGAGGAACTGATCAGAGACAGACACTAGGCTTGGCTAGTTTCTGAAGTGGCTTGAGGATTGGGCCCCAGATGAGGGAGTACCTTTGGAGTGCCTAGAGGCTAATCCAAATCAGGGGGAGGGAGGCTGGCACATATGAGGCAATAAAGACAACCTTCATCTACTTCACGATTTTGTCCAAGGCCAGACCATAAAAATATGGGGCCAATGAGAGAATCATGAGAGAAAGGGAAATGGCAAGTGTCCTGGCTAGAAGGGGAAAAGAGAGGGAAAGGGGGAAAGATCCTTCACTCTCATCTGGTAACTGAGAAGAAAGGACTCGTTTCCAGATTTCCTGTTCACACAGAGGGCAATTGTAGAATGGACCCCAGTCCATTGAACAACCACAATCCCCTCCTGAACCTTATATTGTGATCATGGAACTGTCAAGTTCCTGGATAAATTAGGGGTTGGAGGGAGGAAGATGTCCATCTCACCTGTATCTTCTGTTCTTCTGACCTCCTAGCTCAGATTCTGTCCCCACCAACTGCCCACTTTCTTGGAACTTTCCCTTCTAAACACCCCAGATTCAGCTAGAGATCCCATTGGCTGAGACAATTCTCCATTTCCCATATGCTTAACCAATCAGCATCCTCTGAGGTGTTGGCAGGAAAGTGAAGTTAGATTATGATAAAGGACATTCCTTTGTTGGGGAGTCTGGCATAGTATAAGAGAAAGGTTTTATGAAATCTAGGAAGGGCCTCCTCATAATTTTTCTACTGGGATTCACAACTGGGTCGGCTCTCCCAAACCTTTTGATCCTTCCTCAAATCTCCCATCCCCTCCCCTTCCTCTCCCATCATAGCTAAGAACCTTGTCTCCTATTTTACTGGAAAAACTGAGGCCATTTATAAGAACTCCCTCCTGTCCTCCTCATCTCTATTCCCTCTGCTGCCTTCTTCCACTATCTCATGCCTGGACTATTACAAGAGCCTGCTGGGGGATCTGCCTACCTCAAGTCTCTCTTCACTTCATTCCATCTTCTATTCAGTCACTAAAATGATCTTCCTAAAGCCTAGGTCTGGCCATTCCCGTACTCATACTTAAGGGGCTTCCTATTACTTCCGGGTTAAATACAAAATCATGTGTTTGGCAGTCAAAGTCCTTCATAGTCTATCTTCCCCACCATACACACCTTTCAATTCTTTTTAGACATTATACCTTCTTTCTATATATTCTTTGTTCCAGTAACACTGACTATGTTCCTGTTCCACAGACAAAACACACTATCTTTCAGTTCTGAGCAGTGTTTTTCTGGCTGTTCTCTTTTTATCCCTATCCCAGTGCCCCTCTCATTCACTCTCTCCCCACTTCCCTGGCTTCCTTCAAGTCCCAACTAAAATCCCATTTTCTACAGAAAATCTTTCCCAATTGCTATTAATTCTGTTGCCTGGGCAGCTATGTGGCTCAGTGGCCTGGAGATGGAAGGACCAGAGTTCAAATTTGACCTGAGACACTTCCTAGCTGTGTGACCCTAGGAAAGTCACTTAACCCTGATTGCTTAGCCCTTGCTGCTCTTCTGCCTTGGAATTAATACTTCATATTAATTCTAAGACAGATGGTAAGGGTTTAAAAAAATTCTGTTTGCCTTCTGTTAATTATTTCCTATTTATCTCATATGTAGCTTGTTTATACATATCTGTTTACTTGTTGTCTCCCTCATTAGATTTTTAGCTCCTTGAGGCCAAGGATTGCCTCTTGCCTATTTTTGTATTTCTAATGTTTAGCACACTTCCTGGCACATAGTAGGTGCTTAATAAATGCTTCCTGGCTGGCTGACTGAGGATCCTTATTGTTCCCTCTTTCTAACTCTGACCACTATTTTCAAGGTTGTTGCACTTTGGTTAATAACTAATTGGTTATGTGACATCATAAGGATCTTAGTTCCTACAAGAAACACCTGTCCAGCCTACATGAGAAGTACATGAGGAACAAATGTTCTGGCATATAACTCTCAGGAGATCACAAGCATGATCTCTTCAGTGAGTTGTACCAAACTAAAATGACTTTAAATATTTTTAAAATTAGAGAAAAATGGAAAGAAGTCCTCATACAAATTAGGACAAAAAGGTAATTCTAGATTAATTAGTTTAGAATACTACACTAAACAAGGGAAAGGGGTATAATAAAATATTAGATGAACAATATTATTCCATAAAATTGAAATTTAAAAACTTGTGCATGAAAAAAATCAATACAAATAAAATTAAAAGAGAAGCTGTTAACTGAAAAAATTCACAGTGAATATCTCTGATAGAAATCTGATAATCAATGAAACTAAGAGATAGGGAATTAAAATAAGATAAAAAGAGTTAAAACAAATATACAAGAGCAAGAGCTATTAACCAAGGAATAAGTGCTCAAACATGAAGATTTGTATGAAAGAATGTTCTAAATTACTAATAATTTTAAAAATGGAAATTTTAAAAGAATTCAGGGATAGCCTAATACCATCAAATTGGAAAAGATAATGTTATTGATCAATCAATAAGAATTTTTTTAATAGACTGGGGGTAAATGACCACAGCAAGCTAGTGTTCAATAAACCCAAAGATCCAAGCCTTTGGGACAAGAACTCACTAGTTGACAAACACTTCTGGGAAAACTGGAAAACAGTATGGGAAAAATTAGGTTTAGATCAACATCTTACACCCTATACCAAGATAAATTCAAAATGGATAAATGACTTAAATATAAAGAAGGAAATCATAAATAATTAGGTGAACATAGAATAATATGCCTGTCAGATCTGTGGGAAACAAAGGAATTTAAGACCAGGCAAGAGATAGAGAATGTTATGAAATGTAAAATGAATGACTTTGATTAAATCAAATTTAAAAGGTTTTGTACAAAAAGAGAAAAAAAACCAATACAACCAAAATTAGAAAGGAAGCAGCAAACCTGGGGAAAGATTTTATAACAAAATTCTCTGACAAAGGTTTAATTTCCCAAATATATAAGGAACTTGGTCAAATTTACAAAAAATTAAGTCATTCCCCAATCAACAAATGGTCAAGGGACATGAATAGGCAGTTGTCACATGAAATCAAAATTATCAAAAAGTACATGAAAAAGTGTTCTAAATCTCTCCTGATTAGAAAAATGCACATTAAAATAACATTGAGGTACCACCACACCAATATGGCAGCAAAGGAAAGTGATAAATGTTGGAGGGGATGTGGCAAAAGTGGGACACTAATACACTGCTAGTGGAGTTGTGAATTTGGTCCAACCATTCTGGAGGGCAATTTGAAATTATACGAAAAGGGCTTTACAAGAATACCTACCCTTTGATCAAGCCATACCACTGCTGGGTTTGTACCCCAAAGAGATAATAAGGAAAAAGACTTATACAAAAATATTTATAGCCATGTTCTTTGTGGAGGCAAAAATTGGAAAATGGGGATTGGGGGGAGTGTCCATTGATTGGGGAATGGCTAAACAAATTGTGGTATATGCTGGTGATGGAATATTATTGTACTCAAAGAGGTAATGAACTGGAGGAATTCCATGTGAACTGGAAAGACCTCCAAGAATTGATGCAGAGCAAAAAGTGCAGAAACAGGAGAACATTATATACAGAGACTGATACATTATGGCACAATCAAATGTAATAGACTTTTCTACATAGCAATACAATGACCCAGGACAATTCAGAGGAGCTTATGAGAAAGAATGCTGTCCACATTCAGAGAAAGAATTCTGGGAGCAGAAACACAGAAGAAAAACATATGATGTATCACATGGTTCGATAGGGATATGATTGGGGTTTTGATGTTAAAAGATCACTCTACTGCAAATATGAATAACATGGAAATAGGTTTTGAACAATGATATATGTATTACCTAGTGAAATTGCTCATCAGCTCTGGGAGGGTGGAGGGAAGAGGGGAGGGAAAGAATATGAATCATGAAACCATGAAAAAATATTCTAAATAAAATTTTTAATGTTCATTCCCCTCTAAATGATCACTACAATGCAAATATTAATAATATGGAAACAGGTCTTAATCAATGACACATGTAAAACCCAGTGGAATTGCTCATTGAATACAGGAGGGAGATGGAGGAGGTGAGGGAAAGAACATGAATCATGTAACCATGAAAAAATATTCCAAATTAATTAAATAAATAAACATAATTTTAAAATTAATTAATTAAAATAAAATAAAAATGTCTTTTCCCACATGGAATCACATAGAATTTCAATTATTCAGTATCATTTTTCATAAAGCCTAATTATCTCAAGTACTTCACAAAGACCTATAATTTTTAATTCTCTAAGAGACAATCTCTTGCTTTTAGCTCCAATTTATCCTAATTCTATTAATTGAGAGGCACCTTAAAACTGCATTCTGATTTAGATTTAAGACATATTTCAACCCAATCAAAACTGGGTTTTACAACTACTAGTGTCACTATGGAAAATCTCATAAAAGTTTGTACTTAGCTCAATCTAAAAGATACCAAACATATTTCAATATAATTTTTCTCTATTTTAATTTCTAATCCCTCGCTTTCACTTCCTCAAGGGAAGTATATTAGGTGATCAGAGAGGACAGAAATCTCCACTATGAGAGCCTGCAAAGTTCTTCTCAGAGCCTCACAACAAACCTTGTTATAGCATTTCATTTTATGGGGAACTTTTCGCTATTTATTCAAATTGGTCCAAAGTAGTCACATGGATTCAAGTTAAGCATAATCTACAAATTTAATATTGGACTTCATTTAACCTGGATTTATAATCTCTAATACTCAAGATCAATCCCCAGTTAAAGATTGAGTTAGTTATTCAAAGTAATTCTTTCTCACTGCTATTTGTAGTTCACATTAGAGGTCTAAGATGGAAGACTTCACTCTAACTTTGAACATTTTCTCTTCCAGTGACCTAATTTCTTACAACAGCTTCATCCCTCATTATTTTATGGTTTGGGGGGTTGATACCTGGTGAAGGAAGTTCTAAGGGCAGAAGACATGAAAGTCTGTCATTTTTTGCCACTGTTATTGTAGCTGACTTTTCATTTGTTCTTTTTATTTCTTCTTTTTTTTGGAGGCTTCCTTTTGGAGGTCGTGAATTTTCTTTTCATCTTCTCTTTGTCCTGTTTTTAATTTATGAATATTCTCTTGAAAAGAAGAGAGTTCAAATTCAGCTTCTTTCCTATTATCTTAAAAAGTCATTGTTTGGGGATGCCCTTCAATTGGGGAATGGCTGAACAAATTGTGGTATATGCTGGTGATGGAATACTATTGTGCCCAAAGGAATAATAAACTGGAGGAATTCCATGTGAACTGGAATGACCTCCTGGAATTGATGCAGAGTGAAAGGAGCAGAACCAGGAGACTGATACACTGTGGCACAATCAAATGTAACGGTCTTCTCTACTAGCAGCAATGCAATGATCCGGGACAATTCTGAGGGACTTATGAGAAAGAACACTATCCATATCCAAAGGAAGAACTGTGGGAAAAGAAACCCAGAAGAAAAACAACTGTTTGATCACATTGGTTGATGGGGCTATGACTTGGAAAGTAGACTCTAAATGATCGCCCTAGTGCAAATATTAATAAAATGGAAATGGGTCTTGATCAATGACACATGTTAAACCCAGTGGAATCATGCATCAGATATGGGAAGGGGGTGGGGGAGGGGAGGGAAAGAACATGAATCTTGTAACCATGGAAAAATATTCTAAATCATCTAATTAAATAAATTTTTTTTAATTTTCTTAAAAAGTCATTAGTTACAGGCCTCCTGTTCAGGGCTCAATCTAGGGGCCATCAGAGTCAAGAATAGACTACAAAGAAAGTATATTTTTTTATCAAAAGAGCCCCATTTTGGCCAAGAGTATTTGAGGTGAGACTTAGTTGTTTTTTCATTTGTGTCCAACTCTTCTTGATCTTATTTGGGGTTTTCTTGACAAAGATTCTGAAGTGGTTTGCCATTTCCTTCTCCAGCTCATTTTACAGATGAAGAAACTGAGATGAACAGGGTTAAATGATTGGCCAAGGGTCACAGAGTAAGTGTCTGAGACTGGATTTGAACTCAGGAAATGACTCTAACTGACTAGGCCTCACACTCAATCCACTATGCCACCTAGCTGCCCCTAGAGAAACAGGAGAAATTGCCCATCGCCACCTCTTATCTCCCTGGATTTCCAGGGCCCACAACTCTAAGGACTGCTTAGAGCAGACTTGCCTTTAATGAGATTATTCCTTGTTCTGGTTTTAACTGGGATATTATCTCATTCCCAGTCAAAGAGTCCATTTACTGTTATGTTCTTTGGTTCTGTTCTAACATGAAAAACTTTCCCAATTTCTCTTTACTGTTACTTGAATAAATGTGTTTACTCACTATTCATGGCATTGATCCTGGGCACCCAAATTATGGTTTGAGTGTGAGCTGTGCCTATCTATTGACATATGTTTTGGAGTCTCTGAAAATGGAGAGCCTATACAAATCCACCACCAGTACAACCCTCAGATGAGAGAGAAGCTAAAAGGAGCTTATCATCTAGGGATCATTTCAGCAAATAATGGCACTAAAAGAAAAGTTTTAAATATGATACACAAGTTTGTTATCAAGACTTTCAACAAGATGATAAGTATGGCTGAGAAATCCGGGTGCTCATGAAATGTACAATTTAGTACATGATGGAAATCCATTCCGTGCTTAGTAGTCAAGGGACTACTACTAGACATTTTTCCTATTCACTAAACAATCCCAGAGGCTAGTTGGCACTAGCCCCTGCAAAGACTATCCACCCCATTTTGGTAATAGGTGAGATGAATTTCCCAGCGAGCAAGTTGAGACCAATAAACATTCCTCTTATTGGACTCTTAGACAAAAAGACAAATTACAAAGTCAGACTGGCCTGGATATTGGCTCAGAAATAGACGTTTCAAATGAAGATGATATTGTCAACTATATCTCATGAAATAATAATACTCCTGGGTGGCCTGAGCCTTCTTTTACTTAGGACTTTAGGGAGGTAGAACTTAAGTTCTGATGAGGCATATGATCAGTCTGTGCCCTCAGCTAGCACTAGTGTCAGGGCAGAAAGGTCAGTAAAAAGGTCTGAAGAAAAAGGGCTATCTTGGAGGTGACCAGCTTAATTTATGATGTCCCAGGTGAAACTAGAGAGGTAGTTACACATGTAGTCAGACGAAAAATGCCAATGCTTACCCAGGCAATGTGTAGTTTACATGATGCTATATTTATTGACTGATAACACACATTAATTGCTAAATGTTCCAGGTTTACTATTTTTTTCTCTCTTGTACATTTGTTTTGAATCAGCATCATGCATGTGCTGTATAATTTGATACTTTGCTTAATTTGTTGTTGGAAAATTGATATGATTATTTTATATCGCCTACCGGTATTATTATCCCATGAAAATTATAGCCATTCTGTCAAGTTTTGGTCTAGCTGCCTTGAAACAGAAGACTAGGTCACTGAAGATCCCAGGAATTTGGTTTCTTTCCAGCTCAGGAAAAGAAAAGCATGTTGGAAGATTGGAACTAGAAGGTGGAGCTCCCCTTCCCACTCAACACCTGGAATCTAAATCTTCTACAAACTCTGCCTTCTGTGACTTTTCTTTGAGTCAGATAATTCAGGATACTAAAGAGCTATCCAGAATATGGACTTTACCAAATTCCAAGAGATTTACCAAGATCAATAAATATTAAAATTGGGTGGAGGGGTGGGAATATAAGAGTGGAGACAAAACCACTTCAACCTGAACTGAATTTAGCAAGGTCTGTATACCTCCTCAATCTTTCAAAAGTAAATGTGTGAGAGACTGGGTCAACATCCTCAAGCAATATGTATAAAAGAATCTACACTCTCCACACAACTAAAACTAGACTTGAGCAATTGGAAAAACATTAACTGCACATGGGTAGGATGAGCTAATATAATAAAAATGACCATCCTACCCAAATTTATCTATCTATTTAGTGTCATACCCATTGAACTTCCAAAAAACTTTTTTACTGAATTAGAAAAAACCATAACAAAGTTCATTTGGAAGAACAAAGGATCAAGGATATCCAGGGAAATAATGAAAAAAAAAATACAAAGGAAGGTGGCCTTGCAGTCCCAGATCTCAAACTATATACTATAAAGCAGTGGTCATCAAAACAATTTGGTACTGGCTAAGAGACAGAAAGGAGGATCAGTGGAATAGACTTGGCGTAAATGATCTCAGCAAGACAGTCTATGACAAGCCCAAAGACCCCAGCTTTTGGGACAAAAATCCACTATTTGATAAAAATTGCTGGGAAAACTGGAAGACAGTGTGGGAGAGATTAGGTATGGATCAATACCTCACACCCTACACCAAGGTAAACTCAGAATGGGTGAATAATTTGAACATAAAGAAGGAAACTATAAGTAAATTAGGTGAACACAGAATAGTATACATGTCAGACCTTTGGGAAGGGAAAGATTTTAAAACCAAGCAAAACTTAGAAAGAGTCACAAAATGTAAAATAAATAATTTTGACTACATCAAATTAAAAAGCTTTTGTACAAACAAAACCAATGTAATCAAAATTAGAAGGGAAGCAACAAATTGGGAAGTAATCTTCGTAACAAAAACCTCTGACAAAGGTCTAATTGCTCAAATTTATAAAGAGCTAAAACAATTGTACAAAAAATCAAGCCATTCTCCAATTGATAAATGGGCAAGGGACATGAATAGGCAGTTTTCAGCTAAAGAAATCAAAACTATTATTAAGCACATGAAAAGGTGTTCTAAATCTCTTATAATCAGAGAGATGCAAATCAAAACAACTCTGAGGTATCACCTCACACCTAGCAGATTGGCTAACATAACAGCAAAGGAAAGTAATGAATGCTGGAGGGGATGTGGCAAAGTTGGGACACTAATTCATTGCTGGTGGAGTTGTGAATTGATCCAACCATTCTGGAGGGCAATTTGGAACTATGCCCAAAGGGCGCTAAAAGATTGACTGCCCTTTGATCTGGCCATAGCACTGCTGGGTTTGTACCCCAAAGAGATAATAAGGAAAAAGTCTTGTACAAGAATATTCATAGCTGCGCTCTTTGTGGTGGCCAAAAATTGGAAAATGAGGGGATGCCCTTCAATTGGGGAATGGCTGAACAAATTGTGGTATATGTTGGTGATGGAATACTATTGTGCTCAAAGGAATAATAAAATGGAGGAATTCCATGGAGACTGGAACAACCTCCAGGAAGTGATGCAGAATGAAAGGAGCAGAGCCAGGAGAACATTGTACACAGTGACTGATACACTGTGGTACAATCGAACGTAATGGACTTCTCCATTAGTGTCAATATAATGTCCCTGAACAACCTGCAGGGATCAAGGAGAAAAAACACTACCCACAAGCAGAGGACAAACAGTGGGAGTAAAAACACTGAGGCAACTGCTTGACTACAGGGGTCGAGGGGATATGATTGAGGAGAGAATCTAAATGAACACCCTAATGCAAAAACCAATAACATGGAAATGAGTTCGGATCGAGGACACATGTGATACTCAGAAGAATCATGTATCACCAAAGGGAGGGGTGGTGGGAGGGGGGAGAGGAAAAGAAAATTATCTTTGTTTCCAATGAATAATGTTTGAAAATGACCAAATAAAATAATGTTTAAACGGAAAAAAAAAAGAATCTAGCTGAGAATTCAGCGATTCTGAGAGTCTGAATATACTAAAAGGGCAATTCCTGCCCTTCAGTCTTTTTCCTGCCAGCCTTTAGGTTTAAGGATGATTCTGTGAGATCTGTGGAGGGATGCCATTCCCCTGCTATTAAGCTACAAGCTCATGACCTTCTAGGCAAGCCTGTGTCTGGGATGGATCCACCTCTTGTTTGTATCTTCTCTCTTTTAGCACAAGGCCTCATAAGATATTGAAAGGAACCTGGCATCTTCCTCCTTTTCTGGATACCCAAATAGCTGAGTATCACCTGCCAGAGCAGTTGCAGAAGCAACAAAGGCAGGGATAGACCAGCCAACAGTTATCTACAAAGAGAAAAATCTCCTGGAAGAATTTTGTTGGAATTGATCATGCTACATTCTGTGGAGGTGATATTATAATAACTCATAGGTATCGCAATCCTCTTAAGACTTCCATACCAGTCTTTCAAGTGCTCTAGTCATTCTATGACATCACTGATGTGTTAGTTTGTTTGTCTGAACCACTTTTTCTTTTTTATTCTTTGTTATAAGGGACAGCCATTTGAGTAGGGAAGGGGGAGAGATGGATCAGGAAATGTTAGTAATTAAAAAATAAAATGTATCAATAAAAAAAATCCCCCCCAAAAGTATACATTTCACACTAATGGTAGAGCTGTAGGCATCATTTTGTAAACTGAAAGGAGCATCTGGCAGTTGGGGACTTCCTATATCCTTTTATCAATCCTGTATGGAAACAAAGGTGACACAAAAGAATTGGATTTGATATAGCTTCCCTCTTGTGCTGGTCTCCTAGATCGTGAATTGAGAGTAGTATAGGCACAATCATTTTAATATAGTCTCCATTTAGATATGACAAGTAATCATCATAACACATTTAGAACCATTGGACCAAAATGAAAAAAAAATTTAATAAAGGAGAATTTTAATAAAAGACAAAAATAAAATTCTGTAGCACAGGGAATGGATTTATTTAACTTACTAATACTAATGATCATTAGATATAGTTTGGTTTTGAAATGTATTATTACAACTGCTAGTAACCTCCCTTCTATTTAACTATTTTGTCAATATTTGTATTTATTTCTATTCTATTTACACTGTACACACTAATATTTGTACTTGTCTCTCCCATTATATTGAAAGTTCCTCATGAATAGGAATAGTTTCATTTTTGATTCTTGCATCCCCAGCCCCTCGGGATATAAAAGGTGCTTTTGGCGACTGGATATCTTGTGGTTATTTGAAAAGCTTATATGTCAATATTCACATAAGATACAACATTGGTAAGTAAGAGATGTGAAGTGGCATAATGGATAAAAGACTGACTTTAGAACTTTAGACTGTCCTTGGGAAGTTTGTTTCTGATCATAGCATTGGTCTCATCTTATCCAGAATCAGGTTTCCATGCCACTTCCTTGACATCACAGTAGACTGATATATGTTATCTATGTTAGCTCCTTAAGGACCACAATTATCTACTAGCTTGTATTTGCATCCTCGGTCCTTAGAATTTGTATCTTTAATGTCTGTCACATCATCAGTGCTTAATAAATGCTTAATCTGTCAAGGTAATGAGAACTGCAATCTACTTAGGCTAGTCCAACACAATCCAGGCCAATCAGGTGGTTTTGGCTCAGGATGAGAATGAGAAATGCATGAAACCACATAATATCGTATAACAGGAAGTTTTCTAAATATTCACTTGGGAAGGATAGTCAGCAAAAATATAGCATTGATTCAAATGAACTCCCCTTTGGGTCTGTTCAGATGTGTTGACTCCAGTGGCAACCAAGGGACCCAGCAAGCTTGAGGAGGCCAAGGGTCTCAAAATCGTTTGAATTGCTCAATTCCTCAGTAAAAAAAATGTTAAGTACATACTCCCTAAATGTGTATTTTAGGTGCTTATAAATTATGTATTTATGCTACTATACTACTAATTCTGTATATCATAAAACTTGAGGAAAATAGAAATTAAAGGAGGATGAGAGAAAGATGAAATAATATTTGATCCTTTAGACAGTAAGGAGCAATCGAGTTTATGGAGTAAGGGAATGGCATGGTCAGATCTGTGCCTTAGAAAAAGGATTTTGGTAACTGTATAGAGGATAAAAAGGTGCGGGGAGAGGCTTGAAGCAGGAAGACCAGTTGGCTGTCTGAGTAGCCCAGGCAAGAAGTGAGAAAGTAGGATAAGTAAGTGAATGGGACATATATAAGAGATGTTGAGGAAGCAGAAATGATGAGATTTGGCAACCTACTGGTTACCCAAAGGGAGGAAGATCGAATAGTCAAAGCCTGGGTGACTGGAAGGATGCTGGTAACCTCAGCAGAAATAGGGAAGTTTGAAAGAAAGAAAGATTTTGGAAATAGATAATGCAATTAGACCTGGAGTGCATATTGCAATCCATCCATGCCTATTCATTCTGTACGATTCATTCTGTCTTAACCAGAATTAAAAGGGGGAAGACGGGACTCCTTGGGATCACAGTTAAGACCAATCAAGCAACAAACATTCATTAAGCATGTGTGCTAGACAGTAGGGCTACAGAGACAAAAAGCAGGCAGTTGCTGCCAGAAAGGGCTTTACATTCCATTGGAGGAAACAACATGTGCATGAATAAATATCTGAAAAAAAGAAATAAAAGGTGTGAGCGGGTGTAATTAACCACTGGGGGACAAAGAAAGACTTCATGGGAAAGTGCTTAAGTAGTTTTCAAAGAAATAGGAGTTTCTAAGGGGAGGAAGTGAGAAGGGAAAGCATGCCAGGCATAGGTAAAAGCCACAGAATCAGGCATGCTCTGTGGGAGTCAGTTTGGTTGGATTGGAGAGGATAGGAAAAGAAATACCATCAACTAAGATTCAAATGGTAGCTTGGGGACAAGTTGCAAAGGGCTTTAACAGCCAAATTGAAGCACTTATATTTTATCCTAGAGACAAATAGGAGCCCTCGGAATTTGTGGTCAGGCCAACTTTGGCATCTATGTGAAGGATGGATCAGAAAACAGATAGACGCCTCTGGATTGGATTGATTGAATTAGAGAGGCAAAGAAACCTATTGGGAGCCTTTTGCAATAGTCCAGGCAAGAGGTAATATTATAGTTCTGAATGAGAGGAGAGGCCATGGAAGAGATTACATAGAGATAGAAATAGAAAGCTATTTTTAGCTAACCTTTAGTAAATTGGGAAATATTAGCATCAAAGATTCTAAAACATAGATCTCAAAGTAGAGATAAAAGATAATACCTTCCTCTCCATCAGTATCCCCCTTGGGATTCCCCCAAAGGGAGAGAGCATCTCTAACATATAGCAGGAAGGTTATTTTTTCCCATCCTAACAGAAAAAAAACTAAGAAAACGGTCTCCCTAATTTGTTTTCCTTGAGTCGTTCTTTTTTCAGTCATATCTGACTCTTTGTGACACTATTTGGGGGTTTCTTTGCAAAGTTACTACAGTGGTTTGCCATTTCCTTCTCTAGATTATTTTGCAGATGAGGATACTGAGGCAAAGAGGCTTAAGTGACTTGCCCAGGGCCACATAGCTTGTAAGCATCTGAGTCTAGATGTGAACTCAAGAAGGGGAATCTTCTTGATTTTAGGCTCTGCGTTTTATCCACTGTGCCACCAACTGCCCCCTCTCCCTAATATGGGAATACATTTACAGAATTATTGTATCCCACTCCCATCTCCAGCTTTTTTTTTTTGACAGAGAAGTCTTATTCTTGAGTTAATTACTTTTTTCCCTTTCCTTTTCTGGACTCTGAATTAGAAAATAATCATTCATTTGAGAAGCCCTTGCCCCAAACGTTGGAATTCACAAAGAGGGCTACAGTGAGTAGTAGTCATTTTAAGAATTGAAATTTAAACCCAAGAATTCTGACTCCAAGTCCCACATTCAACCCCTTAATAAACAGGTCTCTTTTGGCTGGGGTAGGTCAAAGAAAACGTCATTTACTAGGTGGCAACTGATTTGGGTCTTGAAGGAAAAGAAATATTAAATTGAAGACTAAACTAATTTTAATTTACTTTTAAAATTTCAAGGCATTTGAGGCCAGGACCAGTGAGCAAGGCTCTACAAAAGTTAGGAATCACAGCTACAGTGTGCCCTATGCTCCAGAGGGACCCTTTCCACCTCCATATCATAACCTAATATTTACTGTGTTCATACCATGCCCCATCATCATATTAAGTGTGTTGACAGGTTATATGATTTTGATTAGACATGTTCCCTGCTATAAAGGAGTATTACAATCTGGTCTCCTGGGGACCTTATCCAATAAACAAACCATATGGTCAAAAGAGGCTTGATAATGATGATGATGACCCAAACAGCTCATAATAGCTACCATAACTCTTACCTTGTACCAGATGTCCGAGACCTTTCCTAGCCTAGCAGTTCTTTTTTATGGTGAGGATTGGGGGAGGGAGGGAAGGCAGAAGGAGGCTGGGGGGTTATTTCTTTAATAAGTAACCTGGAAGGTAGCTAGGTAGTTCAGTGGATAGTAAGTCTGGGCTGGAGATGGGAGGTCCTGGGTTCAAATCTAGCCTCAGACATTTCCTAGCTGTGTGACCCTGAGCCCGTTGCCTAGCCCTTGCCACTCTTCTGTCTTGGAGCCAATACACATTACTGGTTCTAAGATGGCAGGTAAGGGTTTAAAAAAGAGAGAGAGAGAAGTGCCTGGGCCACTGTGGCTGATTTCCCAATCACTCCTCTCTTGAGTTTCCACACATTCTGCCTTACCAGGAACACACCTATATTCAGAGTGCAGCCAATGTCTTCAGCTGAATATCATTTCCAAGAAGCAGGAAAATCCCTATGCAGCAGGGCATAAAAGGTTTATGCAAAAGACCTAGTTGATTTATGTATGCTTGCAAGTTAAAGATTTGAAACCAAAGTGATCAGTCCAACAGCCTCAAATGAAAGAATTGCAGCTCTCTGACCTCTTGATCTCTGTCTGCCCTGAAGAAATTAATTAACTCATGGCTTTGGCACTACCAGGCTCGGCACTGCTCTGGTAAATAGATAGACAAGCTGACCAATCAAAGAACAGATCTATATCTCTCTGCTCTGCCCCCACTAACTTCCTGGTGGCATTTTTTTCTACCACCAAAGTCCCTAACTGGTTCACAGCCTACCTTCTGACTCAGCCTCTTGGTATTATACTATGATACACTCCTTATTTGCTGGTTCCTTCCCAGCCACCTACAAATGTGCCCAGGTTTCCTCTGTCCTTAATTAAAAACCAAGCGATTCTGCCCTGGATCTTGTCATTCCCTGAAGCTATTCTCTCATTCTCCCCTATTGCCCCTTTCTTCTTTTGAACCCACCTCCCTCCTTAATATATTGCAATCTGGCTTCAAAGCCCACTTCTGAACAAACTGTGAGGTACAATAGGACAAATGCTATACAATTAGAAGACCAGGATTCAGGTTTTATCTCTGATGCTTACCTGTGTGTGACCTCGGAAAAATCTTCTTCTTCTTTCGCTTCTCCCTTACCTTCCATCTTAGAATCAATGCTAAATATTGGTTCCAAGACTGAAGAGCAGTAAGGGATAGGCAATGGAAGTTAAGTGACTTGCCCAGGGTCACACAGCTAGGAACTGTCTAAGCTCGGATTTGAACCCAGGTCCTCCTGGTCTCCAGGCATCACCCTCTATCCACTGAGCCACCTAGTAGGCTATGTCATTTCAGTGAACAAGTTTGGCTATGGGAAGAAGCTACAAGATATCACACATCCCTCCTATTGTAAAGTAAAGGATCACAGGTCACTAGAATGTCACATATGCTCTCAGATATGGTTGTTGGGCCAGTTGATTTTGTTGAACTTTTTCTTATTTCTCTCTTACAAGGAAAGACCAGCTAGCTGAGGAAGGTGTACATTCAGAAAAATACATATATGATGGAAAAGCAAAGGGCATCAATACAAAAATTTTAGTGGAGCCTTTATTTCCCACCAAAACTCTCTATTCTCCAAATTTCCCCATGTCTACTGAAGGTACTTCATCCTTCCAATCCCCCAGACTTGCCATCTTGGAATCATCCTTCATTCTTCCCATTCTCTCACACGTACCCCATATAATCAATTGCCAAATTTTGTCAATTCCATCTCCAAAACATCTCTCATATCTATCCCCTTGGCTCCACTTAACAGAACCTAGTTCAGGTTCTCATCATAAGTACATTGAAATGCTCTTATAAATGGGTCTTCTAGTCTCTTTCTTCTCCAATCCATTCTTCATACAAGTGTCATTTGCATATTCCTAAACACTGACCTTCCATACCCCAAAATTGGATAATTGTCTTTGAAAATTGCCTCTGAAATAAAATATAAACTCTTCAGCCTAGCACTTAAGCCCTTTGTAATGACTCCCATCCAATTATTCCATATTCCTCTCTTCACAAAGTCTTCATTCAAGTCAAACTGGCTTGTTAGACAATTTATGTCTCCCACACCATTCCCTTGTGCATATAAGTGGTTTTCGAGTTATATTTTTACTCTTCTCCACTTCACAAAATTTTCAAGTTCCTTCAAACTAAGACTCAGATACTCCCCCTATATGACACCATTCATTCATCATCCCCTCAACCTGTTGAGCTATTACTTTCTCCTTCTTAAAATTACATATAATGGTCTTACATATTTTTGTATTTGTTTATCTGTGTATAACTTTCATCCTTCCAGGAATATGTCTGTTGCTTGAGGGCAGAGAGTAGTTTTATTTTTGTCTTTTTATCCCTAGCACTTAGCCCAGTGCCTTCCACATAGTGAGAATCTGATAAACATTTGCTGAATTTTTTCATTTAATTGTTCAATACAGCATCCATTTCTTCCTCAATCAATGAATCCACAGATGTAACTATCCAGTGCCCTGTTATATCGCCCATGTATAAGGCACTGTGCTGGGCACTAAGGGTACAGAGATGAAATAAGATATAGATCCTGTCTTCAAAGATGTCTAGGGTAGATAAATACCAAAACACAACATTGTAGGTACCAGGGAGAAGTACTAGAAAAAAAATTAAAGAGGGATAGATTGCTTTCACCTGGAAGGGAAGGAGAACTATGGAAAATAAGCTCTCATTTGTAGAACCATTTTCCCCCACAGTGCCTCTGTTTGTTGGGTATTACAAGTATTATTATTACTCACTGCATTTAAGAAACAGCCTCATGCCAATGATCATAGAGCTGGGGGGGGGGGGAACCTAGGTCTCTCCCAATTCCAGATTCCTTCTACTAGCCACAGTCAGCCCACTGAGCCTCCAAAAGAGGGCAGAATCATGTAGGGAGCTTTTCAGCATTGGCCCATGAATCACAAGGCCTGAATTCAAATCTCATCTCTGATACTTCACAGATAGGTGAGGTAGTGGATAGAAGGTTGGATTTAGAGGCAAGAATATTTAAGTATTGATGGATTTGATCTCCTTGATAGCCAAAGATCTCCCAAAAATCTTCTCTAACACCACAATTTGAAAGCATTCATTCTGCAGTGCTCAGTTTTCCTTATAATCCAGTTCTCACAACCATACGTTACTACTGGAAAAAAATGATAGCTTTGACTATATGAACCTTTTTAGTATACTTTCTGATATGCCCTAGTTTTCCTTTCACAGTACAAGCGAATTTTAATTTCATGGCTTACAGTTGACTTCTTCAGTGCCCTTTGAGCCCAAAAATATAAACTCTGACACTGCTCCAATTTCTTCTCCTTCTTTTTTGTCAGAAAGTGATGAGACCAGTTGCCAAGAATTTTTTTGTTAAGTTTCAAGCCAGATTTTATACTCTCCTTTTTCACCCTCATTAAGAAGCTTCTTAATTCTTCTTTACTTTCTGCCATGAGAGTGATATCAACTGCATTATCTGAGATTATTGCTATTTCTCCCAGAAACCTAAATTCCAACTTTTGATTTATCCAGCCTGGTATTCCACATGCTATATTCTGCATATAAGCGAAATAAATAAGGTTACAATATTTAGCCTTGTCATACCCCTTTCCCATTCTTAAACCAGTCAGTTGTTCTTTGTTTGATTTTAACTATTGCTTTTTTGATCTGCATACACACATACTTTAGGAGACAAGAATAACTTTGAGAACTTGCCACATTTTGTTGAGATCTACACAGCCAAAGGCTTTAGTGTGGTCAATGAAGCAGAAGTAAATGCTTTTCTGGAACTACTTTGCTTTCTTCATAATCCAACAGATGTTAACAATTTGGTCTCTAATTCTTCTGCCTCTTTGAAAACCAGCCTACTTTTCTGGCAATTCTCAGTTCATATGTTGTTGAAACCTAACTTGCAGAATCTTAAACATAACCTTGCTGGCATGTGAAAAGAGCACAATTGTTTGTTAATTTGAATATTCTTTGGCACTGCCCTTCTTTAGAATTGGTACATAAACTGAGTTTTTCCAATCCAGTGGCCATTGTTGAGTTTTCCAAATTTGCTGGCATAGCGAATGAAGCATTTTAATAACATCATCTTTTAGCATTTTAAATACAGAGTTGGAATTTTATCGCCTTCACTAGCCTTATTGTTAGCAATGCTTTCTAAGATCCGCTTGACTTTATTCTCCAGATTATCTGACTAGATCAGTAATCATATCATCATCATTATCAGTGATATTAAGATTTTTCTTCTATATTGTTTTCTTCCCACCTCATCTTAATCTCTTCTACTTCTGCTAAATCTTTACCATTTTTGCCTTTTATCATGCCCTTTTTTACATGAACTATTCCCTTGATTGTCTCTGTTTCTTGAAAAGACCTCATGCTTTTCCCATTCTATTGTTTTCTTCTATTTTTTTTATATTCCCTCATTTAAGAAATCTTATCTCTCCTTGCTATTCTCTGGAATTCTGCATTCAGTTAGGTATATCTTTTGTAAAGTTTCATTAGAAAGCCATTGTGATTTCTTGCTTTTTTTTTTATGTCTTTTGTTGCTGCCTACTATACAATATTGCAAACCTCTACCCATAGTTCTTCTGGCATGCTATCTACCAGATCGAATTGCTTAAATCTATGTATTACTTCCACTCCATATTCATAAGAGATGTTTTTGAGAGTGATACTGTCCTCAACCATAATAAGGAAGGTAGAAGCATAGAAGGGAAAGGTCATATCTATACATGTCTATACAACCATAATAAGGAAGGTAGGATAGAATAGCATAGCATAAGGAAGGTAGCATAGAAGGGAAAGGTCATATCTATACAGTCTAATGGTTTTCCCTATTTCTTCAATTTATGTCTGAATTTTGCAAAAAGAAGTTCATAATCTGAGTCACAGTCAGCTCCAAGTCACAGCAGAGAGGTCTTTTGTCTTTCTGTAGCAACTATCCAAGACCTAAAAGAGAACCTCCCAAGATTTATGAGAATGGATGATAGTTACTGCCTTTAGGTGATTCTTTTGGACACACATGACCCTGCCAGAAGGAATCTAAGAAGTGTTATTAGGGTCACCCAAATGGTAAGTATTCAAAGCTGGATTAAAACTCAGGTCTTTCTGCCTCCAGGCCTGACATTCTATCCACTGGGCCACCTAGAAGCCTTTAATGGGGGAGACAACATGCAAATAATTATATTATATACGAACAAGTTATATACAGGATAAATGGGAGATAATCAAAAAGGAATTCATTAGAATTAAGAGAGATTAGGAAATGTTTTCTATAGAAGAAAGATTTTAGCTAGGATTTGAAGGACAACAAGGTATCCAGAAGATGACAGCCTTAGGCTCCCTCCTCCCAAAAAAAACTCTTCAATCTAGTGCCACTGGCTTCTTTACTTTTCCTCCAACAAGGCACTATATTTCTGTCTCTGTAAATTTTTTCTAGATATCTCCCACATCTGGAATATTTGCCCTCTTCGTCTCCATTGCCTATTTACTAGCTATTCTTAAATGCTTTTACTTTCTCCTTTTAAAAAAAAAATCTCCTCCTTAGTATCAGATCTACAACAGAAGAGTGGCAAGAGCTAAACAGTGGAGTTAACTGACTTAATGAGACCAGACCAGGAGAGAAAGTACAAGTTGACCAGTAATGACAAATTCTGCTAGATGAGCAAGGTAGGGTCAGATCACAGGAAGTTTTGAAAACCACACAGAAGACTATTAAATAAAAGTTTTTGAACAGGTCAGTAGCTGGAGTGGAGGAGAGAAAGCATTCCAACCATGGGGGACAGTCAGAGAAAATGCCAAGAACTGAGAAATGGAGGGTCTTGTTTTTGGAAGAGGAAGAACACCGGTGTCACTGGATCAAAGAATAGCATGTATCTGGGAGTGAGGTATAAGAGGACTGGAAAGGCAGGAGGGACCGAAGTTCTGAAGTGCTTTGAATGTTTGAGAGGATTTCATATTTAGTTCTAGAGGAGTTAGGGAGCCACTAGAATTTACTAAGTAGGGAGGTGACAGTCAGATCTGGACCTAAGAAAAATCACTTTGAAGGGCTGAATAGCGGACGGATTGCAGTGAGAAGAGACTTCAAGCGGGCAGATCCACCAGCAGCTTACTGCCATGGTTCAGAAGCAAGGTGATGAGGGCTTGCTCCACAGTTGTGTCAGCATCAGAAGAGGAGAGGGGCCCTATTCAAAAGATCCTAGGAAAGTAAAATGGATGGATCTTGTCAACAGATTGGATGGAGAGCAGACAGGGTAAGATAGTGAGGAGCTCAGGATGTCTCCTATGTCTAAAGTCTGAGGAACTAGGAGAGTGATACTGTCCTCAACCATAATAAGGAAGGTAGGAGCATAGAAGGGAAAGGTTTAGGAGAGAAAAAAATGAGGTCAGTTTTGGACATAGTCTAAGGGGTCAACTGAACACCTAGTGTGAGAAGTCTGAAAGGCAATTGGAAATTTTGGAGGTCATCAGAGAAGTGAAGGTACATTTGAGATGGTGTTGCATTACCAGCATAGAGATGGTAATGAAATCCATGGAAGCTGATAAAATTATCATGCAAAGGAGTAGAGGGGGAAAAGAGAAGTGGGCCCAGGACAGAGTTAGTAGCAGTGACCTGGATATGGATCCAGCAAGGTAGACTGAGGAAGAATGGCCAGATGGGTATGTGTGGACTGGTTCTGGGGGGACTAGCACCTCCAGAAATCACTCTAATGAGCAGGCAGGAGACTGATAAGATGGTGACTGGGAGCAGCCTTTATTAAAGAAAAAACAGACAGCAGGGAACATTGCTAGGTTTTACCTCAGCCATGTCCACTGGATTACAAGAAGAATCCTAATTTTATAGGAAATGTATACAACAGTGCCTTGAGTTCACTACCACCTGTGTTTGAGTCATTGGTTTCTCATCTGGCATATTCCTTACCCCCTTTTGGTTCCCAAATCTCTTTGAATCATGATAGTATTTCCCAAATTAATGCTTTTTCTGTTTTAGTCATAATTCAGGAATGTGCAAGGCCAGAGCCTCAGTCTTTGCAACAGTTTTCTAGATAGGAGTTTTATCCTCTGAGAGATTCTCTTCCTGTATCTTCTAGAATCCAAGTCTCCTCATGGAACTCTTTGGACAGTAATTTTCCAAAATTTGAATTTCCAAAAATGAAAAAGATTTCATTCTTTTAACTCATGAAATACTGATTGCAAGTCAATTGAGAATCAATAACAAAGAAAAGGCAAGGTGTTTGGCCGCTTTTAAAGAAGTACTAATAATGATCAGGAGGGGCTTGGATGGGGGAAGGGTCTATTGACTTCATGGAGGAGATGTCTCTGTGGTTTGCTAACCATAATTGTGAATAAAACACTCCTAATTTTTTACTCCACACAGGTAGGAGGAGAACCAGAAGAAAAAAAGTGTTCCCAAACCTTAGAGAGAAGAGAGAGCCAAGGAAGAAAGGGTAAGTGATAGAGTCAATGGCTGCAAAGAGGTCAAAGAGAATAAGGACTGAGAAAAGATCATTGGATCTAGCAACCAAGAGATTATTTGTAACTTTAGAGGGAGCCATGTTGGTGGAATGATATGGTCAGAAACCAGACTGTAAAGGGCTAAGAAGAGTGGAGAGAAAGTGGAGGTAGCTATGATAGACCACCTTTTCAAGTCTAATTACAAAAGGGCAGAAGAGACACAGGATGAGAATTAGCAGGGATGGGAGGATCAAATGAGAGAGGTTTGGGTTTGGGTTTGGTTTGGGTTTTTCAGAATAGGAGATACATGAACATGTTTCTAGGTAGTATGATCATAGCAGTAGTGACACTGTTGGGGGGGGCTTGAGGTGAACTGCTGTGGTCAGGAGAGGTACCCTTTGCAATAATACAAGACTCCTTAATTTCACTTTAAAAGAAAAAGAGATTGAGAGCCATGCCTAGAGATGGGAGGTCCTAGGTTCAAATCTGGACTCAGACACTTCCCAGCTGTGTGGCCCTGGGCAAGTCACTTGACCCCCATTGCCTAGCCCTTACCACTCTTTCTGCCTTGGAGCCAATACACAGTATTGACTCCAAGACGGAAGGTAAGGGTTTTTAAAAAAAAAAGAAAAGAAAAGAAAAAGAAAAAGAGAAATGTATTAATTTGGAATTCATGTTGAAGTGACTGGGAGGGCAGCTTAGGTAGGATGCTGCTTCCTCAAGGAGATGTGTCCTGGGTCTTTTATATCTTTTAGACAACATGGGCTCTGTGACCAGGGATGAGGGAATGCAATGAGGTTAGGCAGGAGTGGGGGATGTTTGTTATCTGGTGGGGGGTGCCCCAAAGACACAAGAGGTGACTGGCATAGTTTTGGGGGCGAGTAGATGTCTTAGATACAACTCGATGGTATCAAAGCATAGCCAGAAGGTGTATCTCTGTGTCCATCTCCAAATCTAGGGGAGAATCCAAGCAGATTCCTCTCAGGAGGGTCTCTGATGTCCAGTATCACCTTTTCCTCAGCATTACAGGAATGCAAGAAAGGAAAGAAATTTTCCCCTTGTGGAGTTTGGGGTGTACAAAGGGAAAGCCAGGGCCCCATGCCAACAAGAAGATAAGAGGGAACTCCATTGTCTGGGTGGACAGATGACAGACTTTAGGGGGGCTTTAAAAAGTGAAAGCCAGAAGTTAGTCAACACTTCTGGTGAGCCAAAGAAAGAGCTTAAGGTCTGGAATAATCTTGGTGCTGAAAGAGAGGGAATGTTCTCTCCTCACAAACCCTGTAGACTTTGGCATCTAGCAACAGCCTTCTTGGAACAGGAGAATGGCTATGAAAAAAGAGGCCCTATCATGGCTTGGACCCTGAGGCAGCTCCCAGAGTAAACCTTCATTTCAATCCACCCTCTACCTGACCCTTGGGCAGATCATCTTCTTTTCCTGGGCTTCATTTTCCTATCTAGAAAACAAGAGGGCTTGGACTAGATGATTTCTGAGGACCCTCAATCCTAAAAGGTGCTGGAGGGACAATGGGAAAAGAGAGAGTGGCCTTGAAAGGAGATAGGATCAGACTGACCCCAGGTGAGGAAACTGTACTAATAATCCTCGATGCACAATGGATAGAGAACCAGACCTGGAGCCAGGAGAAACTGGGTTCAAATCTGGCCTCAGACACTTCCTAGCTGTGTGGCCCTGGGCAAGTCACTTAACCCCCCTTGCCTAGCCCTTACAGCTCTTCTGCCTTAAGCATTCTAAGAGAGAGAAGGTAAGGGTTTGTTTTTTGGGTTTTTTTTTTCTCTTTTCTGCAGTTTGTAGGCTTCGGAAGTGCTTAGAGCCACACGGTCAGTTTCTCAGAGATGGGACTTGAACTTGCCTTCCTGGCTTCAAGGTCAGCTCTCTACATATTAATTTTTAAAATTAAAATTTTCTAATCAACTCTTTTATAGGCAGTTAAATCCAACGTAAATTTATGCACGTGGGCCGGGCTCTTCCATAAAGTAACTTCCCCTGCCAGAGTACTAGAGGAGGTGTGGCAGGTAAGGGGCGGGAGCAGCAAACCCCGCCCTGCTGGCCCCAACCGAAAGCAGGAAGCGGGGTGCCTTGGAGTGGAGTCCTGCTGTCATCATTACGGGGAAGGATCCTCCCCACACCCCCACCTCCCTTCCCCCTTGGTCCTAGTCCTCCGGGCCCCCAGCCACCGCTCCCCAGCACCCAGGGACTATGGGAATTCTATCCCCCGGACCGCTTTGGCTCGTGCTACCGCTCCTGGTTGCGCTGCCCCGAACCAGCTTGGCCCTGTGGCTCCTCGACACCCCGGAGCCAGTCTGCTCCCAGCCGGTGAGTCCGTGGCCCTCGCGCAGACGGCGAGGCTGGAGGCCAAGGATGGAGAGCGTGGGCTGGGACAGCCGAGAAACAGTGTCAGGGATTGTCGGGGGAGAGAGAGAAGTGACACCCCGGGTCCCGGGAGGGGACGGGTTAGGGGCAGAGTTTGGGGGCGGAGAGAGGCAGAAGTACGGAGAGGGAGAGAACTCCTAGCGAGTCAATCGGCCCAAAGAAGAGGGAGTCCGGCAAGTGAGCCGTCCCTGAGGTTGCCTAATCCTAGGATTTAGAACGGAAAGAAGCTTTAGAGACGTGCTGGGAAATCCAAGAATTCCTAACCCGAAGTCCGCCTCTTCCAAGGAGGGTCCGAGCGAGGATAGATCTTGCGAAGGTCCTGAATTTGGATGGGAAAAGTGTACATCTTTATTTAAATATGAGTGTTTCCTTTGAAGCCTCTGCATTGTATTTTATACATTTAAAAACATTCTTCTGTTGTTAGAGGCAGCTAGAGAGCTCAGTGGGTAAGAGGAGCTGGACTTGGAGTCTGGAGGACCAGAGTTCAAGGAATGTTTTCGAACAGTGGATTTCTGGGTGGGCCCTAAGTTTTTACCTAAAAAGTTGTGTAACCCTGGACAGCCCGCGTAACCTCTCTGAGACTCAGTTTCCACATCTGGAAAGTGGGTATAATAATAGCACCTACCTCATCAGCCTCCTCATCTTGAGGACCAAATGAGATAAACACATTTCAAACCTTAAAGACCTTAAAGCACTGTACAAATATCATTGTTCTTGTTAGACAGATCCAGTGCTTCTGAAGTTCACATTATCTGGCTTGGAGAAGTTTTCTAATAGTGAAGATGGTTTTGTAAGGAACCATCTACATTCTGAAATCCAGCCCCATTTGCAGATTACTGTGTCAGGGCAGAGTAACCATGGAAGGGATATATCTCTCCTTTGTAGATAAATCAAAGTGGTATGGGCTAGGCAATGGGGGTTAAGTGACTTGCCCAGGGCCACACAGCTAGGAAGTGTCTGAGTCCAGATTTGAACCTAGGACCTCCCATCTCTAGGCCTGACTCTCAATCCACTGAACTACTCAGCAAACCCACATTCTTGGGGGGGGGGGATCTGTGACACAAAAAAGGTCAAGAATTCCCAACCCCCTAATTTTAGAGATGAAGAACTGAGTCTCAGAGAGGTGGGTCTTGTTTGCCTTAAGATATTTAATCTAGTCACTAAAATGATTGAAGTGCACCAAAAACTGGCCAATATTCAGTCACAGTATGGTGGATAAATGGAGTTCGTTAATTCAACCACATTTATTAATCTCCTACTATGTGCTAGGTACTTTGGGGAACAAGGCATTACAGGGGACCACAGATTCAAGTGGCAAAATGGATGCAAAAAGCAAAGGTTTTGTGAACTGACTGAGAAATCGCATAAGTGGGTAGGCAAATCTGTCTTAAATTCCAGGGTCTTCCAGATCCACATGGAAGATAGAATTCTGATTCCTTGCACATCAAGCCCAGAAGTGAATGGCCATTCTTTAGCCTGTGATTGGCACCTTGCAACTTTGGGTCTTTGAGGGAAAAGAAAGGAGGAAGGGATATAACTGAGGGCCAGCATCAGCTCAAAAATCACCGAGATACTTTGGGTCCACTGAAGTGTGGCTAAGGAGTGATGGCCCAGTTGAGGTTTTAAAAACCGTTTTTAAGAGCTCTCCTTGCCACTGGATATCCCTAGATCATAGGTTAGTTCTCTTGTTGCCTCTGGCCCCCACTCTGCAGGATTACATGGGCCGTTTGTTGATATCCACTGTACTGAGCCTGCAGGAAGTGGCACACCTAGATATCAGTTAGTGGTTTATTCTTTGAGGAGCACCCTTTTTAAACAATAATGTTGTTCTGTTCTCTTGCACACATTCATAAGGAGGGATATTTCACAAAATATTAGAGATGGAAGGTGCTTTAGATATAATTTAGCCCAATCCCCTTGTTTTATAAATAAATAAACTGGCACCCAGAGATGAAGCCATAGTAAATATTAGAACTGGAAGAGAAACTCACATCTGACTAAATCCAAAACTTTTCACTATTCTTCTTAGTGTCTGAATCAGAAGATATGAATTAGAATACCTGGAATTCTAGTATTTGAGTTTGTGGATGATCTGCCAGATGAGAAGCAAAAAAGCATTGATTAGTTAGGAAAAATTTTGTAGTTTAAAAATAAAAATGTGACAAGTTCGAAAAAATACATTTATAGGACCCTCTATGATTAGCAGAGGCAAAGAAACATTTTCTAATCCCTAAGGCTTTTCTTTGAAACCTACAGACAACATTAATTCAACGAATACATTCATAGATGATGAATAGAGGAACAGTGAAAGAAAAGTGGGAAAGGATCAGCTCACAGAGAACCTTAAATGACAGGCAAAGGTATTGGGGCTTTATTGAGCAGGCAAAGGGGAACCATAAAATTTTTTGAACAAGGGAGTAACAAAATGGTGGGAATAGACTGGAAAGAAGTGCTCATTAATCAAACTGTTGAGCTTTCCTAGATCCATTTCCCTGGGATGTTAGTCAGGGGAAAGAGAAGGGTAAAGGTAACAACCTTTCCCACAACCCTTTGTAATTATTTATCTCCCTTTTCAGGTCAACAGGTAGACTCAGCTGTGCCCAAAGTCACACAACTATTAAGTGCTAGAGTCAGGATAGAGTTCCAGATCTAGAGCTCCCAAAATTCACATTATCTGCCTTGGAGAAGTTTTCTAGTAATGATGATGGTTTCGCATGAATCCATCCAATTCTGAAATCCAGCCCCATTTGCAGATTACTGTGATCAAAGCAGAGTAGTATCCTCTCTCTTTTACAGATAAATTTCATCTGGTGATCAAACCCACATCCTTGGCCTCGAGAATACCATATTCTAACTAGGCTAACTATTAAGCATTCATTAATGAAGCTGTGCAATATAAAACAATAGCCAAAAATATGGGCAACTAAAAGATTTTTTTTCTAATTTGAATCCCTTCCACCACAAGTTTTATTGCTAGTGAGTGATATGATTTCTTTTCATGTTGATCTTCTTTGAGGTAGGTTAATGTAGTTTTTTTCTCATTTCAATGTAAGTACTATTCCAATGCTGCTACTCAAAGGTCAGAGACCGAAGCTTTCCATCACTTTTCACTCGTTTATTCAGTAAATGTTTAAGTTTCTACTATGTACTATGTCTTCTACTGTGTAGCAGATGCTGAGGAAGATTAACAAAGTCATGCCATCACCATCATGCAGTATTTATTAAACATGGAGATGGGAAAACAAGGCTTCAATGAAGGAATAACAAGTAGTTCTGTTTTGCAGGAGTGGTGTAGGACAAGAACAGGAAAGACATATTGGAGGCAGATTATAGAGAGCCGGTTTGATTAGAGGGGAGGATGTGTATGGGACTAGAAAGAGATTAGGCTAGAAAATGGGTAAAATGTCTTGATTCCAGAGAATGGGTGATGAAACACATCTATGGGGAAGTAAAAGAGTACAGGCTGTCAAACTGTTATGTCCATTGATTTTGTTCAATTGGTCTTCTTTGTTCTAAGGGTGGGATTAATGTGGGAAGGAGATAAACTGGGAAAGGATTGTGATATAAATGCAAAATGAATTTACAAAACTTGAGGAAAGAAAGAAAGAAAGAAAGAAAGAAAGAAAGAAAGAAAGAAAGAAAGAAAGAAAGAAAGAAAGAAAGAAAGAAAGAAAGAAAGAAAGAAAGAAAGAAAGAAAGAAAGAAAGAAAGAAAGAAAGAAAGAAAGAAAGAAAGAAAGAAAGAAAGAAAGAAAGAAAGAAGGAAAGAAAGAAAGAAGGAAAGAAGGAAAGAAGGAAAGAAAGAAAGAAAGAAAGAAAGAAAGAAAGAAAGAAAGAAAGAAAGAAAGAAAGAAAGAAAGAAAGAAAGAAAGAAAGAAAGAAAGAAAGAAAGAAAGAAAGAAAGAAAGAAAGAAAGAAAGAAAGAAAGAAAGAAAGAAAGAAAGAAAGAAAGAAAGAAAGAAAGAAAGAAAGAAAGAAAGAAAGAAAGAAAGAAAGAATAGACCATATTGTGAACGGCCTCGAATAGCAGACTAAGGAGTTTGGTATTTATTCCTGGTTTGAAAGACTCATCTTCTTGGATCTCTGCAGCAGATGTTGACCACTCTCCTGGTTACTCTGGGTTTTCTAAGTATTGATGTCTTGTGGTTCTCTGGTTTAGTGATCTTGGTCATAGTCACTAATCGTGAATGACTCTCAAAGCTCCATCCTGTGTCCCCTTCTTTTCTTTCCTATGCTCTCACCCAAAGACTTCTCTGATTCCCTTGTGTGCAGTTATTATCTGTATGCATATAGTATGTGAAATCAGTATATCTGGGTCTCCATATCTAAGTCTCTCTCCTAAGTTCCAGTTCCCCATCACTAAGTGCCTATTAGGTATTTCCATCTGGATGTCCAGTAAACTTAATAAGTCAAAAACAAAATTTGACATCATTTCCCCAAAACTCAATTATCTTTCAAATTTCTCTATTTCTGTTAAGACTACTACTATCAAAAAAGAAAAGGGGTGGGGGAAGTTCAGCAGTTAAGCAACTCAAAGTGTCAGGTCTAGAGTTGAGATGATATGGATTCAAATCTGGCTTCAAATGCTTCCTAACTGTGTGACCCTGGCCAAATCACACAATTCTAATTGCCTAGCCCTTACCACTATTCTGCCTTAGAACCTATATGTAATCTCAATTCTAAAACAGAAAGTAAGGGAAAGAGAGAGAGGGAGGGATGGAGGGAGGGAAAGGAGGAAGGAAGGAAGGAAGGAAGGAAGGAAGGAAGGAAGGAAGGAAGGAAGGAAGGAAGGAAGGAAGGAAGGAAGGAAGGAAGGAAGGAAGGAAGGAAGGAAGGAAGGAAGGAAGGAAGGATAACAGTTAAAATTTAGGGAATATGGGGAGACTGAGGCAGGTAGAAATTAGTTTCTCTCTGCAAGGAGTATTATATTTTTTAGAGGTTTATTAAGGATTAAGGATTAAAGAAAATACAAGATAAGGAAAACGTGCCTAGGCCAGAGGCCTAGACAAGACCTCACCTACATTATGGAAAGAGCCATGTCTGCTCCAAAACGGAAGTCCAAAAAAGCGAAAAGAGAGCCCCAAAAACCTTTGCCACCAGCTTAAATCCTTCCTCGATCTCAGCCCACCTCAAAATTCCCGTGAGATTACAAAGCATCTTGGGGAAGTATAACAAAGGCTTGTGGGGATTGTAGTCCTGTATTTGAGTCTATTTTTTACATTTCCCCATTTGATCCTCTGGGAAGAAGTCCTTCCCCAAAGGATCATAAAAACATAATCAATTTAAAGATTACAATAATTTGAGGATTTTAAGAGAAAAAAAACAATAATTCCTGGACGCATTGACAGAAAGCCAATTAGGGGGCAGTCCCCTTTGTCATGAGAGTATACATACAAATAAATGTTCAATCAACCACACCCAAAGTTCAATTTTGTGCAACTTGTGGTCTGGAGGCTTCTTCATGGTGGCTTCTCCAATAGTTCAGTTCTGGATTCAGAGAGGTAGCTTCTTTTTTACCTAAAATTCTTCTCAAAAGGAATTTAAACTTTGAAATTTAAAATAATAATATTTTTTTACATTCCCCCTTTAAGAGGGTGATTGACAAATACAGGATCACTTAGGGATGCATGGCTGAGGTATGAGGTATATGAATCAATTGGCAAGAGATATTAAAAAGACATCAGAAAAATCCAAAGAAAAAAAGAAAAAACTCTGGATGAAAATATAGACTATCAAAGTCTTATGTATAAAAATTCCAAGTAAAAAGAAAAATAAATCTATAACAGGTCCTTGAATCAGGGCCCAATTAAAATGATCTAAGCAATGATGCATTTACCCAGTCAGTAGTCAGGACTACAGAAAGGTACCACACTATGAAAGGCAGAAAAGGGGACCAGATTGTAGGAGCCAAGGTTTTGGGGATATTCGTCTGTGAGTATTTTCAGAATGAGTGTGGACACAAGGAAAGCCTATGTCTACCAATGATAAACATAGTAACCTCGAGTCTTCACACTAGGTTCAAGACCTTTGTATTGGCCTAGAAGTGCATCAATCCATCCTAGATTGGCTTTTCTTTGGCTCTGTGAAATGGCTCTTGTGTGTATATCTTGTCCTGGAATCAGACAGAATCATTAAGCAAAGTCCCATAATTTATTTAAATAATTAATGGCATCATTTTTATAGTCACAAGATTTTTAGGGCATGCATTAGCAAATGTATTTCAAACTTGTAGTACTGAAAAATCAAAAGGTTAAAAAAAATCTTAATACTGGTGACATGTGCTTCAAATATAAAAAAAGGAGAGAAAAAAAACAAATAGTATATTGCACATGCAAGAAAAATATAATAAAAGTCTTTAAAAAATTCAAAAATGTAGCTTATAATCATTGACACTCTGTGTCAGCTAAGAAAATATAAAATACAAGGCTTTCTCACCAAAAATGAGATCCATTTCCTCTTTGTATCTGGCCATGATCACTGTGAGTAGAAGGCAAATGAATTGAACAAGTAGTACAAATATGTAGGTATCAAAATCCCCAAAATTCTCAATAGCCCAATTAATTACAATAGCAAACAAACACACTTTCACATTTCACATAAGTTGTATGACATTTAAAAGCCTATGAATTGATGGACATTTGTCACAATTTTTACAAATGTAGCAATCTTTCAACCTTGGTATTTAAACATATTTTTAAAACAAAGTAAAACTCATCTTGGGTTAAGAACATAATCAAGAAATCTATATATCATTCTGGTAGAAGTAAAATAGTGAGCTGAAGAGTATAAATAAAGGGATGCTCCTTTTTTTGGAGGCTTATAGGGATCCAAATTCCCTGAGATTAACTGCCCAACTTCCATTCACATATTTAGAAATGTGAGAAGGTTGGGGGTTATAAAATGTATTTCACTTCAGCTACTATTGGTCTTACCTCGAAGTAAGGGTAGGCAAAAATAACCAGATTGTTTAAAAAATTCCAAAAATCATATTTTAAAAACCCTTAAAATCATTTGAGATATTTAGCATATTAAATTTTCCAAAGGTGGTTATACAATTATAACCAGTCCTGAAGTCCATCTATGTGATAATTTACAAAGTCAAAATAGAAAGGCTGTTTTTTTTTCATATGGGCTTAATTACAATAATATTTGTTCAATAGTTATAGGGGGAAAGCAACAGAATTTTAAAACTCAGTACATTCAAAATAAATTCAATCAACCTTCACTGTAAGAGAATATTGAATCCAGTAATATATGAACTTAAAATCACAAAGTTATATCTTAAACAGAACAATCAGGAAATGCAATAGAAATACAGAGATTTTTTATAAACCATTGGAGTCTGAAATGCCTTAGAATATAGCCTTTAGTCTCTTCAAAGTTTCTTGGGTGTGTTTTTTTTAATTATTAATTATCCATTTAAATGCCTATTGTCCAAAGGCAGAGTGGTAAGGGCTAGGCAATGGGGGTTAAGGGATCTGCTCAGGGCCACACAGCTGGGAAGTATCTGAGGCCAGATTTTAATCCAGGACAGCATGTCTGTAGGCCTGGCTATCAGTTCACTGAGCCACCCATTTGCCTCCCCAAAGTCAAAGTTGAATCTTTGGGCTGAATCTTTCTTTTGGCACGCAGGTGAAATCAATGAAATTACCAGAACAGTCAAAAGGTATCCTTTTAAACAGCCCATTGCTTAAAAGTCTGTTTGAAAAGTCTGTTTCTTCTCTCTCCCCTGCTATGAAACCCTGTGGTCAATATCCCCATCCACGTAGAGGCTTAGCCTAAGGGAAAATGATTCGTTCTCCTTTCCCTCTCCTCTCTCCCCTCCACCCACATGGCCAATACTGTTACCAGTTGGTTGCAATGTGTCCTGAGCGATCTGCTCCAAGGATCTGGGTGATGAGCCGGCTGGAGTCACGCTCGTGGGTCTGGGGCTGGGGTGATGAGCCGTCTGGGTCGGAGGCCAGATGGGTGAGAGACAGACTGCCAGGGTGGGTAGGGCCAGGGCCGGAGCTGGAGCACAGACAAGCAGGGCCGGGAGCTCAGGCACCAGGTAAGAGGCCAGGAGCAGAAGCAGGAGCCAGAGAGGGCCGCAGGCAGGAGCTGATCAAGATGGTTTTCTAAAGAGCATCTTGGAGAAATGTGGCTTTAAAAAAATCATTATCTAGGCTAAAAAATTTGAGACGTTCTCATCCAATCTAGTGGTCGCCATCTAACATCGTAACAGTTAAAATTTAGGGAATACGGGGAGACTGAGGCAGGTAGAAATTAGTTTCTCTCTGCAAGGAATATTATATTTTTAGAGGTTTATTAAGGATTAAAGAAAATACAAGATAAGGAAAATGTGCCTAGGCCAGAGGCCTAGACAAGACCTCACCTACATTATGGAAAGAGCCACATTTGCTCCAAAACGGAAGTCCAAAAAAGCAAAAAGAGAGCCCCAAAAACCTTTGCCACCAGCTTAAATCCTTCCTCGATCTCAGCCCACCTCAGAATTCCCGTGAGATTACAAAGCATCTTGGGGAAGTGGAACAAAGGCTTGTGGGGATTGTAGTCCTGTATTCGAGTCTTTTTTACAGAAGGAAGGAAGGAAGGAAGGAAGGAAGGAAGGAAGGAAGGAAGGAAGGAAGGAAGGAAGGAAGGAAGGAAGGAAGGAAGGAAGGAAGGAAGAAAACAGGAGGAGATGGAGGAAGAAGGAGGAGGAAGAAGACAATGGTGACATTGCTATCCTGGTGTGAAATATTTTGACATATATTTTTACAACTAGAGTCTGCAAGATAAATGGTTTTCTAACCTTAAAAAAGAAAAGAACACTGCTATCCATCTGGACACCCCATTCACCACCTTGATGTCAGCCTCATCTCCTCACTCTCTTTCTAGATCAGTTGCCAACTCTGGTTGCTTCTGTCTCTACAACACCTCTCAAATACTTCCCTTCCTCTCCATTCACCAGGTTTTACCACCTCAGTTCTAACCCACCTGGCCAGACTTGTGATAGCCTCCTAACAAGTCTCTCCCCTCTTCATATCATCTTTCATACAATGACCAAATTAATTTCCCTAAAGTGCAGGTCTGATGGTGTCACACACTATTCAATAAATTCCAGTGGCTCCCTAATGCCATTAGGTTCAAATATAACCTCCTTTGTCTGGCATTTAAAGCTTCTCAAAACCTGATTGCTTCCTCCCTTTCCAGTCCTTGAACTCCACAATCTACATATACTGGCATATTCACTGTTCCATGTGTAGACATTCCATCTTCATAGAGTGTTGTAAGGCTTAAATGAGGTAACTGGATATAAAGCTCTCTGTAAATCTTAAAGAGAGAAGTCATTTTTATTATTAGCTTCTTCTCATCAGGTCTCCAGCCTTGTGATGACCATTCCTTAAGTCTTTTACCATGCTCCTGCTGAATTTAAGCAGCGTTTTTAGAGCAGGGGTATGGAGGTAAATGTTTAACAACTAGCTCTCTAGGGGGAAAAAAATTCTGCGTACATACTTGTGCATTATTTGTGCATATTATTAACACTTTCTTAAGTCTAGGCAATCAATGAAACAAAATTAAGACCTAATTTGTAGCAAGTATTGATTTCTGAGATGTAAATGTTCAGAGTTTTTTATTATAAAGATATTTTACCACTTAAATGTAATAACAATTTTCCACATAAGTTTTCTGAAGTTATATGATCCAAATTGTCTCCCTCTCTCCTCCTATTCTCCTCCCTCCTAGAACAGGCAAGTAATTAGATCTGCATTATACATATATTATCATGTAAAGTATACTTCCATATTGTTCATTTTTGTAAGAGAAGTTTCATATGATACCAAAACCCCAAAACAGAAACTGAAATAAAATAAATGAAAAATCATATGCTTTGATCTGCATTCTGACTCCAACAGTTCTTTCTCTGGAGGTAGATAGCATTCTTTGTCATAAGCCCCTCAGAATTGTCCTGGATCATTGTACTGATGAGAATAACTAAGTCTATCACAATTGATCATTCCACCATATTGCTGTTACTATGTACAATGTTCTCCTGGTTCTGCTTATTTCACTCTGCATCAGTTAATGTAGGTCTTTCCAGCTTGTTCTGAAATCATCCCATTCATAATTTCTTATAGCACAGTAGTATTCCATCACCACCATATACTACATAGTTTGTTCAGCCATTCCCCAATTGATGAACATCCCTTCAATTTCCAATTCTTTGCCACCACAAAAGGAGCAGCTATAAATATTTCCATACAAGTAGGTCCTTTTTGCTTTTCTTCAGTCTCTTTAGGATACAGACCTAGTGCTTTACGCAGAAAATTGAACAGTTTATACATAGAGCTGGCTCCAGCACACCCCTCTAACTATCTCCCATCTCTAAGTCTTTAAATTTGATATTTCCCATGCCTTGGAATATACTATCTTTTCACTTGGTTTCCTTAAAGATGTATCTATAGTAACAATTTCTATTTGAGGCTTTTTTAAAAATGAAATTTGATTCTCCCAGATTTTTGTCTCCTATGCCCCATAACCATCTAGTATCCTTAT